>NC_054475.1:42580910-43211673 GCF_017639515.1 Carcharodon carcharias | reverse complement strand
TCTTTAATCTTTCATTGCATTTATCCCATTTTCTATATTTCTACAGTCTAATCTTCCCAGAAGTAAAAATTACCTCTGAAATATCACTATGAACCATGACCAAGGTATTTATAACAGTCTTTTTTGTTTTAAATTTTCAATGGGGTGAGGACTGGGGGAGGGGATGGAGAAAGCAAGCAACATCAAGCAAGCAACAAACTATCACTTCACTGGAGGCTACTTGAAAAATGATGCTGGACTGTCTACTTCATGGAAACAATTCTTTTATGCACTACTTGACCCAAAGTTCACAGTGGCACTTTTTCCCCAGGTAATGCACCCCACACAGTTCACCTACGTTCTCCATCTCTGACACCTCCCAATTGGGGTACTCCACCCCTCCAGCCCTGGTTAGAAACACTCTTCCTTTCAGCACCACCCCAACCTCAAGTTGACATACACATTCTACTTTCTCTAACCCTCAACTCGATTTAGAACCAATCTTTCTACTTGCCCCCAAGTGCAGATAAGAATTCTTGACTTTGTTCGCATTCAGTTCTTTGGCTGAGTAGCGAAAGTTAGGAGCCAGAAGTGACACAGAGGTGGAAGAGCTGGTAAGCATGTGCTAATTTTAATCCATGACAAACACTTGCTGACCTGAAAATACTGACCGGAACCCTTTACATTTCAACTGATCAATTAATTTGCCCTCGTTTAGGAAAATATAAAATCCTCCTTCTGTACTTGGGTTGTGGATGTCCAAATGGGATTGATTCCAACTCATTGAGATTGTCTCTAGGCTAAGTAATGATGGACTAGTGAGAGCATTATGCCTGTCCTTGTGATACATCTTGCTGAGGGATAGGAATATACTGCCATTGTTGTCTCAGCTCTTCCTGTTGCCATGATGAGAAAATATGTTTTCTGTATTTTTCAATCAACAACCAATTTTCCTGGCAAAATACTGTTTTCCTGTCACATTTCTATTATTCATTTATGGGATGTGGGCGTTGCTGGCTAGGCTGACATTTATTGCCCATCCCTAATTGTCCTTGACATGGTGGTGGTGAGCTGCCTTCTTGAACTGTTGCAGCCCATGTGCTGTCGGTACACCCACAGTGCTGTTAGGGAGAGATTTTTCAGGATTTTGACCCAGCGGCAGTGAAGAAACAGTTATATATTTCCAAGTCAGGATGGTGAGTGGCTTGGAGGGGAACTTCCCAGGTGTTGGTGTTCCCATGCATCTGCTGCCCTTGTCCTTCCAGATGGTGGCGGTCATGGGTTTGGAAGGTGCTGCTTAAGGAGCTTTGGTGTGTGTAACTTTCATTCTGTAGAAAGAAAACTTAGCAGTAGAATTGTCGGTTTCACCCACTGAAGGTTGAGTTGCTTAGTGAGAAGAGTTTTCCATTTCTCCTGAACTCTTCAGGCATTATTAACCCCAGCCTGGAGCCACCTAAGCACTATTTCTTTATTTGCCGCTTGATTTGTTCAACCTTGTTCACTTTCTGTAAAATCAGCCTTGGCTCTTCACCTTGGTTTATGAATAAAGAAAACCCCTATGTATTGTACAGTCTAAGGCCCTGATCATGTCATTCATACTGGTGGAACTAGCTCTGAAGCTGGTGCAGGAAGCAGTTTGAGACAATCAATTAACAGTATTGATCAGGATATATGCTGGCTTCAGGCAGCCTTGCTGTGGTATATTGACATTTGTTTGCCAAATATGTCTCAACTAACTGAGCTGAGCAGTGTGGAAAGAAGCCCATGAGTGGCCATAATATCGTTCCCCAGTGGTACTACCAGTTGTCAGAACCTGGGCAGTAATAACCATTATGGTCTGGCCCCTGCTTGTAGAAACATAGAAAATAGGAGTAGGTCATACGGCCCTTCGAGCCTGCTCCGCCATTCAATATGGTCATGGCTGATCCTCTATCTCAGTGCCATACTCCACTACCTCTCTCCCCAAACCCTTGATGCTTCAGAGTCCAGAAATCTATCTATTTCCTTCTTAAATATAGTCAGTGACTTGGCCTCCACAGCCCTCTGTTGTAGAGAATTGCACAGGTTCACCATCCTCTGAGTGAAGAGGTTTCTCCTCATCTCAGTCCTAAATGGCTTACCCTGTATCCTGAGACTGTGGGCCCTTGTTCTAGACTCCCCTACCCCCACCCCCACCCTCACCCTCAGCCAGAGCAAACACCATTCCTGCATCCAGTCTGTCCAGCCTTGTCAGAATTTTATACGTTTCAATGAGATCCCCTCTCATTATTCTAAACTCCAGTGAATGCAGGCCTAGTCAGCCCAATCCCTCCTCATATGGCAATCCTGCCATCCCAGGAATTAGTCTGCTGAACCTTTGCTGCAGTCCCTCTTTCTTAAGTAAGGAGACCAAAACTGCACACAGTACTCCAGGTGTGTTCTTACCCAAGGCCCTGTACAGTTGTAGTAAGACATCCTTGCTCCTGTACTCAAATCCTTTCGCAATGAAGGCCACCATACCATTTGCTTTCTTAACTCTTGCTGCACCTGCATGCTTGCTTTCAGTGATTGGTGTACAAGGGCACCCAGGTCGCTTTGTCCATCAACATTTCCCAGTCTATCACCATTTAAGTAATACTCTGCCATTCTGTTTTTACTACAGAAGTAGATAAATTTACACTTATCCATGTTATACCGCATCTGCCATGTATTTGCTCACTCACTCAACCTGTCTAAATCGCTTTGAAGCCCCTTAACAGCCTCCTCATCGCTCACATTCCCGCCAAGTTTCATGTGGTCAGCAAACTTGGAAATGTTACATTTAGTTCCCTCATCCAAATCATTGATATGTATATTGTGAATAGCTGGGGCCCAAGCACTGGTTCCTGTGGTACCCCACTCGTCACTGCCTGCCACTCCGAAAAAGACCCATTTATTCCTACCGTCTGTTTCCTGTTTGCTAACCAATTCTCAATCCATGACAATATATTACATCCAATCCCATGTGCTTTAGTCTTATGTGGGACTTTATCAAAAGCTTACTGAAAATCAAAATACACCACAAGCACTGGATCTCCCTTATCTATTCTGCTAGTTACATCCTCAAAAAACTCCAGTAGGTTTGTCAAACATGATTTCCCTTTCATAAATCCAAGTTGACTTTGTCTAATTCCGCTGATACTTTCTAAGTGTCCTGTTGTCACATCCTTTATAGTAGACTCTAGCATTTTTCCTATGACTGATATTGGGCTAACCGGTCTGTAATTTGCTGCTTTCTCCCTCACTCCTTTTTTAAATAGTGGGGGTACACTTGCCACTCTCCAATCTGGTGGGATTGTTCCATAATCTGCAGCATTTTGGAAGATGGCAACCAAAGCATCCATTTTTTCCATGGCCACCTCTTTTAGTTACCTGGGATGTAGATTATCAGGCCTTAGGGATTTATCGGTTTTCAGTCCCATTAATTCCTCCAGCGCTATTGTTTTAATAATACTAATTTCCTTAAATTCCTCCTCCTCACTAGACCCTTGGTTTCTTAGCATTTCTGGGAAGTTACTTGTGTCCTCCTCCATGAAGACAGAACTAAAGTTGTTTAATTGCTCTGCCGTTTCCTTGTTCTCAATTATAAATTCTCCAGTTTCGGACTGTAAGGGACCTACATTTGTCTTCATTAATCTTTTTCTTTTTACATACTTATAGGAGCTTTCACAGTCCGCTTTTATGTTCCTGCATGTTTATTCTCATACTCTATTTTTCCTTTCTTAATCAATTTCTTGGTCTTTCTTTGTTGAATTCTAAACTGCTCCCAACTCTCAGGCTTGCAACTTTTTCTAGCAACTTTATATGACTCCTGTTTGGATTTAATACTATTCTTAATTTCTTTTGTTAGCCATGGCTGGGCCACTTTCCCTGTTGTGTTTTTGCATCACAAAGGAATGTATAACTGTTGCAATGCATACATTCGTCCCTTAAATATTAGCCATTGCCTATCCACTGTTATGCCTTTTAATGAAGTTCCCCAATCTATCTTAGCCAACTCATGCCTCATACCTTCATAGTTTCCTTTGTTTAGATTTAGGACCCTAGTTTCAGATTGAATGAATTGAAATTTGTTTTGTTTCACTGACCCATGTCAATAGAAGTGAACTTTTACCAGCAGTGGTTCACCCAGTATGACCCAGCAGATGCCAACTTTATGCTTCTCTCCCTGTATTTTGCAAAACCTATATGGTTGTTTTTAAGACTTAGTTTAACAGCACCATGTCATGTTGGTCTCAGGCCAAAGCTTCTACATAGCTCCATCTGCTGTATGAGCTTATGTTTTAGTTTCTTTAAAAAAAAATAGAAGCTTCAGCTTTGTTAGACATTATAGTGAGTGGACCTGAATTTTCTCTCCCTTTTTTGTCTTCAGACCTCCCAAGTGACACGTCCCTAATTTCTATCACTTCATCGTTGCTGACTCTGATTTCAATTATCAATGCCCAAAGCTCAGGAATCCCCTCTATCAGCTTCACTGCCTTGCTCTCCTCCTCTAAGATGATGCTTAAAACCCTGCCTCTTTAAGTATTTGATCACCTGCCCTAGTAACACATTATGTGACTTTCATGATGATTTTTGTCTCATGGTGTTGCTGTGAAGCACCTTGTGATGACTTGCTGTATTAAAAGTTCTTGTAGCTGCATGTTTTTTGGAGTAAGATAGAGAATGTAACTTTGTTGGGAATTACACATCTGTGAAGACTAATCTGTACTGAAATATAAGCAAAGTAATTTTAATGCTGGAGATCAGAATTAAAAACAAGAAGTGCTGGAAAAACTCAGCAGTTCTGGCAGCATCTGTGGAGAGAGAAACAAAATTAATGTTTTGAGTCTAATATGACTTCTTCCGAAGTCGGAGGAAGGAGAACTTTCTTTTCCATGCCTCTTTTCACTTCCAGTTCACCACTGAGTCTGGGAATGCTGTAATGGACACCTCAAATAGGTTGTCAGTTGAGACTTGGGTTAGAATGGGGGTCAGTGGTGCAGTGTTCTGTCTTGGCAGGTGCTAGGGCAACACGGGTTTATGTTTAGAAATGCCTGGCCTTCATTCAAGTGGATACAAGATAAGAAAAACCAGAGAGTGATAGTGAACAGAAAATGCTGGAAATGCTTAGCAGTTCTGGAAGCATCTGTAGAGACAGAAACAAACTTAACATTTCGGCCGTAGACCCTTTGTATTGACCTGAGTATTTCCAGCATTTTCTGTTTTCGTTTAGGTTTTGAGAAACTATGGACTTGAGCAGCATGCTCTAGGGAGTAGACAATCCCCAAAACTGTTGTCTAGACCCTGACCGCACAATAAAACAACCAAAGGGGACATCTTAAGATAATTGGCAAAAGAACCAGAGACGACATGAGAGCAGCATTATAAGTAGCAAGTTATGATCTGAATACATTGTCTGAAAGGGTGTTTGAAGCAGATTCAATAATTTTCATAAAGAAATTAGATAAATAGTTGAAGTAGAACAAACTGTAGGGTTATGGAAAAAGTCTTTCAAAGAGCTGACACAGGCATGATGGGCTGAATAGCCTCCTGTGATATATCATTTTATGATTCAATGAATGAAAAACTGACTATATATTAATGCATCATGTTACAAATTTGAAATTTACAAGGTTATGATGTTTTGGAAATATAAGTTAGGGTAAAATGGGGGAATAAAGGGTCAGGTGACCTGCTCTGATCTCTGCTGACTATAAGCCCGAGTGGTTTGTTGTTAATGGTTAAAATAAGTTGTTTTACTACGAAGAAGGTGCAAGATATTCATGCCTGTAAATCATGACCAGAGCAGCTATGCTGTTGGTAGATAGACTGTTAGTCTTCGAGTCCCAGGGAGGTGTTTGAAATGTCAGGTTTTGTAAATGGTTATACTTTAAACTAGCTATTTAATTCAAGATGGAATTAAGTTGGATGTTCAGAAGATAGCTAATTAGCATTTCTACCTGGATACAAGAGCCATGTGATTCACATTGTCATGTAGATGGGCTTTGAGAGGGGAAGAGTCCATAGGAAACCATTGTAGGGTTGGGTTACAAGTTTTCCTAAAACGTCACTGAACCTCACAGACCGTGTCAGTCTGCAAGAATCTGAGAGAGAGAGAAGGAGAGAGGGAGCAGGGAATTGGAGGCAGCAAGTCTCTGTTGCTCACTATGCAGAATGCAGTGGGAGCTCATGTTTGGATTGAAAAGATCAAGTTTTTGAGGGTTTAAACAAGCTGGAAGATTTGCCTATCTTTGGCTAGAAGGAAGAGTCTCCAATTTGTCCCTCACCATGAAAGTCAGTTCTGGGGCTAGGAGTTAACTGGCTGGAAAAGGAAAAGAAAGGAAGCAAGCCCTTGGTAGCTAAGAATCATCTTGGATTAGTTCCTGGAAAATGAAGTGCCCACTTAAGGGACAGAGTAAAGAATAATCGTGGAGGGGATTTTCGGTCACTTTATAAGCTAATAGGAAATTTTTCTATGGTTTACTGTATAAATTGTCTACTGAAATAGTGTTTAGTCCATGTTTCTTTTAGTTTGTTACAGCAAAACTCTTAAAACTTGAAATCTTGTGTGTTCCTTTCAGTCAGCCACTGGAAGTTTGATTTTTTTTTTAAAGTTATCAGCCTCTACACGGGTTGTAACACAGTGAACCTGTGCAGCTTTTAAATACATGTTAGAATTAAATAAATAACTGCTAGCTGTTGGTGGATTTTGTCATTCAAACTTGTGTGAATTGTAAATTAGCAGCTCATTCCTGTTGGATAAAGTTGAGTTGCCTTTGGAAATGCAGTTATCAGTGCAATGGTTAAATTATGACCTATTCACGCTGCATAGTAGCAGATGGAGAATTTTACAGCTTGCAGTTAATGGATAGCAACAATAGTGGGGAATGTTACAAAAAAGTGAATGGCTGACGTGCAGAGTTAATAATAAAATACTTGTTCATGATTTTAATAGAAAACAGATTTAGATGTCTGTTACTGTATGATTACTACTTTTACATTATAGGTGACAATTAGTAGCCACTTGCACATCCCTACAAGAGATGTTAACTGAACAAATATTAATATAATTTTATTTGCATCCCATGTAAGTGTATTACTTATTGATTTTTGAGATGAGGCTCCTGGCTGTACAGCTAGCAAGTACATCACATTATGAGCTGCGTATATATACATGTTCCTTGGCCTTTTTAAGGTTTGGGTTGAGGCAAATTAACCCAGCACTGCATTCTGAGCCCACGACTGCTGCAGACCCAAGTCATGCCTGGCCCACATTTTGATGCTGATGTAAACAATTGCTGCTCGGCTGAAAGCCTTCTGGCTCAGCAGGGCCACTGAAAGAATCACGCTGTATTCTGTTTTCATCCCTGATGGAAGGGGCTTCTTATGTTACTGGATTTAAAAGTAAACTTTCCAGGAGTCTTGAGATACAAACTAAATATTCAAGGGTTGCAAGAATCCATCAGTCATCATCTTAACCAGCAGTAATCTTGTTTTTTTTTTCTGAGAATGTGGGTATTATTATGATTTTTAAATCTCTCCTTATCGAAGACCCTTCTCAATAAATAAAATGTAAAGCTGGTTCAGTATCTCGATACATTAAATTTGTTGAAAGAATAAATTGCCTGGTGCAACTTGATTATTCAGTTGTTTATTGTACACATAATTTAGCACAGTGCGTATATATTTTCAGTGTGACAAATTCGTGTGTAATCTGGACAGTGTGTTCCTCCTAATGCCTCTGTAAAAATATGGAAATCTGCTCTTTCAGCTAAGCCTTTTGAATCTCTAAACCTGTGATCTGATGTGTGTCAGCCAGAGCAATGTGTTTAAGTATCAATGTGATCCTGTAAAATTTGCAGCATTATGGGAGCTGTTAAACAGAGAGCTCGATGATTATGTTTGAAATCAGCAGTCAATCTGCTTGTCCCAGGTTTAATTACAGCCTCGACGATGAGAGGCTGTCAGTGGGTTCGGTTTACTGGCTGTAGGCATGTTTGACCAAGGCAGGATCGAGCTCCTGTTACCGGCTACCGCCATGCTCGCCTGCGCCCGCGCTGGCTGTTGGGCTGCTCGATTTCTGACAGGGGGATGTAATCAGTCACCTGGCTGTTCTGAAGGCATGTGATTATCAGAGGGAGCAGATGGACAGCTCCTATGTGCTCTGAATGTCTCAATGTGACATGCTCTTTCATGATCTCTGTCCCAGCTATAATTTCCTCATGTTTTACATCACCCATCCATTCAGCAAGGGACCGTTTTTCAGCAATCAGGCAGCTTATTGGCTGACTCCAGCTAAAACTAACCCACGCTTGTGGGAGTTCAAATTTCCCTTGATTATTCTGCTCCAAGTTGGAGAATGCAGAGCAGTTTCTGTTTGATCCCCTCACGTACTACAGGAAGGATTTAAGCTTTGCAACTCTCTACCTTTTGTGGATTTGTTGATTACTGTGGTGCCTGAGTATGATTTTTTGCGACATGAACTCGGGGACTAACTCCATAAAGATTCAGCTGCAGAATGGAATCCGGTTTAGCACGTATCAGGTAAGCTATATTTACTCCTTGAGTGATTGTGGATGGTTGGGGGTCGTTACTGGGGCGGATTTAGTACAGAAAATATATTAAATGAAGTGCTTGGTTTGAAAGGTTCTTGATCGTGGATTTCTTAATACACTGCAGACTTGGATGATGTAGCTATGGAAATAAAATTGCTTCTGTGCAGTTTTTCTTCAAAGTAATGCCTAATAGATGAGTTGTTCCTTCTTTATAAGGCTGTTACAGAAGGACAGTGAGAGATTATCATTATTTATGATTGTAGAAATAATTGTTGCAGAAGCAGCCTTACAGTTAAAGAGGAAGTTTTGTAAAGCAGAATGGAACACAACTGATTCACATTCAATCTCAGGTGCCGTGGATTTGAAACTAGTACCAACTGTTCGACCTGTGACAGCGGGAGTCCCACAGATGAATAATAAACCAAATCTAATAATTTCTGTAACCTAAATAAAAGCCAGTGAGGAAGTGTATGGAGCATGTTATAATATGAGAATTGTTCCAGAACTTTAAGATGCTTTAATATTAATTGTATTAGGTATGAAAGTTATTTCAACTCATTGGTTGATTTTAGGTTGTCAGAAAACAATGGATTTGACAGTCAAGTGATTTAGATTAGTTTTGATGTGGTATAAATTAAGTGGAGTTGCTAAATATATTTTTGGTAACTGGAATAATTTCCCCTTTAGTCTTAATCAATTGCTTCATGTGATCATACTGTCTGCATATATTTTTTACTGTTGCTTCCTATATTTACAAATTATTTTCTTGTGTATTTTTTGCCTTTGTGTTTTGAAGTCCCCATATAGCCTTTCGGAGCTATCTCGTTCTGTCAGTAGAGAGACTGGGGAACGACTGCAGTTCACTGCTGAAATGGAACTGGTGGCAGCATTGCTTTAGCTGTGATTTACGGGGCAGCTATGATTCTATTTCATCTAACAGCATGCTTAAACTAGGGAGCGTCTACAAATGTTTAAAACAATTGTTTGATTTGTAAGCTCTTACAAATGAGTTAACCCTGTGAATCACTTGCCATCATTGGCAGATTTAGTTTTAAGGCCTGAGAGGAAAATGGAGAGACTTGGTTAGCTGACATACATGGTGCACAATGAACAAAATAACTTATTTGTTGGTTCTCCGAAGGGGTTGTTGTAACAAAGGTGATTTACCAAGGAAGCAGAGTGGGTACTGAGAGTTTTTGGATTGACTGACATGCTGCTACTGGGACTGGATCAGTGGTATGCAAACTTGTCAAACTCAGATTCATCTGTGTTTGTACCCAGGATTGGCACGGTGCTGATGTTTCATCCATATGCACTGGCATCCTTGTTGCCCTTGACTCATTCTGCAAGGCTAACACTGTATTTAGCAATGCCTGCAGTGTGTTTTGGGCCAAGTAATCAGTGTAATGCTGGTAAGAAAAGGCCTGAGGATTGAATCATTTTAATTGCCTTCACCCAGCTAACAGGATTTAGAATGCAGAAGTGAACCCATGCAAAAGTTTTGGAGAGTGAAGCTGCTGTTAACTGAATGCAGTATAATTTTTACTTTATAATTTACTGTTGGAGGTAATTTTCCTGCGGTAACTTCTTTATTTGAGTTGTAACCAGGGCAAGGTCATTGCTGAGTTCTGTGGAAAAAATACTTCCAAATGAAGTAAAATTTACATATGGTAATGTCATGTTTTTAAAAACACTGTTAATGCATATAGCAAATATATAATCCCTAAATACACAAATATTAATAAGGGTGCAGTTTATTTTTTGTGCTTTCTATTCCTTTGCATATGTCATTAAAACTTGATAATGTTCTAACCCTTTAAATCCCATAAATCAAAGCAATTAAAAAAAACAAGCATAGTACTGCAAGGGTAGGAGTTTCTTTGGTGTGGGATTGAAGGATAGATGAAAGGGACTGGTGCAGTGTCATGCAGCAATCCAATCTGATGTAAATCTAAAAGACTTTTATTAGAGGTCCTTCATAGTGTGAACTTCAGGAAGATTGATGGTGGAACCATACCTTAGAGGCGTTGAACTTAACTTCTGTCATATCTGTAGGAGACATTTCCTTTAAGGGGAGAGGACTCCATGGTTGTCAACCATGTAGTTTGTAAGTCTGTTTTCCTAATATTACTGATCCTTATGTCTTGAATCATGATGCTGCCTGGTCATTCCAGGCGGTCATTGAAACAAAAAACAATCTTGATTGTTGAACAAATGGAGAATTTTGCTAGGAAAGAGATGCAAATATGATTAGAAATTCAATTGAAAATAATTAGGTTACCTGAGATGTCGGTTAAGGATTGTGGGTGTTTTTGAAAGACCTCAGCACTGGCCCATCTGCAAAATCCAATTGGAAGTGTTCCCTTCTAATTGAGAAAGGGAATCTCCTGGGTGACACTGCACCCATAGTAGTCTTGAACAGTTGGTGGAGTGATATATCTATATGATGTTCTTATGATGCTGTTAATTAATCAGAATTAGAATAATCACAAGCTATTATCGCAGAAGAGTCTTAACACAAGAAACTGATAATTGTAGGTTGTTTCAAAAAGTTGTCAAGTTGCTACACGTGGAGATTTCTGAATAATATACATACATACATATATAAACTTGCACAATCCCATGTAAGTGAACATATTCATCTGAATGAAGGGTCATTTTGCTAGCTTCTGTTAAACATTGTATGAAATAGTGAACTTGCCAAGTGGGGAAACACAGATACAAACCCATATACTTGCAACCTGGTGCGATGTGCTGGTACACAATGCAGATTGTGACTTTTCCTATACCTGTCTGATGGCTTAGCAGTGATGGATGTTAAAGCAGGGAGGTGAGGTGAAGCTGCCAGCTTTTTTATATTTCCTGTGCTACTGCATGTTTTCCATCCCTTACGTGTGGAAAGTTCCTTGCACACTTTTTTGAAAACTCTTTTCTGCCTCTTAAAACCCCTTTGAGAAGCTTTTGGGCAAACACTGGGCAGTTTTTCCCCCAGGGGAAGTTACAATACCCTTGTCGAAATGAGCTCATCCATTGAGCTGTCACTAGTTCAGTGATCGAGGGCTAAACCCTTTGGTGGAGTATCTGTTCAACATATGTTTTGCTGGAGTTTAAAGTGAATAACTTCTGTGCTGTGATTACTGGAAGATGGCTTACCAAGAGTATGAACTCCCCTGGGGACAACTTATCCCCTGAAGTTCTCAGACAAGTTTGCTACCCTCAACTGTACTTTAATCAACTGAACAAAAGAAAAAGAATAATATATCAATAAGTTGGTCAAAAAGTCAGTTCTCCATTTCATACTCCCTCATGGGAAACCAAAATTCCTAAAGTTGTTTGTTTAAATTACTAGAAGAAGGAAGCCAGAACTAACCAAGAAAGTAATTCAATATTATTTTTAATATAAACTAAACAAGCAGAAGTGGCAAGTTTTAAAACTTGAATTGCTGTTTACAACTTGCTTTAGAATTCAAAACCAAGTTGATGTCATATGTGATCAAATGGCCATCAATAAGTCAGTGTCAAAATCTAGAAGTGGCTGTGTCACTGACCTGGGCCTTACAAGTGTGGTGCTCTGCCTAATCGCTTACACTTTTCTGCTCATCAGAGCTGGATTAATATCCTTGATTGTTAAATAACCAGTCACGTGAGGTGTGTGACATAAGACTCACTGCAGCCAAGACCTGAGTGACTGCTTTCTGTTGGTAAAATGAGGAAACTTCCATAGGGCAATCTCACCCAGCAGAAAACAAAGTAATTCGCATTTTTGCTTCAATAATCTGCAAGCTTTAGATTGTTACAGAATGCCCATTGGTCCATAGGACAGTGGAAACTGAAGGTGAATTTTGTACAATATCATTTCCCTATCAGAAATTTCATATTTACTGGAATGAATGATTTTGGGCTTTGGTAATTGTCTTTCTGGTGGGCAAGACTACCTGAAGTGCTGAAATAAATTGTACAGAAACTATGCAAGTACTTCTGATTTATATAGGTATTGGGGATTGCATTTATAGCCATGATTATTTGGTTTAATACAAGTGCCTTTTCCTTTTTCTTGTAAATGTAGCTTGAAGCAGTGCCGGAATTCATTCAGCCTCACCACTGTTTTTCTTGGCACTAGAATCATAGAACGGGCCCAGTAGAAAAAAAAACTTTGAAATGCACAAGAGTGACTTGGACCTTGTTAATCCAAGTACAGTTGAACATTTTTTTTCATTCTTGAGTTGGACCCGGTCATCTTAGCACTGCGGACTTTGCACGTGACTTGTGACAGTGGCTGCCCAGCTTAATGTATTGCAATAAGATGCACTGCAGGAATTAAGACGCACTGCAGAAATTCACCAAGGCTCTTTTGGCAGCACCTTCCAAACCCACGACCACTACCATCTAGAAGGACAAGGGCAGCAGGTAGATTGGAACACCACCACCCTGGGAGTTCCCCTCCAAGCCATTCACCATCCTGACTTGGAAATATATTGCCGTTCCTTCACTGTTGCTGGGTCAAAATCCTGGAACTTCCTTTCTAACAGCACTGTGGGTGTACCTACACCACATGGACTGCAGCAGTTCAAGAAGGCAACTCACCATCACCTTCTTAAGGGCAACTATGGATGGGCAATGAATGCTGGCCCAGCCAGCGAAGCCCACATTCTGTGAATGAATAATTTTAAAAAAATTAACATTTAAGAGTTATTGTGTTATGTATTCCCATGCAGGGAATAAGAAACTAGATTTCATTTAAAGCACTCCTGTTGGACAGCGGTGTGATTGTATCTCACTTCAAGGAAATATTATAAGGAATGGAAGTAATCTTGTGACGCATTTCTGAGGCAGAAAAACTATTGTGACTGAGTTCCAGGAAGGTCATGTCAGATCTTTTGACAGAGCAGGCCTAATTTTTTTCAAATACTGTTATTGGCACTAGTGTAGTAGTTTGGTTACGTTACTTATGTCAAATGTCAAATCAGACAGTACTTGTCCCAGAAAAGGTTTGTTCTTGGGAAGTAGGCAGGCAAGGCTGTATTTATTGCCCATCTCTTGTACCCCTGAGAAAGTGGTGGTGCGCCTTCTCCTGAAACTACTTCTGTCTTTGTGATGGTGGCACACATGCAATGATGTTGGGTATGGAATTCTGGGATATTAACCCAGGAACAATGAAGAAACAGTGATATATGTATCAGTTAGGATGGTGTGTAACTTGCAAGTGATGATATTCCCAAAATATCACTGCTTCTGTTTTTCTCTTTGATGGACTTTGCATGGGAGGAGGATGGTGTTGAAGTAACCCTGGCAGTTGTTATAGTAATATTCCATGCTGCAGGCACCGTGAGCTCATGATGGAAGGAGTGAATGGAATGGCACTGCTCAAGCAAGTTGCACGGCCCTGGATGGTGTTGACCTCTTGTTGCCGACTGGGAAAGCTGGTGGGATACCTTTGTCCCTTTTCCTTTGCCTTTTGATTGTTCGCAACAATATGTCTATTCTAGATGGAGCGTTTTAAGATGGAAATGTTGCAGGTAGGATGGGTTCGATCTCTTGGTTCTTTGATGATAAATGGAGGTTGAAAGTCTCGGTGTTCTCATATGAAGTTGTGGCCAAGCTTCTGGAGAAAAAAAGAGATATTCTTGCGGATGGAAACAAATTAGCCCCTCTCAGTGCCTGAGTTGACTGTCGGTTTAGGCAGGGTTCGGTTCTTCTTGATGGTCCAGTCTCTGCTGTTTGTCCCAGACTGACCTGCCTCTGACTGGCCCTTGGAGTAATAAGATGTGTTATCTCAAGTCAATTTTGATTATGTGACCACTGAATCAGTACTTCTGTTATCTATACAGGTGATACGATGTTAAAAGCGATTGCCACACAACAGGAAATTAATGGCGGTTGTTCACACCTGCTTTTGATAAGAATAGTTTCTTCATTCCCCTTCGTTAGGTTTTGAGTTTGCAGACACTGAGCCTGGTGGACTATTGTATTTGAATTTTTGTAAACATCCAGACAATAGGAGCTGTACGTTCTACAAGTGATCTCACATCCTGAATGTCTTATCAATGGAGGGTTTTCCAAGTGGATATTTACATTTTAATGACTTTCCAAAGACATGAATTAGTTAATTGTCTGTGCAGGACTCCATGTCGGGTCAAGATAAATTGTCCATGTTCCGTGATTTTTTTTTTATAAAGTAAAAATGTCAATTGTCTTCATACATTCACAGATGTATATCATTCAAGCATGACATTTCCTACTTCATGATGCAGCTACAACCATCTAAATGACTGGTCTTTGAGGGGTGAAGGAGTGAGCTATTTGTGGAAAGAGTATAACCATCTCCCTCCTCATAGCATAGTTTTGACATGGTACATGGTACTGCTGGTCCAGTTAAGCTTCTGGTCAATGTTGACTTCCAAGATGTTGAGGCTAGAAACTCTGGTACTAAAGGTCAGTAGCAGGTGGCAAGTCATGCTCTTGTCTGAGATGGCTAATACCTACACTTGGGTGATGTGAACGTTATCTTCCACTTGTCCACCCACATTTGGATGTTATCCAAGTCCTGCTGTTGACTGGCATGGTCAGGTTAGATTTATCCTTGATGTTTATGGAAAATACTGGGCAGTTTTCCACGTTGTCTTGTAGATTTCAGCCTCATTGCTATACTGGCACAGCAAGTTCTGATACACAGGCCTTCAACACCAGAATCAGAATGTCATTGGTATGGCATTTGCTGTGTTCAGTGCACTGTTTATAGATTATATCTATGATGGTGGTCATCTTAGGAAGAGGCTGAGTAGGATTGTCCACGTGGCACTTGTGGCTGAACTCACTTGAAAATATTTCAGCCTTGTCTTTTGCCTCAGGTTGCACTTGAGGATGGCACTCTTTCTTTCATTAGTTGCCTGATTTCTCTTCTACCACTTTTGAATGGATGTGGTGGACCAATATGGCTTAGCTTTGACCTTTTATTTGTGAAACAGCTTAGTTCTGCCTTCAGCCTGCTACTTTAGATGTTCAGCATGCAGGTAGTGTAACTACTTTGGTGTCTCGTTCCAAGTTTTGTCAGTTGCTGCTCCTGGAATGCCCAGTTCTACACTCTTATTAGAACCAAATTTGTTCTCCCAGCTTGATGGTGATAGAAGCACAAGGAGTTTCCAGATTACAAGGTTACAATTCTGCTGATAGCCCACAGAGTTTTATGGATGCCATTTAGATATCGGAAGGGTCTTGTTTGTCCTATTTAGCTCAGCAGTTTATAGCACACTGTATAACGGAGCATGTCCTTAATGTGGCAATGTGACTTTGTCTTTATAAAGACTGGAGGTTGCTTCTAACTGTGCTGTTGTGGGTAGACATATCCGTGACAAGTCTGCTGGTGACAAGGTTATGTAGGATACTTTCTTGTGTGTGTTTGTACCCTTATCTCCCAGTACAAAGCTAGTCTGGCAGCTATGTCCTTCAGGGCTTAGTTAGTGATGGATATAATTCTTGGTGGTGAATGCTGAAGTCCTCTACCTAAAATACAGTTTATATCTCTACTTTCATGAGAGTTTCTTCAAGTGATTAGCGAGGAAGAGTACTGATTTTGCCAGTTGGGAGGAGGGATGGCAGGTGGCGAAAGCAGGTTTAAGAAGATTTCTTTGATATTGACCTGAGGCATGAGACTTTGGGAGGTGCAGTGTCAATTTTGAGGGCACCAGGTGCCATTCCCACCTGATTCTATACTATTGAGTTCTCGGCTTCTAGATTCTGTCCTGGACAAATCCTGGTTGGTGATAGACTCTAAATTGTTGGCTCATAGTAATATTTGGAATCATTGCCTATGTTGGACTGTTAGTTGACTTGTCTATTGGACAATTCTCTCAATTTCAATATCAATCTCCAAATGTTAATCCTGTAAAGTCCCACACACTAAGATCGCACAAATCCTATCTGGATACAATGCTTGGATCATTTCCAAGAGGCTTATTTGAACTTGATAATTGTTTCCAACTGAGGGGGGAAGCCAAGAGTCAACAAATTAATATATAAATGGAGTCACCTGAAGGCCTGCCTGGATCGAGATGGTAGGCTCTCTTCCCATCAAGACGTTAGTAAATCAGATGGGTTTTTAAAGCAATCTGCAAATTTTCATGGTTATTTTTCGAACACTGGTCTACAAATTACTAGATTTATTGAATGGTACAGTTTTGTTGCTACAGTATGCACAGTTCACTCAGTTTGACTCTCTTAGAGCAATGCTACTCCTGCTACGTTTTCTTTGCTAACATAAACATGAATCTTTAAAAAAAAAAGCACCTTGAGGCTTTATTAAAAACCTTTGCTTTGCTGTCTAGGAACACAAACCAAATTGGGGGAAAAAAGTCATCACTTAGAGTTGGGCATATTATAGGCTGAAGATTAAATATTTCCTCATCCATGATAGATGACACTGGTTTGTCCTCAGGTGGTATCCGGTGTTCAATATCCACGACTGAAAGCTTGGCTAATTATACCTTCTCATTGTTATAAGCTGAAGTTAAATCTATTCTTGAAAAATTGACTGCGTTAGTAATTTTGCAGTCTATTAAGAGTTGATTTGTACTGTGATATTGAGTCACACTGGCTTTCTCCTTTAAAGTTTAAAGAGATCTCATCTCACACAGGAATTTTTATTTTTTTTATTGCTGAGTTTATAGCCAAGTAATAAACTTGAGTTAATTATGTCTGTACTCAGAACCTTGTAAATAAAACAGGTACAGGTTTCTGAATAAATGTACCTTAAAAAAAATTGGTGGCTAGAATCCGCAAAATAATTGCTCAGATTTGTAATTCTGGACACGAGATGCTGCATTGCAAAGGACTAAAGCAGGACATTCCGGAAGACAGAATGAATCCCTATTATAGTTATATTTGAACAGGTCCCCGTGCACACCACCCCCACCCCCCACGCCCCCTCTGCTCAAAGCGGGGTTTAGTGTTGTTGAACATGAGGCAGAAACACATGAATTATTAATAATATCCTCCTCATTAAACAGAGCAGCATGTAGCAGAGCTGAGGCATTTGTTCATCTGTTATGTTGGTGCACTTTAATATGGTTCAGCACAGCACATCTATATTGGGATGCATCATTGCATGTGAAGGAAAATGGAAAGCAGGAAAGCAAGTAGGGGGAGAGAACATGGAAAGCTCTCTTTGCTTCTGTGGGACCCAAGAGTATCACTATTGTGATGGAATCCCTCAGTGTGCAGCTTAATAAGAAATCAAATAGTGTTGAAACAACAAATAATTTAAAATTGTGGCTGGTCACAATTTACCTGCGTCCTCAAAATTATGGAACTCCTTGCCCCCCTCAGACATCTTTTCTTCCTGCGATCAGCAGGCTTGTGGTAACTTAAACTTGTCACTGCCCAATCATAACTTACTGACTACCTGTTCTATGCTACTTTTTTCAACCTTTACTGTAGAGTGTCTTTGGCCTTTCATCCGTTCTTTTTGAAAACATACGCTGATTGAAGTGAAAATATCAATTTGCCAAATCAAGGAAACAGACAGTGAGAAAATGTTGCCTGGGATTTTTTTTTCTTAGAAAATGCTGTCATTCAAGCATCCTGCTCTGACTGAAGAATTTTAAGATAGCAATTACCTCGTGTTTTTCTGTACTTCTACTGTATGTTTAGAGGGTTTTTTGTGAGGATTTGACATGTAGATTTTCTTTGAGTCTAGTCATAAGGTGATATTGAATGAAAGGAGGAGCTAGGAAAATATAAGAAGAAGAATGGAATAAAAGGATATTTTATTCTTAGATGAAGCAGGATGGAAGGAAGCTTGTGTGGAGCATAAACACCAGCACAGACAGTTGGGCCAAATGGCCTGCCTGTGGACTGTCAATTCCAAATAATTTTGTGCAAGGATGGTGTTATATTTGTATTTGTGGGTGTTAAGAATGAATTTTACCTTTGAGTTTAAGTTTAATTTGTATTCCTGTATTTGTGTGTTAACAAAGGGGGAACTTGAGTTTTGGTTTCAGATTAAACAATGTCCGCGTTCTAATGAGGTTTTATGACTCTTGAAGGGAAGTTGAAACAAACACAAAGTAGAAAAAGAAGAGATCTCTTCTTTGCCTCCACCTATCACTGGCCCTCTATCCAGCTCTACCTGTCCCACCTCCCTCAACCAGCTTATATTTCACCTTATTTTTATTTTTCCTTAGTTCTGATGAAGAGTCATATGGACTCGAAATGTTAACTGTATTCCTCTCCGCAGATGCTGTCAGACCTGCTGAGTTTTTCCAGCTATTTTTGTTTTTGTTTCAGATTTCCAGCATCTGCAGCATTTAGCTTTTAACAAGGTAGAAAAAACTGTGCTGTTGCCTAGCAGCAAGTGTCCAGAGAGAGGGACCCACAGACAGAGAAAAAGTACTTTCAGTTCAGTTGAAAGGAGTTGCCAGGAGAAGCAGCATGGCAAAGGGATAGATAGCAAATCCCAAACGAAAGAAGAAGCTAAAACCAGGAAGTAGAACAGGAGAAATGTCCCAAGAAGACCTTCTAGTCACAGGAGGAATAGGAATCTGGAAAAGGCCCTGTTAAGTAAAGTTAAGAGTGAGGAGCAGAGGAAGGTTCCAAGCTTAAAGGGAGAAAGCTGCAGGATGCAGGCTTAAAGCAAAATAGGCTCGTGAAAAAGCCAGAAGATTTGAGGAGACAGCTGAAGGTTGGGGACTCCTTATATGGGCATGTGAAGCGGTGGTGTTGTATTGGCAGGGCTGAGTATTTGAGTGCATGGAAGGCAATGCTTGAATGCATGTGGCGATCCAGGGGGACTCTCCAATAGGAGAGTTTGAAACCCTGGAGGTGGATCCTTCTGGAAGGTATCCGAGGGAAAGCATTGTTTAGGAGAAGACTCCAAAGTGGGTTCTTTGAGAATGGAGATTGGAAGCCCTCATGTGAAAAACAGAATCCAGTGAGACCAGTTGGCTCACAGTATGACAAACGTCTGGGTGGTGGTGGTGGTGGGGGGTGGGGGGGTGGTGCGGGTGGCGGCATCTATCACTTGCTTTTAGAGTGTGGTGTGCCTGACCACAGGTTGCCTATTGGCTTACATGGATTGTATACTTACTGTGAACATTAGAATATAAGATAGCTTTTGTAACTTGTAGTATCCTTATGAATCTGTAAAGGTGTAGTTGTGGTTGAGCGACTATTGTAATATAGTTCATTTTTTCTTTTTTAATGAATGTCTTATCCTTTTGTTAAAAGTTCATCAGCTGACTCCTATGACTCTGTTCAGTAGCTACTCTCCATGTGTCTAAACAAAAGAATAAAAGTTAGGATCTATCAAATCGGGTTCCACTCTGCGATCTGGCTTGTCCAGTAGTAACATCAGCTGGTATCATAACCAACATTGTTGTCCTCTTTCTACCCCTGCCAGCAAAGTCACAGTCAGTGCACGGAGATGCGCTCATAAGCTTGATAGTCAGGGTACCTTTGAAAGACGCCTTGAAGTTGCACTGAATATGTAAATGAGTAGAATTTCTGCAGATGTTTTTCTGTTTTCTTGCTATAATTTTGGCACCAAATATATATGGGGCAACAGCATGAAAAGGCTGTTTTTGTCAAAGTTACGACAGGGATCAGGAGAACTCCTGTGGAAATTCCGACTTTTAGTCTATACTTTAGATATTTGCCTGTCGCCCAGTGCCTTCTCAGTGGATTCACATGCTCATCAACTTGAAGTATTAGACTTAGACCATGACAGAAGTGTATCTGTTTTAAGCTATTGTTCACAGCAATATTTTCAGTTGTACCATCAAGTGTAAAAATAAATTCTACACTTCGATTGTATGGAGCATTGGGAATATTGTCACGAATCACTGGGGATAGTGCACTGCAATCTCAAGCCCCACTGCTCCCCAAGCCACAACAAATGTGAAAAAGTTTGATCAACCCACCTAATTGTTTAATTTAGGCTAACAGAATACGAGCACCAGGTTTGTAAACTTAAGTAAATAACTGTTTATTGAACAAATTGTCTTTAACCAGTGGTAAAAGAAAGAAATATGAACTGCTAATTTCTAACTCTATAACTTAAACTCCACCCCTTTAACCCCTAAACACACACATTCAAGACACACAAAAAACATGGATTTTAAGGGTGAGATAAAACAGTTCAATAGCATCAATTCCAGAGTACAGGATCCGATGGGTTGATTTTGATTGATGACTTCCAAATTCTTTTCAGTTCTTCATTGATGACATGAGATGGTCTTCCAGCACTTTCAATCTTTAGTTCACTGGTTAAGCACTTGCCTTTCAATGTCTCTAATTTTCCCCTTTTCCTCCTGACAGGTGTTTTCAGTGAGAGAGAGCAGGTTATAGAAATAGGAGGAAAAAAAGCCAGCTGGCTATTATTGTAGAATTACTGGAATCTTCCCCACACAGGAGAGAGTTAGGTCTTTTCCCTTTCAGGCTAGGAGCTATTCTGCTGCACTGCTCTCACACAAAACCCTGGTCACCTGGTCAGGAGCCAATTAAGATGTTGTTGCCAGGCAGTTCCCCATTAGACCAGACTCCTCCTCGGCACCATCCTGCCTTTCATGGCACACCCTGTTCCAGGACAGCAGTATTGTATATATATCCCTCACACTGTTCCATTAGACATGTCCTTCAAACTGCAGCCATTATAATTTTAATCCACAGTCCAATGGAAATAAAAAAATATTCTTTACGATATCCATGTTTGGAGAACTAAGCCCAATTTTGAATCCCACACATTGAGAGCCTGAATAAGGTGCGGAGAGGAGTGAGCAGAATGTTTACCTGCCTCAGGACTCAGTTATCTGGGCAGTTCCACAAATTAAGGCTATTTGCTTAGAAGAAGCAAGAGCTTAAAGCAGATATGGTAGAGGGGGCTACATGGAAACTCTCTGGATGCCAAGAGTTCAGCTAGATACTAGGAAGTATTCCTTTATACAGGGTCATTGTTCTCAGTAGTAGACTGTCTCAACCCTGGTGGTTATGGAATCACTACTGCTCTTGAAAAGGGAACTTGACAGGTTCCTGTGCATAGTATAAGGGTCTGGCATGGATAGGGTTAACGTGGGACTGAGAACAGTACCGCCCACACAGTGATGTAAGAGACCACATGACCCACACTTCAGGATCATTTTAGAGTTGGACAGACCTGTGTACACGAGCAAGTTTGGAGACAGCTCCTAGCTTGAACCCTTTACTGTACATATATACATAGTTCTTGTAGTTAATAATTACACATAGTTAACCTACATAAGATTATGAAGCCTTCGTGAAGACCTAGCAAACAGTATCCAAAATGCTACAGCACTGAGTGAAGTGAATGTTTTCAGTAAGGAAGGGCAAATTGTTCATATTTGAGATTGAGGGTTTATGGGGACCTCAGTCTCTGGAGCTTTGTTTGATTTACTTTAAGGAGACATGAAGAACTTTTCCAAGGGTTTTCATAGTCAGAGGTTCTCTTCCCTCTAAATTTACAAATCTCTGAACATATCACTGGTTTGCCTATCCACCCAGCTTAAGTTATAGAGATCTTAGCTAGATGCTGCTGTACATTTTCAGAATGGTAGTTAAGGTTGCTTTGTTTGTGTTGCATCTTAGACCATGATCTAGTCGCAGTAGGATTATTCGGTGTTTCTGGTTGTGGTATTGCTTGGATTTGGCATTTGTTTTGTTGCATTGTCATGCCATTTGGTGTTTGAACTTGATGCGATCTTGCTTCTGGGCATGTGCTGACAATTTCTGCTGGATTCCATGTGCCATCAGCTGGGTGTCATATTCTAATTTTCTGTCTGATAGGTAATTTGTTACTGGCATGCAAGTCATGGGCATCTTACATCTTCCCCTGTTTTTCAAATAATATGTCACATACTCCTGGGACAAGATGACTGGGGAGATTTGTCTACACTTGTATGCTGAACAGTAATTCTGCATTGTTTTCGCAGTATGGTGAAGTGTGCTGTTCAGAATGGGTATATGTATTCTGCCCGACTGTGTCATGTAGCCTCTTGGCTGATGATCTGCTTTGCAGAATTGGTGCTCTTTTCCCAGTGTAAGCATAGGGTTTTCAATGGTGTTCCTTGAGGTGTTCCTTACCATTGTCTTGATGATCCCATGGATGGTGACCATAAAATATCTGGCGTGACCAGTGTGAGCTTTTTTTTAGCGACACTTGAATGTAATGGATCCCAGAGATTGAATCTCCAAGTTATCATAGGCAGTGAGTTGGTATTTGTTGGTTGAATCATCACTTGCCACTTCTATGGGTAGATACTTTTCAGTATGCAAAGTGGAAAGATGTTTGCACCTACACTGGTATCCAGTTTTGCATGGACATTATGCCGACCCTCATCTGTGGGCATATAATCTGAATGGTGAAAAAGGCTTCTGTTGGTACCACTGTGCCAATACGTTCTTTGATGTTCAATGTGCTGAATGTCTGCTCCCTTTGTGTCAATGGTCTGGTCATCCTCATCGACTGACTGTGTAACTTGGCTAGACATTTTGTAGATCTTGTCTTGATGCTGTTTGGTAGGCACTCTTCGTTGTTTAGAATGCTGTGTCTGTCTGGCCTCTGTTTGTGGCTTCTCATAATGTTGAACCACTTGTTTTGGCCTTTGCTTTCTGCATTGGCACTTCCAATGTCCACTCGTGCCACATGCCTTGTATACAACATTTAAAGCTGAAAATTTTCTGGGTGCATGTATGAGCTGCACTGCGTGCATTGCTTACTAGGATTGACTGTATTGGCTATCATGCCAATGATGGACCAATAATGCACAGACTGTAGACTGTGTCCACCCTGTAGTATGGCTTCATTCTTGTATCTGCTTTGCAGTAGTGTGTCCATGGTGTAACCCTTGGGTTGGTCTAAGATTTCTTTTTGGCTCACTTCCATTGGGATAGATGCTATCATGAGCTTGATTATTCCAACATCCAGCTCTGCTGCCATTCAGTTGTAATATACCCTTTGTCTCTGCATCTGCTTATGAATTGATCAGTGGCCTCTCAGTTGTTCCTTAAAGGATATAAACTTCAGACAGTGTATTCTAAAGTTGAGCTTCAATCATAATTGATCTTCAAGTGTTGGCCATATTTTATCTGGATTCTTAAGATGGTTGTCGGACAGTCCTGACATGTTCAGTCTATGGGGGTCCTTCGTTGCCTTGTTTATCTGGTCATAAAATATTGAGGTCCAGAGAACATAGCTGGGACAAAGTAAATTCTGATAGGAGATCCATTACCTTCCAATTGAGTGTTGCAAATTTAGTGGTCATCTTTTAGCTTTTTTCAGGATTTTTAATGCTTTTTGACAGCTATTCAGGCTGCTTTGACAGCTCAACAAATTTCCTCCAGCTTTTTGAGTTAATTTACCCCTGAGATGCAGTACCTTTAGTGGCCACTGCTTTAGCTGGCCAAAGATTACCGCTTGATTGCAATGCTGGCGTTGTTGAGCTCTTTATAGTTTCTCCTGGTTTTAGCTCTACGCTCTAGCCATGAAATAGTGATCTCGGTGGGAAAATGGTTGCAGACTTCGAAAATGAAAGCAGTGAAAAAACCTTTTTTTTATTGGCTTCTTCTAGCTGTTAGGAACTGTCACTGGATAGCTGCTGCGTCCCAGCCCAGTCTGGAGTATTTCGCTTCAGCAGTAATGAATTCTCCTGTCTGTCAAGTTCTACTTAGTGAGAGGATATGCAGTCTGCTGTTTAATTCCTGTTCCTTCTTAAACTTTAGCAGTTAGATTTTACTAATTAAGCTCTCCCAAATGTAAATTATCTTACCAGGACCCTGCTGGCTGGACTGTAATGTGATCTTGAAATGAAGGTACAGTGTGTTGAAGCAATACAAAGCTGCAGGATCCTTAGATACGGTGAGCCTTGATATTTGTTTCACTTTTACACCAGCTCTTTTCTTCTGTTTTGTGTGATGGATTGAAGCTCGTATTCTGCTTGGTCAAATCTTCAAAAACCATACTGCCCTCCCAGTCACTATATTATCTTCTTCTTCAGCACAGGACTGGTGAAATGATAATATTGGTTCTTTATTTGATGATAAGGCGATATACAGATAATGTTTTCTGGGAGATTGTAGGCAAAATCTGACCATGATCACTGCTGTATGTAGACTGCCTATAGGTCATGCGACTAGTGCATCATAGATGCTGTCAAAAGAGACATGACAGGCCTCAACATCAGTCAGAACAAATGGGGAAAACTCTAGCTGACGGTCAACGAAAACTGCAACAGCAGCTGTGGGCAGGAATTCACCACCATGATGACACACGGTTTCAGAAGTTCTGAAGCAGACGCCAGCCCTGCAAACAAGGCATCAACAGAGATCATCCCACACCACCGGCAAGCGACAACTTCATGTGTGACACTTGTGGCAGACTTTGCCTTTCCTGAATCAGCTTGTTCAGCCATCCAATGAAGTGCAGCATCTGACCTCATCAAAGTTCTGAGGCTGTATTCCCATCACCTCTCCCAGATGGAAGAATGTCAGCCATTCTATTTGTATAATGCAGCAGAGTTAACACGCTAGTAAGCTAACGAACACAAAGTGCAGAAATCTGATTCCCATGGGATCCTCTTGCTAACACATCGAAGGCCTATGATCTAAACATTGTCTAACCTCTCCTGTTAGCAGGCAAAATTTCTGATGCAGTAAATGATGGAAATGGCAACATTATATCGATTGCTGTTGCAAAATGTTCACATGCAACTATAACTCAATATCAAGCACTGTCAGAGTCACTTGATGAGCATCAGGGGTAGAGATTCAAGCTGCTTTTGTTCCCTTCTAAACCACAAAGGTTCAATTGTGCCTCAGTGCACCTCTGGCTAGGATTAGTTAAGTTATTTCAGCATTTTAGGCTGGGTTTCAAATCTGGGCTTTGCAATACGGTAAAAAGGAATTATTTCACCTCTGTTGAACTCCAGATGGTTCCAAGCCTTCCACCATCAATTCCAGCACTACGACCTCAGTAATGCTAATATTATTAATTTCTTGCCTGTCTTTAATATTCTTTTGGGTTCAGTGGTATTACTCAGTTTGTAAATGGACCCCTTATTGCCTAGGTTCAAGAGTTTGCCCATACTGCTTAAGCTGTGTAATGATGCGAACTGGAGATGTTAATATTGGGAGCAGCCAATAATATGGATACCATGTCCTTTTGCTGTGCTGTCATGTGCACTTCCCAACCTTGCAGCAGTCAAACTGTTTAACTGTATTTTGAAACACAGCCAGATGCTCATTGTTGAGCTTCTTTATTTGCATTTCATGCTCAAGTTGCACAGCAGTTTGCATCAGTTCAGAAGTTTATACTCTTGTCTCTTCCCCTCTTTCAACATCTGTTCTCCTTGGTTTTATATCCTCTTGATGTCTGTTCCCTTCCTCAGCCCCATCCTATCTCAGTTTCTGTTCTCGCCTGACTAGGTTTCTTTTTCTCTTACTCTCTTTTAGTCTCTGTTCCACTCATTCTCTTACATTATATCTTACAACTTTATTTACAACTCAAAAACTACCCAATATCAGTCAAAGTGCCAGCTGTTGCTGACGACATGTAATGTAATTAATCCAATGAAAGACCTGTTCCACTTAATTCCTGTAATCAAAGTTGTATTGCATTGGATTAGCAAAACGTAATTAGTGAGGTAAAGTTTGATATTTCATGGCCATTATTTTAAGAGTTTGCATGAAAAAAAGGCTGTCATAATTGCACAGAAGTGTATTTCTTTTTGAAAATGAGTGACTATTAAATCATGGAATAACTCTGGTTTTATTTGTGAATTCATCCTTGCTAAATGTAGCCTCAAATCTAATGGCTTGCATTTTATGGCCATGGTGAAGTGATGGTGCTTGCTGCTGACCTCTACATAAGCTGCCCACAAAGTTCTAGCAATCGCTGCATCATGGATTTCTGATTCCCAATATTAGTTTGCCTCTGGCACTGATTTAAAGGAACCTCCAGCTGTACAGCAAGTTATAATATTAAGTAGCATAGACAGCCAATCCCATTGAAGCATGCTCACAAATGGCAAACCAGGATGTAAGATGCACTGATTATACTTCACTTCTACTTAAAACTTTACAGAGAGAAATAAATGATTGGGAGATTTTCAGGTAGAAGCTGAAATATCATGAAAACACTTTGAAAAAATTATTTCAAAAGTATGTGGATTTTTTTTATCATAATGCAGAAATTTGACATTCCACAAATATACAATGATTTACTCAGGGCCAGAAAGATTTTTCAGCTGTAAGTATGAACTTTGTATGCCATTAAATAAACACATACAAGCTCATACAACAAGATGTAACATTTTTAAAATTATTTTTCAAATAATAATGATAATGTGATTAAAGGGCAAGTTCTCATCAATTAGGTGATTTCTGATTACATTGTGTGGGGACTTCAAGAGCCTGCTCTATGGAGAAGTATAGAATCACTGACAACAACATCTGGATTTCTGCTTTATTCTAAGTTGTGCAGATTATAGAAATTGATATTAATTTCCAAGGAATAATAACACTGTACTCTGATAGTTTCATCACCATTCTTTCACTCTATCTTCAGGTACCGTGTCTTAAAAGAGCATTGGCAACCAGGACTTCCATGTGTTGGTCCAAGTCCATGGCTCTGCTTGGTATGGTACTGCAGTAGTTTGCCATTGCCATCTACAGGTTTTGGTAACAAGGAGACTCTCCTGCACTTACTGCCTGCCATAGTCATATTGGAAGGAATTGCAAGTTGACAATTGACCTGTTTAGCCACATTGTGAATACACCTTCTGTGGCCATCAAGGCCTGGATTGGGACCAGGAGATTTTGGCCCAGAGGTAGGAACACAACCACTGGACCACAAGATCTCCTCTTTCATCACCATTAGATCACTAGGTTGATTCCTGAGAAAAGAGACTGAGAAAATTAGGTCTGGAGTTCAGAAGAATGAGAGGTGACCACATTGAAACATAGAAGATTCTGAAGGGCCTTGATAGATAGACACCGAGGCCGGAATTTTCCAGCCCCACCCGCCAGCAGGATTTTCTAGTTCCGCCAAAGTGATTGGACTTTTGGCTGGCTCGCCACGTCTGCCCCAGGGAATGCTGCTGCGGCAGAGCTGGAAAATCCAGCCCTTAGAGGCTATTTCCCCTGGCTGGAGAATCATGGAGGCACAGCTTCAAGATTTCTAAGGAGTTGATTATTTAGAACTGAAATGAGAAATTCTTTTCTGAGAACTTTGTGATTCTTTGGAATTCTTTACCTCAGAAGGTTGTGGATGCTCCATTGTTGGGTATTTTCAAGGCTGAGGTGGACAGATTTTTGGTGCCTAAGGGCATCAAGGGTTATGGGGAACTGACAGGAAAGTGGAGTTGAGGCAGAAGATCAGCCATGATTGCACTGAATGGCAGAGCAGTCTCATTGGACCATCAGGTCTACACCTGTTCCTTTTTCTTATGTTCTTATGATCACGTTGGCAAAATTCAGGACAACTTTTTTTTAAAAAGGCCCAAAACTCATCCTGAATAGTTAGATTTTATGAAGGCATTTTTAACAGTGCAAATATTTTGACAAACAGCAGCCGTATCAATCACTGAAAGAACTCACTGTGGGACAACCTGCTTTTCCTTAATGGAATTGGAGGAAACTGCAGTCAGCCTACACAATAAAGTGTAATTTCACTCCAAAGGAACCAGTCTTCCTCAATGCTACAGTTTATTTTCATTTTTGCTCTTTGAATGTCTTTATCTGTGGAACTGTAGTAAAGCTTATTTGGAAGATTATTCAAGTCTGTTTTTGTTGCCAATTAAAAATATA
Source organism: Carcharodon carcharias (assembly GCF_017639515.1). NCBI lineage: Eukaryota > Metazoa > Chordata > Chondrichthyes > Lamniformes > Lamnidae > Carcharodon > Carcharodon carcharias. The sequence continues at coordinate 43,183,330 of NC_054475.1, read as the reverse complement.
GTTTTTACCTCTGATTTTCTCCCATTTTTGCAATGAAATTAACTTTGGAAAATGCTGGACCCAAGAAAGAGACACCTTTTCTGTAAAATAAATGTTAATTTACACATTAGGGAAGCTTAAAAAACAAGGAAATTACTTCAAAAGAAATATTCAGACAAGCTAAATGACAAACTTACATGCACAGTTCACAGACACCAATTTTATAACATCCCTTCTCTCTCTCCCTCTCACACACATGCAGCATGTGGAGCTGTTTATGAAGTGGGCCAGCAGTGAACTCTGAGTTACATTAAAAGCACCCCACTGTTTTACAAACACAGTTAGGGCAAGTTCTTCCTCTGGTCTCCATTGAAGTATTTGCTTTGATTGTGGTGACTACAAATAAAAGTTGAAGCGCTTCATCTCACCTTGCCACCTCAGAAGATTAAAATCAGAATTTAAAATTTGGAAGGCCAGCCTAAATTGAACATGCAGACAGTGCAATTACTCGATTTTCTCCTTCAACGTCTGGTGAATTCATCTGTAAACTTGATGCAAAAAATGATCTCATTTTAATTGTGTTTACTTCTGAACATGGCACACGCTGAAGATATTTCCATGTTGAATGATGTAATCTTTGCCTACTTTTTAGTGATAGGATTCAAATACTGGATATTTTTAAAATCACCACGTTAAAGCCAGTAGAGTCTTGTTCGTAAGATCATATTACAAAATAGACAACAAAATTAATAGGTCAATGGACATAAAGGTTAAAACAGTTAGGCAATTAAACAATCAATGCAAGCATTTTCAGTAATTTCAGTTAAGCAAAAACTCTATAAATAATAAATTACCTGAGGAGTAATTATAATAGATTCCATTTAGATGTCTCTGTAATACCAAGTGCAATCCTTTTGAAGATTACTTCATATTGACAGTGAAGATCTGCTAGAAAGTGAAGCAAATTCTGCATTAACTAAATTGAATTCAACATGTTGAGTTACTGAAACATCAGACCAAAGAAGGCTCAGTAGGGATCCATGACCTAGGAAAGAGATATTTGGCTTTGGCAATGGCTATAAGCTGCTAGATTTCAGAAGGGAAGCCGCCCAGGCTGCAGTTGTTAATTTGTGTTTACAGCACTCTGCTGGAAGAGCCTGCACTTGGATTTCTGGTGAAGATAGGAATTGTCGATCTGTGGTCACATAGCCTGCGTTCGCCATAAACAGTGGGTACTTGAATGGAGCACTGGATGATGTCTATGATATTATGGCCCATGAGGAGCCAAATGTTTCAGAAAGGGAGGAAATTGATAGACAAAAAATTAATGTAGACAAAAGCCAGCTAAAAATTTGCACTGGAAAGAAGGGGACAGTTTTAATGCCTTGCCTTTTGGCCTCAGGTGAAATATCAACCACAGAGGCTACTTTGTACGAAAGATTTAAATGTGTGTACAGTGAAGCTGCCAGATTAAATATATTTAAGTGTAATGGTTACCATGATATAATACTGTACCAAGGTTTGAGAAGAACACCTGCCATAAGAGATGATGTGATTAAAGGATGATGCTAGTTGATAATTGGAGTGTAATTGTATGGTCCCAATTGTAGCAGCGTGAGAGCTCCAGTTTCGTAACACTAATCATAAAACAATCCCAAAGGGGTAACAGAAAGCTCTTGCTACTTTTCCAGACTGCCACAATTGAGTACAGAGAGGATGCCTTTGGGTGCTTTACTAATGGTTTTTCAGATCACCATCTGAAACTTACTGTGCTAAGGGATTTTGGAGCTCAAAGTTCAAATGCATTGTGTTGTGTGAATGGGAAACGTTCAAAGGATATGGAAAAAGACAGGAAAAGACCAGCTGGCCCATCAAACTGGGTATGTCATGAGATTGCTCACCCTATAGGCATCATTAGTTGGCTATCCCCCACAACCCCACACCATCCTTGAGACGGAAGGGAAAACATTGGGCCAATTTAGGAGAAAAGCACAGGAAAGGTAACAACATAGCCTCTGTCAGAAAGTGGTGACTTATATCAATTGTCCCAGTTAATGCACCTGTTTTGTTTAATTGGGGTGGACAAAATTGGAGTGGCCTGCTTTAGTACTTAAGGACTTCATTTTAATGAAAATTCAGTAAATAAGCTTGCATCTTAACTGTCCAGATTTGTTTTTATGTCATTAAACAACAACTAATCTTACCAGAACAAAAACAGAATTACCTGGAAAAACTCAGCAGGTCTGGCAGCATCGGCGGAGAAGAAAAGAGTTGACGTTTCGAGTCCTCATGACCCTTCGACAGAACTTGAGTTCGAGTCCAAGAAAGAGTTGAAATATAAGCTGGTTTAAGATGTGTGTGTGGGGGGTGGAGAGATAGAGAGAGAGGTGGGGGGGGGGTGGGGGGTGTGGTTGTAGGGACAAACAAGCAGTGATAGAAGCAGATTATCAAAAGATGTCAACGACAATAGTACAATAGAACACAAAGGTGTTAAAGTTAAAGTTGGTGATATTATCTAAACGAATGTGCTAATTAAGAATGGATGGTAGGGCACTCAATGTATAGCTCTAATGGGGTTTTTTTTTAAAATAATGGAAATAGGTGGGAAAAGGAAAATCTTTATAATTTATTGGAAAAAAAAGGAAGGGGGAAACAGAAAGGGGGTGGGGATGGGGGAGGGAGCTCACGACCTAAAGTTTTTGAATTCAATATTCAGTCCGGAAGGCTGTAAAGTCCCTAGTCGGAAGATGAGGTGTTGTTCCTCCAGTTTGCGTTGGGCTTCACTGGAACAATGCAGTAAGCCAAGGACAGACATGTGGGCCAGAGAGCAGGGTGGAGTGTTAAAATGGCAAGCGACAGGGAGGTTTGGGTCATTCTTGCAGACAGACCGCAGGTGTTCTGCAAAGCGGTCGCCCAGTTTACGTTTGGTCTCTCCAATGTAGAGGAGACCACATTGGGAGCAACGAATGCAGTAGACTAAGTTGGGGGAAATGCAAGTGAAATGCTGCTTCACTTGAAAGGAGTGTTTGGGTCCTTGGACGGTGAGGAGAGAGGAAGTGAAGGGGCAGGTGTTGCATCTTTTGCGTGGGCATGGGGTGGTGCCATAGGAGGGGGTTGAGGAGTAGGGGGTGATGGAGGAGTGGACCAGGGTGTCCCGGAGGGAGCGATCCCTACGGAATGCCGATAAGGGGGGTGAAGGGAAGATGTGTTTGGTGGTGGCATCATGCTGCAGTTGGCGGAAATGGCGGAGGATGATCCTTTGAATGCGGAGGCTGGTGGGGTGATAAGTGAGGACAAGGGGGACCCTATCATGTTTCTGGGAGGGAGGAGAAGGCGTGAGGGCGGATGCGCAGGAGATGGGCCGGACACGGTTGAGGGCCCTGTCAACGACTGTGGGTGGAAAACCTTGGTTAAGGAAGAAGGAGGACATGTCAGAGGAACTGTTTTTGAATGTAGCATCATCGGAACAGATGCGACGGAGGCGAAGGAACTGAGAGAATGGGTTGGAGTCCTTACAGGAAGCAAGGTGTGAGGAGCTGTAGTCGAGATAGCTGTGGGAGCCGGTGGGTTTGTAATGGATATTGGTGGACAGTCTATCACCAGAGATTGAGACAGAGAGGTTAAGGAAGGGAAGGGAAGTGTCAGAGATGGACCACGTGAAAATGATGGAGGGGTGGAGATTGGAAGCAAAATTAATAAATTTTTCCAGGTCCCGACGAGAGCATGAAGCGGCACCGAAGTAATCATCGATGTACCGGAGAAAGAGTTGTGGAAGGGGGCCGGAGTGGGACTGCAACGAGGAATGTTCCACATACCCCATAAAGAGACAGGCATAGCTGGGGCCCATGCGGTTACTCATAGCCACACCTTTTATTTGGAGGAAGTGAGAGGAGTTGAAGGAGAAATTGTTCAGTGTGAGAACAAGTTCAGCCAGACGGAGGAGAGTAGTGGTGGATGGGGATTGTTCGGGCCTCTGTTCGAGGAAGAAGCTAAGGGCCCTCAGACCATCCTGGTGGGGGATGGAGGTGTAGAGGGATTGGACGTCCATGGTGAAGAGGAAGCGGTTGGGGCCAGGGAACTGGAAATTGTTGATGTGACGTAAGGTGTCAGAGGAATCACGGATGTAGGTGGGAAGGGACTGGACAAGGGGAGAGAGAAGGGAGTCAAGATAACGAGAAATGAGTTCTGTGGGGCAGGAGCAAGCTGAGACGATCGGTCTACCGGGGCAGTTCTGTTTGTGGATTTAACACCTTTTTAACTTTAACACCTTTGTGTTCTATTGTACTATTGTCGTTGACATCTTTTGATGATCTGCTTCTATCACTGCTTGTTTGTCCTTACAACCACACCCCCACCCTCCCCCCCCTCCACCTCTCTCTCTCTCTCTATCTCTCCGCCCCCCACACACACACCTTAAACCAGCTTATATTTCAACTCTTTCTTGGACTCGAACTCAAGTTCTGTAGAAGGGTCATGAGGACTCGAAAGGTCAACTCTTTTCTTCTCCGCTGATGCTGCCAGACCTGCTGAGTTTTTCCAGGTAATTCTGTTTTTGTTTTGGATTTCCAGCATCCGCAGTTTTTTTGTTTTTTACTAATCTTACCAGGCCTGGTAAGATTAGTTGTTGTTTAATGACATAAAAACAGAAAAAAAGCTGGAAATGCTCAGCAGGTCTGGCAGCACCTGTGAAGAGAAAGAGAGATTGTGAGAGAGATAAAGTTCCAGGTTAACCTTTCATCAGTGCTAATGATAGGTCATTGACCCGAAATGTTGGTGCATGTGGCAGCAGTTTGTACTGCCTACAACTATAACAGTGGTGGAACTTACCAAGGCTTCTTCAACAGCATCTTCCAAAACCCATGACCTCTACGTCTAAAAGAAGATGGGCAGCACGATCACCTTCAAAGTCACTCACCATCCTGACTTGGAACTGTATTGCCTTTCCTTCACTGTCGTTGGTTCAGAATCCTAGAACTCCCTCCCTAACAGCCCTGTGGATGTAACTGCACCACATGGACTACAGGAAAGTGTCTCACCACCACTTTCCCAAAGCCAGTTAGGAATGGGCAATAAATGCTGGCCTCGTCAGCAAAGCTCACTTCCCAAGAACAAATAAAAGAAAGCTGGCAGACCTGAGTATTTCTAGCATTTTCTGTTTTTATTTCAGATTTACGCGACGCATTTTTGTTGGATGAATTTTGTGGGTAGCTGAAACTTGTTAAACATTCAACTTTTCTTTCAGGAGGAGAGATTCTGAAAATTAGTACGGTGCAAACACAGAATGAAGAATTCTGCGTTCAGAGGAATTCTAATGGCACTGAGTGCTGATATATGAGGCTTTCCCTTACTAATTTTGAGAGCAGCCATAACACTGCATAACACTGGTTACACTATGGTCAAGAACAATGTGAAATTTTATAGAAATTATACTTAAGTCATGGTAAAGGTGCAATGTAGGTGGGATACCAACAGCGAGAGGATATAGTTACAGTGAGAGATATTAAAATGATTGCAACTCACAATGTAGTTTTCTTTCAGTGGAGAAGATCAGTACTAAGGAGGATTGGAGTGCCCTGCCTGATAGTGTGGTGGATGCAGATTTAATACTAACTATTAAAAACAAATAGGATAAATGTTTGAAGCAGAAAAAAATTGCAGGGATATGAGGAAAGAACAGGCAAAGTGGAACCAACTGGATTGCTCTTCAGAAGGGCTGGCATGGACGCAATGGGCCGAATGATAACCTTCTGGTATTCCAAGGGTCAATGGAATGCTCAATGGTCCACAATGAAGTGTCTGCAAGGGCAAATAGTGAAAAATGATTTCAGCTGGCTGGCAATCTGATACCGAGGGCATAAATTCAGATTTTGTACTAAAAATGAGCAGGGGAGTTGATAGGTTTTGTTCATGCAGTGGAATACTGGCATAAAAGCATTGAACAGGAAGAAGCTGTAGGACTGGTTGCAATACATTTTGATGCTAACTTCCCCACCAGAGCTTTATGTCCTTGTTTTGTTTCTTTCCACACACCCAGCTTCATTCTTCTCCAAATGTTTAATTCTGGCTTAAATGTCCTGATGACCCGACTTCAACAATTATTTGCATAAACCTGCATCATTGCTCACTCTCTGCATAGTTGGATTGTTAATTGATAGGCCAAAAAGGCTATGTATGTTGCATCTGAATAAAATGTATCCAAAGTATATTTCATTAGGGATTTGAACTGGACAAGATGAAATGGGCCACATGCTTCAATAAGAAAGGACCAGGCAGAATTGTTGATGAGCGGATATAAAACGCCTCTGGGAATCTCAACATTGCAGTAACAGATGTGTAGCTTTAGGCAGTTTAGAAACATGGTAGCGCTGCAGTGGCTGTAAGCCTGGTTTTTGTGTCTTCATTTTGTGACTGGAGATTCTCTGAGCTTACCAGCTCAACTCAGCAATCGTATATTTTTGTATTGAAAAGCAGCGAATGGTGTCATCACATTAGGAGTACTCTTGCTAAAGTTGTTATCCTACACGTACCTGGTTAAGCTAACAAATGTACCGAGCTCTGGAGCAGAAATAATGAGCCTGAAGTTACTGTACCTTGACTCCCTTGGTAATTTTGATAATTATGTTAGAAATTCTGTTCTCTGCTTCCTTAAAGGGGAAGGACATCCTTGGAGTGCTCCTATTACCTGTCTCATATAAAAATATAATGCCAAAGATGTAATATGTATGTGTGAAATATCGTCATTTTAGGGCGGAGACGGGAAGCTCTTATTTCAAGTCTCTTTCTCAGCCTCTTTTGTGAAATGCACTTGAGAATGATTCCAATGTGTTCAGATACACTCAAGCCAATATGAGCCTGTCATTTTAGCCAGTGTAGGAGATAGTTTGGAACCAGCTGAGTCTTTGAGGGTCTCTGCCAGCTAGTTCTGCAGTAGGACCATGTTGAAATTGATTTCAGCTGGCCTAAAGTCCAGGCTTCTGCTGAAGGGAGTGAAGCTCAAATGGGGATGCATGTACCCCTACTGGAGCAGTGAAGGAGAGAAGTAGCGTCTCCCTGAGGCTTCCAGATGTTTAATATTAAGTCCTTGAACTTTTCTACCTCCATCTACCAAGTTGACCAAGCTTATGATCCTGCTATATCGTTGGGTGGCTAAGTGTAAAATTTTGTTCAATAGTTGCTCATGCCGCAGAATCACAGAAATATTACAGCACACAGAAGGTGGCCAAACGGCCCATCAAGTCTGCACTGGCGTCCATATGAGCAACTCACCTAGTTATGTTGTCTTGCCTTCTCCCATAACTCTGCACATTCCTTCTTTTGAAATAACAGTCCAATTCCCTTTTGAATGCGCCTGTTGAACCTGCCTCCACCACTGGCAGAGCATTCCAGACCCTTATCACTAGCTGTGCGACAAAGATTTTCTTCTTATCACTATTGTTGCTTTTACTGATTACTTCAAATCTGTGCCTTCTTGTTCTCAGTCCTTTCAGAAGTGGGAACAGTTTCTCCCAGCTACTCTGTCCAGACCCCTCATGATTTTGAATACCTCTGTTAAATGATATGAAGGATCATGAAATATTTTATTGCATTAAAGACTATATAAATGAAAGTTGTTGTTATGTATATTTTAGGAAATCATTTGAACAGCAAGTACTTTAGCGGGGGAGGTGGTGGTGGTGTAATGGTCTTGACACTGGATTGGTAATCCAGAGATCCGGACTAATGCTCTGGAGACCTGGATTCAAATCCCACCATGGCAGGTGGTGGAATTTGAATTTAATAAAAATTCTGAAATTACAGATCTAACGATGACCATGAAACCATTGTCAATTGTTGTAAAAACCCATCCAGTTCACTAATGTCCTTTAGGGAAGGAAATCTGCAGTCCTTGCCTGGTCTGGCATTGGACTTCTATATCTATCTGTGGTAACAGAGTACATGTATACAGTTAGAGGAGGATATTGTGTCAACTAGACAGTGATTCAAAGTGCATATATGGAAAAAGAAGCTGGACCATGAATCATTCCACTGATAACTGTGGAATTGTAAAACAAAAACGCACATAGTTAAGGTTAAAGTTGAAATAGTTTCGAATCCATAGCGTTTTTAAATGTAAGGTCACAGGGGACTATCAATGTAAAACATTGCCATAAGCTGCTTCCAAATAGTTGGCAAGGGGTCTGGCAATAAGAATGGTAATTTTTGAAATTCTGTCTGAGATGTTAGATTGAATAAATTATCTGAAACTTTGTTTTAATAATTCAAGAATTATGTTGGGATGTGAGATTTGAGTGTGTAAAGGTGGAAAAACTCAGTAGGATTAGGTTTTGGTTTAATCTCATAGTTGTTTGATTATTTTTACTTAATGTTTAAAAGTTGTTCATTCCTAGAATGCTTTAGAGCTTAATGTAGCGGGGTATAATTTAGCTGGCATTATGTTTTAGACATTTGCTGAAACTATGCATTGTATTATTTGTTTATTTTCAATGAAACAGATAACCAGGGCAGTTTTAAGGTAGGAAGTAAGACAATAGGACAGCAAGCAAACCGTTGGCATTTGTTGTTTTGAAGGGAATACTTTCTTTCTGGGGTCTTGTTCTCAATAACACATGTCATGCTGTAATTAATTATCAGTGATCGCAATCGTGAGAAACAGAATATAATGCTCCTAAACTTTTAACAAGTTGCTTAGAGAGTTGAATTCAAAAAGGAACAATGAAGGTTACGCTTTTACCCAGGGAAGATGGGTGGAGTAATATTGTTCATTATTACTTAGACATCGTATATGGACTTAGTTGAATACTAAAGAGAGTAGTTGCCAAACAATGTCCTGATGTTGAAATCAAACTGCTATTCAACTCTCATTGTCACTAAAGTGTCTGTTCAAAATTTGCTGAAGCCACTTTCATCTACCCTTATGTAAAGGCCATACTGTTGGGCGAATAGGGAATTTAACCATTTTCTTCTGGAATGCTGCAACTTATTCAACATTTACTATACTAGCTTGCAGTCTGCTGTCAATGTCAAGTAATTTCAGCTTTGTAATGTTAAACTGGGAGTGTGCATTCAGAGACCAGGCCTGACCTGATCTGACAAAGTGAAGCCAAGCAAGATTCCCTTGGGCTCACTGGGATAGCCCTTCAAAATCACTGGGACTATAAATCCAATGCAGTATCAAGATAGATTTGACAAGTCCTCGGAGGGTCTTTGGGATATGTAATTTATCTATCAAATCATAATTTAAATGTTTAGAAAATTCTCTTGTTCGCAAGCTAAGTGCATACATGTATCTAGCCATGTGCAGGGTTTCATCTAATTCCCAGCCAGACAGAGATCAAGCAGCATGAACAAGGTTTTGCCTTGTTGGAGCCTGAGCTTTATTTACCAGTCTTAAGCCAGTGCTGCAGTGTAAATGCATTGAGTTTTCAAAGAGCTGTCCCTTGTGCTGAATGAATTAATCATTTTGTTTGTTTAGCTAACTGGCTTATTGCAATAGGCATCGACTGACCAAGTAGAAAATTGCTCAATGTGTCCTAACCCGAAAAAAGACAAATACAAACCAGTCAAGCTTGGCCTAAATAGCCAAGTGGTTATGGTACTGGGTTTGTAACCCCCAGATCAAGAGTTCAAATCTCACAATGGCAAACTATGAAACAATGTAACTTCATCTGAAACAGATGGAAACAGGTTTACTCAAAAGAGTATCAAGAGTTCAAATCTCACAATGGCAAACTGTGAAACAATGTAACTTCATCTGAAAAACAGATGGAAACGGGTTTGTACTCAAGAGTTACAAACCAGTCAAGGGCTTGGCCTAAATAGCCAAGTGGTTATCGTACTGGGTTTGTAACCCCAAGATCAAGAGTTCAAATCTCATAATGGCAAACTATGAAGCAATGTAACTTCATCTGAATAGGAACAGATGGAAACATGTTTGTACTCAAAAGAGTTACAAACCAGTCAACCACTGCCTCACTTGTCTGTTGTCAATCATCAGCATAGTGATGGAAAGAGCCATTATCAGTGCTATTAAATAGCATTTACTTACCAGTAACCTGCACCGATGTTCAGTTTGAGTTTCGCCAAGACTGCTCAGCTTCAGACTTCATGACAGCCTTAGTTCAAACAAGGGCAGAAGCACAGAATTTCAAAGATAAGATGAGAGTGACTGGTCTAGATGTCAAGGCAGCATTTGACAGAGTGTGGCATCAGTTGTAGAGAAATTTAAGTCAATGGGAATTGTGAACAAACCCTCCACTGGTTGGATTCATACCTAGCACAAAGGAATGTGGTTGAGATTGTTGGAGACCATCATCTCAGCCCTTGGACATCACTCTAGGAGTTCCTCAGGATACTGTTCAAGGCCCAACCATCTTCAGTTGCTGCATCAATTCCTTCGCTCCATCGTAAGGTCAGAAGTGGTGATGTTCCCTGATGATTGCACTATGTTGAATGTCAGTCTTGGATAACAAAGCAATCTGTGCCAGTGTGCAACAAGATGGGGACAATATTCAGCTTGAGCTGATAAGTAACAAGTAACATTTGTACCACACAAATGCCCAGCAATGACCATTCCCAACAAGAGAGAGACTAACTACAACCTCTTGCCATTAAATGTCATTGGTGTGTTCCTTGTCATCGATGTTCTGTGTGACACTGTAGACCAGAAATTTAACTGAACCAGACACACACATACTGTGGCTACAAGAGCAGTTCAGAGGCTGGGTGTTCTGCAGCAAGGGACTCACCTCCTGACTCCCCATAGTCTTTCCACCACTACAAGGCTCAAGCTAGAAGTGTCATATGAACAAGGAGCAGGAATAGGCCATTTGGCCCTTCAAGTCTGCTCCACTATTGAATAAGATCATGGCTAATCTGAGAGTAACCACAAATCTGCATCCCGCCTACCTCAGATAACCTAACACCCCCTTGCTTATCAAGAATCTATCAACCTCTGCCTTAAAAATATTCAAAGAGCCTGCTTCCATCGCCTTTTTAGGAAGAGAGTTCCAAAGACTCACGAGCCTCTGAGAGAAAAAATTTCACCTCATTTCCATTTTAAATAGGCAACGCCTTATTTTTAAACAGTGACCCCTAGTTCTAGATTCTCCCACAAGAGGAAGCATCCTCTCCACATCCACCCTGTCAGACCCCTCAGGATCTTAGATGTTCCAATCAAATTGCCCCTTACTCTTTTAAACTCCAGCGGATACAAGCCTAGCCTGTCCAACCTTTCCTCATAAGAATACTCTTGATGTGTCAAGATGAGTGCAGCTCCAACAACATTCAAGAAATTCGACACCATGCATGACGAGGAGCCTACTTGATTGACATTCCACCCACCAGCAGTGCACTGTGGCTGCAGTGTATGCCATCTACAAAAAATGCACTGCAGCAACATGCCAAGGCTTCTTCAACAGCACAGCCCAAATCCACAACATTTACCACCTAAGAAGGACAATGGCATCTGGCACATACAAACAATGCTGCCTGCAAGTTCCCTTCCAAGTCACTCAGCACCCTGACTTGGAAATATATTACTGTTCCTTCACTGTGGTTGAATCAAAAATCCCACAACAGCACTTTGGTGGACCCACACCCTATGGACTGCAACGATTCAGGAATGTGGCTCGCCACTGTTTTGTCGAGCGCAGTTCGGGATGAGCAATAAATGCTAGCTTTTCCAGTGATGCCCCCATCTCTTGAATGAACAAAGAAAATACTTCATGTGCATATCCTTAATGGCATAATCTGACCTCCTTAATCAGACTTTCCAAAGTATGTAGGTGAATGGAAATGATTATTGGTAGACCACGCTTCACTTTGATGAAGATTCCGATCAGTTATTGATTTATTCAGCCAAAGATTGATCAGTTAAGCACAGTAAATAGGAAGGCACTTTAAACTTTAAATTGTAAATTAAAATTTATTCAGCAATGACAAATCAAATACAAAACTTATTTTTCCCTTCCCACCAGTGTGTAATTAAGCTGTTGGGAGTGTTGAGGAATTTGATACCTTTAGATGTTAAAGAATGTATGTAGGATGAGAAACTGTGTTGTTCATGCTGATTCATTTATTATAGTTGTCTTTGCAATTAGCAATTTTTTGTGCACGGTTGACTGATTGGACAGCTCTTATAAGAGTTCACTTGAAGATTCCACCTACTGTGGAGTTATTAGATAAGTGGGAGTGTATCAAATTAAACTCATTAGCCAAACTGGTTGGTTCCAGATATTTTCAGTGTGGTAGCAGCCTCAGCCTCCAACTGTAATTAGTGGAGCTGCTGCTGCAGAAACGGGATACAGGTGGTGCCTTTTTAATATCCCAAAACTCACTTCATGTACTGAAGACGTTTGACAGGGCTTTTCAGAGTAACATTTACCTGGCTGTTCAGTTAATTAAGCCGCTCTGTGCAAAGTGTTGTATGATTTTATACAGCAAATCGCATGGTGAGCACAACTTTCTGAACAATGATCCAAAACCGGTGATTCAAAAGTATTGAAATACTTTAGATATGCAAGAGAAACGCTTCATGCTTATAAATATTTTTCTTTAAAAAAGTATACTTTTGGCTGGCTTTACAAGATTCTCCTCTTCTTGAGCTGTCCCTGGGATATAGGGGGTGACTTGCTTCCAAACTGGTACAATGGGTTCTGATAATCCAAAGCACATAGTCTGCCCTATGTGAGGCAGATGATGCTTAAAGGGTCAGGTAGTTGAGGTGTTTGGAGATCTGTGTGCTCTCTCCAATGTCTCAACTTTGCTTCTGCATGTTCCTGACAAAATGTTTGAGTTCAATGCCTTGTCGAATGAACCTTCTCCATTGCAGTCACAAGCTGGGGGCTTTCATGAATTGTCAGGAATATTTGATCACTTCGGGGATGTTTGATCTTTTAAGGAATGCTTTGAGGGCATTCCTAAAGCATTTCCACTGTCCTGAGATTCTCCTGCTGTGACCAAGTTTCGAGTCAAGCAGTTGCCTCGGGTGTCTGGTGTCAGGCATACGAATGATATTGCCTGGGCTGCTGAACTGCTGTATGTCGCTCATAAGCTTGAAAAATCCATTATGTAGTAGCATTGAAATGAAGGCATGAAATACTCACTAATCTCTGCTGCTTGAGTTCTGTGCATGGATTTGGAATCGGTTCTATTATAAGGAATGTACAAATATTATTTTATAAGAATTTGTGAAAGCTTACAGGTTTAATCTGTGAAACCCTCACAAGTGAGGGCATTGCTGTGAGAGGCTATAAATGTTTTTGTACAAATGTTATTTGTTGATACTTTCCAAACTTTTTGGATTTATTACAGTCACTGTGATGTACAATGCAGCAATCATTTTGGATAGTGCTTTAGGCATGACTTGACTTGGGATGAATGTTATTTGTGATAAATAAGAATGAATCCTTGGCACTGGAAACGGTTTATTAGTATGAGAATAAATCAACTGTATTATCGATGACACAATTACTTGCATTATGAAGATATTTTATCATCTGTATTTTGTTAGAGTGGGCTGCTGTGGCTTTGAAATTGTCACCACTGTGATGATATTGTTGGTCTTAAACAAACTTGGTCTTCAAAGGAGTGGTATTGATCATTTTGAATTGCTGAAACCATCTGTGATTTGGTGACGACTTCAATGAATTAGTTATAGATGATGTGGGCTGGACAATGTTGGAGTGTCAGTAAAGTGTTTGATCATTAAATGAACAATTAACACTCCAATTATTACCAGGGAGAAGCCTCTGGTTGGACCTGCTAACTTGTCATTCATATATGTACAGAAGCATAAGGCCCTGGATTTTGTAACCCTTGCTGATCTCAAAGATAGATGCTCCTCTGACATGGATTTCACCTTTACCCACGTTAATTTGAATCTGGTGCTAAGTCAAGGGGATATCCAGGCTTTCAGCAACAGTGATGTCATAAAACAGGGTAAGCAGCCAATCGTTGAAATCCTTGCATCTCATAGGCAGCAAACCAAGGAGTAAAATACAGCAATTATCCTTAACTTTTGATAAATTTTAGAGAGTGAAATAAAATTAAGACACACATTCAAGAAGTTGAAATATCATAAACTTAAAATTTTATTAAAGTGGAATTTTTATTACAATGAAAAAAAATTGTCTTTACACAAATGCAAATATAGTTTTCCAGGGGAAAAGAGGTTATGACTTAGCACACCATTAAAAAAACAGTTAGAGCTCATTAATAAGGCGTAAGTTTTTCAGGGAGTTTTAAGCAATGAGAATTAAGTATAAAAGTGAAGTTCTCACCAGTTCAGTGATTTCTCGAAGATTGCCATCTGCAGGGACTTCAACAATGCGGAAGAGCAGGGAAATACTTGTAAACAATGCCTGGATTTCTTCTTTTAATAATACATGTGGATGTCAGAAGTTGTTGTTTGTTTCACACGGTAATGATGAAAAACACTGATCATTTTATCCTTATTGCAACCACAAAATCTGGGTCCTTGTCTCAGCTGTTTTCATCTACAACAAGGATCACCACCTGATCTGGAGTTTATGCAAGGGTGAAGTACGAGGGAATGTTCTTTCAGGAATGGAGAAGTTGAATGTTTAACTGTACATGTTTGCTGATCCAGCTGTTGCACATGTTATCTAATTTCATCATCTTCGAGCATATGGTGCCAAATAAGATTATTAGAGTCTATGGTTGTATTCTATCCATGATGCTATGTTGCTCATAATGTGGCTTTTAATTATTTCGACAATAATAAGAGGCAAATAGAAAACCACTCATGGGTTTTTGGGTGCGTGAGATTTAAAATTGCTTGTCCCAATTTTTTATTAAAATATAGAATAAATAGAGGTTGCAGTTGGATTTAACTTTGATTCCTTTCTTAAAATGTAAATGGGTCATTGGCTTGCATTTATATAATGTAGGTAGTTGGTTGATGAGAGCAGTAAGGGTTTGTTGATTTCATTGCAGTTCTGAATTGAGATATGACAACTCATTGGACTAAACCTTCCAGTCTCCAGATCATCAGGAATTGTCTGACAAGTTTTAACCTCTGCTGGGCAATTCCCCTGCTTCGGGGACCTTCCGCGAATGTCTCTGACTGAACCAGAGTCAGATACTTCGGACAGTTCCAACTTACTTACCTGAATAGCTATCCAGGAAATGTTAGATTAAAACCTAGCCTAACAACTGGGTAACTGCATAACTGACCCCACAATCACCCTTTTGTTCCCCAACTATCCCCACATCCGTCTGACTTACCTGACTATCCTTCTGACCCAACTATCCTCTCAACCCAAACCAACTACCCCCTGGTCACCCATCTGCCCCCTTGACCACACTGCCCCCGTATCCACCTCACCCCCTTATCCACCTCACCCATTCAATCATTCATTCGTCCATTCACTAACATTCACAGTGAACCTTTAAACTTTCCAGACAGAAAGTTAGTGCCATACAAAGGGGACGTGCCCTGTCTTCCCCCAATTATACTGTGCTTCAATGGAGTTTCCCAAGGGACCCTCTGAAAACCAGGCTTGGAAGGTCCTGGTAGAAATACGAATTGCAGTGGCAACCCGGCGATCATTGCCACTGCTCAGAAGACTCTGACCATTGTCTTTTTTCTTGTCATCATCGCATATGAAGGGAAACAGCTAACATTACAACTCAAAATAAACATAATTGTGGCCATAGACCTGAACCCTGTCATTTCATGGGCAAAGGTGTTAGGATGTCAATGTATAGCACCATCTTTGTTTAACACCATTTTCATACTGATTCTGTTTGGGGTACAGGTTTTAAATGAACTTGTTTAAAGGGCAAATAGCTGAATGCTACAGGATACAGGAATATGCTCTTTGTTAAACATGCATACAATACTTGGTGAATAAAATGGTTTACAATGAAGCAACACCAGTAGTTGGATATTTGGTGAGACAAGTTATAAGATGTATAACAAAGGAGGGTGGTCGTTTCAAAAGGTCTCGTTATTGCCATCTTCAGTGTTGTTGCAATTTCTGATTGTGACCAAGGCTCATTTTTATGAATCTTTCCAGATGGTGGTGTACTCTGTTCCTGCTGAGGTTGTGACTGATGCACATGCACAGAGTTTGACATAAAGCCATTGCAACGATAATTCTAGTTTGCAATAATGGGTTGCAACTTGGATAACAGAATGCACTCTAACGATTTTTGGGCCCTGCCTGACATTTGGAGTATGGAGGCTGCTGGAAACTGAATTCTCCTGATAGGATGTTGTTGTTTTGACAGGGACTAAATTCCTTCTTTCAGAGAAAACTTTACCTCCCTCCACTGGCGCATGAGGCAATAAAGTTAAAATATAGACACTGGGCTTAATGCCCTGTTCCCACTCTGCTGCCGTGCTTACCAGGGATTTTGCTGGGCAGCTAAGGTGCCCAACTGAATCCAGTTGGGAGCTTCATTTGAGCTTACAGGACATACATAGGAGCCGAATGCAATATAAAGTGTCTGTAGGATTATTTTTTTATTATTCGTTCATGGGATGGGGGCGTTGCTGGCTAGACCAACATTTATTACCCACCTCTAATTGCCCTTGAAAACTGAGTGGCTTGCTAGGCCATTTCAGAGGGCATTTAAGAAACAACCTCACTGATGTGGGTCTGGAGTCACATGTCGGCCAGACCAGGTAAGGATGGCTGATTTCCTTCCCTAAAGTACATTAGTGAACCAGATGGGTTTTTACAACAATTGACAATGGTTTTGTGGTCATCATTAGACTTTTAATTGAATTAAAATTTCACTACCTGCCATGGTGAGATTTGAACCCAAGTCCCCAGAGCACTACGCTGGGTCTCTGAATTACTAGTCCAGTGACAATACCACTACCACTGCCTCTCCTGCATCTGTTGTGGTCTGACGACTCCTTGAATTTAAAATTCTCATCCTTGGGTTCAGATCTCACCGATCCCACCCTTCCTGTTTCTATAACCTCCAGCAGCCCTATAATACTCTGGTCTCAGTGCTCCTCTAGGCTGGCCTCATGTGCATCCCTGATTTCTATCCTCCTCCATTGATGGTCATGTAAGCAGCTGTCTAGGGATAAGCTGTCTAATTTTTTTAGACTCTCTCCAGCACTCTGTCCTCCTTGAAGATGCTCCTTAAACCTACCTGTTTGACCAAGCTGTTCATCTGCAGTCCTAATATCTTCTTGCATGATCCGGTGTTAAATTCTGCCTGACGCTCCTGTGAAGCACCTTGCAATGTTTTGCTGTATTAAAAGCGCTATATAAGCAAAAATTAGTTGTTTGATGGGAGCATAGGTCCCAAATGTTGTATTTAGTGAAACCTGGTGGCACCGCACATGGGAATCAAAATAGGTAAACAGGAAAATTATATTTGTGGGGCCATAGGAGCAAGATTCCTCATCTAGAATAGGATCCCTGGAGTGTTGGAAAAGGCCTACCTTTTCTCCCAGGCTCACTTGGTAAAATAGACAACATGGTGTCTTAAACAACCAGAAGGCCCCGCTTTGACAGGGTTGTCAGTGTTTGTGGAACTACAAGAGTCAGCATTTGCTGGAAAGGCTACCCCTGGAGGAATAGGGGAATGATGTAAATTGTAGGCTCTTCACTGATTTATTCACTACTTCCTACACTAGCAGGCAAGCTAACCTTTCCAGAATGGTTTAAAACAAATCAAAGAAAGAAACAAGACAAGACCAACCCAGCAAAAGTGCATTATCATTTTTTGAAAATGAGGTTTTATTTTAAATTGAGTTGAATTCTATTTCATATCTGCATTCCTCAGCATTGAGAGTTTTTCAGAGTAATTTTCTTGTCAGTAAATGGTAAGCAGCAGCTTTTTAAAAAAATTGTAGTCCAACAATGAGCTGTTCAGACAGGAAGGTTCCAGGATTTTACTGGGATTAAATTGCTGTTGTTAATTGGGGAAAAAACACCAGATAGTCTGGAGTCAGTGACGAGAACATCAGTTAAATCATAGAATTGAGAAAATCAAACACCCACATACCAGGACTGAGAGTCAGTTGTCATCAAATTCATCAGAAAATGGTCTCTTTCAAAAATTGTGCTCAAAATATATTCAGCCAGGTTAGCTTTTTGTTGTGAACAATGCTTTTGTGACTTTTGGCAAAAAAGTGTGAAAATATATCTTTTGCTGTGTAGATACCAAACCAGCTTATTGACTTTATCGACTTCAACTTTTTATCAATAAAAAGATTATTTTTTGTAACTGTACACATTTTCTGTCGTCACACTTAGTTCCTGAGTGATGATTTTGGCAGAACTTGTCAGGACTTGTCTTCTATTATTTTTTATTGGTACCGCTGTCATGCCTGCTTTTATTACTGCAAATTTATACAGTTATTGTTCTTTGACCTTACAACACTAGATACTGCTGTGACACCAGTCATCCACCATTTTCCAATTTTCGGGTGCGTTGTTTTTGCTCTTAAGTTTGCATTTTTTTTGAAAGTGTCTTTAGTCACAGCCAATTTTCAAACACCCTCTCCTTTTATGGAGTTCCATTTATTTACTAAACAGTTCCCCTGCTGCTTGAAAGAAACACTGACAACCACTCCATCTTCTCTCATTGCATTCTTAGACTGCACTACTTTTTACAGTATATATCATTCCTGCTATACTGCAGAAAAAATTTATTTTGTGTTACCAGATTTTATGTTATGAATTAAAATTATGAAGTAGGGGTTAACACCTCTGTACATGGGAGACATAACTTGAAGATGGGATGGGACTTAGCAGGACATACAGCAGTCTATTTAAGCAATTCACTATAGCATACGGTCCATTTTGTTTGCAGTGATACAACAGCAAAATATCACAGATGCTGGAACTCTGAAATAAAAACATACAATACTAGAAATACTCAGCCCGTCAGGCAGTATCTGTGCTTGGAGAGGAGCAGTTAACATTTCAGGTTGAGATGACCTTTCATCAGAACTGAAGAAAGATGGAAATGTAAGAGTTTTAAAACTAGTGGAAGGGGGAGGGTGCACGAAGGGAAAAAGGTCTTTGGTAGGGTGGAGGGCAGAAGAGATTAAATAACAAAATATTTCATGATGCAGCAGCCAAAGAGAGTTATAATGGATATAGTAAAGAAACAAAACTTGCGTCCAGATGTGGTATGAATGGTTATGTAGCAACCATCTGAATACAATGTGAAGGAACAAAGAAAGAAACAAGATAAGACCTATCCAGCAAAATAATACATAGAACAAGATGAAAGCTGAAGTTTTGATCTAAAGTTGTTGAACTCAATGTTGAGTCCAGAAGGTTGTATAGTGCTGAGTTGTAAACTGAGGTGCTGTTCCTCGAGCTTGTGTTGAGCTTCACAGGAACACTAGCAGGCCATGGACAGAAAGGTCAGTGTGGGAGCAAGGCAGAGAATTAAAATGACAAGCTTTGCAAAATGCAGTGAGTGGAGGGTAGTTGCATAATACAAATTCTGTCACTAACAGCAGCAGTGCAGTCTCCAGGTGGATTCACAAGTTACCCAATCATCCCCATTGCAACCAGGACTTATGGGTTCACTACATGCAGCCTTAAAATTACCTGGGATGCTCTCTGCTTTTCTTTACAAATTTTTTGACTTTGGTCAATCTTTCAACCCATATGCTGTTTTCGTTCTTTTTGTTTTTGCTCAACCCATGTGAATCTCTGTTAGTCCACAAGGTGAGATTCCAGAATCTATATAACCCTTTCACTCTCCCTATATTGCCCTGCTCTAGTTTCTGAATCATTCCATCTATATTTGCCTGATATGAAATGTTGAGTAGCAACTATTTCATTTACAGTATCCATGTTTGTGAAGATCCCAGTTACAATGGAGTGTGGCGTCCATTTCCTTTGTCAAACTGCTGTAGATGTAATTCTCACTTGGAAAGATGGTGAAGTTTAAATCAGCGCTTGAGTTATTTTATTTGTCAAGCAGGAGGCAAATATATCTTGCTATCAGCATCTGGACTGCAGACTAATTGATGTAATCCCTACGTAGATTGATGCCACCTATGAGTGCAGTGACGTTTTCTGACACACAAGTTGCCATTGTGTTGAGTATTTGAACAGAGCTCCAAGCTGTGCCTTACAACTTTACAGCAGGCTTCCATTCTCAACTGAGCTGTTAAACTGAGGCACCAAGCTGAGGTGAGCTGCCTGTGTCTATAAATGATTGCATGATCAGTGATCTAGACATGTGTGTGGAGATTTACCCCCTTGACTTAGTTTAATCTTTGTTGCAAATTAAAAATAAATAACAAAGCAAAAGTTGGCTGTGTGGTGCGGAGGTCGAGCATTGACCTTTCACCTTTGAGAACCAGGTTCAAATCAGACCCTTGAAGTAACATGCTCCTTTGTCTGTTGACAACATAGATTCTGTGGAGACCCATATACTTATCATTGTCCTTCCTCATTACAATCAGGTTCCTGCATGTGAGATTAATTCTCTTCATCATCAACAGTCGTGAAAATATACTTAAGAGCTAGTTGAGAATTATAAGACAGTGCCTAAGGGGATTGCAGGTCGGAAGTATATACTGCAGTCACAACCCGGTGGTGAGGTCTCAGCTCCACATCTCTGACAGATGGTGCATTCATGAATGCTATTATGTAAATCAGACCTTCACTGCAGCCGTTTGTGGGTTGTACAATGGTTTTAAATCTTTCTCAGATACAACTAGTACTGTTGTATCAAACAATATCTGAATGTTTTCTATACATTATACGAAAGTTCTGATCTGCTGAGCTGAAATACATAAATTGTAAATTATTTTATGGTTCTTTCAAGTGACAAAAAAGTGCAGCATAAATATGAGCAGAGTATGTGGCAGATATTTGTGTGAGATTCTGAGGTTGTGAAGTAAATAAAAAGTATATTATGAATCTTCAGCTTTGTATCCACTATTTTTTTCAAATTCAATAAATTCCTCTGAGCTGATTTTATCTTTAAGCCCTTTGCCCCGGCACATCTAATGCCTTGTGCCGAAATATGCTTTGAATTAAGCTAATGTGTGTTTTCGAAGTCGAAAGGACGCGGGTGATGGGCAATATAGAGTTCTGAATGTCCTCTAGCACCATATTACCAGTAAGTAATCTGCTAGCTATATATTGTGCAGTATGTGGATCACTATCAATACCATGCCTAGGGTCACTAACTCTGCAAGAGTGTCCTAGACATTCCAGGAATTAAAAATTTAATCTCCAGTACAAAAAAATCAAAGGAACATTTAGAAAAAAAACTATTGGTTTTTTATTTTCTTTTAAACACTTATTCATTAGTTATAAAAACATTTACAATAGGAAGAAAGGTTGTTCCTTTGGATGGGAAAATTAGATGGACAGATACCTGGAGTTGCCCATTTTGTTCATTTTCACATGGGTGAGTGGTTTACTATGTGATGAAACCTCCAGGAATATGTCCAACCAGAGTTGACAACATTAACCATTCTTTGTGTGGCTTGGAATCCTGGATCCTGCTGGTTACTTCTCTAAGCCCCTTGATGAAGGTTCCACAACTAAAATGCTCATGACTCTTGTCCTCTCCACAAATTCTGCCTGAACTCGCTGCACATTTTCTAGATTTTTCTTCTTTCAGATTTGGGCAGGGGTTTTCATTCTTCATTCTTCATCTGTGAATAACCCATGGTCCACCATTCAATCATATTAATTATAGGCAGAAGTAAGCTGCAAGCCTATATGAGAAGTGGTGTGTTACTGAAGCCTGTAACCCCCTTAAGGGCAAGTTGTTCAAATTGCTGAATAGTGACTAACGCCCCAGCTACACAGTGAAACGTCAGGAGGTACTTAGCACAGTTGCTGCAATTTTTCCCTCATCTTCACCCAACTAAGGTTACATAGTAACAGCAGCACTGCTAGTGTTCCATCACCTGAATCTCTCTGATGCCAAAAAAGAGAATTGAAATTAAGAAATTCTAAAATTCTGAAAAGGTTAAGAGAGGTTTATTTTTTGCTTGTAATGAAGGCGATCTCCCATGGCACTGCTGTTTTAATTTGGGATCTGGCGCATGCTTGTGGTTTCTATACTTTTAAGAGAATATATTAGCATTCATCCTTGTGGAAATGAGCAAAGTGGGGAACTCCGGGTAACTGTCCATCATATCAGTCATCATTGGGCTTGTTAACCTGTGCATGGTGGAGATTAAGAATGCAGATTCAGATTCACTAGGGATTCATTCTGCTATGGAAACTGCAATCTAACCGTGAACACACTTGCAAGTGTTGGGAAACAACCCAACAGTTAAAAGTGTAATGCTCTGATACATCAGGCTGACTAAACTCACACAAGAACATCACAATTTGGAATGTAAAGACAGCTAATTGATCAGACTTGCCTAATGTGTTTCATTTGCTTATTTTCAGTTGTTACTCAATGGAACTGTAGAAAAGATTTGTACTGTGTATTTCCTAATTGACAAGGAAGAAAGAATGATCTTGACTAGCTTTAAATCACATCCCTCCTCCAATGGCTTGTTGTGGCTTGGCCTGGAGATGCTGCATGGAAATATGAGGATGGTACTAATTTGAAAGTGGAAAGAGGCAAATAATAAGCGGGGAAGAAAATCCAAGGGTCAAGAGCAGCATCACAAGAGATTTAGGAGCACTCTACTCATTTTGTGTGCCATTTTATTGTTGTCAAGCTTGAATACCACATTTGTGTCCATTGAGTCAACATGGAAGATGAGCATTGAAGCTTTGGATGTCTCTTCTTAGGACATTCTCCTAAACTCACCTCTTTGCATACAGGATGCAGAATTGATCAATAGAGTGAACCAGGCTTCTTGTCACCCGCATCAGTCTATGGATCTCAGTGTTAGCCTGCAGCAGGCATCCCAGTTCACATTGTTTCTGTATGTGCAGCAACAAGGTTTCCTGCCAACATATATATTTAAAACAACGCCATAGCTTACCAGTCACTGTTGCATTACTGTCAGAGGGTGTTTGGTCTCTGCAGATAGGCTGCAATATGTCCTACATTATATCAGTGAACACACTGAAAATACTGAATTGGCTGTAAGGCACTTTGGGACTTATTGACATTGTGAAAGGCACAATATAAATTCAGGTTTTTCTTTTCCCTTACTTCAATCTTATGGTCCAGAAGTCATATTAAATGAGGGAGAGGTGGAAGAAGCAATCTGTGTCAGACTATTGATGGAAAGGTGTTGTATCGTGCCTGATGACCAGAAGAATTTGTACTAAAAAACAAGTCTAGTTAAAAGATCTTGTGGGTTCGGCTAACTCATTAAAACAGAAAGTTGGAGATAATGTGCAGTTGATGAAAAATTGTAGTTTAGCAATGGCTGATTACTATTGGCCAATTGATACTCTAAGTTTATGTCTCTGGAATCTTAACGGGGTCTCAGTTCTCCTAGAAATCTTAGATGAGAAATTCTGCTAACTGGTTCGAGCTTTAAACCAGGATGCCCAATTATTTTGCCTTTGTGTGTCACATCGGTTATGTATCATGATACATCTATTTTCCCATTTACTCATCATTCAACTTCCTGCTCTAACGGATTTTGGTGATTTAGCATTTAGCCATCAGTGAGGGAATAGCACTTAGTGGTTCTTTTCAAAAATTGAGACCCACAAAACTCAGGAAAGACAAACAAGTAAATAAAACATTGGATGATGCCAGGATGAGAGTCTGGAGTTACAGGGGAAAACGTGAAACAATGGGACTGGAACAGAGGAGGCTAAGAGGAAATTTAATTGAGGGTTTTGCCTGGGTGATTAGAATTTGAGAGATTTCCTCTGCTGGAGAGTGAAGGGCCATCAATTTAAAATTAGAATTAACAAGGGAGGTGCAGAGAAAAGTCTTTTTGCAAAGGGTTGTTCGGGTATGGAATGCTTTGCTATGGGAAATGGTTGAGTCACTGTTATGACATGGCAGATGATGCATGCCAGGTGGATCAAATCCATGAGGGCAATTTGATTGTACTATAACAATGGTTTTGTAATTTGTATTTATTTCGAGATGCATGCACTGAATTCAGAGGTAATTAGCCCACCAAGACGTTTAGAGATTTTTTTAAACTAAATTAAATATTTATTATCAAAAGAAAAGATTCTAAGCACATACATAGGACTATAAATTCGTACTTTCATAACTCCTAAAATTCCTAATTAACCTGACTCCCAATTACACCCTCTTTAAGGCAATGGTCCAAAAATAGATTTTAGATTTTAAACAGATCCGGCAAATTAACACAATTCCTTGGACCGTGGAATTCAAAATTACTTTTCACCAGTTCCTGTTTCTGTAGGCAGCAGGCTTATGCACAAATGCTGGAGCCTCGTTAAGGCTCCTTCACGTGCTTCTGTTAGACCTCACAATGCCTTCTCCTGATACAGCCTCATTCTCCTTTATAAATGTTTGTCTCTTAATATGTAAATTCTTTTATTTCGAAAGCCTTTGAAACTGTATTTCCCTCATAACAAAAAAGCGTTCATGTTGTCACTATTATATTGTCAGTAACCCTTGGGAAAAATAAACAGATTTCTTAGCTTACTTGCCTGGCTATTTGTAAACAGACTGAGATCCTTTTGAAATCCAAATCCCCCTTCACCTATCTAAAAATGCAAATTCCCTTCACACCTTCGATGCTAAGCCAACATCCATGTTTACTCATTAGCATAGCAAGCATCTAGCTTCTTTGGATGAGTCAAAACATGCAGTCTACTGGCCTCCAAAAACCTACTTTACAGTAAACCAGAAAATTATTATGAAAATTATTATACTCTCATGACAGCCAGAGACAGTTCCACTTTTTAGAGAAAAAGTGGATAAATATTTGGATGTGAGGAAGATGCATGATTTAGAAGAGAACAGGGCCGTGGATTGGTTTTGGATTGATACAGGATTATGACCAGAACATGGAACAATCAGATTTGCTCTGTATTGCCCCATCAACGAGCCAACACAGACACGGTAAGCTGAATAGCCTTGTTCTGTGCTGTTTAGTTCTAATATGAAGTTTATATGCCAATGACTGAGTTGCCTGTGCTCTCTGGGCTAGACTGAGAATGTAGGCCATAGGTCACAGGATGGAAATCTCTTTTATATAGGTATTAGCAAAATGCTGATGACTAGATGTCTTTTTATCATGATCTTTCATGAACAGACTTGCAAGCTGCCATGAATTGGAACAGACCTTGACCATTAAGGCCCATGACACTGTACAAAACCTTTCCCATATCTGTTGCAATGTCTCCTTTAACATTGTAAAAAAACAGCATTGCCTGCAGTCCTCCTAGAAATGTTGTGGAAATCACTCAATTCTACATCAAATATTTTATTTCTATTAAAAGCTAAAATCTAAACGCATCAGGGACTGTGGGTTTTTTTTTAAATAGAACATTTTTTTTTTGGTTTCCAATTTAATTAATCTTTTTCAGTCTGACTCGAGGACATTTTGAAGAGTTGCAAATAATCCTATTGCAGCACACTGACATTCTGCACACACATTTTGCTGGACCACATTTATGAGTGTGATTGCCCAGAGATTGAACCCTTACGGTAGCGAAGGTTACCAGCAACATGAGAAAAAGCTTGAATCAGAATAACAGCCAATGATGTCATGTGGTAGGTGAAGATTCCAGATTGAGACCACATGCATTAAGAAGGTAATGACAAATAACTGGGTTCAGAGAACAGTATTGATTAAGAGTCGGATTGATGGAAGATAATTTCCTTCTTCTGTGACTTCTCAATACTGATCACATATACTGATCTGTCACTAATGAGTGCCTCAGCCTGTTATATAGGGAGATGGTCTCTTCTGCGCAAAACAGATTGCTTCAAATTGGCCACCATTACAATTACAGAGTAGGTTTTTATTCAAGATTTGAGAATGAAGTGATCATTATTTTTAATTGATTTGCTTGTTACCAGGATGAAGTGTGATTTGTAAATTCTTTCTCACTTAGAAGGATTGAATGGTGGCACAGAAGGGGATTGGTTTCTGACACTGTCTAATGTTCATGGCCAGATGTGTAACCAGCAAGTTGGACACAAAGTCATTTTATTGGATTCATCAGTGCCTTCTGTCATGCGAGACTGCTTGTTTTTAAAAGAGATCCTGTCCCTTTTATTTCAGACCTCTCATGAATACCAACCATCCATGAATCCGAGCCTATTAGCTGGATGACTTTCAAAATGGTTTATTCAGCTTTTGCCAGGCTTGGAATGTTTCTCTACCTCCTCGACACTCTGCTGTGTAGCATCACTCATGTTGGTCTGGAATTTACAGTCAATGGTGCAGGGACAGTGCTTGCCACTGACCTCCCATAATGATCTAGTGACTTCTGTGGCATGGATTTCCCATTTGCCAATGTTGGTTTCAAGCTGATGCCCAGTCTGGAGCATTGCCAGAAGTCCAGCAACAGTGATGCTACCAAGCAGATAATCGAACAATCAGGTTGAGGTATTCTCAGACAACAAACCAGGAAGTAATATGCATCAATTACCCTTCACTTTTAATATTTATTAGAGAGTGAAAATAATGATTGGGACCTAACCATGAGATTAAGGTGCAATATGAAATATCATAAACTGTTTAAAAAAAATATGAACAGGTATACCCTTTTACCACAGAGAAATTGGACATTGTAGACATATACAATTAGTTTTTCAGGGTCAGAGAGGTTTTCCAGGATGGGTTAATATGCCACTAAAATCCTCATTCAATAAGATGTAACTTTTTCAAGGGTTTTTACAGTAAGATTGATAGTGTAAAAGGGAAATTTCTCATCAATTCAGTGCTTTACCATTGATTGCAGTCTGGGGATTTCAACAATGCAACTTATGGAGAAGCATAGAATCACTGTGAACATTTAGATTTCTGCCTTCTAACTGTTGTTTCAGTGCAGGAATGATGGAGAAGGGTGACATTTTTGCTGTCATTCCTATGACAAAATCTGGGCCATTATCTTATGTATCACAATGTTTAATTCTTAAGTTTATAAATTCTGATTCTTCATCTCAGAGATGTGAATGGAAAAAATGCTATGTTCAGAATGACCTGCTAAATTCTTTGTGATCAGGCATAGCTGTTGTAACTGAAATCCACAGAATTTTGCAAAATTTTCTTGGATACTGAATCTGAGAGAAGTGTTTTGGTGCCACTGGATATCTGAATGCAACATGTTCTAGACCTCAATATTAGTAACAACACCTTAATGAGCAGAAGGAGAAAAATAGAGATTAGAATTGGACAGATGTTGGGATCTGTATAAAAAGAAATTTCTGTCCTACTTACTACACATTGAAAAGGATGCACTTGGTGTAACAGAAACAATATCCACTGGACCTTCATAAAGAGCTAAGTTATTTCATAGCTGCAATTGGTGGAAATCGAATATCCAGTCTAGCCCAAACTGTGTTTTCAATTGCAGCTTAGTCTTCTGTCAAGCCCATGAGCAGAGTCTAATCCTCTAGGCCTACCTGCGTTCAGTTCACCACTGTTTGTATGATAGCGAATGTAATTATATTACCCCAGGATATGAATATAAATGTAATCCATGCAGAGATTGCCATTGCCTGTTAAATTCATTTTTTTGTAAGTGGATTTCCACTTGACTTCTGATGAGCACCCTTTCTTTAAATTCATTCTTAGATGTGTCCATCGCCAATTGCTTGAGAACATTGCTTGAACTGCTGCAGTGCATGTGAACACACCC
The DNA here is from genome assembly GCF_017639515.1 of Carcharodon carcharias. Taxonomy (NCBI): domain Eukaryota; kingdom Metazoa; phylum Chordata; class Chondrichthyes; order Lamniformes; family Lamnidae; genus Carcharodon; species Carcharodon carcharias. The sequence goes on along the minus strand of NC_054475.1, from coordinate 43,155,650 downwards.
ACAGTACTGTAAAGTAGGGAGTTGCAGAATTTAGATCCAGTAGTGATAAAGGAACAGTGATATATTTCCAAGTCTGGATGGAGTGTGACTTCGAGGGGAATTTGAAGGTGGTGGTGTTCCAATGTAACTGTTGTCTTTGTCCTTCTAGGCGGTATAGGTCGCAGCTTTGGAAGGAGCTGTGGTGAGTTGGTGCAGTGTATCCTGTTGATGGAGTACCACTGTGCATCTCTGGTGGAGGGAGTAAATGTTGGAGGTGATGTATGAGGTGCCAGCAGACGGGCTGCATTGTCCTTTGATGGTGTTGAGTTTCTTGAATGTTGCTGAAGCTGCACTCATCCAGGCAAGTGGAGAGTATTCCATCACACTCCTGAATTGTGCCTTGTAGATGGTGACCAGATTTTGGGGAGTCAGGAGCTGAGTTATTTACTGTATAATAATCAGGCTCTGACTTGTTCTTGTAGGCACAGCATTTTTGTGACTGGTCCAGTCAAATTCTGGTCAATGCTGACTCCAAGGATGTTAGATTCAGTGATAGTTCAACACTCTTGAATGTGTTGAGGGGCAAAGGTTAGATTCTGTCTTGTTGGAGATGGTCAGTGTCTGGCATTTGTGTAGTACAAATGTTACTTGCCAATTATGAGCCCGAGCCTGAATGTTCAGCTCTTGCTGCATGTGGCCATGGACTGCTGTTGTATCTGAGGAATTATTAATGTAACTGAACACTGTGTCATCACCCCCTTTCTTTATGATGGAAGGTCATTGATGAAGCAGTTGAAGATGGTTGGGCCTAAAACAGTACCCTGAGGAACTCCTGCTACATTGTCCTCGGGCTGGGATGATTGGCCTCCAACAACTACGTCACGTTACTTTGATGATTGAGTCGACTTTTGGGGCAGTAATTGGCCGGATTGCATTTGTCCTGCTTTTTACGGACATACTGGGCATTTTTCTACTTTGTTGGTTAGATGCAAGTGTTGTAGCCTTACTAGAACAGCTGGCCAAGGGGCTTGGCTAGTTCTGGAGCACAGATCTTTAGCACTATAGTGTGGAAGTTGTGAGGGCCCATAGCCTTTGCTGTGTGCATTGCATTGAGTTGTTTGTTGATATCAGTCACTTGTGTAGATTGGGCCGCGTCCTCTTTGAGTGTTTCTGTATGCATGAAGTCTGTTGCCTGATTTTTGGATTTCAGTGTAACCATAAATACATTTACTCTTCAACAATGAATAATTAAGATGACTGTACAGCTTTAAATTTGTACCTGTTACTAAATTATTGGCTTGTTTAAATTATTTAGCTTGGAGACTGATTGATTGGGTTGCACAATGGTAGCTCTGGTGCAGATAATTAAAAGTCCCAGGAGCTTTTGCAACAGCTCCCTGTCAATCCTGACATATCTGTTGTCTATACTAAGAATCCAATCCACTGCTAGCTTTTTCTCAACAGCTTAATAGCATTTGGGATGTTTTGTTCCATTTGAGTTGACGCCACTGTGATTTTGAGAAGTAGAAGTTAAAGTGCACTGCAGATAACCTTATTGTACTTTAAAGCAATTTGCTTTTTGCCTATCTTGGTTTAATTTTTCCAAAACAAGAACAAAGCCATAGGTGTTAAGTAGTTTAAAAATCACAGTTCACCAAAGAAACCTCACATTTAGATCCAGATTCTCTCATCTTTCCTTACTTTGAAATCTTTCTTCCTGCCTGTCTCATTCAACAAAAAAGATCAGGTGGTTTTAACCCAGAGACTTCACTGCTGCTCTATAAGTTACTTGTATGTCTCACCTTTGATGCAACATTGCAGTGAGCTGGAAAAACTCAGCAGGTCTGGCAGCATCGGCGGAGAAGAAAAGAGTTGACGTTTCGAGTCCTCATGACCCTTCGACAGTTCTGTCGAAGGGTCATGAGGACTCGAAACGTCAACTCTTTTCTTCTCCGCCGATGCTGCCAGACCTGCTGAGTTTTTCCAGGTAATTCTGTTTTTGTTTTGGATTTCCAGCATCCGCAGTTTTTTTGTTTTTATTTTTTTGTTTTTTATTATTGCAGTGAGCTAACTGGATGACAGCCATTAAAATATCTGGAATTCTCCAGCTCCTGAAGGATTTCGAGGATTCGAATGTGCAGCTCCTCTGACTCAGAATTAAGAACTGAATCACCCAAACGGCTTGTTTTCAGGAGTTCTAAAATTGGACTGCTACCCAACTCATAAGATCCATTATTTTACTATCTTAAATAGCAAAGCCTAGTTCAGGGTAGTGCCATAGGAAATAAATGGTGGAATAACTTGGCTGTTTTGAGGCCTGATTTCAAAATATGCCCAACGGTTTGGTGATAAATCAGAACAATAATAATTAGTTTTAAATAAGTAAAGATGATACTGCAAGCATCCAGGAAAATCGGACCATTCAGCCCCTCAAACCTTTATTTATTGCCACCAATAAATTAGAATGTGGTTGATCTTAACTTCATGTTTTTAAAAGTATTCTTTCACAGGACGTGGGCGTTGCTGGTATAGGCCAGTAGTTGTTTCCCAGACCTAATTGTCTATGCTTCTGTAACTTTTCTAACAAAAATTTATCAATCTTAGTTTTGAACTTTTAAATAGACCTCCAGCCCTCAACAGCTTTTAGAGAGATCAGTATTCCAGATTTTCACAATGATTTGTGTGAAGAATTGCTTCCTGACATCACCACTGAACAGCTTTGCTCTAATTTTAAGGTTATGACCCTTTGTTCTGGACTGTCTCACTAGAGGAAATAGTTCCTGTATTCACCCTCTCAAATAATTTAGTCATCCGGTCACCCCTTATTCTTCTATGCTCAAGGGAATAATAAAGCTAGTTGCCGCTACATGTCCCCATAATTCAAACCTTTCAGCTCCACTTATTTGATCTGGACATTGTATGTGGTGAAGCTTGCCACCATAATAGCTGTAGATCGGAGTGCAGAGCAGACTAACCAAGTCTTGGAGAATAAATCAAGGCTACTGGGGCTGCTGCCAAATCTGAGGTTGGGGGGGCGGGTGGTTGCTGCTAAATCTGTAAGAGTGGTCTCAGTTTGATGTGCCCCCCCCACTCCAGCACACTTAATGGCACTTCTGGGGCCAACACATGAACAAAGTAAAGACTGGTCAATGCATGTGCAAATCAAAGCCTGGCCAACACATACGCAGACAATAAGTAGCCAACATAGATGAATTCCAGGACAAAACATGTTCTGGGAAGGCATGACAGGGAGGCGGGGGCAAAAGGCATAATTATGGAACAGTCCCAGAAAATCCAGTACAGTTGGTCAGCCTGGTACAGAGTGCCAGGTAGCAGTCAAATAACCTGACCACCTTCAGAAAGTGCCAGTAACCTTGGATGGAAGAACATCAAGAGGAGGGAGTGATGGGAGCCTTGGATGAAATGCCGACACCAAGGCTCCTTAGGCAGTACCTTCCAAACCCATGACCGCTACCGTTTAGAGAAGGACAAAGGCAGCAGACACATGGGAACAGCACCATCTGGAAGTTTCTCTCCAAGTAACACATCATCCTGACTTGGAAATATGTCACCGTTCCTTCACTGTCATTGGGACAAAATCCTGGCACTCCCTCCCTAACAGCACGGTGGGTGTACCTACACCATAGGGACTGCAGCAGTTCAAGAAGGCAGCTCACCAGCACCTTCTCAAGGGCAATTAGAGAAGGGCAATAAATGCTGGCCTTTATGCCCACATCTTGTAAATGAAATTAAAAAAAGATGAATAAGCTAATTCTTGACCTGGCCTCCACAACCTGCAAATCAGTTGCTGCTAGGCAGCAGTACATAACAAACAAATGAAAGAGGCTTCTCCAATAATAGTCACTGATGGTGATTTTATTTGTTGGCACATAGATTCTTTAGCTTTAAATGATGTTTGACTACAATCCAAATTAAAAAGAGGACACTGCAACAGGTTTAATGTGGCATGTACTGTGCCTTTAAAATGACCAGTTAGCCGAGTGATGGAACTGATTACTGGTTGAAAAAAAGTAAACTGGATAAAAGGTGGAACAAAAACAGAAAATGCTGGAAAAACTCAGCAGGTCTGGCAGCATCTGTGGAGAGAAAGACAGAGTATAACGATTTGAGTCCGTATGACTCCCCAGAATTCTGAGAAGAGTCATACAGACTCGAAACATTAACTCTGTCTTTCTCTCTCACAGGTGCTATTAGACCTGTTGGGTTTTCCCAGCATTTTCTGTTTTTGTTTCAGATTTCCAGCATCCGCAGTATTTTGCTTTTATCTTGGTGGATAAAAGGTGGTCTTGCCCAGTGCTGAAACAGATCAGTGTTAATAACAGTAAATGTTTCATCTGCATATGTGTCGCTGTGAGATCGAAGAGCTACTGAGGGTTGAGTGAAGTTCTTCTCATATGTTAATCTTTTTGCATGCAAGATTAAAGCGAATGTGATCCCTGGGTGCCTGTCTAGATATATTCTGCAGAGGGATAAGAGCCCTTAAAGTGCAGGGCTCTGTAGTACAATGTGTTTCATGATATTTTTGGAAGCTGTACATTAAGTGGAGAAACAGAATTCTGAAGGATTGATGCAAGCAGAGGTTCAGGCTCTTGAACTTGAGGTAGCAATGCTCATAAGATCTTGTTACATAAAGGCTTTCACCAGTGTCTGAAACAGAAAACATTGCAACAACAGCAGCTCAAGTTTATTATTTATCTGTCCTTGAGTGAATAGAAATTCAGATGCGCAAGAGACAATGAACAACATGTCTGCACAAAGGCTGTTCAGAAAGCTTAACTGCCACACCCAATTGCAAATGTGAAGTGATTTGAATGGATTGTCTTGTGTTAACTTACTAAATACCCAACTTGGCCCAGTTGGAACCACTTTAGATAGTTGTTAATGCAACTTCTGCTAAAATAATACAACATAGATCCACTAAGAGTAATAGGAGGCTGTGGAATTCATTTCCAGGTTTAGTGGTTGAGACAGAAACTATGATATTCACAATTAAATTGGATCAAAGGATATGGAAAAAGGGTTGAAGGGACAGACGGCCTGGGCTGGTAACTGTGCTTATGACTATGTGGAGGAAAAAAACTGACATGGGAAGACTGAGGCTGATTGTCCTTTTTGCTGTTTGTGTTGTAACTTCCATGCATTTCTTTGTAGGGGAGCTTATAGTTAAGGTAATTCCAGGGGCAAACCTGCATTCCATACTGGTAAACCATGTAACTGCTTATTTCCACAGGCCACTGCATTATCAGGGAATGACCTCATTTCAATAGATAATTAGTTCTGTTACAATATTTTTAGAATATGTTGTTGTGTGTTATGCAATGCTATGTCACAAATGGCTCCAAATGAACACTTTGATCTCTTACAGTCTGATATACCCTGTTCCACACATTTGTTTTGCAGGGGAGGGGTTGAGTATTAGTGGACACATTGTTCTCCCATCTTCCACCAAGGGTTAATGGTTATGTTATTAGACAATGATGTTAATGGCGATGATGACATAAGCATGACATTGTGGGCAGATGACCAAGACGTCCAACGGAGCAAGACACAAAGTCTTTGTCCTGCGAGCAGTGTATTTACCACAAGGCCTTGGGTGTAAACAGTTCTAAATAAATGTCTCATGAAACACTAAATACTGATTATCGCCAAGTCACTCATAAAATAAAAGAAATCTCATCGAGCCAGAAGAACAAACAAGAAAAGGCTATAAGCACAAACCATTGTGACAGCCCATAACAACAATTGCATCTCTGCTTTGACAGGCTTATTGTTTTCATAAGTTAAAGAAGAGGGAGTGTGTTGGGGAAAAGACTTTCTCTATAAAAGTTTTGCCTTTTGTGTGTATTATTAATGGTTGCTTGAAAAATTTGTACAATCCTGTACTAGACAACATCTGTAGATTGCAATAATTTGCACGGAGGGCACTGCATGAGGATGGACAGATTAGCTTTTTCTCAGGCTATTATTTTCTCAAGTATGTGAAGCCTCCATTGAAACTGTTTCTTTTGTTGTGTTTCTGATGTAGCTTTAATTTTGAACCTTAACTTAATCATCTTTTTATTTGTCTTTTAATGTTGCTCCTGGCTGGTCTACATTTCACTTGCAAGATCCATTTTTCACTTTGATGCAGCATCAAGGGATGCTGGAAATGTTGATTTGACAGAGATGTGTTCAGGGAACTGCATTTGCGCTAACCACTCATTCTGTATGAAGCTCAGGAAGGCAGAAGACTGTGTGGATTCAAACACAACACTGTTGTCTGGCTCCTGAACATCACTGAGATATAAAATGATGGAAATGTTTGGTGAATGCAGAGTTGGGCTTTGCTGTGACGGCCTGTAGTGTGAATAGCTTGCTGCACCTCGCTATCTAGCTTGACCCATCAAGAACGACCACTTAGATGAGGTATCCATTTGGGTTGCTTTTTAAAATTCTCATCCTTGTTTTCAAATCCCTCTATGGTCTTCAGTCTGTAACCTCCTCCAATCCTACAAACCTCTAAGACTTCTGTGCTCCTTCACTTCTCTGTCTCTTGAGCATGCTAGATTTTTAATGTCTCACTATTAGCAGCAGTGCCTTCAGCAGCTCCGATTCTAAGCTCTCGAGCTCCCTCCCTAAACTATTCTGCCTCTCTACCTTGTTCTCTAGGCTGTATCTTAAATTCTACCTCTTTATCCAAGCGTTTGTCCTCGTATCTCTTTTTGTGGCTTGGTGTTAAATTGTGCCTGATAGCGCTTTGATTGATGGAAACTTGTGTCTCTTTTACTAAGTTAAAGGTGCTACATAAAGGCAAGATGTTGTAGAGGACTGCAAGCATCTGAAGAAACTTACTCCCAGTAAGGGTTGAGACCTTGAGGAAAGCAGGGGAGTTGGCAGGGGAGAAATGCTTCAAAATTGAATAGTATTAGTCCAGGCTGTTAAGAGTCTTCACCTTCAAAATTAATGGTTTGACGTTTTGAAACAACTGCCCTCACATTGCGGGCACTTGTGCATCTTTTGAGCTCTCTGTCTAATAGTGTGCTGATGGATATTTGTTCACTTTAGACTATACTTTGAGTTAGATTGGTTGTCAAGAGAATGCTACACATACGCCAGAAGCACTATTTAAAAGCAGTCTTAGTATTCTGGATAACTTGGCTTTCCATTGGAGTGCACGTTTCCTCTTGATATTTCAATTGCCATTTTTCCGCTACAATGAAATTTGAATGCCAGGCCCGCTCAAGATCAATACATGGACATTGATTGGGCTGGGGGATCTTTAAGGAAGGTCACTGATTCCAGTGGATGATATTGCAGTGAAGCAACTTTCAACATCATCTTCAATTTAACAATGGATAAGAATCCATAATATCAACTTGCACAACAACCGCTAAATAATTAATTATGCATAACACAGCAGGAAATGCTGTTAACTTCCTTCACTCATGAAATAGCATCCAATTGTGCTGTAAGTCACTACTTCTATGGCCCAGATTTTGATGGAAGAATAAAGACACCTGAATGACACATGGTATTATTAATGTGCAAACTTGTGGCAAGGAAGAGATACCCTGTAAGTTGCGAATTGCCACAATTTGCAGGCTGATTTGGTGAATTAACTTCACCAAAACAGCATCTCGCCCTTAACTTTCATGAAATTGCTGATTTTGCACGTAATCATCCATTGAACTTGCTGCAGAAATATAAGTATTATTTAACAGCGTAAGTCCCCTTTTAACAATGTGATAATTGTTAATGACTGCCAATCAATCTCGCTGGCCCAGAAAGTGAAAAATTATAAGTGTTGAGTCTCATTCCTTAAGGCTGTGAATTGTTTTGGAATATTTTAAAATTATCCAAATTTTGATTTCTCAGTTCTTTCTAACTTTTTCTTTATGCTTCTTTCTCTCCCTTTGTTAATCCAATCTTTCCTTCCCAGTCTCTATTTCAGTACCTTATTTGACGCTGAACTCACTAATTCTAATTCATTCTCCACCTCAGTCCTTCCTCTGTTTACTTCACAATTGTTAAACCTCACTGATTAAAGAGAGACAGTGCCATCCTGATCACCAAGATTCCAGGTGCCCTCTTGTTCTCACTACCCCTTTATAAGCTTACTCCTCCAGCCTGAACATGGACAAACAAGTCTCTCTAAATCTAGACCAATATCTTAGATTGATGTCTCACTGAGCCACTGCAGGATTTCTTTGTCCTCACAATTTCACTGGCTAACAAAATATACCTACTACTATAAAGCTCCAGTATTAATTGTCCTTCTGCCACGTAGTGCTACTATTAAACTTCTAGGAGTGAAAATCCTAAACCCTGCCAAGAATGGACGCACTGTTTAAAAATGATGACCGTGTTTGTGGTATGATAGTATTCTCACATCTTTGCCTTATCTTTCTCCCGCCTTGGTTTTCTAGATTTGTCTTTATCCCTTCACGACCCATCTGGCCATTGGACTTATGTTGTTTCCTTGATTGAGACAACAATAGAAATAGGTCTGTTCCAGTTGAAAAACACACAATCAAAGGAAGAAACTTGAATATAATATTAAATATAAAAAAAGTTAAATTGTTATAATTTGCAGTGCAATGGGAGCAATAACCAGAGGGTACAGGTTCCTGAGGGGAGTTGTTATGATCAGGAATTCACTGTCTGAAAGGGTGGTGGAAGCTGATTCAAAAGGAAATTGGATAAATATGAAAAGGAGAAACCTTCAGGGCTATGAAGAAAGCAAAGGGAGTGTGACCAATTGGATAGCCCTCTCAAGGAGTTGTTACAGGCATAATAGACTGGATGGGCACCTTTTTAGTTAGATTCAACAACATGTATTTATGTAGTACCTTTAAAATAATGAAACATTCCAAGGCACTTCATAGGACCATTATAAAAGAAAGTATGATACTGAGCCACATAAGGTGCTTCTTAAAGAAAGAAAGCGAGGTAGAAGGTGGAGAAGTGTGGGGAGCGTATTCCAGAGCTTGGTCAACTGAATGCGCAGTGACCAATGATGAAGCAATTAAAATTGGGAATTCACAGGCCAGAATTTGTGAACATTATTTTTTTATTGTCACAAACAGAATTTGTGTTTTCTTACAAAACACATTGATCACAGACAGCATGTGAAATGTGTATATTCTTAGCCTCAAGGTGATTGTCCCAATTTAAATAATTCCAGCAGCAAGCTTTTTTTTTTGTTTTAAAAAATAAAGATTATTTATTATTCCACACTTGTTCCAGAAGTTTAAACGTGACGCCTCACTCAACTCATCCATACTATCATTCACACAAAAATTAGATACAAATGAAGAAAAAAAATACAAAGTATAATTGACTCAGTCCCTCTTTCATGGCAGGCCTGTAGTTTCTTAGATGAGTTGATGCTTTTAGTTGAGGTGAAGATTTTGTAAACAGAAGTTTCTCAGGAAGTTGTGAGGCTTCTTGTAGTTGAGTTTCTAGGAGGTCGGTTATCTTGAAGTTGGAACAGATTGGGGAGAGTCCTTCTCCCATTTTCAAGGTAGTGCTGTTTATTACCTTGGCTGCTCAGTTGATCGCAGCTGGTTCTATGGCTTCCTGATGGTGGCTTTGACTCTGCAGAGCTTATTCTTGCTGTTTTAAAAGCAGGAAACAAATATGTCTGACTCACCCATGTGATCTGTTACAAGTCCAAATAAGTTGGGTGGTCAGGTCAGTAACCATCCCATGTTGCCACTTGACACTTTGAAATGTATCCAGCCTGGCTTTTGGTGAGGGACTATCAGAATACAATGGAAGGTCGATGGGGACTCTTTCACATACATCAAAATTCGGTGTGTGTTAGGTGAATCTTTTATACACTGTGAACCAGAAAGATGAGTCAGCTGGAATGCTATGTTCCTTTTATTGACGTCCCATCCTTTATCAAAGGGATGTGTGAATTTCCCAGATAGCTGTACATGTCCATAGGTATTTGCTTGAGCCTTAGGACTGCCTAGAGCTGATGCTGCCAAAGGTCACATGATTAGCAGCAGCCATTTTAGCAGTCTGTTCAAAAGTTTTTAAAGTATTGTCTGGAATTTCACCATGGAGCATGACACTATGAATAAGATCCAGGTCCATAAACAAAATCAGTTTACAGTGCATACAGTACAAATGTATTGAATTGAAGAATGTAATTGAAACTTAGGATTTCTGATTTCCATTCTTTCCCCTCACTGCCCCCACCCAACAATTGGCGATGCTGTAACCCTGATGTGTGACATCAACAAAAGCATCAGTTTGATTCCATTTACTAACGCCTCAAAAGCAACCATTACTACTTTTTATTTATCCGGAGTGCTATACTCTTTTTAAATGCTTGGTTATTCCATTTGTGCCTCAGCAGTGAATGCGGTCTTAGTTACAAAAGAGAGGTTTTATTGCAAAATTCACAGGTTAATTGGCAAAGAGATCAAACAATAGTCTAATTCAAGCAAGGTCACAATTTTGAGCTATAGCTCACTGTTGCATGTCGTTGTGAAGCATATATTAATTTATCTGTTTAAGAATACCCAAGCTCTATCAGATTCACAAGAAAAGATTATTTCTGACATTGAGTAAGTATCTGGACGAACGAACAATGATTTATTTGGGGATAAAATGTAGGCTGGAATTTTATGCCCCTTTGGGAGTGGGCAGGCAGGCGGGAGGTGTGTAAAATTGGCACCATGGCAGTAGCCCCATGCCTGCCTGCCTGCCCGCCCCTACCCTGCAGCAGTGTCCAGGCCACCAGGTGAAACCTGATGAACCCTGTGGCCGGGCTGTGGATGTGGGGGGGAGGGGTGCCTTTTGGTTGGACACACTGTACCCAAGCTATTTCAATCCTCTCGCATCATTCCCCCTACCCTGGCCCAGTTGATCCCTGCCCCCCACACCCTTGATAGGGCCTGCCAGGCTGACCCTGGCAAGACCTTGGACTTAGCTGCAAGTCTGGGCTCTGTGCTAGTCGGCTTCAGGGACTGCCTGTAGTGGTGGGCTGTGCTGCAACAAGAGAACTTCTGGCAATCTGAATGGCCAGCAACTCCCAGAGGTGGACTTCTCTCCAATGAGGGTGGAAGGCCCATGTCAGGTCAATTAAAGGCCCAACAACTATTAAATGGCTGTGGGGGTGAGCTGGCCAAGCATAGGCAAGTTTGCCCCTAAAATTTACGCTGGGGGCCAGGGCCCTACCCCCAACATAAAACTCAGCCCATAACGGTATTAACGAATTGTTACAATGTCTTAGGTCTCCAAAGCTGATATTATCCAGAGAGCAGTTTAATTTCTGATATCACTGTACCCCCCAGGGCATTTTCCTGCAGCTATTGGATACATGGTGGGCTGAAAAACTTGATGCAGCAAAATCTTGCTTATGAAGAATGCTTTCACACCTGTGAACATCTTGTAGAAATTAAAGGTGCATAATCAAACTGTCTTGTTTCTAAGAAAAACAGGATAGCAGTGGGGTGCCATAGAAGAAGGGATGGCTTATCTTCTGTAAATGTCTGAGTATTATCCGCAAGAAATGCTTGTTCATTGAAACCAATGAGTAGGAAAACATCAACAATATGTGTTTGAAGTCTGGCTTTACTGGTGAGCGTAATAAAGTCAGGTAGAGGGATCATTTAACTACAGTTTGAGGGAATGTCTAGGGAGATATGTTATCAATAAAACCAATCAAAAGATTCAAAAAGGATAGATCAAGAAGTTTTGGTTGTGTAAAGTACCTTTGAAAAGGGCAAGTAAGATCTTCTGTAAATAGATGGTTTTCAAAGGATTCAAGAACCGATAAGTCGTGAAGTTTTATCTCTGATTTATACTTTTTGAGATAGGTCATCTGAGGTATATAAGGGAGCATGTTTTTAAACATTGGGGGAGGTGGTGGCATAGTGGTAATGTCACTGGATTAGTAATCCAAGGGCCTAAGCAAATGCTCTGAGAGCATGGGTTCAAATCCCACCATGACAGCTGCTGTAATTTAAATTCAATTAATTAATAAAAATCTGGAATATAAAGCTAGTCTCAATATTGGTGACTGCGAAACAATTATTGATTGTCGTAAAAAAACATCTGGTTCACTATTGTCCTTTAGGGCAGGAAACCTGCTGTCCTTATCCACCTACATGTGATTCCAAACCCACCACAATGTGCTTGACTATTAACTAGCAAGCCACTCAGTTCAAGGCTACATGCCATGAAAGAATAAAAGAAAGCTAGTTGGAGAGCTCAAAAGATAGAAAAGGCAAAAACTCCTCTCATATGGTATAGATCTATACTGGATATCAGTAATGCTTGGTCCATGTTCCCTGTTGTTAAGCGCCTCATGCTTATTTGACTATGACATGCTCATGCATGTCATAATCAACCTCCTTCCTTCTAAAGTTCACGAACAGTAGATCCAGCAACACCTGGTGTCCAAGAAAATCTCTCCATCCCCGCCTACCCTGATCCCAGTAAGCAGGAGAACATACTGCACTAAGAATCTCTTTAAATACACCAGAAGTAAAACCAGAAAATGCTGGAAACACTTTGCAGGTCCAATATTAGCATTGGCTTCTTACAGTACTATCGACTTTAAACTATGTTGAATACCTCACTCAATGTTGCATTAAAAACTAAAACTTTACTTATGATTGTCTTACTGTCTGCATTTACCATCCTATTTTAATCATTTCTGGTTTTTATTTTAACCAACTTTCTTTCTTGACCTTTTTCTGGCTGCGCTCTCACTAAGCATTTGAGGTGGAGAATTTGTATTTTTATTAATGAAAGGATTTCCATGACTGCCTGGCTAATGGAACACTTTGATTGTGAAGGCTGTACAATTTTTGAAATGAAAACTTGAAACCTAGGGAGTGCTTACCACAGGAATTGATGGGCGCCTTATCTGGAAAGAGCAACTGATTTCGGGCAGCATAAGAAGCTAGTATTAGTTCATGATGGACTTCTTTGATATTTGGCAAGAAAGAACTAATTAATTCACAAGTGGCTTGTGTGGGTCCCGATGGAATGTTGGTGGTGATGTGAATGTAATTCAAATTAGTTGATGTAAGACAACTAGAATCAAATTTGGGCATCATTCACTCTTCACCATACACAGTTATGAACCCAGATGGTCCCTTGATGAGGATTTACGGTGTAGGGTTACGGATTCGTCCTTGTCCTTGATGAATATTCTTGTCAGTGTACAAATCGGTGTTATTAAAGTTCCAGCATTTATTAGATTGGAAAATTACCCCCTAAATACAAAAGAATCAAGGACTTGCTCTCAAAGAGCAATGCTAGGAGATCACAGATCTCAGATCTGATTTTAGTATAAAGCTTTTCAGCTCTGTTGGACCACAGGGCCTTTTGCTCAAAGATAATGTCAAAGTTTAATTGCAACCTTCGTCCATGATTTTAACTAAACTATCATCTGCTCAATTTGGATATTTGTATTCTCTCACAATGTAGGGCTCAGCCAGCATGTTCAAGAAGTGTGATGAGGAACATACAGTATAATTTGTGGATTTTAGTCATATCAGGGGTAGGAACACAAGTCAAGTGCTGCAGTGACCCATGTTCTTCCATCATCTCCCTTTACTGTGTGCAAATTAACTATCAGATTTGCATATACCCTCACTTGCTGAAGCAAAAAAAAGTATTTCATTGGTTGCAAATTTTTTGACTTGAGGACATGAGGCGCGATATAAATCTGAGCCCTTCCCTTATTCAGTCTGAATGAATTTTGGAGATCATGGTGTAGTGGTAATGTCATTGGGCTAGTAATCCAAACACCCAGGTTAATCCTCTGAGAACATGGGTTCAAATTCCAGCATGGCAACTGGTGGAATTTAAATTCAAATTAATAAAATCTGGAATTGAAAACTAGTCTCAGAAACTTTCAACAATTTATCATAAAAACGCATCTGGCTCACTCATGTCCTTTAGGGAAGGAAATCTGCCATCTCTACTGAGCCTAGCCTACATGTGACTCCAGACCTACAAACATGTGGTTGATTCTTGACTGCCCTCTTAAATGGCCTAACAAGCCACTTAGTTCAAGGGTAATTAGGAATGGGCAAAAATGGACCTTGCCTGCAACATCTACATTTCATGAAAACAATTAAAAAAAAAAATTCCATACGTGGAATATTTTTGGCCATCAAGACCATTTCTGTGTCTGTAAGCTGGCCACCAGAGAAGCAAGCCTTCCAGGTCAATTTTCCAGAGGGCGACAAATTAGCAGAATACGTCTGGGTTCATTGTCCAATTAGAGAAGGTGGATGGGCTGAGGTGGAGGGAGGGCCAATTAGTACACCAGGAGCTTGCATCATGGCCGGTGAAATAGCTGTCAGTAAAAGATGAGGGAACTGGTGCCCATTTTTGCACCCTGAGGACTGTCTGGGAGAGCACTTTCAGGGAGCTGCTGTTCCACTGATAAGCCTCTGTTGGTGGGTGACCTCAGATTTGCCATTTGCACCATTTTAAAGGGTCAGATTGTATCTTATTTTCACTCTTCTCTGAGCTAGTGCTGTGCAGCTGCCTCCTCTACGTAGCCGAGGTTCTGACGCATCGTGCGCCTGTGCGACTAACAAAATTCCAATGCCTTGGAAATTTGCTGTTCTTTACCCATTTTTTATTCTCACTGGGCTGTTGTTGCACATAAGCCGCCTTTGGGCAGAGGAAGGAAATGGGAACATGTCAGGAAACCACATTTTTCTCCAGTTTCGCTCACTGCTCCATCTCCAAGCTCACCTCCGAGGGCCTGGTAAAATTCCCTCCAATGTGTCTCATCTTTTAGCAGGATGGACTGATAAATTGCTAGTGAGCTTTAAAAGCCAAATTGTGTACTCAAACTTTGCTTAGTGTGCATGCATCAAGCTTATCCTCTGCAATTTTAAATAAAATCTTTTAAACATTTTGCACTACTAACCATCATTCTTTGAAGATTCAATAACCTGGAATTGAAAGATGGAGCATTTCCCATTTATATACACTCATTTGCATGCCAATTAGTAGCCTACCTATAATGCTGCAAAATCAAGTTAAGAGCACCAGGATATTCTGATACATAATTGTCAGACAATGGAACTTGTTTGCTTGAGCAATAGTATCAATAAAATTGAAGTGCCAGCTGATTTCTGGGCTAAATATTCTTTAAATACGTAAGCTGGTGAGCTCCAGTAACTAACCAGAGGTTATTGGCAGAGTCTGTAATTTCTGTTAGGGAGGTTGAAATGCTACAGTGGTAAGATGATCAGTCGAAATTATTTCTTGACTGGCTCAAAATTCAACTTCTGTAAATCTTGATTTTTGTAAGAAATAAGTCATTTACCCTGCTACTTGGGGCAACCACAAGGAAGATATTTCCAGCCCTTAAAATGGTTCAGCTTGATGAGCTCCCATTCCAATCCAAAGCAGAACTGAAATGGGAGAAGGGACAGGAACTGATTGGGAGCAATTGTGTTTTCTCCCCCTAAAAAAAATAAGAGAAATTGAAGCATTGTAAAGATCCTGAAATGTTTATGAAATTAGCCATTTTAAATGTAAACACATGCTGCTTTGGAAAATGTGCTGCAAGTTCAGCACCAACTCCCCTGCTAGTTTAACTAATTTAAATGAGTTAAATGGCCCTTTTCATAAGTCCATGCAGACATTTATTTGAAGGAGAAATGAGTAGTAGTATTTTTTTCAAAAATATTTTGTGCATTTCTTGATGATTATCCACTAAATACATGTTTAAAAAAGTACAAGAGTACCAAAAGGTTCAGGGGAGCGTCTAATTCTGTGGACTCACTGATTTCAGTTGCTTTCAGCTTAGAATTGTGATACTGAATTAAACTGCCTCAGGATGGAGACATTCCAACATCAGTAAAAGTTCATTACTGTAGTATCAGCCTTAAACTATGTTAACACCTCACTCCCAATGTTGCTTAAAATGTAAACTTTACTTAGGATTCTCCTACTGTCCCCATTTACCATCCTATTTTAATCATGTCAGGTTTTTATTTTAATCAAATTTCTTTCTTGACCTTTTTCTGGCTATGCTCTCACTAAGTATTTGAGGCGGAGAATTTGTATTTTTTTCTAAAGAAAGAATTTCCGTGGCTCAATCCAGCTTTAAAGGCTGCCTGTCCATCAAATGAAAAACTTTGATTGTGTAGATTGATAAACTTTTGATCTAAAAACTTGGATTAAACCCAGGAAGTGCTTACCATAGAAATTGATGGACCAGCATGATACTTGCCCAGACAAGCAAACTCACTGATGAGCCAACATTACCATAGTCACTGATGAACCAAAAGTAAGCTCGTTGACAATACTTTGAGGGTTAATTCTGCCTATTATTTAAGATGTTTTGCTTTGACACTTCCTGTCCTGCTGGAACCTGAGTTTTATAATTGTTGGCTTATTGGTGAGAAATTAGTGAAAATCAAGGAATCTATTTACCTACTATTTCTATAGATGCAGGATTGAGTTGGAGAACAAAAGGCATCACTGCTCCAGATATGTGGAACTGCTGGGCAGTTCATCATGGTTAAAATATATCAGAATACGAATATTAAATGTTAGCCCCTTAACAAAAAAAAATTCCATTACATGCATTATAAATGAGAGAGAATTCTGTTCGAACAGTTGAAAGATGTTTTTTGTGTACTGGAAAGCTGACAGAAGGTAGCACAAATAAAAATTTCCACACAAGCTGAAGTGACACTTGCTGCTGTTTAGTTTGAAGTTCCCCATGCTTGAACAGGCAGCTATTTTTAACTTCATATGAGAGACTGCACTTCATGTTGAAAGCATTTTTCAGTTTCTATTGATGAAACTCAAAACCAAATTGTTCAATTCAAATAGAAAATAAAAAGAAGACCTCATAAAAACATCACGGGCAAATAAGGTTGGACTTTATTTTAAAAAGTGCACCATGTTGAGGTAAAGTTTGGCAGTTTCACTGAGCTTAATTGACAACATGACCTGGTTTATTTTCTACCCAGCTGTTCCTTTAGAGCGGCTTCAGAAATACAACCTGAACAGTAATGGAGGATTAATTCAAACCAGTTGTGCACTTAATTAATATATTGTTATGACACAGCTGTTGGTAAAGACTGAGTTATTTAAACCCCAGAGGGAAACTTGAACAACTGTCATAATCTATATTTTCAATTGGTATGTTTGAGATGCAGCTCTGAATTCAGGAATAAAACCACCAAACTTTGAGGATTTTTATATAAAAATAAATTAAACATTTATTAATTTAACAATAAAACATATACAAATGACTACCATAATAACTTTTAAACAAATCTCCAAATTAATCACTTCCAGGTAAATCTTCACCAAGGCAACAATAACCCATAGACTTTAAACAGACACCAGGCAAAGCACATTTGACCTTATGAATTCACAATAAGGTTCCTTGCAATTTGGCTCTTTTGCAGACACAGTTGTATGCTTACAGGCTGGTTCACTCTTAAATGCTTCTCTTACACACACACATACCTTTCTGTTTACACCTAGCCTGCCCTTTGAATGAAAATTTTCCATGGCATCCTAGGCTTTTAACGTCACATCTAACATTAACGTTTTTATATCACTAATTTTATTAGTAATATAAACACTGCTTGGTGTCACCCAGCTAGATGCAAGATTTTACCCATTCTTTTGAATGGTTTATTCATCGAATGTAAATTTATGCTTTATCTTTTCCTCCTTAAGCTTATCTAATTAACATCTCAAAATTGCTATACACCCAGACTAGCTGGCTTTAATCCAATTAAGCCACATGCATAGACACAGACCCTAATACAATTCCAATTTAAAAATAATTTCTAATAACATTAAAGATATTAATATCTCTTCATGACAAGATGTTGTATCCCCTTCAACTTTTTTGGCTACAGAGAATGATCCCATTTTGCTGTTCAATCTGTGCATTATGCAAACTTTATTACAGCAGCAGTTCACTTGACAATCAGCTGGAAGGAAGCATGTTCTGGGATATGAAACTTGACATAGTTGATTCTTTCCAATTATTACAATGGCATGGGATAAAATTCCTCACCACCCTGCCCCTCTCTCCCTTTGCCCCTGGCCTTTCTCTGTTTGCCCTCCCTTTTCCCTTTCAACTAATTATTCCTCTCTTACTTTCCACCCCACCCCAGGTTCAAGAATGGCACAAGAGTAGACCTGTTTTTTTTTTACTGTTTCCAGCATATAGAGCAAAGTTGCCAAATGCATCACACAAGGGCAAGCTGGGCTTTTTAATCCATTGTAGCATATCCTTCTCATGCCTTTTAAATATCTCCAACCTTTGTTGCTTTGCCTGGAAGTACATTCATATCACACTTTGCATGAATGCTGTTCTATGTAAAATATCTAATAGATACTGGTGGAAAACAAACCAGATCCTTATTTTCAGTGGTCCTATAAATAACCCAGTTACAGATGTTAGTTCATCAGTAGAAAGGCAAATTTGACAGAAAAGCAAATCTATTTTGGAATGTTAAACAGCAAGGAAGGTTGTATTTTTAATTTTAAAATCTGCATATAACAGGATTTATATTTAAATGTTATGCATTGACCAGCAGTTTATAGTCAATTTGTTGCATTGGGATACCAGGATCCATTATGCACTTATATGGAATTAACTATATTCAATGGATTTTAATGAATAGGGAATAATGAACTTTATGAGTAATTGCCACTATATTTAGTGTGTTGTATGGAACAAACTTCTCAATATGTGACTGCGCTTCCTTCTATATTTCTATATTTTTCTGCTTTCTACCACGGAAAATTTTGTTTAGCACTAGCCACGTAATGCTGCACACCTTCAAGTACGGATGCTATTATTATGAATTATAGAATCATAAAAACATCACATAGAATTGTCATGATATGTGTAATAATTAAATTTACCTTTTGAACTGCACCAGAGAAATACCACCAAAAATTGCAGCAAGTAGCAATTGACAAGCGTTACCCATTTTTGCATCAAATAATGCTCCTATTGGTATTATGCTGTGAGAACCTGGCAGAAATTCAAAGCTACCATTAAATCCCCATGATTGTCATCTTCATCAGAAATTTTGAGGTGAAGTTGCTTTTTACATTAGGGCACATATGCAGGCCCATAGTGTAAATATCTCGAAGTTTAAAAGGGTGGGATAGAACACTAGATGACTGTGGTACTATGATGTTAGCAGTAACTCAGTTAGCCATACTTTGCCCTCTGAATCAGAATTCTACTCCATTAACTTGAGTTCACAATCTAGGCTGCCACTCGTGCAGGACTGATGGACTTCTACACTGTTGGAGGTATTGTCTATTAGGTTGAGCCTCTAAACTGAGGCTTCAGGAACATTATGGTTGGCACTATTCGAAAAAGTGCCAATATTCGTTTCCCAACCAATACTTAAATACAGATTGTTGGTTGATCAAATTTCCTTTTGTGGGATCTTGCTGTGTGCAGATTAGCTGCCATGTTTCCTACTTTACAAAAGTGACTTCACTTCAATAGTACTTCATTGGCTGTAAAGTGCATTAGATTTTGAGCATCTGAAAGATGTCTTGAATGTCAAGATTTAGTTTCGAAAGCCTGAAGAATATCAGAAAAAAGGAAGACCAAGGAAGGTGAGGAGCTGCAAAATTTTGAGGTCAAAGCTATTGTTTGTCAGCTTACTGCTACCCTGTATGATGTAATCTTAGGGTGCAGACATGACAGCTATGTGGCTGGCACAGCAAATAGACATTCTTCCATAATGTGCCGTGGAGTTATGTTGCAGGGGTCATTATGATTCCCCAACTTCCAGTTTTAAGTCATAGAAAGAAAGAAAGAAAGAAGAGAGATGTGCATTTATATAGTGCTTTTCAAGACCACAGGATGGCTCAAAGTACTCTACAGCCAATAAGGTGTAAAATTTTGAAGTGTAGTCACTACTGTAATGTAGGAAATGCAGCAGCCAGTATGCATTCAACAAGCTCCCAGAAACGATAGTGTGATAATGGCCAGTTCAATCTTTTTCTGATGTCCATTAAGGGATAAATGTTAGCCAGGACACTGTGGATAACACCCCTACTCTTTGAAATAGTGCCATGGGATCTTTTACATCCCCCCGAGCATGCAGATGGTGTCTCATCTGAAAGATGGCACCTCTGACAGTACGGTTCTCCTTTAGTACTGCACTGGAATGTCAACCTTGATTTTAGTGTTCAAGCTCTGGAGTGGAATTTGAACCCAGAACCTTGTGATTCAGAGGCAAGATTGCTCCTAACTGAGTAATGGTTGAAACACCGTGAAAACTGGTCTTGTTTTCTGACCTCAAATTAAGATGAATTGTACTGGTTGGAGTTCATCCAGCTTTATTTTGTATATTGTTTGATTTTTGATGGAAGCCAAATAAATCGAATGGGTGGAGACTTCAGCTGGAGTTTTGATAAATTTTAAAGTCATTGATTTGTTAAAAAAAAAGCATTGAATAAGAATTCTGGCAATAGTGAATAGGGTGAGGCAGTATTCTGTGACATGAAGTAGTACTATGATAATGCCCTTTGCTATGTGTACCTGCAGCCTACTTTATTCTGTACAACCCTTCTCTTTGCTGTTCCTATAAATTTCCTTCTTTTCCCTGTGCTCTAATCTTTCCATTTCTTCCTTCTCTTTTGTGATCCTTGATCTTATTTCTCCCCATCGCTCATCTTTTCTCATGGCAAATTAATTCAGTCTAAAACTTTAGAGTACCAGATCCAGTAACTTCTAGGCAGCTCCTTTGGTGTTGTCAGGAACACTCAGCATTTAAAGAGAAAGTATTTAGGAATAAAAAACACAAGCTGCAGCTAAACAGAATGAATTGTCCCTGTTTTGCTCTTAAGGTTGCTGCTCTTCTGACCTTAATAACATTGCTGCGTGAAACAATGTTTATGGGGGTTTGAGCTCCTCTAATTTTTGTTCTGATCCAAGGAAGTAAACTTGTTAGAAGCAGGGATTTCTAAGATAATTTTGAAGTGTATCTAGATTAAAGTATGTAAGTGCTATAAATGTTCAGGGTTTGTTTTAACAGATCATGGGATAGAATTTCAGCTTCTGGTGCAGTCGCTGATCTGGGCCCAAATTGTGCTAGTTTTCAGAAGTGTCTTTTCTCCCTCCCTCAAGCTTCCACTCTACTCATCTCCATATCATTGAACATAAAATCTGCTTTAAACTAGCACAGCCGGGCAGGGTTTTGGGATGTAGTTTAAACATTTTTTCTTCAAAAAAAAATCCCTGATTTATTTAAGCTGGGTAACTTGGTACAATTTGATTAATACAGCTGAAAATAGCTTTATTACAAAAATAAGCAATTTAATCAGTGTCTAGTTCTTCTACCTGTGAGCCTCCTCGAACACCCACAAGCGAGTACAATTGATGGAAACTTGCCATGGTGATTAATTTGGTTTGAGGGTTTTGTGGGGAGGGCTAACCTCAAGCACACTGCTTCCTAAATTAGTGCAAAATATTGTGGAAACTTGTTTTGCCCCAAAAATAATTTGCTGTTAAAATTTCACAATCTTTTGCGTTGGTTTCGCTGACTTTGGAAGAACTGCGCTGAAAAGACTGGCACAACTGAGCGGAAACTCCAGGCTGAAGTCCATGCTGTCATAACGTATCTGTTTCTCTGTTCATGCCCTGTGCTTTCTCTGGCAGTGATGCGTTGATTGCCCATGGCATGTTTGTTCTTTCTGGCGTTCTGCTTTTAGCCTTGCAGTGAGGGCTGACTTGTGTATGCTATTAATCCAAGCCAAATCTGAAGTTCTGTGCTATAAAGGGGCACAAATAAGAAGCTTTTGCCGCCTTTCTTCAATTGCACCTTAAAAGCCTCAAAGCAACTCTTGACCTAACAAAATACTTTGAGAAATCTGACCGCTGTTGTGTCCCTTATGCAAATCTCAAACCTTAATCCTAAATTCAGTTGCCAAAGTTCATAACAACAAAGAAATGCACACGACTGGAAAAGGCACTGCAGGCCATCTGACTGGGATCTTAGGATATCTGATTGTGCGTTTTTGTTGGAGAATCGCTTCAAGAATTGTTATTGTCAGTTTGAACAATGTGAAAATCATCCTAATCACGTTCAGATGAAGGCTCCACAACAGCCATAAAAGAACTGTTTTAAGTTACAATTTTCAGTGGCACTAGCTGGTTTCCTTCACTGTTAAGAGTTGAAATTCCTGCCATCGGCAAAATGGTGATGTAAATGGAGATAATGGCAGCAGTCAATGAACAATGGGCGTGAGATACAAGCGTTCGGGTTGCCAATTTTAGTTTGATGTATTCTGGAGAGATTTGATCATGTGATTTTTGATCACTAGGCATTCAAACATGTGACATCACTCATGATGTTTAATCACATGACATTTGCTCACTTTTTACAAATATTCTTATATTTACCTTGAGTGCTTAAGATCACAAAGTCCAACAAAAAGTATTTGATTTTATTTATAGTGAGATGAATAACAATTTGTAAATCATTAATAGAACTCAAAAGAATAAAAAGATTAGGATTTGTTAAGTTTGATTTAAAAAACAACTTCTGTAGAGTAATAGATTAATTCTTATGGTAATCAGTTAGTGGTATGTATCATGATGCAACAGTGACATCAGTCATGTGCAAGAGACTGAGAAGGAAGATTGAATAGTCTGTGTAAGAGAGAGAGAGAGATAGATACTTAGAAGCTTGGAATGTACTATAGTGTAAATGAAGGAGTTTTTGAACCTACCAGAGCTAGACCTAAGTCACTCATAAGTAGTGGGAAACCTTCCCATTTCAGAACAGGCCACAAGTTACCCAAAGAGAAATCCAAATGTTTAAAATGGAAACTAAATCACAAACCAACTGATGTTGTGTCTACAGCATCAACCACAATGAGAAATACCAAGAAAATACCACTGGTTCAACAAAATATGTGATCTAAATGACATCTAACTGAAGTTCTTGTACAACTTTGATTTTTTACAATAAACAGTATGTCATAAAATAATAAAACCAAACCTAGTTCACTTCACTGAGTCCCACACCCCACCACTGAAGTTCAGCTTCAGGAAGATGTAGTTCAGTCCTCAGAGAGAAACACCAAAGCTGCCTGACACTCGGAACAAAACACAAAAGCGCACATTGCAGGCTGACATGAACTCTCCCTTGCACCAATTTAAAATTTTCTTTCCTTATCCAGTTTATTTCTCTCTCTCACCCCCATTTTCTATTTCCTCTTTCCCACTTTTTATCTCTCTTCCTCCCCGGTTTTTGTTTTTCTTTCTCTTTACCCCTCCCTAGTTTTGGTTTCTCTCCCTCTCTTGTCTCCCCCTAGTTATTCTCTCAGGATTTGGGGATTTTTGGGTGATTTTTATTGGTCACATTACTATCATCCTCACAGCCAGCAATGAAGTGGTGAGTTCCGAATAACTGAGACACTAGCGGGACCCAGGCAATGGGTTTAGTCGCAAGCCCTGACAGCAAGGATACTGCACTTAGATGAACTGTGCATGCCAGAACACTTTCTTCCCAGTTGTCACTGTTTGGGGGACTCATTCTAGTAGACACCCACCTGACACAGGAGGGTTGGGAACTTTACATGTATTCTTGAATTAAATTGAAAGCCTATACTTCAAATTATTAATATAACAATGGATTAATTTCTTTCTCAAATTTGGTGCTTAGGAGCAGATTTACTTTGCAGACTAATTTGGGCAAAGTATTGCCATACATAATGAAGCAGTTTATGAAACCGAAACCTAAGAGTCAAAATGGGGAATACTGTGGAATTTTCCCTGAGATAGAGTCCCGTTCTTTTCATTAAATTTGTCATGTGGCAGATTGAACTTGGAAAGTTAAACATGGGGGCAACTAAACAAGCAAGCACAAGTAATAAAATGTGCTGAATCTAGATGTAGCAGGATGCAGTAAAACTGATTAGCTTAATGTTGGCCTGTTGCCTAAAACAATTAAAACCCAGTTTCCAAATGAACAGCCCCTCTGATACTAGCAAAAGTAATTTTGACTGAACTCTCTTTGGTTCGCCACTTTAATTCTGTCCCTTTCCAATAGGACCATGAGCCTTCGCTTGCCTCTCATTTTAATTTTCCATCTCACTCTGACCCCTCTGCCCTCGGCCTCCTACACTGTTCTAATAAAGCTCAATGGAAGCTTGAGGAACAATACTTAATCTTGGCATTTTACAACCTTCTGGACTTGATGTTGATTTCAATAACTTTAGACCATAACTACTCCATCTACTTTTTTCAGATAGCAGCTCTGGTTCTGTTTTCTGCCATTTTCAGCTTCTTTACATGTTTTTGTTTCTTTACATGTCCCACTACCACTTCCCATTTTCCTTGCTCCATCATTTCTTTTGTCATTTAATCTCCCTTGTCTTGCACTCTGTCACATATTTTTCCTTTTGTTCTTTCCTCCCCCCACCCTGTAACCCCTTTCCCTGCCTTTGTGCTTGCTTAAAATGTTGGACCTCTAATTTCCAGTTCTAACAAAGGTGATTGCCCTGGAATGTTAGCTCTATTTCTCTTTCAACATGTGCTGCCTGACCTACTGAGTATTTCCAGTATTTTCTGTTTTAATTTCAGATTTCTGGAATCCACTGTAATTGCTGCTGTTTTACTAAAATAATAGACTGTTAATTGTCCCTATGTAGTTAACTATCAAAAACCCAGTGGATGACTGACTAGACAGTGAAAATACAGGGATCCCTGGACCAGTTGTTGATCAATATTGATCACTAAGGGTTTTGGTGAAGGTCAACTTCAGCATGGACCATAGTTCTTTGGGATCCGAAGGGCAAAATACACTTAACTCTTCCTCATTTTGCTTCAAGTATTTCAAAATCCAAAGGCTACATCAGGGGACTTAGAGTGAATAGCATAGAAACAGGTCATTTGGTTTAACTGGGCTATGCTGACATTTATGCTCCACACTACCTTGCCCCCCACCACACTTCATCTAACCCCATTAGTATATTCCCTTTTCCATCATACACTTATCTAGCTCCCCCTTAAATCTATCTATGCTTTTTTTAAAAATTACACCCTTGAGTAGCATGTTCTACATTCTTTTATCACCCCTTGAGCAAAGTGTTTCTGCTGAATTCCCTATTAGTGACTATCTTATATTTACAACCTCTAGTTTTGGACTCCTCTGCAAGTGGGAATATTTTCTATATGTCTACCCTATCAAATCCCTTTATTATCTTAAAGAGCTATATTGGGTTACCTCTCAGCCTTCACTCTACTAGCAATAGGCTAGTCAGCCTAACATCTGTCGTTGGCAAAATGCTAGAGTCCATTATTAAGGAAGAAATAGGACATTTAGAAAAGCATAACACAAGCAAATAGAGTCAGCATGGTTTTGTGAAAGGGAAATCATGCTTTACAGATTTGCTAGATTTCTTTGAGGATATAACAAGCAGAGTTGATAAAGGCTACCAGTAAATATTGTAAATTTGGATTTCCAGAAGGCATTCAATAAGGTGTCATATAAAAGGTTATTGCCCAAGATAGGAGCACTCACGGTAGTGGGGGTAATGTATTAGCATTAGGTTAGAAAGACATAACTAGTGGAGTGTCACAAGGATCTCCCAGGGCCTCAATTATTATATCCATGTTAATGACTTGGAAAAGGGGGCAGATTGTAATGTATCCAAATTTGCTGATGATACAAAAATAGGTGGGAGGGTATGTTGCGATGAGGACAAAAGGAATCTGCAAGGGGGTATAGATAAGTTGAGTGAGTGGGCAAAAACTTGGCAGATAGAGTTTAACGTAGGAAAATTTGAGATCATGCACTTTGGTAGGAGAAATCAAAAGACAGACTATTATTTAAATGGGGAGGGACTCCAAAAAAGTGCAGCACAGAGGGATCTGGGTGTTCTTGTGCGTGAAACACATAAAGTTAGCATGTCGGTACAGCAAGTAGTTAAAAAGGCAAATGGAATTTTGGCCTGTATTGCCAGGGGGCTGGAGTTTAAAAATAGGGAAGCCTTGTTACAACTGTACAGGGTGTTGGTGAGGCTGCAGCTGGAGTACTGTGTACAGTTTTGGTCCCTGTATTTAAGAAAGGATATACTGGCATTGGAGGCAGTTCAAAGAGAATCACTAGGCTGATTCCTTGGATGGAGGGGTTGACTTATCAAGAATGTCTAAACAGGTTAGGCCTTTATTCATTAGAGTTTAGAAGAATGAGGGGTAATTTTACTGAAACGTACAAGAGTCTGAGAGGACTTGACAGGGTAGATGTTGAGAAGATGTTTACACCAGTGGGGGAATCTCGAACTAGGGGGACATAGTTTTAAATAAGTGTCCCCTTATTCTGTAACTGAGATGTGAAGGAATTTCTCCTCTCAGCAGGTGGTGAATGTCTGGAATTCTCTACCCCAGAGAGTTGTGGGGGCTAGATCACTGAAAGTATTTAAAGAAGAGGTAGATAGATTTTTGAAATATTGGGGAGTTGAGGGTTATGAGCAGCTGGCACGAAAGAGGAGTTGAGGTCTGGGGCAGATCAGCCATGATCTTATTGAATGGCGGGGCGGGCTTGAGGGGCTTAATGGCCTACTCCTGCTCCTATTTCTTATGTTCTTATGTTCAGCTTTTCCTGATAAATATATCGTCTCAGTTCTGGTACCATTCCTGCGAATCTATTTTGTACCTATATCCATTTTTATAGTATGAAGTCCAAGTCAAATCTAACTTGGGTTCTATATAAATTTAACATAACTTCTCTGATTTACAATCCCTCTCGAAATGAACCCTGATGCTTGTTTTACTTTTTTTAATGATCTCAAACAGAGTTGCTACTTTGTGATTTTTTTATTCATAACCTCAGTTCCTTTGCTGTCTCCCATTCAGACTCCTGTTATCCAAATAACATGTGGCCTCCTTTTTCTTCCTGTGAAAACTAAAGTAAATTTGTCAATTACAAACACACTGTGCAAGCTTATTCATATTTTCCTGTATTTCTCTCAATTTGATGTGGTCTGCAAATTTTGACACTGTGCTTCTGACTCCTGAGTTGTAATTATTGGAGTAAATTGTGAATAGTGGTCCCAAGCTTGTGGCTTATGTCATGTGCAAAATTTCTCCTTCGTAATTGGAATCCGAGCTATAAATAAATGAGATGAATTTGCAGCAAAGAGGGGACAAAGTTGCACAGAGGGATGGCTCAGCATTTCAACCTTCACTAGATACCCTGGTTAGACAGCAAGCCCTAGGGTTGTCATTGTTTTGCCCTAACCTTTGTAGCAGTATCTAGATGAAGCTCTTGCTGATTAAGCCTGGTATATCATATTGGACTTGAATATCCAGAACATAAAGGTGACAGCACATCACAAACTGTCTAACCTAAATCCTTTCAATAAAGTTAAAGGTAGAGGCCTTTGTGTAGTTGGATGAGCAAACCTTTTAGGACTGGGACAAAAACTGTTGAAAAACATTACATGGAGGCTGCATCGAAGAGACTTTGGTGCCTACCTTGATTGGGTTCCAGTTAGTTAAACAGTTAGAGTTCAGGTTCCACACCACTAACTGGTAGAAATACCATTTGATGGGCAGGATAATGATAGCAATGTGCTCATACTTAGTGGTAAATTGTGCTATTCATAATGTCACTTGTGAGGAACTAATGATACGCACTGCCTGCCTAGCAAGGGCTCAGATCCATACTTGACAACTACCTATTGACCGTCTCATGGCTACTACTCTTGGTAGGGTGAGGTAGAGGTAAGTAGGGTTTTTTTTAAATAAAAGCAAAATGCTGTGGATGCTGGAGGTCTGAAATAAAAACAAACTGCTGGAAAAACTCAACAGGTCTAGCAGCACCTGTGGAGAGAGGAAGAGTTAACGTTTCTTAAGAAGAGCAGTCATGTTGGACTCAAAATGTTAACTCTGTTCCTCTCTCCACAGATGCTGCCGGTCCTGCTAAGTTTGTCCAGCACTTAATTTTTATCTTTTTTAATGTCAAGGGAACTCACCTGGCAGTGAAAATTCAGAATTATATCAACGGTCTCTGTAATTCCACCATTGTTCCAAGTCACAGGAGATGATTAATCAGCTCACTTGGCTTATTAATTGTGGGTCAGACCTATTATTAGGAGCTAGGTGGTTTCAATGATATCTTATGCACACTTAAGATCCTCATTATCTTGGGCTGAATTAGCCTTAATGAAGCTCTCTAAACTGTAAATAAGGTGTGGAGCTCTTGTTGATTTTTCTGTGTCAGATGTTCAGTTAACCTTAAAAACCCTCTATAAATGCCAGTTTTGGATTGGAAAAATGAATGAGGCAAAATATAAATCATAACATTCTGATCAGCATGTTGGTGAGAGAGGCTGAAAAACTGTTGTCTCTGTTTCTTGCATAGCTACTGTGTAGAGAGGTAAGTTTTTTGCTCCTGGCTTGAAGGTATTGCTGTTGTACACCAAAGGCTGGTTTTGCAATTGAAGTCCAGTGGAATGCTTACGCGATGTTGCTCAATGTAACAATTCACGTCCACAATCAAGAAAGCAGATAGATTGCAGCATAACGTTACAACAACAGGAGAGAAGGAAGTGTACAAGTGTTCAAAAGAGTGCAGACTTCTGAGGAGATGGAGAAAGTTACGAATGTGATGATCAAAGGCCAGGAAGAGCATGAAATACCAGAGTGAGCATTTTAAATTGGAGTTGCTGGGAAACCAGGGTCCAGTGTAGTTCAACAGGGCCAGGAATAATGAGTGAGTGAGGTTTCTAAGAATATGGGTCATGTTTTGGATGGGCTGTAGTTCAAAGAATGTGGTGGATGTACCGCTGGTCAGAAAAGCATTTCAATCGTTGAGTCTTGAGATTGTAATGGTTACTTCTATGTGTGATATGCTAATGAGACACAGTATACATCATCACTGGAAGTGATGTAAGCTTGCTCTCTCTTGTAGACCTCATGGAAAGATAAAGCCACTATAAGATGTGTTCCATTAAAGTTAACATTTTCCTTACCTCAGGAGACCTGTAAATGTTCTGTGTTAGCACGAGACCAAGAATATTATATGATGGCAGCGAGTGAAAGAACAAGCATGGAAAAGTCTATGCCATTACTGGAAAGCTTTAACCAGTTCACAGGCCCCAGCCGAGCAGCAGCGAGGCACTGCAGATTAGCCAGATATTGTACTATGTAGGGCTGTGCTGCGCAGGAGAGCAGTGAGCAGGTCGTTACGCGATTATACGTGATGGGTGGCTGTGCAGACGATATCCTAATCAGGCAAAGGATTGACAAAGGAAAAGCTACGTATGATAAAATAATAAAAACACTTGAGGCCTATCTCAATCTGCGAAAGAAGACTAGCGTCGAGCAGGCAAAATTAAATAAGCATATACAAAATCAAAATGATCTGTCTAAACTTGCAGAGAATTGTGAATATGGCAACTTAAAAGATGAACTAATCAGGGACAGAATTGTTATTGGCGTTTTGGATGAAGCATTGTCTGGCCACTTACTGTCAGTGGATGATTTAACCATAACAAAGGCAATTCAAGCAGAAAATATGACATCAAGAAGCAAAACCGATAAGTGTTTCGGGGTGACAGGGAGAACCATATCCCAAACCCGACTGACTCAGTGAATTCTGTTAAATTTAAAAGCAGAGAGGTGCCAGTACAAAAGCAGGAGAGGCAGGAAAAGTGTCCATAAACCACCCCAGCTAACTATTGTTCATGCGGCGGGATAATTGTCCTGCCAGAGGCTGAGTGCCATTTTTTGCAGAAAGGAAGGGTTGTTTTCAGACTGTGTGCCGCAGCAAGTAGCCTATACAGAATAGGCAAAAAGAGAAGTCTTCGAAAAGTGGCAAGATTCTTGAAAAAGAAGAAATCAATGATATTGAGGCGCTTTTTGTTGGATAAATCCAGGAACCAAGCAGAAGCTGCTGGAGTGCTGATATCCTAGAGGAGAGAAATAAGACATGCTTGAAGTTAGACGCAGGCGCAGCAGTTTTGGTTCTTTCTGATGCTACACTGTGGTTGGAGGAAAGCTCTCTTCAGCCGCAAAAACCCACACGGGCCAGGAGGCATAGAACTCAAGGACACAGGGCAACTGAATACAACCCTTCAAAATAGGGTGAGAAAAATCACTGAAACCTTGTATTTGATCCTGAACCAAAGTTGTTCACCCTTAAGCGGTAAAGCCTGTGCTGACTTGCATCTGATTTGCAGAGTAGAGGAAATGGAAAGCTGAGAAGATCAGCCTAAAAACCTTGGAGCTGAATTTCCATAGCTGTTTACAGAACTAGGAAAGCTGAAGACAGCATGCCACGTACACTGGCTTTGTTTCTGGAGATAGAGTATCTGGTTACATCCAGAAAAGTTTGTTATCCACTCTTGCCAAAGGTAAAGAAGGAAATTGACTCCATGTTGAAGCAAGGGGCTATTTCACCTGTGACAGAACCAACAAGCTGGTGCTTGTGGATGACCCCAATGTCAAAACCCAACAGATCAATCAGAATTTGTGTAGATCCTACCCAGCTGAACCTAATAGTTGAATGCAAAGTTCATCCTATGTCATCTGTGCATGAGAGCTTAGCAATATTGGGAAAGAGTTAAAATCTTCACAAAGCTAGATGCAAATAGTGGTTTTTGGCAACAACCCCTCAATGAAGAGTCTTGGTTGCTCACAACCTTCATTACACTATTTGGGAGGTTTTGTTTCAACAGATTACCCTTCAGCATCATATCAGCACCAGAAATTTTCCAGAAGACAATGTCAACTATCCCAGATGGAATTATATGTCACCTGGATGATGTCCTGATCCATGGATCCATGCAGAGAGAACATGACACTAGAATGCAAGCTCTCTGACAACATCTACAGCAGGGCTTATACTTGAAAACAAATGCAAATTCCTGCAGCCGACTTTCAAGTTCCTTGGGCATGTTGTTGATGCATCTGGTGTCAGAGTTGATCCATAGAAGACAACAGCAATCAAGGAGATTCCAGCTCCTTGCAACGTGACTGAGCTCCAGAGATTCATTGGTATGGTAAAGCAAGTCGGAAGCTTCTTGCTCAAGTTAGCTGTCATCAATGAACCATTGCGTCAGCTGTCACGACAAGGCAATACATGGTGCTGGGAGGAAGCACA
Source organism: Carcharodon carcharias (assembly GCF_017639515.1). Taxonomy (NCBI): domain Eukaryota; kingdom Metazoa; phylum Chordata; class Chondrichthyes; order Lamniformes; family Lamnidae; genus Carcharodon; species Carcharodon carcharias. The sequence continues at coordinate 43,124,547 of NC_054475.1, read as the reverse complement.
AAAGAGGTCTTCTGAGAACATCAAAGAGATGCTGATATCACCTGATGTTTTAGCTCATTACGACTCAGAACCGCCCAATATCATTGCTGCAGATTGTTATGACCGATGCACTTGGTAAAGTGGAGTTATTTAAAAATCCCAAAGGGAAACTTTAAACAACTGTCATAACCTATAATTTTAAGTGTTATGTTTGAGATGCAACTCTAAATTCAGGAATCAGACCACCAGTTCTCAGTTTTACGTTAAACTAAATGAAACATTTAATTAATTTACACAGGTTAAAATATATGTACACATAGCTACAAATTACTACTATCATAACTTTTAACAAATTCCTAAATTAATCTCCATTATGGCAACAGCAATCCACAGACTTGACCAGACACCAGGCAAAGCGTTTTCATCTTACAAATTCAAAATGAGGCTCTTTTCACTGAGGAGCCAGTTGGACCAGTTGGAGGCTTACAGCTACCTTTTCATCTCACATGGCCTCTCCTCTACATACTCAAAAATTGCTGAAGTTATACCTACCACCACTGATTGAATTCGCATTCTCGTTGCCTCACCAGCCTCTTTGAACTTCACCTTGTAACAATGAAACCCCTTTCATAGTACCAATTTGTTAGTAATATAAACATATTGCTTGGTAGCTGCTTGAAAGGTGTCAAGTTTTCACCTCACTTCTTGAATGCTCTATTCAAAAGATGCAAATGCATACTATCTTCCTTACTTATCAAAACTAGTACACATCAAAGCACCCAGACTAGATGGCTTTAATCCAATTAAGACATACCCACAGACTAAACCTCTATTTTGAAAGAAAAATATTTTCCAAAATATTGTATAAGTTAATAGCTTCATAACAAGATGCATCTTCTGCAGGATTGGGAGCTGTACCTTTTCAGGTACATATGAATGGAAAGTGTAGACCAGTTTACTGTGCAAAGTGTACAGTTTGTTCACTGACCAGGATTGAACAGAGATATGCAGTGACAGAGAAAGAAGCATTAGCTGCTACATGGGCTTGAGAAAAGTTTGCAGATTATGTTTTTGTTCTCCACTTCAAGCCAGAGACAGACTACAAACCCTTATTGATGCTCTTAATTGCGAAGGAGTTAGCAAAAATGCCCCCACAAGTACAATGATTCAGACTGAGGATGGTGAGGTTTAATGCAAAGAGTGTGTGCTTCGGGAAAGCAGAAAATTACAGCAGATGCTTTGTCCTGTATTCCAGCGGCAAGATCTGAACAAGGTGATGTAGCCATTGTTGAAAACAACAACCAGAACTCTACCAGCAAAAACTCAGTGACTAAATGAAATCAGAGATGCACAGAAATCTGATGAAGAATGTGCTCAGGTCAAAGAATGTTACATTAAAGAATGGGCAGCATACATGCCATACAATCCCATTCTCAGACAATATAATTAACAGAGGGGATACCTCAGTATAGTTGATGATTTACTCACCTATGATGAGAGAAAGGTCACTTTGAGAGTTCTGAGACTAGATATACTGCAACAATTGCATCAAGGACGTTTGAGTCTCTCTAAATGTCAAGCCAAAGCAACATTTTCTGTTTGGTGGCCAGGTAACTCAAAGTAATTGGAAGAGATGATGTCAAACTGTGTTACTTGTGCTATTCATCATCAGGAGCTAAGAGAACAATTGATGACCTCTTCCTTTCCATCAACACTAAGGGAACGTCTTGGGATAGACCTCTTCAAACAGAGGTAAAATGTCCTTGATTGTAGTAGACTACTACTCGAGATAGACAGAAGTCAACCAACGACAGGGTCATACTTCTGAAGCAGTGATTAAATCATTGAAGGAAATTTATGCAGCACATGGAATGCCAGACCTTGTAATTTCAGACAATGGACCACAATTCACAAATCAATACTTTTAAGAGTTCACAACATCATATGGATTTTTACATACTACCAGTTCACCAAGATACCCTCAAGCCAATGGTGAAGCTGAAAGAGGATTGCATACAGTGAAAACATTGCTGAAGAAGAAAAGTGAAATTCAACTTGCACTTCTGAACTATCATTCCACTCCACTCCAAATGAACTCCCCATGGGAAGACAACTGAGGACTCAACTTACTACTCTCCCATGCACACTCAGGCCACATCAAGCTGATGACATGGACAAAGTGAGGAAGAAAGAAGATGAGTATAGTTAAAGCTAGGTGTGGAACTATAATACACTTAATAAAGCACGCAAGCTGTCAGACCTCCAAACAGGAGTTTGGACCTGAGACCAAGCTCGTTATTGACGAGTGGTTGAACAGATGTCACATTCACTGTCCTACCTCATCTAAACAGGTAATGGTACAGTGAGACAGGACAGACATGCATTAGTTGCCACACAGAAACAGCAACCTTCTATGTAGTCAAATCAGCCATCTACCCAGCCGATCAGACCAGAAATGCTGCCTTCATTAAAAGATTTAGTTGACTACAAGACTTATGAACCTGACTTTTCTCTGCCCAGCAAATCCTGAAAGATCACACACACTACTCAAATTCCCAATCTCGTCCAAAGGAGCATAAGACCTGGTCAGGTAGACTAGTAAAATTGCCACAGTGATTCCCCCTATAAAAAGAAATGGAAATCAGAGAATTGGGTGAGGTGGGGGAAGGGGGATGAGGAAGAGGGGTGGGAGGAAGAGATGTCGTATAAGGGGTTAATTCTAACTGTGTTATATGCTATTGAGACACAGTATCCATCATCACAGGAAGTGTTGCAGCATCTTATGAACTTGCTGTCTCATGTACAACCTTGTAGTTAAGACCTGGACGTCTTAAGACCAACCTCTTGCCTGGACCTGGAAAAATTTATCAATTTTGCTTCTAATTTCCACCCCTCCATCACCTTCACATGGTCCATCTCTAACACTTCTCTTCCCTTCCTTGACCTGTCTGTCTCAATTTCTGGTGATAGACTGTTCACCAAATATTCACTACAAGCCCACCGACTCCCACAACTACCTCGACTACAGCTCCTCACACCCTGTTTCCTGTAAAGAATCCATCCCATTCTCTCAGTTCCTTCGCCTCCGTTGCATCTGTTCCGATGATGCCACTTTCCAAAACGGCACTTCTGACATGCCTTCCTTCTTCCTTAGCTGAGGAACCACCCTCTGTGATTGAAAGGGCCCTCAACCGTGTCCGACCCATCTCCTGCGCCTCTGCTCTCACACCTTCCTATCCCTCCCAGAACCACGATAGGGTCCCCCTAAGTCCTCACTTTTCACCCCACCTGCCTCCGCATTCAAAGATCATCCTCCGCCATTTCTGCCAGCATGATGCCACCACCAAACACATCTTCCCTTCACCCCCCTGTCAACATTCCGTAGGGACAGTTCCCTCCGCGATATTCTGGTCCACTCCTCCATCACCCCAATGCCTTATCTCCCTCCCACGGCATCTTCCCATGCAACCGCAGAAGGTGCAACGCCTATCTCTTTACCTCCTCCCTCCTTACATTCCAAGGGCCCAAACACTCCTTTCAAGTGGAGCAGCGCTTCACTATCACTTCCTTCATTTTGGTCTACTGCATTCACTGCTCCCAATGCGGTCTCCTCTACATTGGAGAGACCAAACGCAGACTGGGTTTCTGCTTTGCAGAACATTCTGCAAGCAGGACCCAGACCTTCCTGTCACTTACCATTTCAGCACCCCATTCTGCTCTTACGCCCACATGTCCTTCCTTGGCCTGCTGCAATGCTCCTGTGAAGCCCAATGCAAACTGGAGAAACAGCACCTCATCTTCCGATTAGGCACTTTACAGCCTGCCAGTCTTAACATTGAGTTCAACAACTTTGGACCAAGAACTCTCTCCTCCATCCTCACCCCCTTTACATCCCCTTTATTCAATATTAATTCTCATTTCTTAAATTTTATTTTGTTTTCATTTAAAAATATTTTTATTTATTATCCACTTATTTTTTAAAAAATTTAATTTCATTTTTATTCATTGTTTTATCCTATTTTCAATCTTTTTTCCCACCACCACTCCCTTCCCCCACTAGGGCCATCTGTCACTTGTTCATGTTGTTCTTTCCAGAGTGCTTACCCTTGTCCTGCCATTATCACATTCTGCTCTCTGACCTTAATACCATCACTAGCACCTCCTTTAGCCAGTATCACTATCATTAACATCTCTTTTTTCCTTTTGTTCATGACATCTCTGGCAATCTCTCTTTCATCTCCATCTATCACTGGTCTTCTATCCAGCTTCACCCTTAAAAGGTATAAATTTCATTACATTTTCTTTCTCTTTAGCTCTGAAGAAGAGTCATAAGGACTATAAATGTTAACTCTTTTTTTTCTCCACCGATGCTATCAGACCTGCTGAGTTTTTCCAGCATTTTCTGTTTTTGTTTCAGATTTCCAGCATCTGCAGTATTTTGCTTTTATTCTTGCAGTTAAGATGTAGCCTGCAATTCTATAAACTTTCTCCTTACCTCAGTAGACTCTCAATAATCTGTGTTAACCCAACGAGGTCAAGAATATTATAGAGGTGACAAAAGCATAAATAAGAATTTCCGCAGCAGTGGAGGTGGATGATGTTTAGAGGTGGCTTTGGTGGAATAGAGGACATGGGATTGAAAGCCAGCTCAAGCTTGAAAAGATGCTAAGATGGGGATTGTCTAATTAAACCTGAGACACTGACTGGGGATGGGCATGGAGTTGGTAGCATGGGTGCGGGGTTCGTGGCGGGGACCAAAGACAAATGGCAAAAGCCTTTCCAATATTTAACAGAAAGAAATTGCAGCTTATTCAGGAGTGGATGTCAGATAATACGAAGGAAGTTGTTGGATGGATGTGATGAGGGCACTGGGTGTCGAGAGAGGGGCTGAAAAAGCCAAAGTGGAGTTGGGACCAAGAGGGCCTCTGTCTTCTCTCCTGTCTCTTCACCCTTCTATCAACCAGTCATATCGCCTGTCATTCCTCCCTTTTGGATAATTTATCCACCCAACTGCTGCAACCCATCACTGTAACACTGTCTTCCTACTCTCTCACTGCCATCTCGGGATTTAATGTTTATTTTCATAGATTAAATCAACACTTTAACAATACACCAAAGAAAATTATACACTTAGGATAACAGAAATTACTATAATGGCCCAGTCATAATTTACAATTCTAGGCTGAGGAAGCAGCCTGCAATTAAATTGTCACAGCGCTATAGCAACCAAAACTCTTTAGAGGACCAAACTACATTGCAGAATCTTGTATGAAAGGAATTTTGAGAGAAACGGTACTTGAGGATGTGAATGGTAGCTTTTGTTCATTTCCTTACCCCCAAAAAGGTGGTAAACAATCTATGAAAATGCTCTGGTAATTTGGTTCAAGGCCCACTCCAGGACTACAGCATGTAAGCTGGGCTGGTATCAAAGCAGTCCTGAGGTATTACTGTCTTGAGGCAGCAGTCTTTTTAGACGAAGTATCAAATAATCTCCTGTAGTTCAAGTGGACATTAAAATAGTGACACTGTTTGAGGAAGCACAGGGAGTTCTGATCATTACTTGACCTTCAAGCAACACTATCAAACAGAAATGAACTTCTCATTCACCTTATTGCTGTTTTGGAGACTGTGTGAAAAGGCTACTGTATTCTTCGATGTGACAACTAGGTGCTGGGAACATTTCTGAGATGTAATAAGGTGATACATAAGTGCTAATATTTTTAACTTTGAAAATAGTGAACTGAGGAGTGTGTAGATGGTTTCTTTTAGCATTTTAAAACCAGTTCCAGAAAGAATGTTAAGTGATGTTTGAGAGACGCTAATTCAACATCTTCCCCCTGAATTTGCACTAGTAATAGCAGCCAGGTTGTCAGCATTGGCCATTATAACTATGCGAAGCTGACTGCAACTTCTGGCCCCATGCACGTGCATAGTTAAACATAGAAATTGGGAATTTGCTGTCAGTTATGTCCTGTCCCTCCGCAGGGCGCATTATTGCAGTTGTCTCAGGTGGAATCATTAGAAATCATACTTTCACTTTAAACGATAATGAAAATGTCACCCTTTAGCCAATCAGATATAAATAAGTTTTTAATTGCATACAATGTCATAATTAATGCAGAACAACTACTGGACCTGAAGAACTAATTTTATAAGTGTGGAGCCTCATTCCCTCCAAACAACAGTGCAGCGAAATAACAGATTAAAACATTTTTTTTAAGGTTTTTGTTCTGATAATGTCTCTCCCATAACCATATGTATATGTTCTAAGCTTTATTTCACTTTCTGGACGATGATTTAAATGTATATACTTGTGGCTTTGCTGTCTGTGTAAATTCTTCTATCTGATTTGGTTGATAAACCTGCCTATCTGCCTTGTTGTTCGATGTTATCAATTCCCGGCAGATGGTGCCAAATTAAGACACTCATCAGAAAAGAGGAAATTTATGCTGTAGAACCCGCTAAATCTTTGTGGTCAACATTTTTCGAGGTAAGCAGTGAGCGTCATTTCCCCACCACTGTCTGCCAAATCTGGGTTGATATTGTTATGATCCTAGACCAGAGCCCCAAATTTTTGGTACAATCCAATTAGGGACTAATAACTTTTTGTTTAAAATAGACAAAGTTTGAGATTCAAGACACTTGCTAAGAGAACAAGGCCACAAGATTCCATTGGTTTGAACAAACATAAATAAACTGCTATACAATGACAGAAAGATAAAACTATTTACGATACCTTACACTCTAACATGCAGGGTTAATCGGAGGTACATTTGAATTAACGGGCAAATTGTGGTGAAACACACCACAGTTCACAGTAAATGGCAGATGTGACCAAAACAAGCTTTACGGATTTAACAACCTACCCAGATGCCAATGCACATTGAGTTAACTAATCTCATTGGAGCTCTGCCTCATGAGGGATTTCATCTTCACCTTTGAAGATCTCACCTTGGAATTCTCTCCAACAGTCACTCCAACTTGGACGGCCACAACTACGGCCCGCCTTGCAGGGTTTCAATCTCCTCTCCCGAGACACCTATACCCTGGATTCCTGAGCATACATTCCACTAACTCTCAAATACAGTTTCAGCTCTTTGGCCGTGTCAAGCTGAACACCATTAGTGCACAAGGTTACCTTCGCCCCAACGGTCCGCAACATGGAGTCACCAACTTCCTCTTTCATTCTCAGACCTCCAGGGCTTCTCCTGCACCCTCACCACTTAAAGTCTGCGAACTGCAGTCCTTTTATTGCCTGGAGCCTCTTTCTTTGCTCCTCTTTCTTCTTAACTTAATTGGGACCTCTCCCTGTCCCCTGTCCCCTGTCTCCGTTCCCTGTTTAGGATTCTACTTTTGGGACTTCTCCCTGTCCACTCCCCTTGTCCCCTGCCTGGTTCTCTGTCCCTGGGTCACATGACCTGGCTTTAGAACTGTTTCTTTTCTTTTCCCCTCTTTACGCAGCTACATCGCTGTCAGGAAGGCCGGGCCCTTTAACTGTCAGATGGCGCATGCGCTGCTCACTCCTGGTCCGCGTATGTGTGAAACTCGCGAGGCCTGTCAAGACTTGGCTTTCCTGGCACCCACTCAACAAGAAGGTAAGTTGTATCGCATAGTGAGCACCATCTCTTCACACTCTGCAAAAACTGATCAACATGTTTAGCCATGTTTAAATTTATCTGAACTATTCCAATGCGTCAAAGATAAGCAGCTAATTGGTCGGGTGTAACAAATCCATTTGTTATGTATTTTGAATGCTCTTATTTTGGTCCGTCGTGGTATGTTCATAGGAAACAGAAATCAAATTAGATGGGCTGATTGAATTTAGCAGTAAAAGGATTGCACTGACATGTAGGTCATCAGTCTTGTTGGTGAGAGTTATCAGTTTTTGGCCTGGCTGACTTCTGCCATGTGCAAAGATCATACTGAAATCACTGATCTGATGTATCAGGCATCTTTGAGCATGTAATGTTGGTTTAGAGTTGAATTGTGATCTGTGTAAAGCCAAGGTGGGTCATGTAAAGGAGGATATTTGTCGAAATGCATAACAGCACAATGGTTATACGTCACGGTATTTGCTCAGCCTTTCTTTTGGATATCACATAAGCCCAACATAATGAATGCTCTTTCATGATGGCTCTCGACCATGGCAATTAAATGTTGTTGACCAGGAAACACAAATTGAGATCAACATAACAGATGTGCTTATTGTTTATGGTCAGCGCTCAGGGTTGTGTCAAAGAAGAGGCGCTACAAAAAAGCTGGCTTTTCAATATTATGACAAAAGTAAATATGCAATTTTTAATCTCCAAGCTAGCAATGCTGCATTTTGCCTGTGTAAAGCTGGTGTGGAGTATTGCGATTTTGACTCAGTAGTGTTGACGGCCAGTCTTAATAATTGGGTTAGGCAGGAAGTGCACTAGGTTAGAAAGCAAAGAAAGGCCCTTATTGCTGCTGCTCCTGACAATATTTTGTGCTCTTCATCAGAAGGCCCTGAAATATTGAATCGACAGGGCATTGCCTTCTGTACACTCATATTTTAATAAGTTCAGCAGTTAAGCTGTTAACAAGAATGAGATGAATGCGATTGGTAACTTGCAGATGCGCAGCAGGAAGTTCAGCAGAATTCATGAAGACAAATTGAACAAATAAATATACTGCGGCTGCCACTTAATGTCAAATAGCTGCCCTTTCCTGCTCTTTTTCCATTTTTATCTGGAGGATCATCACTTCTTGTGTATTAAAATGTAGATTACTTATCATTGGTCCCATGAATTTCCATCTGTCTTGATTCCATTTTGCATGTATGATTACCTCACATCAGATGCAGTTGTGAAATGGCCCTTAACTCATCACTTCCATTAAACTGCTGCCACACCAGTGTTATACGAAGAACTCAACTTGTTTCATAAATATTTTATTAGAAAATATCTTCCTTTAAATTTATCTTTGAGGGAAGGCATGTAACCCCTGCAATTGCTTCTTTCTGTCTTTGCCTGTTTATTGCTGGGTTCCTGTGCAGGCAGAATGAAAGCAGCAATGATCAGTACTTCCTGCCATTGTATCAATTCCCATTCAGCATGCTACAAGAATGTTGTCTTCAGGAGATATCTCTGCACCTGCAGTATTCACACATTTAGCAGTGGAGTATTGATAGCCCAATCTAAATGAGCATTACATGTATTTAGATATCACTTTCAATCCCTTTACTAACCCCAGGGGTGGCCTGTGCTGGACCAAAAAGTATAAATCTGCCTTTTCCACTGGAGGATATAGCTCAACCAGCACTCAAAGCAAAGCAGTTTAAAGAAGATAGCCTATTTCAGAAAGTAGCCATTGTCTGAACTTAGGGCTGGATTTTATGCTTCCCTGCCAGTGACTTTGAAGGTGGGTGTGAGGGGGTGGGGGGAAGTGGGGCTTGTAAAAGGCAGGCTGTGGCCTTCTCACCGCCTTCCTGCCTGCCCCCAAATTGTCTTCAGTTTTACAGGGGTCGGGTTGGGCCCGCCTGCCCAAGTACCTATTAAGGCCTTAAGTGGCCAATTAATGGCCTCATCTTGCCTCCACCATTATTTAACCCGTGGCCAAGTGGGTAGCCCAGCAGTGTTTCCTATTGTCGGGCAAGGAGAGGAGATCTCCTTTGGGGGTCCCATGTGGCCGTCGGAGATATCCCCTCCCTAAGGTCATAACCTCCACTCTTTAAATCTCCCGACGGCCTCCCACCCACCTAATTCTCCTGGCTAGGACCTACCAGCCAGGGCCCACCAGTAACCCAGACCTTCCTTCAGTCCATCCTCTGTTAGCTCCTTTTCTTTGGAGACTAACTGTAGTCCCAGCAGTGATCACTGCTCAAACCTAGGACTTCAGAGGTGCCGGCTGATTGACTGACAGCTCTCGAAGGCAGGACTTCTCCCCAGCTGGAGGCAGAAGTCTCTCCCTGAGATAATTAACATCCGCCGAGTGTAAAATGATTACTATTTTTGTGGGCGGGCTTCAAACTGAAATTTTAGTCAGGAGTCTAGCAGAAAACATGGCACTCTGTACAGATGACTAAGGGCTGTATTTTACAATCTTCAGCCATTCCTTGGAGCCCTGTGATACTGCACTGTGGAGAAGTATAGCTCTTAACACAGGATATTTTCACAGTGAGGAACTTGAAATCATAGAATGATATAACACAAAAGGAGGCTATTGAGTCTTTTGTCTGGACTGGCTCTTTGCAAGAGCCATCCCATCAGTCCCCCTCTCACACTGTTTCACGAACAACCCAGCAAATCTACCCATTTCAACCATATCGCCAATTCCCTTTTGGAAGTTATTATTCTGCTTTCCTCACCCTTTCAGGTCATGTATTCTAGATCCTAACAAAATCCGCTGCATTTAAAAAAGAAAATGCCTCATTTCCCCACTAAAACAATTTATCTGGTCACTTACCTCATTACCAGTATGCGGGACTTGGCAGTGCTGCCTCATTTTTCCTCCTTTGCAACAGTGGCTATGCCTCCAAAGGCATTTTATTGGTTATAAGGCATTTTGGGACATCCAGAGGTGTGAAAGGTGCTGTGTGAATATAACTTCTGTTTGTTTTCCCTTTTCCTTTTCTGTTAAGCAGTTTTTGCCTGACCCGTTCATATCATTTGTCTTCTCCTTGAATATCATATGGTATCATTCTTTCTCCCAGCTTTGATGCATCATCACTTTTGTGGCAGAATCTTTTATTATTGCAGAGAGAGATTTGGTCCTCAATCGTCGAATACAAAATCACCAAAATAACATGACTAACCAGGAGGATTCAGTTCATAAATATTGGCAGTTTGATTAATAAGGTACGAATCATACATCATGATTAATATGCCAGGGCTTGTGTGTATAATCTAAATTCAGTTTGGTATTGAGCCTGCTGTATTGTTGGAAGTGCTGCCCTTTGGATCGGGTTCGAAATGGAGGTCACGTCCACCTGACAAAGTGACGAGGATTGTATCCTCATTTGATGAAAAGGCGAGGGGTGGGGGGGGGATTCTCTCTGGTTTTCTCAGCCCTGCAAAGGGCACCACATGGTTATCTCAGTGTGATTTGTGAAAGTGCTGGTGTGAAATGGCTGTCTTGTTTACCTACATAAATCTGCATAAAGATTTATCATTGTGTGAACAGCTTTGTGATGCTTTGCTGCAATGCAACATAATTGTAATTACTACTTTTAAAATCCTCCACCAGAACAGTTATAGCATAATAACAAAGTGTAAGGTAGCTTTTCCCTTCAGCCTTGGCAGATGATCAATCACTAAAAATTGCACCACAGGTTAGCAAGGCCATGAGAAAGCAAACCAAGCACTGGGCTTTATTTCTAAAGGGGTAAAAGTGAAAAGTGCAAGTTATGTTAAAACTGTATTGAACCTTGGTTAGACTAGAGTACTGCATGCAGTTATGTTTGTCAGAATGGATATAGAGGCACAGGAGAGGGTAGATTCAGAAGGATGAAGCCCTGAAATGCATGGGTACACACATCAGGAAAGGACCGACATGCTGGGGGTCTCTTGAAAAAAGAAGGCTGATGGGTGAGAGGTCTTTAAAATTATGAAAGGTTTTGATAGAGTGGGTATAGAGAGAATGCTTCCTGGTGTGGTGAGGAGCATAACTAGAGGCCATCAATGTAAGATAGTCACCAAGAAAACCAGAGTGTTTTAAGAATGTGGAACCCGCTACCACAGAGAGTGGTTGAAACGAAAATATAGGTGAGTTTAAGGGGAAGCTAGACAAAAATTTGAGAAGGGAATAGATGGGTACGATGGTAGATTTAGATAAAGAAAGATGGGAGGAGTCTTGAGTGAAGTGCAAACACTGGCATGGAATGGTTGGGCCGAATGACCTGTTTCTGTGCTGTATACCCAATGCAATCCTATGTAATGAGAAAGGAGGGACAATAATTGTTTTGGTGTTTTGAGCCTTGATCCTGTTCCTCACTGATTCACTCATTAGGTATCTGAAAAAATACATATAAAAATACAGATGGAGAAACTAGTTGTTTTTAACTTCAATTAGTTGCCAATGCAGCAGCCACTACTCCATAAGCTTTTAAGATGAAGCATTACACTGGATAAATTTCTGAGTGGTTTCTGTGTTTTGAAGATTGAAATTACATACTGAATGACTGAAATTGAGAGAGGCAGTAAAAGAGCAATAAATTATGGAAATATTACAGGTAATATGAATTTGAAAAACATTTTTAAATGACATTCTTATTTCTGCCTCATTTTTGTCCTGTGTTTTTATGTATTACCTTTACACTTGCAATATTTTCTTATATCTTTTCTAAAGGTTTTCTAACCCAATTTGCATTTTAATTCATGCAGATTTGATATTATGGTCATAGTTCAACCTTAATCCATGTTATCAACACAAAGGACAAATGGCAAGTAGTGTCATAGCCTGGTGATACAATGTTAGGAGCCTCTTCCTTATGCACATGTGTATGTACCCATCCACATAGGCTTCCTGTAACTCCCTGCACCCCCAGCCTCCAAATGTCCTGATCTTGGGCATATTATTGTTATAGTAAACCCACTGAGTGGAAGCATACTTCTCTAAAGGAGGGCAATTAGAGGGTGATCTTGGCAGTAACCAATCCATATTTTTGGCATGGAATGGACTAAAGCACAGGGTGTCAGAAGGGAAAAAAAAAGACAACAGAGATTAAGCGAGGTAAAAACAAAAACGGCGGAGGAGAGCAGAGTGATGCTGCCAGACCTGCTGAGTTTTTCCAGGTAATTCTGTTTTTGTTTGAGATTAAGCGAGGGCCTTGTTGTAGGACAGATAGTATCAGAATGTGTTCACTGAAATGGAACAGAAGAAACATAGTATGTTGGAATTAATGGTAAAATGTCTAATTTATTCAAGTCCAATGTTGAGTTTTTCATGAATTAAAACTATTTTATTCATTGAGTGGTTAGGTCTGGATTGTATTGCCTGATAGTGTGGTGAAGGCAGATTCAGTCATGGCTTTCAAAAGGGAATTGGATAATTATCTGAAGAGAGAAAATTTGCATGCACGGCAACGGTGAAAAGGCCGGAGACTGGGACTGTCCGAATAGCTCTTACAGAGAAGCTGACATAGACACATTGGGTTGAATGGCCTCCTGTGCTGTTACTATTGTGTGATTCTATGTGAGAGCTTGCAGTTCTCAGTCACCTGTAAATCCCTGGTGTTTCTCTGGATTGTAACATTGTTATTTTTATTCTCCAGTTATAAGTCTGTCAAGATTACTATCTCTTTTTAAATTTGGTTGAAATCAGTCTGGAATATTATGATTTACCATAAAATAGGATATATTACATGCACTTCAATGCAAGTGATTACAACTTGTGAATTTAGGGTTGTGACTAACTTTGCAGCTTGATTGGTGGCATGCTGGTAGAATGTGCAGATAAAGATATTTCCAGGGTAGGTTTAAACAAAGTTCTACTCTGAAGTTGTACCTCCCTAGCCTTTTAGGACAGATATCACTGTGCAGCAATTTGTGTTAAGCAATACAATAAGCTGAAAAAGTGGCCATGATACACTGCTACACTTGGGTTTGCCCTCCACTTTCTAATTACGTTTAACTTTTAATATATATTTGTAAGTTACCCTTGATGTCATCCACAATAAATTGAATACAATTTTCTTTATACATAGATAATGATGCTTTTGGGAATGACTTCAGAAAAAATCCTCCATTCCATCATCTACCCACCAGAGTATGCAATGATGTCCCAGGGAGCTATTTACATGCAATATTTCCACCGTAAATGTAGTAATTTTAATGTTGTGTATTGAGATAAAAGTGAGACAAAAATCTAACACGACATTTCACAGTTTTCAACTCAGCTTACCCAGAGGGACTTTGGTATACTGTACGTTATAAATACCTCTATTGAGTTGATTCTTAGCTTTAAATTCATTAGACAGCAGGACCAGGAGACAGGTAGGCCCTCTCAATCAATGTGCTTCAAATAATGAAAGTTAATTTGGAGATTGTGATCATTCAAACCATTCTGGCTCAATTCATGTGAGCTCAGCAGGAATAGTTGTCAAGCTTATCTGGTGAGATTCCACTTCCTGAGACGCGGATCAAATGAAAGGAGAGAGAACCCTATTTTCAGGGTCAGCTCAACACAACACTGAAGGCAAGATTTTGTGAGGCTCAAAATGTTGGATTGGAGGATGCTAGTCAGTAGCTAATTTGTTTAAGGCAAGCGAGATGATTCTCTGACCCGGGAAAATGTTGTTCATTATTGTATATTGTTATATTGTATTTATTTTTTCATGGATGTGAGCATTACTGATAAGGCCAGCATTTGTTGCCTATCCGTAATTACCCTTGAGAAGGTGATGGTGAGCAGCCGCCTTGAACCACTGCAGTCCATATTCTGTAGGTACACTCACTGTGCTGTAAGGAAGTTCCAGGCTTTTGATCCAGAATCAGTGAAGGAACACGAAATACTGATTTGAATAAAGTTAGACTGATCATAGCTCTGGTTCACTTGCTGCGGGGATAAAAACAGCCTGATAATTTATATATATATCTATCCCAGTCTTAGCAAGTGCTTTCTTGATCTTCCTTCAAAAGGATTGAACAGCCAGATGTGAAAGGTATAACTACCTGGTTCAGATCACAAGCATGTACTATTAAATGTCTAGATTGTGCTATTATACAGCTTAACCCTAAACCCAAGATGCTTTGATTGCTTTGGGAATGACCAGTACTCGTCTTCAATTAGCAATAGTAAAACAAAACCCTAAACTTATACCAAGATTTTGTATCTTTCAAGCTTATGTCTGATAAACTGTAACCTAAAATTATTTTTCAGCTGTACTAAATACACATGCCATTTTGACCAAGAAGACAGACATTTTCTTGGCAATGAGACAGCTTAAGCGCAGTTTGGTGGGGGGTTGGGGCACAGGATGTGGGGAGAGAAACAGTGAATGGTGTATGAGAAAGGAAAGAGCAAACACGGTGCAGTTCACATTGGTAAAGATTTTGCATTCCAGGAGATTTTAACTTTGTTCACTAGCACATTGGGCCATAGGTTTATTAAAAGGATCAATGTCCTACATTTTTATCATAATTCTTTAGGATTTTGCATCATATAATCCTCTTGATTTCAGATTATTCGTAAAATACATCAAATATGCAAGTTTTCTATATTTTTAATTTTTAAAAAATTATATATATAAAATATATTTGCTGAAAACTTGAACTTATTTTATGTGGAACATCCACTCTCAGTACTACATGCCACAGAGACTGGTCCAAGTTTTGTTAAGAATAATGGCAGGGCTTTTTAAAAATTCATTCACGGGATGTGGGCTTCGCTGGATAGGCCAGCATTTATTGCATCCCCAGTTGCCCTTGTGAAGGTGGTAGTGAACTGCCATCTTGAACTACTGCAGCCCATGTGGTGTAGGTACACCCACAGTGCTGTTAGGAAGGGAGTTCCAGGATTTTGACCCAGTGACAGTGAAGGAACTGCAATGTATTTCCAAGTCAGGATGGTGAGTGACTTGGAGGGGAACTTCCAATTGTGGTATTCCCATCTTTCTGCTGCCCTTGTTCTTCTAGATGGTAGTGGTCATGGGTTTGGAAGTTGCTGTCTAAGGAGCCTTGGTGAATTCCTGCAGTGCATCTTGTAGATGATACACACTGCTGCTCCTGATTGCCACCCTCCAATCTGCTGGGACGGCTCCATAAGCTACAGAATTTTGGAAGATGACAACCAGTGCCTTCACTATTTCCATGGCCACCTCCTTTAGTACCCTGGGATGTAGATTATCAGGTCCTGAGGATTTATTAGCTTTCAGTCCCATTAATTTCTCCAGCACTACTGTTTTAGTAATATTAATTTCCTTCATTTCCTCCTCCTCACTTGACGCTTGGTTCCTTCGTATTTCTGGCAAGTTATTTGTGTCTTCCTCTATGATGACAGAATTAAAGTAGTTGTTTAATTGC
The DNA here is from genome assembly GCF_017639515.1 of Carcharodon carcharias. NCBI lineage: Eukaryota > Metazoa > Chordata > Chondrichthyes > Lamniformes > Lamnidae > Carcharodon > Carcharodon carcharias. The sequence goes on along the minus strand of NC_054475.1, from coordinate 43,108,585 downwards.
TCTGCCATTTCCTTGTTCTCCATTATAAATTCTCCCATTTCAGACTGTAAGGGACCTACATTTGTCTTTAGTAATCTTTTTCTTTTTACATACGTATAGAATCTTTTACAGTCTGCTTTTATGTTCCTTGCAAGTTTATTCTCATATTCTATTTTTCCTCTCTTCATCAATCTCTTGGTTCTCCTTAGTTCAGTTCTAAACTGCTCCCAATCCACAGGCTTGCTATTTTTTCTAGCAATTTTATATGACTCCTCTTTGGACCTAATACTATCCTTAATTTCTTTTGTTAACAATGGTTGGGCCACTGTTCCTGTTGTGTTTTTGCGCCAGAAAGGAATGTGTAATTGTTGCAATGCATACATTCATTCCTTAAATATTAGCCATTGTCTATATGCCGTTATGCCTTTTAATGAGATTCCCCAATCTGTCTTAGCGAATTGGACAGCAACTTCTGGAGTCTGCATGCGGAGTTAAATGCAGAAATCAGGAAGTTGCAGTTCAATTGGTCTTGCTCCTCCACAAGCTTTGCAACATTGATGCTATTGAATAGATATACCTGCTATTGAAAGCAATGTAAGGGTGTGAAGTTGCTGTGCTTGCCCACTGGGTTACCCATTAAACATGCTGGAAAATGTTAGGACTCTAAGTGAATTCTTAATGGTTTGATCAGTATAAAGTTCAATTTTACATATATCGAGTCTCATTCCTGCAGTGTTTAATTATTGGAAATTTTAAGGAAAAGTAAAATAAAACACTTGTTTTTTCTTTTTTTTCTTATCTCTGTAATTCTGATTGAAGAGTTACAAAGGAAAAGGAAGTTGTGCTACAATTGTACAGGGCTTTTGTGAGACCACACCTGGAGTATCTTGTGCAATTTTGGCCTCCATATTTAAGGAAGGATAAACTTGCATTGGGGTCAGTACAGTAAAGATTCACTAGATTGGTTCCTGGGAAGAGAGGGTTGGCCCTATGATGAAAGGTTGATTAAATTGGGCCGATAATCTCTGGGGTTTAGAAGAGTAAGAGGTGATGATTCTGAAACATACAAGACTCTGACAGGGCTTGAAAGAGCATAGCACTAGGTTGTTTCCCCTGGCTGTGGAATCTGGAACATGAAGGCACAGGCTCAGGATAAGGGGCCAATCATTTAGGACTGAGGTCAAGAGAAATTTCTTCACTCAAAAGGTTGTCAATCTTTGGAATTCCCTATCACAGAGGGCTGTTGATGCTCCATCATTGACTATAGGCTGAGATGGACAGAGCTTTGGTCTCAGGAGTCAGTAAGGTACAGTATTTGGAGAGTGGATGGGAAAGTGGAGTTGAGGCCAAAGATCAGCCCTGATCTATTGAATGGTGAAGTGGACTCAAGGGACTATATAATCTACTCCTGCTTCTATTTTTTATGTTCTTTAAAAGCTGATGAAAAGTCTGTGACAACTATAAGGGTAATAACGCCACATGCGTTCTTTTACTGCTGACCGCAAAATCTGGTTTCTGCGATATGTTAGATTTCTGTCCTGTTTTCCTCCCCACCTCACACTTCACACCTTTGCACACAATATCTGCAAGCAGTGATGCAGTAGAATCGAAAATTAATAATTGGAAACTAATAATTGAAAATTAATATGACCAACTTCAATATAAGGTTGGATGAATGATGACCAAATGTTGCCACAAAGTTAGGTGAAAAACTGTAATTGCTTCTGGTGTTTTTTGCCCCACCTTTCTGTTCCCCCTCACTCAGTTGTCATGTTGTCATAACTGGTACAGTGGACACAGCAGGTATGTTTGCTGTCATCAATTACGACGAAATCTGACATATGGATAACTTAGGTACAGTTGCAATGTAGATTTGCTCACCTAGAGATGCCCCGACTTAAGTGGGTTATACAGTTGGTAACATCTTTAAAAGAAAGGTCATTTGTTTCTGTAAACATTCAATATTTAATGGTAGACATGACTTGCTTTCTTTCTTGAGCAAGTCTAGGGAGTGTTCTGTGTCTGAGCATTTTGAGTTTAATGTGATGTTCACAGTGTAGAGCTGCCAGTTGTATGCTCAGCACCTGCTGGGTGTGAGCCTGTTCAAATGGCATATTTTTTCCCCCCCTGCTAGAATCAAAGAAATTGTTTGACACGTACTCTACTTTTCATGCAGATTGTAAGCAAAGCGAGAACAGAGAACTCCAGGAATGGAAAAGATGCCATTTTCCTTGTGCAAATTGAGTCAAAGCTTATAAAGCTGCACCTCTTTGAGAATGAAGAAAGCCATGTCATCAGTGAAGTTCAGGAAAAGAGAAGTGATCTTGTTTGTCTCTCGCCAATGCAGTTGATGCATTGGACAGATGCGCAGTGCATGATAAAAGATTTAGAAAATGAATTATGAAGAAATTAATTATGAATTAGGGTGGAGAGGTAGGGAGGGAAAGTGCAGAAATACTGATGGAAATAGAGGAATGATAAAATGAGCCCTTGCTGGAAAACCAGTACGAATAGATCTTTTGCTATAGCTCAGTTGATGAATTGATGTGTTGCAAAGCTGAGCTGTATAGACCAAGCGAATGTCGGCTTGATCCCTTGTTTATGGTAGGTTAACTGACTTCAGCTGGTGGGGAGGTTTGGAGTATCCTCATTATTTGAGACATTTTCAAGCTAGGCAGTTAATCTTTGCTCCTGAACATTAGCCAGTGACCCCTTCTGGATAGAGGATATTAGGTGAAGCCAAAATTGAGATTTGCTCTGCAGCTTTCTGAGTTGAATCCCTGTTGACAACTCTGTGCTTAGACATGAAGAACCAGGATGCATTTCAGCATGTCGGTTGGAAGCAGCTTTGCTTCTGAGACAGAAGATTGTGGGTTCAAGTCCCACTTGAGGACACAATAATTAAACACAAAAATTAAGGCTGACATTCCAGTGTATGTAGTCAGCACTGCGCTGTCGAATGTGCTTTCTTTCGGATAAGATAATAGACTGAGGCTCTGTCTTCTCTCTCAGTTAAAGGATCCCATGGCTGTATTTTGAAGAAGAGCAGGGGAGTGTCCTGACCAATATTTATCCCTCAGTCAACATCACAAGAAAAAAAATCAGATTATCTGGTCATTATCACATTGCTTTTTGGGAGAGATTGCTGTGTACAGATTGGCTGCCATGTTTCTTACATTACAACAGTGACAATACTTGAAAAGTACTTCATCAGCTGAAAAGCATTTGGAAGTCATTCTTTAAATTCAAGTCTTTCTTAGCTTTATTTTACAGAATGGTTGTTGGGTAAGCTTGATTTTTGTTTTACATCCATGTAGAATAACTCCTAATTTAATTAGTTTTCTGTATGAATTGTCTGTTTTTATCTCACCTAGGTTTGAATAACCATTTCATAAAGTTTTCTTTCATATCTCCTTTTTCCAAAGTGCCTCTTCTTTCATCCCCATGTTGCCTGTTCGCTGCTCATTGATGCAATACCTAATATAATGTATGTTCCTGCAATTTACTGAGGATACCAATTCTCCAGTATCATTTTATTTATTCTCCAATTTATGCAGATATTAGATTTCTCATGATAAGTTTTATAGCTTCCAGCTCAACAAAGAAATAAGTCTTGACATCCCTTTTTTGTGTTCATGGTTGGTATGCTGAAATTGTGACAGACTGCACTCTCTGGCCCTAATCTTGTCATAGTTAGTGTGGTCAGCGGGTGGGTAACATTAGCATAGTGCGGGTGGGTGGGAAGAACTCTGAAGGTGCACCTGGGATACTTGCCTACCCCATGTCTGTGAAAACTTTGGCATTGATATAGTCTTGGGACAGGGTGCCAGAGTGGGGGCAGGCTGTTGGGTGGTGAAGTGGGGTTGGTTGCCCTGCAATCATGCCGTCTGTCCCCTGGATAAGCAGGTGAGATTAGCCTGGTTTTTCCAAATTCAAAAGGCTTGAGCCTACCAGAATGCAGACCAAGTGCCTGAACTGAACTTCTCTAATGGGGCTCACATATTCCCCTGTATCGTGAAGTCTGCATGCATTCAACGCAATTGTCACCATTGAACTGCCAGCCCTCAAGCGATTCTGAGGAACAAGAATCCCTGACCTAAGGGCATTCCCACCCCTCCCTTCCCAATTGTTCACTTTGTGAGGGATGGAAAGAAGTTCTGCCCCTTGCATGGCACTGAGAGAACTTCATTAAATGGCAGAGACCTACTGCAGCTGGGTGCCCTCCATTTTTTTCTGATGTTCATACTGTCACCTCTACCAATTGTAGACTAACAGAATCACCATGGAACCTCAGGGTCATCATTAACCTGGCTTGTACAAGATGAACAATTTGAAAGCCAAGCTTTTATTGAGCAATAAATAACACTGGAGCTCACGCACCAAATACATGGTAAATGAAATAAAAACTGAAAATGTCGGACCTACTAAACTGATGATACATCATCTGTGGGGAGAGAAACAGTGTTAACCTTTCACGTTGATGAGTTTCAACAGCATATAAGCTAAGCTAGGAATGGAGTTGGATGGTGTTGCAGAGACGGAAATAGACAGTCTTAATCATGGCATGGTTATGTGGTTGGGTGCTCATCTCAGGGTCAACTTTGACACCAAGGTTACAAAACAGTCTGGTTCAGCCTCAGATGGATGCCAGGGAGAAAGCTGCAGTGGTGGCTAAGAAACAGAGATTATGCCAGGGACCAAAGACAATGGTCTCCCAATATTTAGTTGGAGGAAATTTCTGTTCATCTGGTACTGACATCAGACAAGCAGCTTGACAATTTAGAAATGGTGGCGGGGTCAAGTGAGCTGATGGTGAGTTAAAGCTGGGTGTTGTCAGCATACATGTGGAAGCTGATGTGCTTTCAGATGATCCTGCTGAGGGGCAGCGTGTAGATATAGGAGGGGGCCAAGGATTGATACTTTGGAGACTTTAGAGGTAATGGTGTGGGAGCGGGAAGAGAAGCCATTGAAAGTTACGACTGGATAGATGAGAATGGAGCCAAACAAGTGCAGTGCCACCCAACAGGATGAGGGAGGAGAGGTGATGGAGGAGGACGGTATGATCAACTGTGTTGAAGGTTGAAGGCAAGATGAGGAGGAGGGATAGTTTACCACATTTACAGTCGCATAGGATGTCATTTTTGACTTAGTGAGTCGTATCAGCACTGTGGTGGGCAGAAACATGATTGAAAGGATTCAAGCCTGTGGCTGCAGGCACTTGACTTTAATGCTCTCTCTCCTTTCTATTCTATAAAAGGCTCAAGCCTGATACCTGCTGCTCCCTCCCAGCATCAAGTCTGTCTTTTAAAGACTAGCTTTAAGCCTGCTGTCCTGAATTTCTGGATCTGCTGAATCTGTTTCTATTCCTCAAATGAGCCTTTTACCCCTGCATGTGTTTACTGTTTAATCTTTTCATCCATTTTCCTCAGTTTTGTGGCTTTTACTATTTGTGTTCCTGCTTTGGGCATCCCTTTGTCTCCCTTTGTTTTGTCCAAACCCCCACAATTCATCGACTTAACTATTCAATTTCTTCTGAAGGTTATTCCTCAAAAATAAGGCAAATTGTTTTGATAAAAAATAGCACTCTGACCCATTCTCAGCTTTTGCTCTTGGGCAAGTGCAATAATTTAAATGCATATGAGTGCATTATTAAATATCATAATACAAGTAAACATACTTCAAAGCAATACAAGAAATCATGAAAGAAGGATTATTGCTTTGAGTACACAGATAAATTGAGCATAGGAAGCCGAATATCAGAAAAGAAAAAGTGCATGACGTAAGTGAAGGAACTAAATGCAAATCATTTGGGGATAAATTTATTTTTAATCTTTTTAAATTATGTTTAATAGCTGGGAAATTGTCTAGTTAATATTTAAGGTTATTTGTGTATTTTTGCACTGTCACAGCATACATTTTTTAAAAATGTATTTGTAATTTTTCTACATGATTACAGCAGATTTTTGAATTTAATTGGTCTGATATGCCTAATAGCTCTGTAATCCATCATGTGATAATTATATTTTAAAATAAGGTCAAAGTCTAATCAAATGGAATGTCATTTCCTGCATTCTGTTTTGCTTAACTGCAGTCATGAGATGTCAGCTGTCGAAAGAAAGTGAAATGATAAACCAAGAACCGTTCAATGCTATTATCTTGCATGCAAATTTAGTGATTTCAAAATTTCAATTACTCCAAAGCTGAAAAAAATAATTGAAATGGCCAAGGCAGGAATGTCAATTGACTTGTGTTACAGACATCAAACTATCCAGATGTGCATTTCATTTCTATGCTCGAGTAACAAAATACACTATATACGGCATAGGGCTTGTGATATGCATGATTCATATATAATTGGGGGGTTACGGATTTTAAAAAAAATCATTCCTTTATGCAACATATGGTACATCTTAGATCAGCTGAGCTGCTTGGAAAATTCCATAGTGTATGTTCAATTCCTGTTCCGTGGATGGTACTCACATTTGAATGTGTGTAGAGGAAGCTCCCCTTCCATAAGCCACTATTGTAAAGTGTGAAATTATGGTCCAGCATCCTTCATCTGTGAAGCATATAAAGAGCTGATTCACACCCATCTCCTAATTCTGAAACTAGTTGTTAGAACAAGATGAAATATGCATACAAATTTATCTATGTGGATGGGACACTTCATGCCATTAAATTGTTTTAGTTTTAGTGTATCATGCTGCATTCCTCAGTGTCCAGCATAATTTTCTCACTACTTTTCTCTTCCATCCCTCCCTCTCTCCTCTCCGTCCCTCTCTCAGAAGCTGTCTTGTTCCTGCTGGCATCTTTCCACAGCATTGCTGTGCATTGCAAATCCTGTCCTAATCATTCAAAGTAAGCATTGTGTTTCCTGTCATAAGCCATAGAATTTGAATGTGAAGGGCAGCTTCAATGAAAGGATAATCTAGCCAGGTGTAGAGACTAGACCGAAGTTGTAAGATACAGGCACCTGGGAGCCAAACAGAAGCAGATTATACCCTTTGGGGTGCCAACTCGAGAATTGTGCTGAATTTCATTAGCTCTCCACACATGCCTCCTGTCTATTCAATGAATTTGTCCTCCAACTTGGGTTTGGGGGAACTGGTGGAAAGACACATTGGCTACACAACATCTTCATCATGAAGTATTGCAATATAACCTGCCAAAATTGCCCAGTGTTTCAAGACCTCTCCCAACATTTCCCCAAGTGTAGCAAGATGTCAATCACAATTTAGTTAAAAAACACAGAACAATCCCATAGATAAAGATAAATCAAAAAGATAGTCACAAAATACATTCAGCTGAAAGAATGGCAGTGTCATCAATTATAATGAGTAACTGGAGTCATTCTGATTTCAAAGCTTCACTCATAAAGTCCTCACATAATTGTGGCTTAAACAAGATATAAATTAAAATTTAAACTGTCTATTCAGAGTAACTTGGTTGTAAAGTAGTAAAAGATTGCACATATCTGTTACCACAAGATTATAAAATGGGAGAAATTAGAGCAAACAGGAGCTGGATTGTACAATGTACTGATTAGTGTATGTTCATTATGGGGTGCAGAGTGTATCCAAGAGAAACACCAGTCTTTTCAATTTAACATAATTTTTATGAGCATTTTAACCACAACTTGATAGTCTGATGTACTTAATTTTGTTTTAATATGTGGGATAAAATGTGACCAACAAAAAGGAGGTAAATGTGAAAGAATAGACAGTAAATTTTACCTGCATTAAATAAATGTATTGCTTGACTATTAATGATTTTCCATCTTGATGAGGCTTTGAGATTTATTGGGTAATAACTGCAGGTATTCAAAACCATGGTAATTACTTTTTAATGTCTCTCGTTTCATTTGCCCCACATGATAGCTGGTACATAAAATCGGCCATCCAAGAATGAAATTTTGGTGGTCTTATTGGAGCAGTCATACTTGCTTCTGAGTTCAAAACAGAAAGTTCAACAGTGCTTGGTATTGGTGTGTGCACTAGAATTGTTTACTGCTGGATGTACTGTTGACAAATGCTTTTAATGCAGGAGGCAGTAATGGCTGATTTAAAAAGACAGATGGGATAGTCTGTGGATACTTGGCTAAAGGCAAGGAATCACAAAGATTGCCCTGGACAGAGACATTTAGTCGCTGATCACATTCTAATCATAGCTTAATGTTTAATATAATGTACAAATAGACTGTATAGTGATTTTTGTTTTTGAAAATGCTTAAGTAACTTACAGAAAAAAATTCCTCTGTAGTAGAATGTTTGTGTGGTATTACTGAAAGCTCAGTTAAACTGACAACATTTTCCATTTTCTTTATATATTCAAAATGTGCGAAATGAATGTTCTTAAAAATATTTTTGGGGAGTATTGTTATTCTGTGGAAATATGTGTGTATGTGTGCTTGCATGCATGCATGTGTGTGTGATTTAATTAAGCTGGGCAGAGATTAATAGGAGCCAGGTTGTCTGGGGAAGTTGAAACATGGAAAGGATAGAAGTGTTGGGTTGAGGTACAAGTAAATGGGTTAGATCTAACATTTGCATTTTTAGATAAGTTGAGAGTTTGTTTTGAATATCAAAGGGAAGTCAGAGGCAACAAGAAACATGTTGGCATCTTGCAGGAGTTCCACATGTAAATAGAAGGGCGGGGGGGCTATTATATTTTATTGACCCGAAAGCAAAGACAAGATAGAGGCCTGAAAGGTTTTATATTTGGAAGGATTTGAGTTTCAAAGAGGTTTGAGATTAATGAAACCTGAGATGAAATGGGAAAAAGGGTATTTTTAGAGTTGCTGTTTGAGTTATTGAAGTAGCAGCTGGAGCTGTTGAACTGTTGAGTTGGGAGCTGTTAGCTGTCGTCTGGGAGGAGATGCAGTTTTAATCAACCATCCAGTCAAGCCAGAAAAGTTTTGGATTACAAAATTCAGCTTTATTCTGAAGTTTGGTTTTCCACAACAGAGTGGGAGTGAGTTACAGGTCATGCCTTTATTTAAACTACAGCAGTTTGCTTTGGGTAATATTACTGGATTTTGTACGGTTAAATATCTATAAGGGAGTGTTGCCTAGAAGGTATTTACTTGTGGGTCTCACCAAGTGGAGAGTTTTTTTGGGGGGAATGTTTGTAAGCTAACCTTAATTCTGTAACAGTAATCTGGGGAAGTTTTTTTCATTCTTGCTAATAAAACTTTTACTTTTAATTTTTAAAATCCCAGAAGCGTTACTCGACCTCTTACTGCTGAGATTGGTACTTCATCTTCTTGTTTTCAAAGTACAAAAAAAATGTAAGCCAAGTTTTTTTCTCTGAATTAGTTTGCACAGCAATTAACACTGGCTGTGGTCATAACAAAAATGAGTTGATTCATTAGCAGCCGCGTTGAAGGATGCAGCCATGTATTCATGATAGCTGTGTTAAAATACAGAAGAAACTGCAACTAACGATATGATTTTCCCCATCCCCAAACGATCTTTATTTATATATTCAGTGTTCAAGAAAATGTGTACTTTGAAAGGGATTATGGTATTGAACAAACTCTTCGAGCCTGAATTTTGTGATGGTTGTAACAACGAAACTTGAAACTTTGTTAAAACTGACAGCAATTTCCGAAGTCCACAGGTGTGTAGAATATTGCAAAAATCCAGAAGTTGCAGTCACTGATTCTATATTTCTCCAGAAAGCTTGTTGTTGACGTCCCCCTGGATCTCAATCCCTGAGCAGTCATGAATTAGGAATAAAAACTTCTACTCTTATGCTGTTAGTCTCACTCTAGGAACCCTTTGGAAGGTTATGCCTTCTTAACTGAGGTATAACTGGCTTTTTAAATAGTGTACTGAGTTCAGCATTACTGCTAAACGTCCTTGCTGGCCCTGAAATGGTAATTTTACATTTCTGTAATGATAAATTGCTCATAATAACAAATCCATGTTTCAATTTTTAAAAAAGTTTGTTGATAATATTGAGCTTCTATCTTATTCCAATTATGATCATTTATTTTGCTCCCTGAAAACTTAAATTAAAAGTGAAGGGATTCAGTGCTCTTAGCTTCCTGGTTTGCTATCTGTAAGAACACTTCAGTGTGATTGGTTGTTTACCCTAGTTGTTGACATCACTACTGCTGGATACCTGGCAATTGCTGGGTATATTACCCTTTGACTTGATGCCAGGTTTAAACTGCTGTCAAGAAAAAGGAAGTCAGTGCCACAAAGATTACTAGATCTTTGTAATGTTTCTTCATAGTCAGCATTGTCACTTCACTGCTTGACTACAGAATCCAACTCATTATTACTTGTGCCACTGAAGTGGGCAGAGATAATATTCTTGCCCCTGTTAGTCTGTTTAGTTGTAAACAATATATCTCAAAAAACAATGAATGGATTTCAACGAAACTTGGTACACAGGCTATGGCCCGAGGAAGAAGTGATTAGATTTTGGCAAATATGTGAAACCGGATCTGGTCCTTGATATTCTTTTAATGGATCCGTTAACATTGGACATAGGGTAAATTTAGGTATTTTTTGGGATGTTATGGGTTGTTTTATTTAAAATGTTGCTAATTGTTTTAGAACGTTGTGGATTGTCACAGCTGCTGCCCAGCAATTTTCACAGCTGTCAAAGTGTGAGCAGAATTTTCAGAGCATGTTGTCGGATGTGGATTGGTCTGAAGCCACCTGTGTGAGATGGGAGCTCTTAATAAAAATATTTCTTTTTCAGCTTTTAAGTTACAGAGCATCAACCAGACAGGGAAAAGCTTTAAGGAAGATCTGCATAATTACTATAACATTGAGTTAACACAGCGTAGCAGAGGTATGCGTTCTACTGAGTGCCCTCTACACTTGTGTTATACATGAAAGGCAGAAAGTCAGTGTATGGTCTGGTAAGGTAGAACAGTAATAGATGCATTCTCCAAGTCAAAAGGAAGATCCATGTAAAGGAAGATTTAGACAAATGAACATGAGATTGAACTTACTTCACATCGCCTGGTGAAGCATATGGCTATTTATGAAATCATTAATATAACAAATATTCTTTACTGCACTGTTTGAGCTCAATCACAAATTAAGTGTTTCAATATTTTTCATCCTCCTCACACTGCTCGTTTGACTAATCTCCTTTTCGTTGTATAATTCTGTAGGCAAGTGAACTTTTGGTCATATTATAAAATGCAGCATATTGATACCTAGTTTAAAAAGCAGAATTATTATCTCATCAGCTGACTTGGTGTGGATTCTTCCAACCCTCACTTCCATCATCCATATTAAAGGTTAACTCAATGCTTCAGTTCTGTTCATTGGTAATGTTTGCGAGAGTCAGCAATCAGCGCATGATCAGTGCTCCGAGTCATTAACATTGAGGCAAAAATTGTCGTAATATTGCACAATTTAAAAAATATATAAATTAAACCTTTTGTTGCCAGTTATTGCCAAGCTTTATTAACCAAAGACCATGCCTCAGCTACAAAACAAATGGATAGTTTGCCTATGTTTTATGGCTGCAATTCTGTTTCAAGAAACTTAAATTTATTTGCAAGTATCTTTAAATCCTAAAAGATAATTACAGACACAATCCTAACTTTACTATCAGAGATATTTTTGATATTTCAAAAATATGAAATAAAAACTGGAGATACAGAGCAGCTACCAGCTTCTGATAAAAAGAAAGTTAATGTTTTGCTGAGATGCGTCACACCTAAAATGTTAACCCATCCTTCTCTTTCAGACCCTGATCAACTTACTGTGCATTTCTTACATTTTTTTGTACTTTTCCTGTTTGTGTTTGTGTCCCTAGCCTTGTTATGCTAAACACCAACCACAGCCAACAAAGTAGGTGAAATCTATCTAGCTCACTTGCACTGCTGCTATGAAGCGCCTGCCAGGTTCCCTAAAGTGACAAAGACAAGATCAAGAAGTCAGTAGAGCGGAAGACCAGTCCATTCATTCGTTATTATATAGCACATCATGAATGTGCTTCAATAGACTGCATTATCCAGAGCCATCTACAATTCCTTACAATATTTACTATAGCCTCGCATATAAACTATGGTGATGAGGGTTAAGCAGTTTCTGAAATAGGAAATGGAGAAAAACTGAAAAGTTAATGTGATCTCATTACAGCAGACTAATTTCACAGGAAGGTGTAATAAGAGAATTATTTTTGTGGCTCTTACGCAGGATTATAAAGGAATTAAGGTTTTTCTGTAATTACATACAGTAATTGCTTTTTTGGAAGTAGTTGAGTTTGGTAGAATCTTGTCTTGCTCTCAACAAGGTGGTGTAGCTGCTAAGTCATTTTGTATCTTTTTGGGGGATGCATGTGAAATTGAGTGCAGCCCCTTATCAAGTCACTCACAATGAAATCTTTAAAACCACCATTTTGTTGAACATAAGTGGTAAACTCAAGCTAAATATTTAAATGCATTTAATAATGGTGCAGTCAAAATAAAGCCTCTTGTGACTTATTAGTAGGCTCTTCAAGTCGATGAGCTTCACACTATATCATGCTATTCTTTTGATCCTAAACCCCATCCACCCTACCATTTTTTTTGCCTCCTGTCCAATTTTCTCCAAATGTTTGATTGCATCTAGAAGTGTGTGTCCTCCTGTATAAACACAGGAAAATTAATACTGTTCTGTAGTCATTTTGTCGTCAAACGATGTAGAAAGGGCATTGATTGCCTTAAGAGAGGACAGCAGGGAACACTGAGGATGCTTTAGATTGTCAGGAAATTAGGCCTGTTTGTTTGGAAATGACCAAATTTAAAATATTCCAAATTTCAAAGGGAACCAAAAAAAAATTGATCTAAGCAAATTGTTCACCAAGGTCGAAGAACTTGTGGATTAAATTAATTGGGAAGACGAATGAAGTGAAAAGTATAACAGGGTTAAGGGACAATTGGATGGCTATCTGCAGACAGGAAAGAATGTAGATAGGTGGGAGTAATCTCGAGGAAATGAACAGGCTTAAGCTGAATTTGCTGGAAAAATGATGTTACAAATGTACAAATTGGCCAGTAGAGTCAGGGGATGAATGCTATAGCCTTTGTTGTTAATCTCCAGAACTTGCTGGTTGCTTTATGCTGCTCTATCATTTGTTTTCCACAAATGACACCTTGCCCTTAGCCACCCTGTTATTTTTGAGAGCTTGCTGGTGTTACACACTAACCATCCATTAAACTCACCTCAAAGTTCAATCTGGCAATTTAGAGCATATTAGCTTTTTAAAGACGTGATGATTGTTAATGCAATGTCAATGCTCAGAATGAGAATTGATCGAAGTATTGAGTGTCATCACTGCATATTGTTAATTTCTGGAGATTTTTTTCTTACAAAGTTATATTTTTAATTTTTACATTTTTCCTGTTTCTATCTTTCTCATTCCATTCAATCAGTCTTTTTCTTTCCGATTTGATTTCAATTAATCAATTCTAGTTCTCCCTTCTTGTTTGTCATTGCTATATCTTTCTTGATTCTTAAATCTTATTGATAAAGAGATTCATTGTTGGTCCTACCATTCACTGAGGTTCCTGGTGCCTTGCTCACCACTCAATTATCTATTTGCACTTCTAGCAAATTACAGTGCAAAAAATGTCAGACAGTCGCAGAAAATTGTTGCGCTAATAGAACATACTGCGATATGCCTGGCTCCAGCAAGATCTGGCCGGTTACCTTATCTTGTTAGTAAAATTTCTCTATTAGTTTTACAATTGAACATGAACATGTGCTGTGGAACAGCTTATCCTTTGCCTCCAGTTAGTGGTAGTGATTTAAAGTAACCCCAACTGGAAGAACGTTATTTTCACTAGATTGCTAAGACTTGGTGCATAACTATAGCATGGAAATATGGCTCTATAGTTAACTGTTTATTTCTAAACACCACTGTTTACTGATTTTTCAAAATTTGATACTATTCCTTTTTCACATGTTGGGAATTTGAGTGCAGTGAAACAGAAAAAAAAATTCAGTTTTGTCGTAACTGGGTGGCTTCATAAAAATGTTCTTGGTTAGTTTGGCAGCAGCGACATATTTTCGTTGATTTATTGCCCACATTGTTGCTATGTTCTTAATACTCCAGTGTTTGGATTCTCACCCAAGCCTACAAAAACACAATAATATGAGAACACCTGCACTCCAGAGGGAACATTGATTGTCAGTTCAGATTCTCTGATCTCTGCAGTCAATTTCATAATGATTGTTTATAAAGTGGTTTCAATAGTTTGTAGTTTTTGAAACTTCTAAGGCCCTGGATGATTGACAATTTTATTTGCTTGCAGTCCAGGCTTCTTTTTTGAAGCATCGGAGAAAGTTATCAATGGATTACATTTTTTTCAAAGCTTTTTTTTTACACATACCATGATGCTGTATAGCATCATTAGTTTTAGAAGATGTACAGTAGGTCAATGAGTGTGAAAGTGCCCGAGCTTGGCATAAGGGGCATGAGGGGCCTGAGGCGGTGGGTGGAAGGGCAGAGCTTGGCATAGGAAGGGGGTATGAATGACTTTGGGGGGGTGGAAGGGCAGAGCTTAGCATAGAGGGCATGAGGCAACACAGGGGGTGGGCGGAAGGGCAGAGCTTAGCATAGGGGGCATGAGGGGACATAAGGTTTGGGGGCATAACTTTGCATAGAGACATGAGGGGTCATAGGGTGTTGGTGGAAGGGCAGAGATAGGCACAGGGAGCATAAGGGGATAAACATGGGTCAAGGGTCGTAACTGGCAGAGAGGGCATGAGGGCGACCTTTTGAACTTATCTTTCAAAAGGTCCCTTCATGCAGACATTCACAGTCCTCCAAGGGGCAATGAACCACAACTCTTTAAAAACTTGGCCTGAATCGATAAAAATTGCGGAGGAGTAGGACATGCCTGTCCCCACAATGGAGTTAGCCAGGGAGGGAGTGCTGGATGTGGACCGGAGAGGAGCCAGCCCATGCCCTTTAAATGCACTCCAGAAAATTAAACAGCCCAAGAATGGGGCCAAGAATCACAGAATTGACCTCATTATTAAAGGGCTCACGAGTCGAGTCAACTCAACTCGGAGAAAATCCAGATCAATGTGTATAAGAGGGGTGTGAATGGATCCTATCAACTATCCATTGTATTATGATGGTATCCTTCATCCAAGCCGATTGGGTGAATTTCAAGGTAGCAAGCAACATCGCAGGATGATTGGAGTCAACATACATACCACTCTTTTGTTTGGAATCAACGTACACACCACCCTTTTGTTTGGAAAAAGGACTTTGAACTTGTGGAAGACGCATGATGAGGGAACCATTTTTGCAGACTGCTTTTAAATCAGCAGGAAGCTGCTTGGAGACAGTATTCCACTGAACTAGCTACAAGTAACCCATGCAGCCAAGGTAATAACCAGCAATACCTTGATAGTGAGGGATCCTAACAGAAAGACGCACTTCCCAACATATTCTGGCTAAAGTTCACCTGAGATCTAACCACCTAGAAATTCAACTACAAGAAACTCGCAGCCTGCTATGAATGCTTTGCTTTACCAGACCTTTCCTTCAACTTTGAAGCATAAAATTCATCCAAGAAACTATAGGCCTGACACGAAAGAGAGTGAGATAATTATAGGTTGTAACGGCCTTTGTGTGTGCGTGAGAGACCAGTGAGTGGAACATTGCATGAAATTCAAGATAAGTGTGTGATAATAAATAACATTCTTTATTTTTCAAATTACATAAAGCTTGCTGCTGGAATTAGTTAATTGGGACACACTCTGAGGGTAAGAAAACACACTTCTTAAATACTGATCACATACAGTGAAAGGCAGCACAAACTTTGTCCATGACATCCCAAAGAAAAACATACTCACCTTGGAGGGAGTGCAGTGAGATTTCAGCTAGACTGATTCCTGGGATGAGGGTTTAATGCTACGAGGAGCAACTGAGCAGGCTCAGCCGGTGTTCTTTGATCTCATTTAAAGCATATGCAATTCTTAAGGTGTTTAACACAGCAGATATTTGAAAGATGGTTCCCTTGGATGGGGAGTCTAAAACTAAGGGGTGCTGTCTCAGAATATGTGGTGGGCCATTTTGGACTGAGTTGAGGAGAAATTTCTTCTCTATGCCAGAGAGTTACAGGTGCTTAGTTGTCGAGTATATTCAAGTCAGAGATTGATAGATTTTTGGATGCTTGAGAAAGCAAGGGAGATGGGGGTAATGCTGGAAGTTTTGTTTAAGGCAGAAGATCAGCAATGATCTTATTGAATGGTGACGTGGGTCAGAGGGGCCAAATGGCCTCTTTCTACCCTTAAGGTTCTTATGTCCCAACTATACCCTCCATACTTCAACACCAAGACTATTCTTGTCTCTTGTTCCACTGTTGATGGTTGCTTGTTCATCTCCTGTCATTTGGAGTTCTTTGCTTTGATTTTCACACCCTACGCTTCTGTGTCTAATCATTATCTTTTCTCTCTCTTCCTTTTCTGCTTCTTATCTTGATGTTAAAAGCTTGGAGACATCCTCCTGCATTGAAGAACACTGGAGGAATGAAAGTTGCTGTTGCTGTAGGGCAACCTTTATGATAATGTAGAGAAAATTCTGAGTTATCAGCAATGCAACTTCAGATAAATAGCAACTGAGACTGTTACAAGAAGCCTAACTTTAAATTGGTCCTGGGGAGAGTGCAAGTAGTTAATGCCTCTGTCCTTCAGTATAATGCATTCGTTGACACTGGACGACACAAATAATTGAATTCTTTCTTTCCACTGAGTTTCAGTTAAAGTTATTTATTTCCAGTGTTTGCAGAATTCCATAACACTTTAATTGCATTGCAGCATGTATTGGCATAGAATGAACCTTCTAGCCTTTATTTGACATTGACATTAGGGACTGTAAAACTTGTACTCTAAATAAACAGTTTTCAATTTGTTACCGTTCTTTCTGGGGACGTTACTTGAAGTAGATGTCTCTTTTCTTGAGTTGAAATGTTCCATTTCCCATCATGGAGCATAAGCTGATGAGAAGTCATTGAGCACATAATACATTAAAGATGTTAGGGGCATGCTAACATGTTAACAATAGACTACTTAATCGGGATTCATAATCTGTCTGAAGCAAATATATAAAGTAGTGCTGGCATGAAATACTTCCACTTCAGGCCCTATGTAAGACATGAGGCAACATTTCTTATATTCTACTTCCCTGTTGAAGCAGATGCTTCATTTTAATTTTCCATATCAAGCATCTTTGAGATTACAATTTAGTGCAAACTGGTGTGAAATTGTAGTTGGATTTAGTAATCACAGAATCACTGAATTGTATGGGCCTTTGCTCCCCAGAAACTGATATAAAATAGCTCAAATTAATTTTACCAAACAACCTCACAGCTGTCGGAGGAAGAAGATCTTTACCCCATCAATCCGGGTAGGATTGACCTTTGGGACTGTTTATCTGATAACCTTCTTCATTACCCAGCCCCCATAATAGATCTGACAGTAATAAGATTTCTTTGTTTTTAATTTAGATATCTCAATGCTTTTCTCTCTGCATAATCACATGGGCAGCATTTTTATAACTATGTTTTCTTTCATCTTGGCTATTATCTCATTTTCCCTGTGATGCTTTCAACTCATGTTCCTTTATTAACTCCCATTACCACTCTGTCATGGAGTGATAACAGCTCTTTATCCAGGGAAAATTCAATGTACCTTTTACACAAATGTCAGTTCCTTTTCTGCTTGATGTAGTAATTGCCCTGGCTATCATGATAAATGCAAATGAAAGGTAATGTAGCCTTTCAAACCTGTGTTGCCAACAAGAGGTCCAGCCACCTCTCCTTGATATTCAGTAGCATCACCATCATCTAAGCCCCCACCGTCAACATTCTGGGGATCACCAATGGCCAAAGAAATTTAACTAGATCAGCCACGTAAATACAATGGCTTCAAGAGGAAGTCAGAGCCTGGGTATTCTGCAGAGTGACTTGCCTCCTGACTCCCCAAAGCTTTTCCACCAGCTACAAGACACAAGTCAAGAGTGTGATAGAATATTTGCTTGGATGAGGTCTGCTCCAACAACAGCCAAAGCTTGACAAAGCAGCCCACTTGATTGGCACCCCATCCACCACCCTAAAAATTCACTCTCTTCACCATTGGTGCAGTGGCGGCAGTGTCTACCATCTACAAGATTCACTGCAGCAACTCACCAGAGCTTCTCAAACGGTATCTCCCAAACCTGCAACCACCTAGAAGGTTAAGGGCCGTAGATTCATGGGAACACCATAACCTGCAAGTTCCCCTTCAAGTTATACAGCATCCTAACTTGGAAATATATTGCCATTCCTTAAATGTCACTGGACCTAGAGCTCCCTCCCTAACATTACTGTGGGTACACCTGCACCACATGGACTGCAGTGTTTCAAGAAGGGCACACCACCACTTTCTCAAGGTTGCTTAGGGGTGGATATGAAATGCTGGCATTGGCAGCAATGTCCACAACCCATGTTTGAGTTGAAAAATACAGATGGCTTCTCCAGGGAGGCATAGTTGAAAACACACACAAGCAGTTTTAATAGGAGCTGATTATTTTCAACCTCTATTATTTTTGACTTGGTATCAGCATAGCAAAAGCAAAACATTGTGGATGCTGGAAATCTGAAATAAAAACAGAAACTGCTGGAAACACTCAGCAGTTCGGGCACCATATTTTGGGAGAGAGAAATAAAAGTAACATATTTGTAGTTGTAGAAAGACATGGGGGGTAAAAAATGTTGAGAATTTCTTTTTGCTTCTCTCTGAGATCTGAACTGGTCTTTCCTATTGGTAGGAGCTGTGAATTTATGAGCAACTGCCAATCCAAAGGGTTAGGAAGCCAATGAAGTATTCGTTCCTGCTGTGCCTCAGCAGGAAGGCGAACTTTGCTACTTCAGAGGTTTCCTTTAACAGTCAAATCTTCCTCATGAACAATTAGACTCCAATTGGCCTCAAGATCTGTCAATTGACAATATGACTTCATTAAGCATAGTTTATTCATTTTTAAAAATTTCTTTCACAGGATGTGGATGTTGCTGGCTAGACCAGCATTTGTTGCCCACCCCTAATTGCCCTTTAGAAGTTGTGCAAATAGGTTTGATTTGCAGCACTTTGGTTACATTTGTTGGCCTTGCAGGAAGCAGCTAAGATTTGAAAACAACTCCAGCTTGGCAGCAGGCAACTTTCCTCAAGACAGTATTTTTATTTTGTTTGGGAAAGAGCTTCATTCCTCATGTGATATATTGTCCATAATGTGGTACGAGGCTCTTCTCATTATAGGCCAGCACATCCTCTGTCTTCTTATGAGAATGGGACTGGAGATCATCTAGCTTTATTTGAGGTTAGAACAACTGGTGACAAAAGCAGCATGGCAGCTGGTAGATATTATGTCCAGGAGATAGAATAAAGTAGGCTGTTGTGAATCAGATGTGTTTTAGGAGCTTAATGGTGGCTGTTGATATTGGGCAGTGGTGACCGAGGGTTTAGTTGACGATATTTATAAACAGCGTGATGGAGATGTGGTAAGTCTATAGTCTCTTATGTGAGAAAGTGACAATATTGGGAAATCCTGTGTATCTGAAAACTGGGCAGATGAATGCGTGGACAGAAAAAATGGAAAATAATGCACAGTGGCACTAAAAATAGTGAATGCGATTAACGGGAGCACTTTTGGGAAGGTGAGTCATTGAAATTATTTAGGTACACTTGTTAACCATTGAAAGTATCAATACAATGAATGTCAGTCCTTACATGGGGATAAGGTGATATCGATACAGATTCATAGAACACCAAGTGATGCTAGCTTTTGTAATAGCACATAGCACATTGAGTTCAGCTGGTGTTCCCAGTTAGAAATTGTGCAAAGATTCACAAAAATTACAGCCAAGGTGATTACAGATTTTAGGTCATTCAGTTTCAGATTGAAGCTAAGGAATTTCATACTTGGCTCCTTTCAAAAAAGGTGAGAAATTATGTGTGACTAATTTTTAAAATAACGTGGCATTAGAAAAAGTTACAAGATAGCAGTCAAGGAGTTCTGATGATATAGCCCATTACCATTTGGGTTATGAATTCAGTTTGATGGCTCATTGTGTAACATAGAGGACTTTTACATGGCAGACACGTTGAGCACACAGGAAAGAGTGAGATGTAGATGGAAGGATAAAGGATAGCCACTTAGGAAGTGAATTTTTTTTTTAGCATAACAGCTGTATTGTCAGTTTGTTTATTACATTAAACTGTGCTGTGCATTCCCTATATCGTGATGAAATGTTTAGCATTGAGCTATATAGGTAATGTTGTGTATTATAGAAAGTTAAGTTTCTTGATTACTAGGTATACCCACTGTTGGATGCATTTTTATCTATATCAGAGTTAAACTTTAAAAGTTCAACAATTTCCTCCTTTATCTTTTTATTGACCTTATCAGTACAATGAAAAGAAGATAGGCTTGTTGCTGGATTGGAGCATAAAGGGGAATCCTTAGTAAAGGGAACTAGCACTTCCCATTGACTCCCATCTGTAAATCTCCTTAACTGATGTGATTTAAGGAGCAAGAAATAACCCTGTTCTTTTTTGTTTAACTCTTATGGTTCATGCTTTATTGGCCATCAGTTATGGGCAAGAATTTGATTAATGTACATAGATCAGTAACTTGTGGTATGAAAGAGTGACCCCATGAACTGCAAATCACTACAGGTTACTGGACAATTTGTGCTGCTCCTTGAAAACAGCATCTCATCCTTATCCTCATCGTTTCATTTGCACACTAATTGTCTATATTGAACTCATCACAAAGTTAGGCCTAGTAAATATTAGGGCACATACCTTCTTTAACAATGTGATCATTGTTGATGATTCCTGACCAATCTCCACGGCCCAGAAAGTGAACAAATGAAAGTGTGGAGCCTCATTCTTTCAGGTGAGAACAGTAGTTTTTAAAATGGCACAATTTAAATTCACTTTTATTCTTGCTTCTCCTTTCTATTCTTTCTTTCTCAATCCAATCTTTCTTTGCCTCTCTTTAATTTTTATTTTTATTTAATTTAATTTCTTTCTCTACTTGATATGACATTGAATGCCCCATTCTAATTCAGCCTCCTCAGTCCTCCCTCTCTATTTCTTGCTCCTTAAATCACATCAGTTAAGGAGCTTTACAGATGGGAGTCTATGGGAAGTTCTAGTTCCCTTTACTAAGAATTCCACTTTGTGCTCTAATCCGCCATCAAGCCTATCTTCTTTTCATTGTACTGACAGGGTCAATTCTAAAAATAAAAAAGCAAATGAGAAAGGAAACACTATTGTCTTCACTACTAAGCCACATAAAGGTATAGCCTGGCAACCAAACACAATTTCAATTTATGATAAGAAATCACAGGATTCTCATTTAATACTCAGTTGATGGCTTAATATGTATTTAGCCACAAAAGGAAAGCTAATCAGAGTATTTAAGTTAGAAAATTATTGTTAATTTAATGCAACACTTGTGTTTCCAGATGATTGAAGTTACTTCAGATGTTTCAGAAGGAAATTGCCAATTTATTTTGCATAATACTTTAATGTATGTGAATGTCAATGTATGAGGAAGGAATTTGAAAAAATAGTGAATATTTAGCCCAATTTTTACCAAATCTCGACAATGTCAAGAATACAGTGGAGATACTTATCCTAGGACTGTTAGATTTCTTGACACTGAGCTGATGGAAAGTTCAAAGCATAATTCCAAGGCGTGTAGTGAATGCAAATGAAAATGCATTACAGTGCATTGAAAGTCTTATTATGAAACCAATATTAATCCTAAATTTTCTTTTATTCATTTATGGAATGTGCGTTTTGCTGGCTGGGCCAGCATTCATTGCCCATCCCTGGTTGCCCTTGAGAAGGTGGTGGTGAGCTGTCTTCTTGAACCGCTGCAGTCCATGTGGTATAGATACACCCAAAGTGCTGTTAGGAAGGGAGTTCCAGAATTTGACCAAACAACAGCAAAGGAACAGTGATATATTTCCAAGTCAGGACGGTGAGTAACCTGGAGGGGAGCTTCCAAGTGGTGGCATTCCAAACTATCTGCTGCCCTTGTCCTTCTAAATGATAGCGGTCATGGGTTTGGAAGGTGCTGTCAAAGGAGCCTTGGTGAATTCCTGCAGTCCATCTTGTTGATGGTACACACTGCTGCTACTGAGCGTCGGTGGTGGAGGGAGTGAACGTTTGTGGATATGATGCCAATCAAGTGGGCTGCTTTGTCCTGGACGTTGTTGTGGGAGCTGCACTCATCCAGGTGAGTGGGGAGTATTCCATCACACTCCTGACTTGTGCCTTGTACATAGTGCACAGGCTTTGGGGAGTCAGGAGGTGAGTTACTTGTTGCACGATTCCTAGCCTCTGACCTGTTCTTGTAGCTACAGTATTTATGTGGGCTGGTCCAGTTCAGTTTCTGGTCAATGGTAACCCTCAGGATGTAGATAATGGGGAATTCAGTGATGGTAATGCCATTGAACACCAAGGGGCGATGGTTGGATTTTCTCTTGTTGGAGATGGTCATTGCCTGACACTTCTGTGGCGCAGATGTTACTTGCCACTTATCAGCCCAAGTCTGGATATTGTCCAGATCTTGCTGCATTTGGACATGGACTGCTTCAGTATCTGAGGAGTTGTGAATGGTGCTAAACATTGTGCAATCATCAGTGACCTTCTGATGGAAGGAAGGACATTGATGAAGGCAGCTGAAGATGGTTGGGCTGAGGACATTACTGCAGGAGTTTCTCAGGGTAATGTCCTAGAGCTGGGATGACTGACCTCCAACAACCACACCATCTTCCTTTGTGCTAGATATGACTCCAACCAGTGGAGAGTTTTCCCCCTGATTCCCATTGACTCCAGTTTTGCTAGGGCTCCTTGATGCCACACTCAGTCAAATGTACCCTCTATGTCAAGGGCAGTCACTCTCACCCCACCTGGGGAGTTCAGCTCTTTTGTCTATGTTTGAACCAAGGCTGTAATGAGGTCAGGAGCTGAGTGGCCCTGGCGAACCCAAACTGGGTGTCAGTGGGCAGGTTATTGTTACGCAAGTGCTGCTTGATAGCACTGTTGATGACCCTTTCCATTACTTTACTGATGATGGAGAATAGACAGATGGGGCAGTGATTGGCCAGTTTGGATTTGTCTTGCTTTTTGTGTACAAGACATACCTTGGTAATTTTCCTCATAGCTGGATAAATGCCAGTCTTGTAGCTGTACTAAAACAACTTGCCTAGGGACGCGGCAAGTTCTGGTGCACAAGTCTTCAATACTATTGCCGGAATATTGCCAGGGCCCATAGCCTTTGCAGTACCCAGTGCTTTCAGCCTTTTCTTGATATCATGTGGAGTGAATCGAATTGTCTGAAGACTGGCATCTGTGATGGTGCGGATCTCCGGAGGAAGCCAAGATGGATCATCCACTCAGCACTTCTGGCTGAAGATTGTAGCAAATGCTTCAGCCTCATCTTTTGCACTGATGTGCTGGGCTCCTCCATCATTGAGGATGGGGATATTTGTGGAGCATCCTCCTCCAGTGAGTTGTTTAATTGTCCGCCACCATTCACGATTATGGCGGGACTGCAGACCTTATATCTGAACCGTTGGTTGTGGGGTTGCCTAGCCCTGTCTATCACCCTTCAGTTCTGCTGAAGGGTCATGAGGACTCGAAACGTCAAGTCTTTTCTTCTCCGCTGGTGCTGCCAGACCTGCTGAGTTTTTCCAGGTAATTCTGTTTTTGTCCTGTCTATCACTTGCTGCTTTTGCTGTTTGGCACGCAAGTAGTCCTGTGTTATAGCCTCACCAAGCTTATACCTTATTTTTGGGTATACCAGGTGCTGCTCCTGGCACGTCCTCCTGCACTCTTCATTGAACTAGAGTTGATCCCCTGGCTTGATGATAATGCTAAGAGAGGGGGATATGCCGGGTCATGAGTTTACACATTGTGTTCGAGTACAATTCTGCTGTTGCTGATGGCCCACAGCGCCTCATGAATGCCCAGTCTTGAGTTGCCAGATCTGTTCAAAATTCATCCCATTTAGCATAGTGGTGGTTCCCCACAACACGATAGAGGGTATTGTGTGAAGGCAGGCCTTTGTGAGGTGGCCACTCCCACCGATACTGTTATGGACAGATTTGCAGCAGGTAGGTTGGTGAGGATGAGGTCAAGTTTGTTTTTCCCTCTTATTGGTTCCCTCGCCACCTGCCACAGACCCAGTCTAGCAGCTATGTCATTTAGAACACGGCCAGGTCGGTCAGTAATGGTGCTACCGAGCTACTCTTGGTGATGGGTATTGAAGTCCCCCACCCAGAGTACATTCTGTGCCCTTGTCACCCTCAGTGTTTCCAGTGTTCAACATGGTGGAGCACTGATTCATCAGCTGAGGGAGAGCGGTATGTGGTAATCAGCAGGAGGTTCCCTTGCCCATGTTTGACCTGATGAGACTTCATGGAGTCTGGAGTCGATGCTGAGGACTCCCAGGGCAACTCCCTCCCGACTATATACCACTGTGCTGTATAGCGCTGTGCTGCCACTGTCCTGCCGGTGGGACAGGACATACCCATCCCCAGGGATGGTGATGGTGGTGTTTGGGACATTATCTGTAAGGTATGATTCTATGAGGATGGCTATGTCAGGCTGTTGCTTGACTAGTCTAGCTCTCCCAATTTTGGCACTAGCCCCCAGATGTTCGTAAGGAGGACTTTGCAGGGTCAACAGGGCTGAGATTGTCACTGTTGTTTCCACTGCCTAGGTCGATGCCGGGTGGTTGGTCCAGTGTGACTTTTTTGTGACTTTGTAGTGGTTTTATATGACCGGGTGGCTTGCTGGGCAGAGGGCATTTAAGAGTCAATCACATTGCTGTGGGTCAGGAGTCACGTGTAAGCCAGGCCTAAAGGAAGGACATTAGTGAACCAGTTGGATTTTTACAACAGTCGACAATGGTTTCATGGGATGTTTCACTGAATTTAAATTCTACTATCTGCCGTGGCAGGATTCAAACCCGGGTCCCCAGAGCATTACCCTGGGTGTCTGGATTACTAGTTCAGCGACAATACCGTTACACCATTGCCCCATCGCATTTAACAGTTGAATGTTCAGTGGTTAATTTTTCTGCTGCAGTATATTTCAAGCTATTTTACAATGTTTTAATGGAGAGGTGCACTTGGACAGTGATGCAGCTCATGTTGTAACATTGATTGAAAGTATGCTCCCACATAAAACTTGCTTTAAGTAGCACCCCCTGCCAAAAGAAATTCAATTAATTGTTTAACATGGGCCACTTGCAATTTTGAAAAATTATTGATCTTTTATCCTACTGAAATGTGATATAGAAGCATAGAAAATAGGAGCAGGAGTAGGCCATTCGGCCCTTCAAGCCTGCTCTGCCATTCATTCTGATCATGGCTGATCATCCAACTCAATAGCCTTCTCCCGTTTTCTCCCCATATCCTTTGATCCCTTTCACCCCAACAGCTATATCTAACTCCTTCTTGAAAACATACAATGTTTTGGCCTCAACTACTTTGTGTTAGCAAATTCCACAGGCTCACCACTCTCTGGGTGAAGAAATTTCTCCTCAGCTCAGTCCTAAATGGTCTACCCCATATCCTCAGACTGTGACTCCCCCACCATCGGGAACATCCTTCCTGCATCTACCCTGTCTAGTCCTGTTTGAATTTTTTTAAAGATTTCTATGAGATCCCCCCTCGTTCTTCTGAACTCCAGTGAATATAATCCTAACTGACTCAATTTCTCCTCATATGTCAGTCCCACCATCCCAGGAATCAGTCTAGTAAACCTTTGCTGCACTCCCTCTATAGCAAGAACATCCTTCCTCAGATAAGGAGACACAAACTGCACACAATATTCCAGATGTGGTCTCACCAAGGCCCTGTATAATTGCAGCAAGACATCCCTGCTCCTGTACTCAAATCCTCTCGCTATGAAGGTCAACCTACCATTTGTCTTCTTTACCGCCTACTGCACCTGCATGCTTACCTTCAGCGACTGGTGTACGAGGACATCCAGATCTCATTGCACATTCCCCTCTCTCAATTTATAGCCATTCAGATAATAATCTGCCTTCCTATTTTTGCTACCAATGTGGATAATCTCACATGTATCCACATTATACTGCATCTGCCATGCATTTGCCCACTCACTCAGCTTGTCCAAATCACACTGAAGCATCACTGCATCCTCCTCACAGCTCACCCTCCCACACAGCTTTGTGTCATCTGCAAATCTGGAGATATTACATTTAGTTCCCTCATCTAAATCATTAATATATATTGTGAATAGTTGGGGTCCCAGCACCGATACCTGCGGTACCCCATTAGTCACTGCCTGCTATTCGGAAAAAGACCTGTTTATTCCTACTCTTTGTTTCCTGTCTGCCAACCAATTTTCTATCCATCTCAATGCACTACCCTCAACTCCATGTGCTTTAATTTTACATGCTAATCTCTTATGTGGGACTTTGTTGAAAGCCTTCTGAAAGTCCAAATGAACCACATCCACTTGCTCCCCCTCATCAACTCTACTACTTACATTCTCAAAAATTTCCAGTAGATTTGTCAAGCATGATTTCCTTTTCATAAATCCATGCTGACTCTGTCTGATTCTGCCACTGTTTTCCAAGTGCTCAGCTATTAAATCTTTTATAATGGACTCTAGAATTTTCCCCACTACCAATGTCAGGCTGACTGGTCTATAATTTCCTGTTTTCTCTCTAACCACCCCCCCCCTTTTTTTAAATAGTGGGGTTACATTAGTTACCCTCCAATCTATAGGAACTGTTCCAGAGTCTATGGAATCTCGGAAGATGACCACCAATGCATTCACTATTTCTAGGGCCACGTCCTTAGGTACTCTGAGATGCAGATTATCAGGCCCTGGGGATTTATTGGCCTTCAATCCCATCAATTTCTCCAACACCCTTTCCCTACCAATACTGATTTATTTCAGTTCCTCCCTCTCACTAAACCCTGTGTTCCCCAACATTTCTGGTATATTATTTGTGTCCTCCTTTGTGAAGACAGAACAAAACTATGTATTTAGTTGGTCAGCCATTTCTTTGTTCCCCATTATAAATTTCCCTGTTTCTGATTGTAAGGGACCTTCATTTGTCTTCACCAATCTTTTTCTCTTCACATACCTATAGAAACTTTTACAGTCAGCTTTTAATTTCCCCGCAAGCTTGCTCTAATACTCTATTTTCTCTTTCTTAATCAATCCCTTGGTCCACCTTTGCTGAATTCTAAACTGCTGCCAATCCTTAGGTCAGTTGTTTTTTTCTGGCCAATTTGTATGTCTCTTCCTTGGATCTAATACTATCTCTAATTTCCCTTGTAAGCCATGGTTTGGCCATCTTTCTTATTTTACTTTTGCGCCAGACAGGAATAAGCAATTGTTGCAGTTCACCCATGCACTCTTTGAACGTTTGCCATTGCCTATCCACCGTCATCCCTTTAAGTGACAATAGGAATAGAGAAAAAAATATTCCATACAAATGGTGAATTCAATTGATTCTCCTGGAGATATTTTTGAATATACCCAAACCACTTTACATTAAATCTTAAACAGAAAGATCACTGCTTGCTATTTGCTCTGTTTTTCAACAGTCCTGACCCAATGTCATATTGTCAAATAAACTGCATAGCAACCCCATCAGCTTCTGAAAGGCCAGATAGATTCACATTCAAGATGAGATCCTTCAACACAAATAGTTAGGTCGAGCAGGAAAAGCCTTTTTGGTTGACAAATAGTAACAGAGATGGGAGAGGAGAGCAAGAGATGGAAGTTAGGAGTACAAATATGATAACTGTCCTCAAAAAATGATTTTGTAGGCTGGAAATAGCTTTCAATTGCTGGACGACGTACAAATTGATGTATAGGGCATCAAGATCATCTCGTACAAGTGTATGACATAGCAATAATGCATGGAGTTAAGTTTTGCTTCAACATGCAAGGAAAAGTAATGGAATGGTGGCTAGCCTCAATGAAAATTTACAATAGTTTTCTAATTTGCTTCACCATCATTAGAACACAGAACAATCTGCTTGATAACATCTTTCATTCCTTAAGGAAATTCCAAAATGCTTCATAGCCAACCATATTTTTGAAGAGCAATCACTATTCTGATATCGGCAAATGAGACAGCCAATTAGTGCATAGCAAGGTCACACATATAGAGGCTTTCTACTCTTCCCTCTCAACTCAATCCTGCATGCACAATAAGAATTTGGAAGATGGTTAAATTGTAAACTGAGGTCCAATGGGCTGTAGAAATTCCAGGAGTCAGAAGAAATCCTTCTATTGATTCCCTAGACAGCACCTTCCAAACCCACAACCATTGCCATCTAGAAGGACAAGGGCAGCAGATAGATCCGAACACACTTGGAAGTTGCCAGGTCAAAATCCTAGAACTCCCTTCCTAACAGCACTGTGAATGTATCTACACCACAAGGTCTGCAGCGGTTCAAGAAGGCAGCTCACCACCACCTTCTTGAGGGCAACTAGGGATGGGCAATAACTGCTGGCCCAGCCAGCAAAGCCCACATCCTGTGAATTAATAAAAAAAAGATTCTTTGATTGTTCAAGCAAAAATGATCATCCTCCACAGTGTGATTCTCCATCACAAAAGGTCCTTTGCAATTCAGCTCTTTATTAATTTTGTATGCACATACCTTTATAAATAATGCAATGACCAGTCCTCTTAAGTAAATCTTGTTCAGATATTGTTATCAAGAGACCCACATTACACAACTACAAAAGTAAAATTTACAACTATCCAAGCCTCCAGACCTTTTAGTGAGACACCAAACATCCTTACAACAGTAATGTGAGATTTTGTGTGTCTTTTTGTTTCAATGATTGTTTGGTATAAGTGATTAAGGCTGTTTTGGCTACAGATAAGATGAGTAAAGGTAATTTTTGAAGCTCTAATGAAAGAAGTGGAGTTAGTGGCGTTTGATGGAACGTTTTCTCAAAGTTACATTCAAAGCACTAAAACCTCTGCTAAAATGAGCATACTGTAGTATAAAGAGCATTTCCTCATTAGCAAACATTCTTGTGCTTTTCTGTGCACTGTCTTCTCTTAATCTGAAATCCTCCGTGCAATGAAATGTTTCCCTGCAAACAGAAGCAAAGAAGTCAATTTAATATAGTTGTCAAGTTGGCATTTGTCTGCAGAACATTGCCCATTCTATGCATACTACATCCTCATGAGTGGAGACCTTTGTGGAGCTCAGTGCTGTTACAGATGGTTTAGTTGGTGAGTTTCATTCTGAGGTCTGGACTCTGAAGAGGATGCTAAATACTTTTAATTAATTCCTTGCCCAGAGCCAAGGTCAGCCAGACTGCATATTGACCAAATTCAAATTTACATGAGGGATGGTGAGTGCTGCATTGCTGATTTGTTTCTTCATTATCTGAGACTCAATTTATAACTTGAGCCTCCACTATAGGATGACGGAATCAATTTTTATTAAGTAGATATTGTTGATTACTGCTCTTTTAATTTGGAAAAACTTCCAACAATATGTTAAATGAAGTGAATGGAAAGTGTCTCCTGTAAATTTTACTTTTGTAATTGTGTATGTGGGTCTCTAGTTTCACTGATCAGAGCTCAGACCCCCAAAATTTTCTTTTTTTCCTTTGAGCCAGTACAGCTTGTTGGAGGTCTAGAACCTTGGGGCTTTGTGACTACTTGCCCCAAGGCAGTGAGGCGCCTTTTTATTCTCTTGTTGCTCAAAGTATTGATCAAATGCACCTCACCAACCACTGTGCATTGCCTATTAAGCATTGCTTATTGGATGGGGTTAGCTGTGGGCCAGACCTGTATCCTGCCTTTTTGGTCAGAGAAGATGCAGAGCAAACAGGGGAATTTCTTACATTTCATTAATGGTGCTGCAGAACATTAAACCAAAAAAAAAAATCAGTTTGAAACTGTAACTTAATATGCTTTTGTGAAACTAAGTCAAGTGAGAGCTTTTCACCTTTGATGGGATGAAATCTTCATCTATCTGCTGTTAGGGATCCTTGGGTAGTTACGTACTAATTCCTCATGAGTATAGGCCTGGAACCCAAACCTGACCTGGGAATGCTTATCACTGTCACTTGGAGAATTTTCCCTTTTAAGGCACAATTGCTGAGCACAGATATTCCTCACATTGACCACTAAAAGAAAAAGACTGCCTGAAATATGACAGTGGTACTTAATTGACCTGGTGTGGGGTAAGCCTCCTTGTAAAATAATTTAGTATTCACCATTAATTGTGCACAGTTCATCCTAGTCAAGGCAAAAGCAACTCAGTTTTTCATCTGCAACCATTTATTGTTTTCATATAATGGTTGCAGATATGATCCATCACATCTCATCCAATTAATTGTGGACTGTTGTCCAAAGAGCTGTCGGAACAAATCAGTTCTTGATAAGTGATATCTCAATGCAGCTGTATCATTCTAGGCAGTTTAATGTGACTTTGCCGCCTGGTGATGTTGTGTTGTATGTACGTGGAGGAGGCTCTTAGCAAATGAAGTCATATACTCAAAAACTCCTTTAAGAAGAGTTGTATGCATATCTGGTTCTCAATAGATCTGAAGGGATGAAGCTAAGCATTGTCCAAAATCATGAGGTTCTTCATAGTAAGGGAGGGTGGGAGGAGAGGCTGTTTTCCTACAGAACAGCAAGGTTGAGGTGAGTAAGCCATCAGCTGTAACTTCTTGTAATCTTTTAAATGAGTTCTGAGAATTCAAGATTATTTATGCAGAAATCAATAGGATGAATGTGTTGGCTGATGGGGCCGATTATATGTGCTTTGTGAAACAAGAGCACATGCTAGATTAAATTATCTTTCTTCGTTTCACACTTAATATTCTTGAATCATATGGGGAGTATTTACCTTTGTTGATGCTTTGATATCTGTTCATGACTCTGGCCATAACTCATATAGAGACAATCTCCTAATCAGACTACCATCTATCCGCATGATAGACTAAGAGTTGCAGAGGTGAACTATTGTGTACATTGAACAATATGTGACGAGAAGCATACTTTTTCAAAATATAGTTGTTTCTGAATGTATTGGCCAATAAGTGCAACTACAATATAATCACCATTTTGGTCATGAGGCATCTAAAACTTCTCATTCTCAGTTTTTAACCTGCATTTGTAATACTGCTATACATGCCAACCATCAGTGTAGCCTGGTCCCCCTCCTTCCTTACTCCTCCTCAGGTTAGTGATGAATGCACCAAAACAGATCCCTGTCTGCTCTGTGTGCTGCTTCCAACAGCAATGGTCCAAACTCTGGTCTCTATACTGTCACTGAGAGAACAATGGTTCGCAACAGCAATGTGAAAATACTACAGTTCTGGCTGTTAATGTTGGAAGTGGAACAGAGAGATGGAACAGGTGGGAAGTGGAGGGGAGAATGTATTACATTGGAAGTAGAGGAGGGAAGGTGGAAGAGAAACAAAGGTTTGAATTTATGTAGCAACTTTCAGGATTTGGATGCTCAATTGTTTTACAACTATGTAAATACTCCTGAAGTGTAGTAACTGCTGTAATGTGGGAAATTCAGCCAATTTGTACACAAGAATGTCCTACCAACAAGGGGGACAAAAATAATCTTTTTTTGTGATGTTGCTTGAGGGGTAAATATTGGCCAGGACACAGGAGAACACTCTTGCTCTCTGAAATAGTGCATTGTAATCTTTCACGTCTACCCACTCGGTTTAATGCCTTATCCGAAAGACAAAATAAAGAGATAGCATTGTAGGGGAGAGGGAAATATAAAATAAAGAAAAGTAAAGGGAAAATTGATGGATATAGTTTACCTATTAAGTAATCAATTGCTACAAATGTAGTTTGGGATCTATTTTGGCTAGGTGCCAAAATTGAAGAATGTATTTAAAATTGTTGATTTGGCATGTCTTCAGCTGTGAACCAGTACTCTCAGTTCAACAATTTAATCCTTGACTATTTTTTATTTGAATATATTCCTGAATAAAACAATTTGTATTAAATGCCCAACCATATGCCTTAGTTTTTGTGCTTGAGTGGTGGGAAAATTTGCAACTCACGCAATTTGAAATTTCTACTGAAACTCCAAAATCACAAATAATATGTGGTCAGGGAGAGTTTAAACTAAAATGGCAGGGAATGGGAACCTCAGGAGGGAGACAGGAGGGGGAAACAAGGATAGAAATGAAAGACAGAAAAGTAAGAAGCAAAAGTGAAAGGCAGAAAAAACAAGGGCGAAAAACAAATGGGGTCATAGTGCAAAATAAAGCTAAGATGACTAACAAGGTTAAAATGACAAGCCTAAAGGCATTGTATCTTAATGCACAGAGCATTCGCAATAAGGTAGATGAATTAACAGCACAAATAAATATAAACAGTTATGATATAGTTGGAATTATGGAGACATGGCTGCAAGGTGACCAAGGATGGGAACTGAACATCCAGGGGTATTCACTATTTAGGAGGGACAGACAAATAGGGAAAGGAGGTGGGGTAGCATTGTTAGTGAAGGAGGAAGTCAGTGCAATAGTGAGGAAGGATATTGGCTCGGAAAATCATGATGTGGAATCTGTTTGGGTGGAGATCAACACCAAGGGGCAGAAAATGTTGGTGCGGGTTGCCTAGAGGCCCCCAAACAGTAATAGAGATGAAATGGAAGGCATTAGGCAGGAAATTAGAGATGGATGCAATAATCATGGGTGACTTTAATCTACACATAGATTTGACAAACCAAACCAGCAATAATACTGTGGAACAGGATTTCCTGGAGTGTGTATGTGATAGTTTTTTAGACCAGTACGTTGAGGAACCAACTAGAGAGCAAGCTATCCTAGACTGGCTATTATGCAAGGTGAAAGGATTAATTAACAATCTTGTATGGGGACCCTTGGGGAGGAGCGGCCATAAAATGATAGATTTGTTCATTAGGTTAGAGAATGAAGAAGTTGAATTCAAAACTAGGGCTCTGAATCTAAATGGAACTATGAGGAAGCGAGACGCGAGTTAGCAATGATGGATTGGGGAACTTTATTAAAAGGGTCGACAATGGATAGGCAATGGCTAATATTTAAGGAACGTATGCATGAATTCTGACAATTATTCATTCCTGTCTGGCTCAAAACCAGACTGATTCCTGGGGTGGTGGGACTGATATATGAGAAGGGATTGAGTCGGTTATGATTATATTTGTTGGAGTTCAGAAGAATGAAGGGGGATCTAAAAGAAACCTATAAAATTCTAACAGGACTAGACAGGGTAGATGCAGGAAGGATGTTCCCGATGGTGGGGAAGTCCACAATCAGGGTCACAGTCTGAGGATATGGAGTAGACCATTTAGGACTGAGATGAGGAGAAATTCCTTCACCCAGAGAGTGGTGAGCCTGTGAAGTTCGCTACCACAGAAAGTTGTTGAGGCCAAAACATTATGTTTTCAAGAACGAGTTGGATATAGCTCTTGGGGTGAAAGGGATCAAAGGATATGGGGAGAAAGCAGAAGCAGGCTATTGAGTTGGATGATCAGCCTTGATCATAACGAATGGCAGAGCAGGCTCGAAGGGCCAAATGGCCTACTTCTGCAATTTCTATGTATGCTTCTATGTAAAAATGAAACAGTGAAGGTGGCTCAACCATGGATTACAAAATAAATTAGGGATAATATTAGATCCAAAGAAGAGACATATAAAATTGCCAGAAACAGCAGCAAGCCTGAAGGTTGGGAGCAGTTTAAAATTCAGCAAAAGTGGAGAAAAAGATTGATCAAGAAGGGGAAAATGGAGTATGAGAGTAAACTTGCAGGGAACGTAAAAACTGTAAAAGCTTCTATAAATATGTGAAGAGAAAAAGATTAACGAATACAAATGTAGGTAGGTCCCTTACAGTCAGAAACGGGGGAAATTATAATGAGGAACAAAGAAATGGCAGAAGAATTGAACACATATTTTGGTTCTGTCTTCACAAAAGTGGACGCAAATAATTTCCCAGAAATGTTAGGGACCAAAGGCCTAGTGAGAGGGCGGAATTGAAGAAAATCAGCATTAGTTAAAAAAAAAAGTGGTGCTAAAGAAATTAATGGTGTTAAAGGCTGAAAAATCCCCAGGGCCTGATAATCTATATCCCAGAGTACTAAAGGAAGTAGCCCTGGAAATATTGGATGCATTGGTGGTCATATTCCAAAATCTTGTAGACCCTGGAGCAGTTCCTACAGATTGGAAGGTGGCAAATGTAACCCCACTATTTAAAAAAGGAGAGAGAGGAAAAACAGAGAATCACAATTAGCCTAATATCAGTAGTGGGGAAAATGCTCGAGTCTATTATAAAAGACGCGGTATCAGAACACTTGGAAAGCATTTTTTGTGGATGTAACTAGTAGACTATATAAGGGAGAACCAGTGGATGCGGTGCATTTGGATTTCAAGAAGGCTTTTGATAAGGTCCCACATAAGAGGCCACAGTCTCAGGATATGGGGCAGGCCATTTAGGACTGAGATGAGGAAAACTTTCTTCACTCAGAGGGTGGTCAACTTGTGGAATTCTCTACCACAGAAGAGGCAATATTAAAGCACATGGGATCGGGGATAATATATTGGCATGGATTGAAAATTGGTTGACAGACTGGAAACAGAGTCTCGGAATAAATGGGTCTTTTTCTGGGTGCCAGATGGTGACTAGTGGCGTACCGCAGGGATTAGTTCTTGGGGCCCAGCTATTCACAATATATATAAATGACTTGGATGAGGGAACCAAATGCAATACTTCCAAGTTTGCTGATGACACAAAACTGGGCAGGGTTGTGAGGAGGATGCAAGGAGGCTTCAGGGTGATTTAGACAAGTTGTATGTATGGGCAAACACATGGCAGATGAAGTATAACGTGAATAAGTGTGAAGTTATATGCTTCGGTGTGAAAAACAGAAAGGCAGAGTATTAAATGGTGATATATTTGGAAATGTGGATGTACAAAGGGATCTCAGTGTCCTTTTACACCAGTCAATGAAAGTAAATAGGCAGGTGCAGGAAGCAATTAGGAAGGCAAATGGTATGTTGGCCTTTATTTCAAAAGGATTTGAGTTCAGAAGTAGGGATGTCTTACTGCAGTTATACAAGGCCTTGGTGAGACCACACCTGGAGTATTGCATGCAGTTTTGGTCTCCCTACTTAAGAAAGGGTATAATTACCATAGAGGGAATGTAGTGAAGGTTCACTAAGCTGATACCGGGGATGGCAGGACTATTGTACGAGGAGAGATTGGTTCGACTGGGTCTGTATTCGCTGGAAGAATGAGAGGGGACCCGATTGAAATGTATAAAATTCTAACAGAGCTAGATAGACTAGATGCAGGGAGTATGTTTCCCCTGGTTGGGGAGCCTAGAACCAGAAGCCACAGTCTCAGGATATGGGGCAGGCCATTTAGGATTGAGATGAGGAAAACTTTCTTCACTCAGAGGGTGGTCAACCTGTGGAATTCACTACCACAGAATGCTTTGGAGGCTAGGTCACTGAGTATATTCAGGAAAGAAATTGATAAATTTTTGGATATTAGGGGCATCAAGGGGTATGGAGAGAAAGCAGGAATATGGCGTTGAGATAGAAGATCAGCCATGATCATATTGAATAGCGGAGCAGCCTCGAAGGGCTGAATGGCCTACTCCTGCTAGTTTCTATGTTTCTAAAGCAGCTTCAACTGTGTTGTAAAGTCATTCTAGGACCGACCATAGCATTGGAGTAGTTTCTATCCAAATACAATTTGCATGTCCATCCATTCCATTACTGAATAGCATTCAGTTATTGATGAGGATATACTGTCACACTGACTATCTAATACTGGCTGATTAGTCACTTCCTACTGAGAAAGCAAAATCGATTTTCCTTTCTTCCTATTTAGTATTTTCCTATTTAGTATTAGTGTTTCCATAGAAATTTTTATCCACGTGTTTCACCTTGGCCCTAATGTTTTGAAACTGCTTCAGGTAATTTTGTTCCAATTTCCCTCTTAAATATAGATAGTTGGCTGTCTGGTCAGAGGTTTTGGCAAAACTATAAAATGAACAGTTCACTATTGCAAAAATAGTGCTGCCAAAATCTTGAAATGATTAACTTGGCGTACCATCCAGCCTAGGGCACATTGAGGCAAAGGTCATTGCATCCATTAAGTAAGATTGAGTGAATATTTGAAGCAGATAAAATGCGTGGCTATGCAGAGATAGTGGGGCAGAGACTTTTGTTTTGTATTGCTCTCGCAAAGTGACAGCATAGACATGATGGACTTAATGGTCTCCTGTGCTGTGCATTTCAATGCAGCTTCATACATTTTTTATGCCTTTTTAAATAGTGTGACTGTAAACTAACACATTCTGATGTATAAATTAGATTTTATAACTGGTTTCCACCACTGCATGCAGCTCAGATGACTTAAGTGTGATTTTAATTCCTAACTTAGTCCTCACTCCTCAGCTGGTGAAACATGCTGGTGCCATTTCTCCTTTTGAATTGGAAAGTGCTGTTTTATGGAGATGTTTCAGGGATATGGTATGGAGTTGATTAAGCCATTCTCCGGCACATTAAGCATGAAATGTTGTCTGACATACAACAACAACTTACATTTCTATAACACCTTTAATGTAGTAACAGTTTCAAGGACCTTCACAGAAATGTCATCAGACAAGTATTAAAACTGAACCAAAGGACGAGACATTCAGATATGTGACCAAAAACTTGGTCAAAGAGATAGATTTTAAGGTGTGTGCAAGGGATGAATGCAGGTGGTGAGCTAGAGTGGTTGAGGCAGGGAAATCCATCTTAGAACCTACAGGCTAGAAGGCATGGTCACCAATGGTGAGTTATGGAAGTCGAAAAAGCAAGACCAGTCTGAATTGCAGGAGCACAATATTCTTGGAGTGTTGTAGAGCTGCAGGAGGTTACAGGGATAAGAAGGGACAAGGCCAGAGGGGAATTTGAAAAGTATGAAGGTTGTAAATTCAAGGTACTGGGAGTCATTGTAGATTATCGTGACTCATTGGGGCTAGTGCGCTGCAATATCAAGCCCCACTGCTCCCTGAGCCATGACAAATGTGAAAAAGTTTGATCAGCCCACCTAATTGTTTAAATTAGGTTGACAGAATATGAGCACCAGGTTTGTAAATAACTATTTATTGAACAAATTGTCTTCAACCAGTGGCAAAACAAAGAAATATGAACTGCTAATTTCTAACTCTATAACCCAAATTCTAGCCCTTCTTAAATCCCTAAACACACACATACAAGACACAAGACACAAAAACATGGATTTTAAGAGTGGGATAAAACAATTCAATAGCACCAATTCCGGAGTACAGGATTTGATGGGTTGATTTTGATTGTCTTCCAAATTCCTTTTGATTCTTCGTTGATGA
Source organism: Carcharodon carcharias (assembly GCF_017639515.1). Lineage (NCBI taxonomy): Eukaryota > Metazoa > Chordata > Chondrichthyes > Lamniformes > Lamnidae > Carcharodon > Carcharodon carcharias. The sequence continues at coordinate 43,071,195 of NC_054475.1, read as the reverse complement.
CACGAGGTGGTCTTCCAGCCTTTCAGTCTTTAGTTTGCTGGTTGAGCCTTTCAATGTCTCTAACAGCGATTTTACTCTTGACAGGGGTTTTCAGAGAGAGAAAGAGAGCAGGTTATAGACATATGAGGAGAAAAAGCCAGTTAGCTATTATTGTAGAATTACTGGGAACTGACACTCACGAGAGAGAGAGAGGTTTTAGGTCTTTTTCTTTTCAGACGAGGTGCTATTCTGCTGCACTGCTCTCACACAAGCCCTGGTCATCTGTTCAGGAGCCTATTAAAACGTTGTTGCCAGGCAGTTCCCCATTAGACCAGACTCCTCCTCGACACCATCCTGACTGTCATGGCACATTCTGTTCCAGGACAGCAACATTGTATATATCCCTCACACTGTTCCAGTAGATATGTTCTTCAAACTGCAGTCAATGTAATTTTAATTCCACAGTCCAATAGAAGTAAAAAGATACGTCCTTTACAAGGTAAGCAAGCACAGGGGTAATGGGAAAACAGTATTTAGTTGACTTAGGAGATGAGTTTTGGATAAGCTCAAGTCTGTTGAGTGTGGAATATGGGAGACTAGCTTGGAAACTATCAGAATAATCAAGCCTAGAGGTTACAAAAGCATGGATAAGAGTTTTGGAAATGGATGAGCTGTGGCAGGAGCACCAAAGGATAGTCTTAGTGATGAAGAGTATATGAGATCAGAAGCTCAGCTCAGCATCAGATAGGATACTGAGGTTAAGAGCAGGCTGTTCTGATGAAGTGTCATATAGGGCTCGAAACATTAACTCTGTCTTCCTCTCCACAGGTGCTGTCAGACCTGCTGAGTTTTTCTAGCTATTTTTGTTTTTGTTTCGGATTTCCAGCATCCGCAGTATTTTGCTTTTATCTTAAGAACAGGCTAGTTTTGGCTAAGATGGTGGTCAGGGAGTAGATGGAATCAGTGGCTGTGAATTGGTATTTGTAGTGGGGACCAATGACAAATGAGTAAGACCTCCTCAATGCTTAACTGGAGGAAATTTCTGCTCGTCCATTCCCAGATGTCAGATGAGCAGCGTGGCACATCAAATGCAATGGAGAGGTTCAGAGAGGTGGTGGTGCTGTAGAAGTGGGTGTGATCAATGCACTTGTGAAACCTCACATGTTTTTGGATGATATCACCATGCAGATGAGAAATAATTTGGGGTGGTGGGGGCAAGGGCAGAACCTCGAGGCGCTCCAAAAGCGATGGTTTTGGAGTGAAAAGAGAGATACCATAGATGATTCTCCAGCTCTGATTGGCCCTATGAGAATGGAACTAGCAAGGTCAGTTGGGCTACAAAGGAGAGGCATTGTAGAAGGGTGACGCGAACAACTATGTCAAAAGCTGCAGCCTAGTCAAAAAAGATGAGGAAGGGGCTGTGCATCATGATCACAGTCATGTAGGATGTAATTTGTGATTTTGATTTGGGCTGTTTTGTTCCTGTGGTGAAAACCTTATTGGAGAGGTTCAAACATGGAGCTATGGGGAGGATGGGCACGTATTCGGTGTGTGACAACACATTCAAGGACATTGGAGAGGAGAGTCCTCTTTAAATGGTGTCATGCCCTGTAAATGTATGAAGATATTACAAATTTTAAAGCTGTATTTCTTAAACTGGACACAACAGTTTTTAAGATGGCTGACAGCACATCATGTGACTTTGGCAATATCAGTTTTAGACAACATGAAACTCAAGCATGTTAGATGATCATGAACTGAACCTCATCAGCCATTCATTGTACTGTGAAGATCCCTCATCTCAAAACATTAAAGGCCACAACACGGGATGTGTATCAGCCCAACCTATTACCTCATTTGGGAAAGGCATTTGGACTTGTATAGGTGACATGGTTAAGGCAGCAATGTTTGTACCTGCTTTTAAAAAGTTACAACAGAAGCTGTTCATTCTTAGAGAAACATCATGAGAAATTTCAACTGAAAAACCATTGAACCAGCTACAAGACAATGCAGCCAAAGTAAAACAGCTATATTTTGAAAGAGGGAGAGGGAATCTTCTCCACAGCATACACCACCTTCAAGTTCACCTGAGAGCTGACATCCTGGCAATTCAACTACAAGAACATCACGGCTTACCGAGAACCCTCTGCTTTTACCCAACCTTCATTCCAGCTACAGCACCAGTTCTGCTAAGAGACTACAGACCTGCTATGAATGAGATTGAAATTATTTCAACTTGTAATTATATTGCTTTTTTCCACTCATATGTATCTATTATGTGATTATATGTATAAGATGTTGTTTTAAAACCTCTGGGGCAAGAGTGTGATAATAAATACTCTTTATTTTTAAATTAACAAAAGCTTGCTGCTAAAAATTATTTAAATTAGAACAAACTACTCAGGATAAGAACACTCTTAGCTCATGCATATTTAAAAAAACTTTGATTAAGGGCAATAATAAACACACAAACTCTGTCTGTGACAATGGCCTCTGTTTGAAAAAGCAAGCAAATTTGCTAGAAGTCATATGCTTAAAAGTGGTATCAAAAATCAAAGTATCTTATCTTCCTAAATAAATGATTATAAAGTCTTTGATCTGATTGTTGATTTATATGAAGTTAGTTTTATTATCAAATTTCAAAACTTGCCTAAGGCTAGTGATAGAGGCTTGAGAAGTACTGGTAGATGTAAACTGGTACAAACAATGGAGTGAACGTAAATGCCCACCAAGAGTGGGACTTGAAACTTTGCAACAATTGTGTGAATTAAGTGCTATAATGCAATTGTCAAATGTTATCTTTGCTGTAAGTATAATTATTAGAGAGCCAATTTTATTTTTGAAGATAATTGTGTTGGAACATGCTGATATTATCGGTACTTTTGGCGTTCTATCTATTTTCATTAAATGGAAAAAGCTGGCCACCCAGTGCGGTAGGGACCTCCCTGATGCTACATAGATTCTGTGATGGTAAATAATTAATTGCCAACATATGTAGATCAGTAAAGTACATTGCATGCAATTTTAAACCCAGTTCATGGTTTGGTGATTTAAAGGAGACCACTACCATCTAGAAGGACAAGAGCAGCAGACACATGGGAACACCACCACCTTGAAGTTCCCCTCCAAGCCATTCACCATCCTGACTTGGAAATATATCACGGTTCCTTCACTGTCGCTGGGTAAAAAGCTTGGAACTCCCTCCCTATCAGCACCGTGGGTGTACCTACATAACAGGGACTGCAGCTCACCACCACCTTCTCAACGGCCACTAGGAGTGGGCAATAAATGCTGGACAAGCCAGTGACACCTACATCCTGTTAACGAATGTTAAAAATTGTCTCATAAGCCTGTGTTACTAAGTGAGATACCTGGCTACCTCTATTCTCTCTTCATTTTTCCCACATGAATTCACGGATACGGGCATTGAATTGAGGCAGTAGCATTGTCACCAAAGTAGACTTCTTGATGTCTTATACAGAGAAAATTTGTGCAGAATGTTTTCTCTTTGGTTCCCTGTAGGGATAATTTCATCATAAAAAGGGCAGTAGATTAAACTTCACTTCTATCTCCATGAATAACATTGACAGAGTATGCAGTAGGGTACACTTCACCTTAGAGCAGCACCTTTTTAAGTAACTTTTGTACACTGAGATTGATACACAAACCTTGTTCATTTTCTCAGCTGATGATGCATCAATACCAAAAATGGGCTTTATTATTTTTATCCTTTTCCTTTTCAAGTTGAAGGCATTATAGAATTGAATTTTATAGATTTTTTATAAATAAATGAATGTGGCTCTCCAAAGCAGATATGACATCGCAAGTGCTCCTTATGGATGAAGAGTGGGCAACACAAAAGGGTTGTTCTTAGCATCAGATGTTAAAAGTTGGCAAGGGAAAGTTTGCCAAGATATATGGCATCACAAGTGTTAACTGCCTCACCCAGCTTTTTCTCCTTTTGGATGAATTTTGGGAAATCAAGGGTTGCTGTTAGCATCAAATGTTAAAAGGTAGCAAGGGAAAAGTCCTTAACAGCAAAACCATAAACACCATATGCTTTATGAACACTGCCCGTTTATTTTTCATGAAGGATGACTTTTGATGAAAAATTCTTTTAATGTAACATGATTTTTAAATTGTGGCTACAGATTGCCGAACATCTGTATAGCTTTAGTGTGATCTAATGTGAAGTCAGGGATTTTAAGTCCTGATTTTCAATATTTATGTGATGAAAGATCAAAGAGAATAATGCATCAGCTGGGACTGGTTCTCTTCATGTATCACATTTGTTTTACACAAGAAGTAGGACTTCCCAAATGGTATTGAAAATAGCACAAGACACCTTCACACAGATCGGTCACACATTGATCTGCAATTGTAATGTCAGGCAGTCCACAATAAGAACAGATGTTTTCTTATGTATTCCTGTTCAGGGAGTCAGTTTTACAGGTTAATGTAATGTGTTAAAATGCCAATCCCTCTTCTTGATGATAATTAGATTCTCTAGACTTGTTGCAGTTTGGAAGTTTTGATTTCCCGCTTTTTTTTTGCTGTGAGATGTGCTGGCTATACTTATGCTTGATTGTAAGCATCTTCAGTTCCCGAAAAAAGCCCCTATTTTGTGACAGAAATAACAGTAAGGCAGTCACTTTCTCTGTGCCTCCTGATTTGCTTTACCTTATCTGTTTTTACTATCTTAATCGTGCCCTGTTTAACGCATGTATAAGCCACCTTGGTTTCTTAATAAAAAGTTGTTTTTACAGTTACCTCCAGGTATAGGGCCCCAAGGGCGGGGGATGAACACTCAAATTTTGATGTGGAGGCTTGAAAGTTTCATATAAAAATCAAAGCAGAAGAGCTCAAGACAACACCAGGAAATATGCTTTGTTCCCCCTCCCTGACTGTCACAATTAGCAACTTTCAGGACCTTTTAATGAATGTAAGGGGTGGAATGGGGAAAAGACACTTACTGTGGCTGGCTGTTACACAAGGTTATAGGCGTGATGGAGGATTGAGGGTATATGTCTAGTTTTCAAAGATTTGAAAAGTTTTGAAAATATAGAAGAGATAATACTAATCCTAGTCTTCTGGCACATGTAAGGCCAACCATCATCAGACACTGTTGATGTTGTCTATATTGTGTTGTTCGTTTTTAGTATCCTACTGCTTCAGGAAAATTAAAAGAAAGGGATTTTTTTAGGTGGTTTTTGTTTCTTGCAGATCATGTTGAAGGGCATTGGTGAAACTGTTTCAATTTTGAGCAACTATCGGCAGTAGTAAGCCAGACACATCACATGACTAAGATTCAGCATTTTTTTTTGGAAAACAAAGGATTTGACATGGTATCAAATATTTTAATTCTGTCCTGGTATATAAAGGTTAAAGAAAAACTGACACATCCCAGCTTAACATGATACCTTGGTTACGGATTTCAATTTATCCTGTGTCTGATGGTTGATAGAAGAGCTATTTAGTTTTAACACAAGCATTATATATGATTTATTTGAATGTATTCCTGGCAGCATTAAAAATATATGTTTTGAATCTACTTGACCTTGCTTACTCTTTGAAGGTGTTTATGAACCTTGTGTGTCATCTATAGCTCAGTTGGTAACATTCTTGTTTCTGAGCCTCAATGCTCTGGGTTCAAGTCCCACTTTAGGGCTTAAGCACAAACATTAAGACTGACGCTCCATTGCAGTACTGAGGGAGTGCTGCAGTGTCGGAGGTGCCGTCTTTCAGATGAGTTGCCAAACCGAGGCCCCACCTGCCTGCTAGGATGGGCGTAACTGATCTTCTGCCACTATTTCGAAGAAGAGCCGGGGAGTTATCCCCAGTGTCCTGGCAGATGTGTATCCGTCAATCAACACCACACCAAAAAATTATCTGAGATTATCTGGCTATTGTCACATTGTTATTTGTGGGAGTTTGTTGTGTGCAAATTGGTTGCTACGTTTCCCACATTACAACAGTGACTAAACTTCAAAAGTACCTCATTGGATGTTAAAGGCTTTGAGGCATCCAGTGGTAGCGAAGAACGTTATATAAACGCATTCTTTCATTTTCTTTTTCTTCAGGAAATCTAAGCAAAGCAATATAAACAGGGATAAGTAGCTCAGATTGTTCTGGTAAGTGATGAGAAAGCGCAAAGAATTGCTTAAGAACGCTAATTACATTGTGGATTAGCGTGGCATTTATAAAATTAGCATTTTCTGGTACCTGAGAAGAAACTGGTTAGGCGCATTGTGTTATTGTGGCAGTTTGATACTGATTACCAACATCATTTCTTACCAGCATTTGCTCTCACACATTGGCTCTCCTTTATTCATGTTTCTTGGATTTTACTGTGGAACTCCAATCTGAGGAGCACATGGATTAGAATGATGCACAAAGTTTCATTTGATACATCCTCTCCACAGGCAGAGACAGTGAAACTTAAGACCTGATCTATTTACAGAACACATTGAAGGATTTTTGTTCCCCAAAAACTAGTTGCTGCCTCTTTAAAGAGGCATGGATTAGACTGGGTGGGATATTAGAGGGCTTGGTGAGTGAGCAGGCATGGGATTAGACTGAGTGGGATATTAAAGGGTTTGGGACTGAGTAGGTGAGTAATCAAAACACATTGATCTCAATCTGCAAAACATGACTTGCCAGAAATTGCTGTGGGAATTGCACCCTAATCTAATATTTTGTGGGGAACAGTGGATAAATTGTAGTTATAGCAAGGGCCGATTAATCTTATTGGATTTGGATATAATAAACAGGGCATTTACTAGTATCTGACAGATTGCAGTCTTGAAATCATGTTATATGCTCAATATTTATAATATGTGTTGTGGAGTTCCCCAGTTACTTTTTCTTTCCCAGTTTGGAGCTGTTCATTTTGTTGCTGTCATAGTTGATCCAGTTTTTTTTACTGTGCTCCATGTAGTGAATGCATGATAATGTCTTTACAATGTCTAACCTTGGGATGGGGTTGACTTTCTTTCCCAAAAGCATATTGTCAAAATGTTGCTCTCTGGAGGTCTTCCTGGAAAAATCAAAGGCAAATTATTTTGTTTGCTACCATGTAATGTCAATGGTGCCAAACCTGCCATTTTGTCTTGTATGGTCTGCATTATTAAGCGCGTCATGCTCTTCTACCTTTCCAAATAAAAAAAAACATACCACACTTTTTAAATGGGGAGAGTCTGTCTTAAAGGCACCTTTCATTGTGTACATTGAAGGCAAAAGGAGAGAAAATGAATCAGGAGTTTCCATTTCATTTACCTTTACCAGCTTACATAAAATCTGGAACTTTCTGTCATGTGGCTGTTTTTATGAATTATAGTATATATTTGTAATGATTCTTCATTCTTAGACCAGTAACTGTCCAAGGTTATAAAATTAAAATGTTTGTTACTGATGAATGCTGTGACTTTTCCAGCTGTCCTTATACTGTGTAGTTCTTTGTAGTAAATAAATATGTGTCCAAGTCCAGATACATTCTGTTTCTGTGTTTGAAGATTTATGTACAGGTACAGCGCAATATTATTTTAGAACACTTGCTTTAATATTGGCAATACTTTTATACTTGTCCTTTGAACTGTCTCACTTCGGCTCAGTGTTAGTACTCTGCGTAACAAGGTTTGGGGCTGAAGTTCCACTCCAGAGGCTTGAGTGCACAATCCAAGCTGATGTTCTTGTACAGTACTGCACTGTCGTTCAGTTGAAATGTTAAACTAAGACCCTGTCTTCCATCTCAGGTGGTCATAAAAGACCTAGTGACACTATGTCGAAGAAGAGTTTTCCCCAATGCACACGATAATGCTTATCCTTCAATCAAAATCACAGAGATACAGATTATTTAGTCATGATCTTATTGCAGTTTGTGAGATCTTGTTATGGGCAAATTGGCTGTCGTGTTTCCAAATTACACTTCAAAACTACTTTATTGGCTGTAAAGTGCTTTGGGACGTATCGAGGTTGTGCAAGGTGCTTTATGAATGCACAAATTTTCTTACAATATGTAAAAATTTCTAAGTAGTGTTTTTATGTGACATCGTTGCCTAGTTTCTTGGAGATTTTTCTTTTCCCTCCATTTGTTTCTTTGCTTTTTAAGATTTTTCAGCTTTCTTGAAGATTGAGTGGTTCCCCAAAATCTTTGATTAGTTAGAAGATCCTTTTCATTATCTGAAACTATCCCTTTCAATTTTTAAACCTAACTATTGCCCTATTCAGCTGACTGTGAGTTCAAAGCTAGAATGAAAGCAATTGTACAATGATCATTGTACAAGTGGGTTGCTTTGATCTTGTCTGTCGTGATTTGTCCCTGGAGGATTGCTGATGATTAAATTCATTCTTTTTATTTCTAAAGTCCTTTCAGAAAAATAATACTTTATTTTCTTTGATTTTCATTTTTTTTAAAATGTAATGAGGTGCAGTATAGTGCTGCAAAGAATCTTTACTTCATTCAGTTGGCATGTCACTTTGTTTGTGACTCGGACTCTGGGTTTATGACACTGGTACGCAACACATCAGGGAATGGCATTCTGCTGCTATCTTCATGAAAACAATTCCCAAAGTACACTCTAGAGTCAAGATGCCAGCCTCAGCATATTGGAATACTTCCAAAAGAGGCCACCTACAAGCTGTGGGCTTCAAACAGCTTGAAGATATGCCAGCAGCAATGTAACTGTTGGCTGGGATCTCTGAACAGCTTTTGTGCCACACAGTTAACTTTCATGTTCCAAGACATTTACAGACTCTATATAGGCGCTCTTTTGATAACTAAAATTACCAGTGGAATATCCAGGATGTGATGACATGAGGCAGTGTTTGATGAAGCTCCATCAATGTCCACATAGTATCAAGGTCAGCAGCTGGTGTCATTGGCCTCACTTGTGAAGATGCACGTGGGCAAGACTGGAACATGAAACTGGTGTGATAAATGGGCTTTATAAGTATGACTTCATCAGTAAAGATTAGGCTCCAATCTGAAGATTGAAGGAGAGATCATGGATGTTTTCAAAATTGAACATTGTCTTCATATTTTCCGTGCAAAAAAGTGAAGTTCGCATCCAGCCAGCAAGCATTCTGAAGCAGTAAAATGGTAAAAATAATAAAGTATTAGCAGGTCTGCAGCGGCACTGATCACAGCCAGCCTAGGGCTTGATAATTGTTGATGTTTCGCTGCTAACTGGTCACTCCCTTTAAGATCACTGTTCAAGTATTGCCTGCATGAACCAAGGTAATTGTGTCTGCCTGGAAACATGATGAGGTCAGCAACTTCGATCTATGATTCAGGATCCACATTAGAAGAACTCAGGATAAAATGCCTGGCTTTCTTTAAAGTTTGGTTTGTATTTACCAAAGTTTGCAAATGGACTGTAATGGACCTGTGTTCAATATGCAACTTATTTTTATATATAGACCTTTTACCTGAAGTCAGTGGTTTGTCTTGGAGTTCTAAGACTGTATTCAAGATTTCTTGTGTTAAGATGGATCACTTTATGGGAACCAGTAATTTGTGAATTGTAATGCCAGTGGACAATGGCTTCTGTTCTATTATTTGCCTGAGTCACTCATTGTCTTCTGCTGTCTGTTAACTACTTTCTGACACAACAGGTCTGTTCCCATTTATTTTGGCTGAAGGACATAATTAAAGGAACTTAGTTGTGAATTCAGGGTAGCTTACATCTTTGAGGGGAAAGAAACAATATATTTCATGATGAAGTAAAAACTGATTGTGTGGATACACACAGAAATTGAATCTAAATGGTGTCATATTCAAATTTCAAAATTTGCAAATGACACAAAACTTGGAATGATTGTGAACTGTGGAAGGATAGTGATAGACCTCAAGAGGACTTAGGCTGGTGGAATGGATGGATGCATGAAATTTAATGTGGAGAAATGTGAAGCGGTACACATTGGTAGAAATGAGGAGGCAAAGCAATATCAAATAAAGGATACAATTCTTAAGGGGTTCCAGGAACAAAACCTGTGGGTGTATGTACGCAAATTGTTAAGATGGCAGGGCAGGCTGTTTGTTCATTTGTTGGTGTTATGTTCTTCCCACAAGGTTGAATGCCATGGATCTGCACCTCTGTCTGTCCTGTGCTACCCTTACACATTCCACGAAGTTTAACTGCATCCAGTCCATTATATCATGTATTTTCTCCTCTCCTTCTCCCTCCTATGTTTTCCTCTTCGAGAAAGCAGTTAAAAAGGCATATGGTATCCTGGGCTTTATAAATAGAGGCAAGGAACCTTTATATAGCACTAAGATAAAAGCAAAAAACTGCAGATGCTGGAAATCCAAAAAAACAACAACAAAAATACCTGCAAAAACTCAGCAGGTCTGACAGCATCTGCGGAGAGGAACACAGTTAACGTTTCGAGTCTGTATGACTCTTCAACAGAACTAAGGAAAAATAGAAAAGAGGTGAAATATAAGCTGGTTTAAGGGGGAATGGGGCAGGTTAAGCTGGATAGAGGGCCAGTGATAGGTGGAGAGAACCAGAAGATGTTATAGACAAAAGGATAAAAAGGTTTTGAAGGTGATGATATTGTCTAAGGAATGTGATAATAGGTGACATTAAGGGTAGAAAGCAGGACGAGCAAGGTACAGATAGCCCTAGTGGGGGTGGGGTGGGGGGGAAGAGTTTGAAATAGTCTAAAAGGTAGAGATAAAACAATGGATGGAAATACATTTAAAAATAATGGAAATAGGTAGGAAAAGAAAAATCTATATAAATTATTGGTAAAAAGGGGGATTAGAAAGGGGGTGGGGATGGAGGAGAGAGAGTTCATGATCTAAAATTTTTGAACTCAAAACTCTCTCCTCCATCCCCACCCCCTTTCCGAACCCCCTTTTTTCCAATAATTTATATAGATTTTTCTTTTCCCACCTATTTCCATTATTTTTAAATGTATTTCCATCCTTTGTTTTATCTCTACCTTTTAGCCCATTTCGATCCCTTCCCCCCCACCCACCCTCACTAGGGCTATCTGTACCTTGTTCGTCCTGCTTTCTACCCTTAATGTCACCTATTATCACATTCCTTAGACAATATCACCACCTTCAACACCTCTTTGTCCTTTGGTCTATGACATCTTTCGGTTATCTCCTCCTATCACTGGCCCTCTATCCAGCTCTGCCTGTCCTACCCCCCTTAAACCAGCTTATATTTCACCTCTTTTCTATTTTTCCTTAGTTCTGTTGAAGAGTCATATGGACTCGAAACATTAACTGTGTTCCTCTCCGCAGATGCTGTCAGACCTGCTGAGTTTTTGCAGGTATTTTTGTTTTTGCTTTATAAAACACTGTTCGGCCTCAGCTGGAATACTGTGATTCTGGGCATTGCACTTTAGGAAGGATGCAAAGCTTCTACCAGAGTGCGGAAAAGATTTATGAGAATGGTTCTGGGCCTACGGGACTTTGGTTATCTGGATAGATTGGAGAAGCTGACATTCTTCTCCTTACAGAAGAGAAAGTTGGGAAGAGGTTTGATAGAGGTGCTCAAAATCATAATTTATACATGATTGTGCATAATTATGCAAATAAGATTGGTGTAACGAACCCAGATACTTACCTCAGTTTTAAATCGAAGTTGGAAATCGGGAGTTCGGAGTGCGGGAACTACAGTTCCCAGCGGGCTTTGGGCCTTCTAGATATGTGCCAGCTGAGAAAAGGCTGCATATGCATTGCTCGTTCATTTTTACATTCTTCAGCTGGGAACTGACCCTGCGCACATGCACAAAAGAAAAAGAAGCAAAGCGAAATAGCACAAAGCTGCATGTCAGCTGACCTGAAGAGGGGTGCCAATGCAGAGGAGATGCCCCGGGGAGCAGGACACAGGGAGGGGCGACAGCAAGAAGGTCCCAAACAAAGACATGGGAATGAGAGAGAAAGAGGTCCCAGAAGACAGTCCCAGGTAAGGGACAAGGACAGAGATCAGAAACGGATCCTGTTAAGTAAAGTTGAGAAAAAGGAGCCGGGCAATAGGGTCCGAATTAAAGACAGAGAGCTGCGTAGAGCAGATTTGAAGCAAAGGGGGCTGGAGAGAAGTCCTGAAGATCCACAGAGACAGCAGAAGGTTGGTGACTGTGGGCCTTTTTGAGCAGTGGTGTTCTGTTTGGCACGGCCAAAGATCTGACTTTGTGCTTGGAAGGTGAAGCTTGAATATGTGCAGAGACCCAGGGGAGAGGAATGAGGGGAGGTGAGATTGAAACCCTGGACGTGAATTGATGTTGAAGCCATCCAAGTGGGAGTGACATCTGGAGAGAATTCCAAAGTGTGTTCTTCAAATATGAAGATTGGAAACCCTCATAAGAAAGACAGAGTTTCAGTGAGACCAGCTGGCTCACTGGGAGCGTCTGGGTGGGTTGCTGAGAAATCCATAGAATCTGCTTTGGTCACGCGTTGTTTACTTTGGAGCGTTGTGTGGCTGACCACAGTTCGCCAATTGGTTCACATGTACTGCATACTTACCCTGAATATTAGTATATAAGATCGATATGCTAAGTTGTTTTATCTTTCTGGATTTGTATGTGGCTATAAAGAGATATTTGGGGTGAAGGAATAGTGAATATTTGAATCATTATCTTGTATGTGTATTGAGATCTTTCCAGCTTTACTATAGTTCATTTTTCTTGGTTAATAAATGTTTTATTCTTTGTGTTAAAAGTAACATTGATCTGCACGTCCACTCCTCAAAGTACATAAATGTATTTAGTACATAAACTCTCATGTTGTGACAGAGTTGATTGGTGAAAAGGTTGAGAACCAGAGGACATTGATTTAAGATGATTGGCAGAAGAACCAATGGCATGAGGAAAAACTTTTACACAGTGAATGGTTAGGACCTGGAATGCTCAGCCTGATGGTGGTCGAGGCAGATACAACTGGTGCTTTCAAAAGGCAATTGGATAATTATCTGAACAGAAAAAAAATGGCACAGGCACAGGGAAAGAACAGGGGAGTGGACCAGCTCAGTTGCTCTTGTAGACGGCTGGCAGATGCAGAATTGACAGAATGGCCGCCTCCTGCACTGTCACCATTCTGTGATTCTGTAGGATGATATTACCACAGCAATGTGGTTGACTCTTAAATGTCCTCTGAGCAAGGGCAATTAGATATGGGCACTAAATGCTGGCCTAGCCAGCAATGCCCAAATCCCATGAACGAATAAAAAAAATGATGTATTTTGTTGAGGGGGCGTGCAGATTAATCAGCAGCCTTATTTGCATAATTATGCACAACCATGCATGAATTGAGGCTGACTTGTTCAACCAGTAGAACTGTCAGTTCAGTAACTTGTCTGAATTATTTGTGTAAATTACTGTCTTGTTTCAAAATCAATGTAATTTTATTGCATAATGTGGGAACTGTGAACTTGTCTACTTTGGTAGGAAGAATGGAAAAGCAGTATACTATTTAAACAGGGAGAGATTGCAGAACTTGGTGGTACAGAGGGACCTGGGTGTCCTGGTACATGAATCTCGAATCTCAAAATGTTAGTAGGCAGGTACAGCAAGTGAATAGGAAGGCAAATGGAATGTTGGTGTTTATTGCAAGGGGAATGGAATATAAAAGTTGGGAAATTTTACTGCAGTTGTACAGGGCCTTGGTGAGGCCACATTTTTAAAAAATTCATTCAAGGAATGTGGGCTTCACTGGCTAAGCCAGCATTTATTGCCCACCCCTAGTTGCCCCTGAGAAGATGGTGGTGAGCTGCCTTCTTGAACCACTGCAGTCCATGTCGTGTAGGTACACCCATAGTGCTGTTTGGGAGGAAGTTCCAAGATTTTGACCCAGTGATAGTGAAGGAACGGCGATATATTTCCAAGTCAAGATGGTGAATGGCTTGGAGGGGAACTTCCAGTTGGTGGTGTTCCATGTATTTCTTGTCTTTGTCCTTCTATATGGTAGTGATCCTGGGTTTGGAAGGTACTGTCTAAGGAGCCCTGCACTGCATCTCATAGATGGTACACACTGCTGCTACTGTGTCTTGGTGGTGGACGGAGTGAATGTTTGCAGATAGGGTGCCAATCAAGCAAGCTGCTTTGTCCTGGATGGTGTCAAGCTTCTTGAGTGTTGCTGGAGCTGCACTCATCCAGGCAAGTGGAGAGTATTCCATTACACTGCTAACTTGTGTCTTGTAGGTTGTGGACAGATTTTGGGGAGTCAGGAGGTGAGTTATTCACCGCATCTGGAGTACTATGTACAGTTTTGATTTCCTTATTTGAAAAGGGACATAATTATGTAAGAAACAGTTCAGGGAAGGTTCACTTGACTCATTCCTGGGATGAAGGGCTTATTTTATGAAAAATGATTGAACATGTTGGGCCAGTACCCATAGAAGAAAAGGAGGTGATGTTATGGAAACATATAAGATTCCGATGGGACTTGACAGGGTGCGAGCTGAGAGGATGGTTCCCCTTATGGGAGAGACTAGAACTAGGGGACACAGTTTAAGAATAAGAGTTCTCCCTTTTAGGACAGAGATGAGGATTTATTTTTCTTAGAGGGTTGTTAATCTTTGAAATTTTCTTCCCCAGACAACAGTGGAGACTGGGTCATTGAATTTATTTAAGTCTGAGTTAGATAGATTTTGATAGATAAGGGAGTCGGGGGTTATGTTAGGCAGACAGGATGGAGGAGTTGAGACTGCAATCAGATCAGTCTTATTGAATGGTGGTGTGGGCTCGAAGGGCCAAATGGCCTACTCTTCCTAAATCCTGTGTCCCTAATCAGTGGTTCATTTTATTTATTGGGTACTGGATAACTTTGAAGTGTGTTAAGGTTGTGGTCATCAAGCAATGTTTAATAATTTGCTTACTCATCATTTACTTTCTAAGAGTTGCTATATCTCCATTTGAGTTGGTGCACATATGGATTACAGTGGGTCAGCTGATTAACTTAACTGTCCATAAGTCTGCACACTTGGTCCGATTCAAAATAATGCGCAAATCAAGTTGTTCTTTTTCATCCTCCTCCTCCTTTCGCACCCCACCCCTGCCATATATATTTGTATTATCTAAAGCATTTCAATGCTGTCTAAACTTGATCTAACAATAATCTTGTGAACTAATAAGAACATAAGAATAAGAACATAAGAAATAGGAGCAGGAGTAGGCCATTTGGCCCCTAAAGCCTGCACCACCATTCAATAAGATCATGGCTGATGTGCCCCAGGCTTCAACTTCTCTTTTGTGTCAGCTGCTCAGAACCCTCAACTCCCCGATGTTTCAAAAATCTATCTACCTCTTCTTTAAATACTTTCCGTGATCTAGCTTCCATAACTCTCTGCAGTAGAGAAGTCCAGACATTCACTACCCTCTCTTTATTAGCTTTTTAGTCATCCGCTGCTGGTTCCTTAAAAAAAAAATTCCCAATCCTCTGACCTAACAATAGTTTTTGTGGTGGTTTTTTTAATGGTGCTTTGAAGTTTGCTATATGATGAGCTTTTTTTTTAATGGAGGATTTTTAATTGAATTTTTAATGGTAAAAGAAAACTTAATTGAGCATTACACTAACATTCATCCTTATTTAAGGATCCTAAGGATCAAATGTTGGGTTTTTAACTTCATAAAATACTGGAACCCAAAATTTAGTGCCTAATTAAATGCCATAATCTGTAGATGATCATGATAGATATCTCAATTTTGTGGTTATTTGGTATTGATCTTGATAGTCATTTTGGGGCCAGTTCATCTGTTATATGTCATTTACAGAACAGACATTTTTTTAATATGAATAAGTAGTGAAGGTGGCTTACTAAAGGGAAGATCTAGAAATTTAGCTCCATGGAGCCACTGCAGATGGCTCAATGGAAGCTGGAAGCCTTCAGAATGACATGTACACATTTCCGGTGAGGTATCCCATACTGGAAAGAGCACTAGGCTGGACGTGCTAACTTCACACTGGATGTGTCTCAACTGGCCAGATTGTGACATCAAATAGCCATTCTGGCCAATTTGATGCAAGTTCTTGAAATTTGGAGCATGTAGTTCCATTGAACACTATCCACTCACTGAAGAACACATGTTAAACTGCAATAGAAAGCCTCCGCTAGTGCTATTTAAAAGCACAGGCATTCAACTTGCAGGAAAAACGATTTAGATGAGCTTCTGCTATTGCAAATTGTGAGTGTGTTATGGGGTATTTTGGAGGTCTGACTTGCAAGATTTGGAGAGTGTAGCTGCAGCAGCAACATGAGGGCAGATGATTTGTTGACTTGTCCACACAAATACTGCAATTTTATGGGGACTGCAGTTGCAGCGCCTTGGTTCTGCACCCCATGACTGAGAGATGGAACAGAGGCTGTGAAGAGGAGCAGCTCTGCATGAATTGAGGAGGAGGCACAGAGAAAGCTTGCAGGCCACTTTCATGCAGGATGGATTGCCATGAGCCCCTATGCGGACCCCAGTTCTCCTAAGATGGCATCCTTTCACTCTCATTGCCCCATGATACCCCATCTTCCTATCCATCTGCAGCATCCCATCAGAGTGTTCCCTTAACAAAAACCCAACAATGAAAGAAAACAAAGTCTTGTCAATCATCTTTACCCCACCTCACATCCAATTATGCAAACAAAACTGAATTAGTTACCCTTTTTTACATCCGCTTTGTACCTGTCTTACAGATACCTGTGCCTGTCCTCATGCTCCTATGCAGTGATATGCCAGTGGGTGCAGCATGGGAGGTAGAAGGCTGCTGAGTATCATTAACAGAGATGCCAGATGACCTTACAGGACTACCTTGAGCAGTTTTGGGCTTTGAGAACCTAGTTTTGAACAACACCATTTCACATGCAGACTCTGGGTCGTGACTGGATCCGCAAGTGTTGTAGTGGAGTTGGCCACATTTTTGTGGTGGAAAGGATGGGCTCCAATCTTTGTGTCACTGCCCTGTGGCACGTTGGAGCCAGACATCTGGGCTGGCTGAAACAAAAACAGAAAATGCTGGAAAAACTCAGCAGGTCTAACAGCGTCTGTGGAGAGAAAAAAAAGATTTAACGTTTCGAGTCCATGTGACTCTTCTTCAGAGCTAGAGAGAAGTAAAGATGTGATGAAATATATATTGTTTAAGGAGGGTGGAGCAGGTGAAGCTGGATAGAAGGCCAGTGATAGGTGGAGATAAAGGAGAGATTGCCAGAGATTTCATGGACAAAAGGACAAAGGGGTGTTAATGATAGTGGTACTGGCTAAAGAAGGTTGCATTAAGGTCAGAAAGCATAATGTGATAATAGCAGGGATACCAGGCTGGAGTCAAACCTAGCACAAAGGATGATGGTTGTGGTTGTTGGAGGTCAAATATCTCAATTCCAGGACATCACTGCAGGAGTTCCTCAGGTTAGTGTCCTAGGTCCAACCATCTTCAGCTGCTTCATCAATGACCTTCCTTACTTCATAAGGTCAGAAAATGGGGATGTTCGCTGATGATTACACAATATTCAGCAACATTCACGACTCTTCAGATACCAAAGCAGTCCATGTCCAAATGCAGAATGACCTGGACAAGTGACATTTTCGCCATACAAGTGCCAGGCAGTGATCATCTCCAACAAGACAGAATCTAACCATCGCTCCTTGGTAACATCTCAGGGTTACTGTTGACCAGAAATTGGACCGGACTAACCATATAAATACTGTGGCTACAAGAGCAGGTCAGAGGCTAGGAATGCTGTGGCAAGTAGCTCACCTCCTGACTCCTCAATGCCTGTCTACCATCTATAAGGCACAAGTCAAGAGTGTGATGGAATACTCTCCCCTTGCCTGGAGAAGTGCAACTCCATCAACACTCAAGAAGCTTGACACCATCTGGGACAAAGCAGTCCTCTTGATTGGCACCCCATCCACAAACATTCACTCCCTCCACCACTGACGCACAGATGCACTGCAGGAATTCGCCAAGTCTCCTTAGGCAGCAGCTTCCAAACTTATGACCATGACCATTACCATCTAGAAGGACAAGGGCAGCAAACGCATGGGAACACCACCTTGAAGTTCCCCTCCAAGCCACCCACCATCCTGACTTGAAAATATATCGTTGTTCCTTCACTGTCACTGGATCAAAGATCTGGAACAACCTACCTAACAGCATTGTAGGTGTACCTACACTACATGGATTACAGCAGTTCAAGAAGGCAGCTCACCATTACCTTCTCAAGGGCAATTAGGGATGGGCAATAAATGTTGGCCTAGCCAGTGATGCCTACAACCCATGAATAAATTAGCAGTCTGAAGCTGTGTGACATGAATCTTATGATCACAATCTGAGCTTCCACTGAAGCACTGAGACATTGAATGGCCTGGGCCTGTGCTGCATTAAGTCACCAGAATCTGCATCAGAGGAGGGTCTGTCATGAAGTTGGCCACCATTTTTTGATGGAAAGGATGGGCTGCAATGAGCACTGGCCTGTGACAGATTGGAACCGAACATCTCCGTGCCTGTTGACAGTGACCAGATGTTGATTGGCAGTCCTGCCAATACACTAAGTATCTCAGTGTGCATGCTCATCAGCATTCTCATGTATGCTGCCCATCCAAGTCCTGATCTGAGTCCCTTGGAGTAGAACTCATCTGCGACCTCCAGTAAACTGACACACTGTCCTTTCAGCCTGCAGCTCATGCATACTGATCCCAACTCTATACTACACTCTATAGTTCATGCAGTACCGATATGTGAGCTGGTGGCTGTGAATGTCAGATTAAGTGGCAGTGCCTCTTCATCAGTGCTGTGATGTTGCTCTCCCTTATGGGGCTGCATGGATGGCAGTTCTTGGGCATCTGAAAGCAGAAAATCAGAAAAGGAGGTTTGAGTGCGGTGGATAGCAAGAGGTCCATGGTTACACCATCTGCAGCTTGCACATCATATCAGATAGCAGGATGAGGGTAAAGCAGGAAATGTGAAGGGGCATAAAGGGGTAACATACCATCATCCTGACTGCTCTTGGCAATGTTCGGTGCCATGGGCTCTGTTACTGCCAGTCCTGAATGCACTGCACCATCTCCTCTGTCATGTTCAGGATGAAGATGTGCTCATCACCCACCATGTCATCTTTGCTCCTTTCTATTGTGGGTAACAGTGTTCAACAAGAGAGAGGGGAAAATGCCACTGATTGTGTTGCATTGTGCTTGGCTGATGTGCCTGCTATAGCTGAATATCTGAAGCTATGTGGAAGCAATGGGAGGTGGGCGTGAGGCTTCTATCATTGGAAGGTGTGTGTGAATGAGAGTATCTGTATCCATGAATCTAGGAGCCCTGTCTCTTCCCTAGTGCATCATTTGCGCAACTCCGACTTGCAGTCAGCAGTAGCTTTGTTCCTATTAGTTCAGCTCGCCTTTAAGTGGGGCAGGCTGCCTTTAAAAGGAGTAGGCAAGCTTCATCACATGCCATCAGTGCATGCTACTGGACCCCCTGCTGAGCACTCAGCCCAGCTTTCCAATCATTTAAATGACAAAGTAGTACAAAGTTTGCATACTGGCTATCTTGCTAGGAATAAGTGCAGGCAGATCGTGAATCGTGACCCCCCTCAACTCTAAAAATGGGCCTTAACAAGTTTTTAATCCTGACATATCTGAGAGAAAATAACTTTCCTCCCATTCATTCTTGCCATATTCACTCTTTAAAACTTCCTAGCTGTGGTTAAGTGATTTACTCAGTAAGTGTGCATTTAGTAACCGTTGGGGGAGCTATATCTTATTGTTGAAAAAATGAAAATAGCTGCCCCCTCCACTCTATGTTCTTGTAAATCTTGATGTAGTGCTGAACAGGGCCAAACTTCGATTCTGTTCAGCTCTGAGGTAAGTAATTTTAGCAAAATTGCCAATAGCTCGTAACAGAACTATATAATACAAATACAAAAATACCTGGAAAAACTCAGCAGGTCTGACAGCATCTGCGGAGAGGAACAGTTAACGTTTCGGTCTTCATCGACCACAATCATATGTGTCCGGAGAAAAAAAGTTCTAATTGCTCCTGGTGCCCTTCGGCTAGACAGTGGGGAAGGAGTGGGATATCACAGAGAGGGGTTTGACATGCAGAATATTCTCTAGGAAATCGGGTATTTCGGGTTTCACAGATACGCAGTGCAAGATGGTCGCTAGTTTGAAGGTTGCGCAAATGCCTTTGATTTCACCTCTTGTATCTGATGTCAATACAAGTGATCTTAAAAGTTTGAGTTTTGAAGAAGGGAAAACATTTGAGTCTGTAATTTCTTAAGGGTGAGATTTTAGTATTTAGTTCTCAGCAATGTCCGTGCATTTTTCACTGAAAGTTTGCATCTAGTTGGTGAATAAAACTTTGTGACACGGAGCTACCTGGCTCAATGTTGTGCTGAAGGCAGTACTATAATTGCAAAGACAGCTGAATTTCTGGTTTTCTCAAGTACCATTGCTGTTTTAAGTGGAGCTAGAAAAATGGTCAATTATTACATGCTGGCTTGAAGTAACTAGTTTTAAAATGACAGATTTCAAATCATTGTCCCATGTGTGTGGGCACGTTACATCAGTGGGGATTGCTAAAGGATTCGGTGCAAATACATGGGGCCATATTTCATTAACTGAACGGACATGAATAACCCTCCATGGTTTTGAAAGTTTTGGCAGTCTTAATGGAAATTTAATGATTACAACCCCAGCAGGGGAAGCATCTGTTTAGAGAGATAGTAGTCTGAAGAATGGACCATTTTTCTTGGGATGTGGGGAATGCATTTCATTCGATATTTGGTTTTTTCAGCCATATGAAATTGTGGCTCATTATTCAGGGTTAGTGTTATGTGATAGAAATTTAGTTGAAATTTCATGCTTTGGTTGTCAGATGGCAGCTGAGCTTAATATTCACCGTAAAAGAAAGGAAGACTTGCATTATTTATACAGCACCTTTCATGACCCCAGGACACCCCAAAGCTCTTTACCATCACTAAAGTACTTTTAAAGTATAGTTACGGTATGAAATAAGGCCATAGAAACCAAATTGCACATATCTCATAACCTGTTAATCCATTTTAATGATGTTTGAGGGATAAATACCATCTAGGACACCGACTTCCCTGCCTTTTTCCAAAATAATGTGATGGGATCTTTTCTATGTTCCTGAGAGATCAGGCAGCTAGGGCCTTGGTTTAACATCTCATCTGAAAGATAATACCTCTGACAATGCAGCACTTCCTCAGTACTGCACTGGAGTGACAGTCTAAATTTTTGTGCTCAAGTCTCTGGAGTGGAACTTGAACCCACAGCCTTCTGATTCAGAGGCAAGAATGTTACAACAACAGAAAACTTGCAGTATATAGCTCCTTTAACATCATAAAATATCTCAAGGCACTTCACAGGAGCCTCATGGAACAAAATTAGACAATGAGCCACATGGAGATATTAGGTCAGGTAACCAAAAACTTTGTTGATGAGAGGATTTAAGGAGCAACTTTCAAGAGAGGCAGGGGGATATATGGAGTGAATTCTAGAGCTTAGGGCCTAGGCAGCTGAAAGCACAGCAGCAAATAGTGGAGTGGTTAAAATTGGGAATGCTCACAGTAGACCAGAATTTGTGGTTAATGCTGATCTCGAGCCAGACTGGAGGGGATAGGGCTGTAGGCTTGTAGGACTGAAGGAGATTAGAAATGAGGAGAGGTGAGACCATGAAGCGATTTTAAAACCAGAATGAGGATTTTAAAATCAAGGCATTGCTTGACCAGGAGCCATGTAGATTAGCGAGCATAGGTTAGCAGGGTTTGTTGCAAATTAGGACTTGGACAGCAGAGTTTTGAATGATCTGAAGTTTGTGGAGGGTAGAATGTGGGAAGCCAGCCAGGAGTTCATCAGAATAATCAAGTCTACAGGTAACTGAGGCATGGGTGAGGGTTTCAGCAGCATTTGAGTGGAGGCAAAGTTGAGGCCAGGCCATTACAGAAGTGGAAATTTGTGGTCTTAGTGATGGTGTGGATGTGCGGTAGGAAGCTCATCTTGGGGTCAAGTATAACACCAAGGTTATGAACAGTCTGGCTGAGCCTCAGACAGTTGATAGGGAGAAGGATGGCATCAATGGCTATAAACAGTTTGTCATGGGGTTCAAAACAATAGCTTCTGTCTTTTCAATAGTTAATTGGAGGAAATTTCTGAGGCACAAGTACTAGAATAACACTATGGTGCAGTCCTAATGTAACTCTTCCCAGAGGGCATTCTGGTTCATTCTATCTGCTCAGTTCTCTGTCTGATTTGACTTCCATTGAGAGCTGATATATTTTAATAGATTTTACAAAGTTGCAAGAGGTCATCTGTGACATAAGAAAAATGACAGATTGATAGTGTGGCTGTATAACAATCTCAGCTCAGTTCAAGTCGCTGAATAACTGATTTTTACCCAAGGTATTTGGTGAACTTCGAGCTCGCACATGTTATTTGAGATGACATGCTCAGGCGCTGTCTACTGATAGGTAATAAAACGTGAGTGCTGGAGTTACACAACAGGTCAGTGAACATTACAAAGGGAAAGATTTGTTAATATTCTGGCTGGAACTCTTCAGAAGAGCGCATAATCTATGCACAACCTTTCAAATCAAAAAGAGAAGGAAATCAAAGCTGCCTCAAAGTCTTTATGTATGCTTTGGGGTGTGTTACCTGCTGAGAAACTCTTCAGCCTTTACAT
Source organism: Carcharodon carcharias (assembly GCF_017639515.1). Lineage (NCBI taxonomy): Eukaryota > Metazoa > Chordata > Chondrichthyes > Lamniformes > Lamnidae > Carcharodon > Carcharodon carcharias. The sequence continues at coordinate 43,048,574 of NC_054475.1, read as the reverse complement.
GTCTACAGCTGAAGGCAGTGAGTGCACACTTAACTTAGTCATCACTTTATCTAATAGCTCCGCGGCCTAGCCCAGCCAGCCGTGCGTCTCCCACACATTCACTTCAGGCAGCAGAAGTTTATATAATCAGTGGCATACATTGGTGGAATGCACAAAATAATCAGTGTCATTGGACCACATAATTTGCAACAGGAAGGGCAAGAGACCTGTGTAGCTAATGTCAAAAATAAATTAATTAACATATTACACAGAAACAAAGTCATTTCTTGGATTTAGAAGAAGCTGGTCATGGTTGCATTGATAATTAATTCAATCATGTAAGGAGTACATGCTCAGTGAAGGGAACAGGATGGTGCAATGTTCTACATTTCCAATGCTTTAATCTTACACCCCATTAAACTGAAACCGTATTTGGAGAGATCCTTTCCAATGAGTATCTAATATGGTTTCAGATTCATAAGTGTCATTACCAGTCTCTGTATATTTTTTCTGTGTTGAAGTTGCATTACAAGCTCATTCCTTTATCTCCAGCACATTGGTATAATCTTGGTACCAACTTTTTCAGACTTCTAGTATTTAATTCAATGGTTATTGATAAAGCACGATTCACTTTAACAAACTATAGAACTATCACCTCCCAAATAATGTCCTTTGTTGTAAAACATTGCACCCTTTCATGAATTGTTTCCCCTCCCACACTGATCCGGTTATTTTCCCTTGAAATTGTTGATCAATGGACCTGTTCTTTTCGACACAGGCCTACAAGACTACTATGTTCCAAAATAAAAGCAAAATACTATGGATGCTGGAAATCTAAAACAAAAACAGAAAATGCTGGAAAAACTCAGGTCTAACAGCATCTGTGGAGAGAAAAAGAAACAGTTAATGTTTCGAGTCTGTGTGGCGCTTCTTCAGAGCTAAAGAGAAGTAAAAATGTGATGAAATTTATACTGTTTAAGTGGGGTGAAGCTGGATAGAAGGCCAGTGATAGGTGGAGGCAAAGGAGAGACTGCCAGAGATTTCATGGACAAAAGGATAAAGGGGTGTTACTGATAGTGGTACTGGCTAAAGGAGATGCTGATGGTGGCATTAAAGACAGAAAGCAGAATGTGATAATAGCAGGATAAGGGCAAGCACCCTGGGAAAAAAAGGGCACGAACAAGTGACAGATGGTCCGAATGGGTGTTGGGTGGGGGGAGGGGACAGTGGTGGGGAAGAGATTGAAAATAGGATAAAAGATGGGGACAAACAGTGAACAAAAATGAAAATAAATTTAAAAAGTGGATAAAAAATAAAAATGAAAATGAATATTGAAGAAAAGGGGTTAAAAAGGAGGGTGAGGTTGGAGGAGAGAGTTCATGGTCTGAAGTTGTTGAACTCAATGTTAAGTCTGGAAAGCTGTAAAGTGCCTAATGAAAAGATGAGGTGCTGTTCCTCCAGTTTGCGTTGGACTTCACTGGATGGCCAGACTGGGTGACTGCTTTGCGGAACACCTTCAGTCTGTCAGCAAGCATGACCCAGAACTTCCTGTCACTTTCCATTTCAACACACCACCCTGCTCTCATGCCCACATGTCCATCCTTGGCCTGCTGCAATGTTCCAGTGAAGCCCAACTCAAACTGGAGGAACAGCACCTCATCTTCCAATTAGGCACTTTACAGCCTTCTGGACTTAACACTGAATTCAACAACTTCAGACCATGAACTCTCTCCTCCATCCTCACCCCCTTTTTTATTCCCTTTTTTTTCAATATTCATTTTCATTTTTATTTTTTTTATCCACATTTTTATTTATTTTCATTTTTATTCCTTGTTTTAACCCCATCTTTTATCCTATTTTCAATCTCTTTTCCCCATCACTGTTCCCTCCCCCAATTCAGGCCATATGTCACTTATTCATGTTGTTCTTTCCAGAGTGTTTACTCTTGTCCTGCTATTATCGCATTCTGCTTTCTGACCTTAATGCCACCATCAGCACCTCCTTTAGGCAGTACCGCTATCATTAGTACCCCTTTGTCCTTTTATCCATGAGATCTCTGGCAATCTCTCCTTTATCTCCACCAATCACTGTCCTGCTATCCAGCTTCACCTGCTCCACCCCCCTTAAACAGTATAAATTTCATCACATCTTTACTTCCCTTTAGCTCTGAAGAAGAATCATACAGACTCGAAACATTAACTCTTTTTTTTCTCTCCACAGATGCTGTTAGGCCTGCTGAGTTTTTCCAGCATTTTCCGTTTTTGTGCTTTGTTTCTAACTGCATTTCTCTTAGCGTGGGTGGAGTGTAATCAATTGTACCTCCTCTCCTGGATGAGTAATTAAGAAATTGCATAGGATTTGCGGCACAGGTGTACACCATTTGGTCCAACAGGTCTCTGCTGGTGTTTCTGCTCTGGATGTACCTCCTCCCACTCTGCTTCATCTCACCCTATCACCATAACTTTCTGTTCCTTTCTCTCTCATATACTGATCTAAATTCCTTTTAAATGAATCCATGCTAATCATCTCAACCACTCCTTTTGATAGCAAGTTCCACATTCTTACTCACATTCTGGCAAATAAGTTTCTCCTAACTTCCTTGTTGGATTTTTGGTGACTTATATTTATGACCCCTAATTTTGGATTCACCAAAATCTGCCCTATCAAACACCTTCATAATTTTAAAGACCTTGCTGTTAGGTCATCCCTCAGCCTTTTGTGCTGTAGAGAAAAGAGACCTGACCTGTTCGGCCTTGATAGTTATAAATCTCACAGAAACTCATAGATTTAAGATGTCATCGTACAGTAGTATCTTGATTATTGGGCATGTGTGGGAAATGGGTGGTGCCAGTTAATCAAAAGCGCTGATTAACGGAGAGTGCCATTTATTAATGGAATACAGTGTAATAATTGTCATGTGGACTAATATGCAAGTACTCAGGAAGTAAAGAACAGTATTACTTTTACTTCTAATCTTCAACAGTGCATTGAAACATAAAGTATAAAATAATACAGCATATAGGTATGGGTTCCAGGTAACTTTGTAATTGCTTCCAAATGATAAAGTGATGATCTGTATTAAATTCCAGTTCGTGGAGAATTCCGGCTGGGAGAGTGCTGGATAACAAAGTTTACTGTGTTATCCAAAATACCTCCTTTTTGCACTGTTGTTAGAAAGCTACCAAAGATTGGTTACTGACTGCACTGTTCTGGAGCCAGTATCAACAAATGTCTCCAGCTTTCATAAACCATCACAGGCCTGATATTATTATGTCCTGGTATTTCAAAGCAGCACAAATTACAACAGGAGCTGCAAAAAGTTTATTCTGTTATGGAGCTCCACTTTGTACCCTAAATGTAACTTTTATTTTAATTGTTTGTGGGCTATGAGCATTGCTGACAAGGCCAGCATTTATTGCCCATCCTTGCTGACATTGAGAAGGTGAGCTACCTTTTGAACCATTGCAGTCCATGTGGTGTAGATGCACCCTCAATGCTGTTAGAGAGGGAGTTCCAGGATCTTGTGGTGACAATGAAGGAACGGTGATGTAGTTCCAAGTCAGGATGGCTTGGAGGGGAACTTGCAGGTGGTGGCTTTCCCATACACATGCTGCCCTTGTCCTTCTAGATGGTAGAGATTGCAGTTTTGCAAGGTGCTGTCGAAGGAGCCTTGGTAATTTGCTGCAGTGCATCTTGTAGATGATGCACACTGCTGCTAATTTGTGCTGGTGTGGAGGGAATGAATCTCTAAGATGGTGAATGGGGTACTGATCAAGATGACTGCTTTGTCCTAGATTATGTCAAGCTTCTAGAGTGGGATGAAGCTGTGCAAGTTGGCTATACTATTAGACTTGTGGCTCATACATTATTGATGGTGGAGAGGTTTTGGGAAATCAGGAAGAGAGTTACTCGCATTAGAATTCTTCAGAACTCAAGTGGCACTGTGAATATTTGCATGATAAAGTTTCCTTCAAAATTTGATGCTAAGTAAATCAGTTTATTGCAAATCCTTAGGGAAAAGTGAGAAGGAAACTGATTCAGGACAAATCAGTGTACCAATCAGATGTTTTAGAGGAGAACGTTTGCTGCATGTGGATGAAGGTGTTCTTGTCATTGTAAAAAAATGCCTGAGATAAGCAAACACTGATATGGCTCCTTTTGGCAGAACTATAAACTGCAGGATTTCGGCTTATTTAATAAATCAAGAAAATTTGTATAACTTCCAACACAAAAAGAAGCATTTCAGATCACAAGTGAGTGTCAATTTCAAACCATTCATTATAACAGTCACCACATGCAATGTTGCTAAGCTATAACACAAGTAGCAAAATTTAGGTTGTTTCATAAACCAAGGATTTGAGCAAATTGTTAGTAACCTTACCTGAGATTGTATTGCACTTCTGCACACGTCTACCAAATTAATGATTGGATGTATTTATGGTTGGGAGGAACAGCTGATGGGGTTTTTGAGTCCAATACTGCTTCGTTAGCAGCTGAAGGCAGTTAGAGCAGCACACACCAGCTAGTGCTGGTTTTCTTCCCCTCAAGATCGAGTCTTATTTTGTCAGTGTTCTATTTTCATGGGAATGTATTTCAGAATGCTCAGTATACAGGCCTGAATGGCACTAGTAACTGAAGTTATTGCACCACAAGGAAATGCGTGCAATGCATTCCCTTTGGACCTCCATAGAAATGGAAGGATACTCCTGCACAACTGTTAACAATTGATTACATTATCCCCTCAAGCCAAGCACCAGGAAAATGGTCACTTTGGCTGAAATGACACAATTCTGCTAAACGTTTGACATCAGTCGAGTTGAAAAGCCCAGCATAGTTTTTAGTTTCTGATCAACACGAGGGTCAAGGGTTATGGGAGGCAGATAGGAAAGAGGAGCTAAGGCCACAATCGGATCAGCCATGATTTTGTTGAATGGTGAAGCAGGCTCAATGGGCTGAATGCCCTATTCCTGCTCTCAATTCTTGTGTTCTTGTGTAGAAGTTGAAAATTCAATTAGGTACAAATGCCCAGCTGCTGAAGTTGCCCAATGCTGCACACACTTTAAAGTGGATGATAGCCATGGGGCTCCATCTTGCATATCCCTATAGGTTTGAAATGAATTCAACTGTAACATTTAAAATGGATATATTTATTCCAAAAAGGTGTTTTTTCATGAAACTTTTAATTTGGATGCTGGGAATAATGTGAACTGTGAACACTTGGGTTCCTCCACTCACTGCCCATCCCTTTATGCACTATTGACTTCTTTTTACTCTAATAGGTTATAAGCAATAGTTGCTCAGTCACAAGACTGAGATATTTTTATTACTGCTATTTAATAGGCCATACTATTATTTTGGTGCACTCAATTATAAATTTCCACTCCTTATATGCATTAATTCCAGGTTTTTAATTTCAATGGTGTCCTCCAAGCAATGATTGATAGCCACATTAGGTTTGAAAATAGAGCACGTGGCTGCCATAAAAAAGTAAATGTATAGTATTTCTGTCTTAAGGTAGTGAAAGCTGTAGTTCTGTAACATATGTGTGATAGAGAATGACTACTATTCTATAAAATGAGACACTAAACAAACACTGGCCAGCAATTTTCCAAATGGTTTGATTGTGTACTTCTTTTTATGGAGCTAGGTTTTTACTTTCCCTTCTGATGAACAGTTGCAATGTTGAACTGTTCAGTTGTAATCTCTCTGATGACTGCCTAGCGTGCAGTTACTTTACATCAAATGGTTTTTTAAATTGCCTGGTAATCATGTTTCAGCGGGCAGCAGTCTCCATTGCGTGATCCCAAAGGGCAACAAGCTAGATTGTTAAGTCTTACCATTATGTTTCACTTAAAATGTTGCGTTTGTGGTTGGGATGAAGTACAACCCTTAGAAATGCATGGGGTTTGAAATCTTTCTGTCTGAACCCATCATTTTCAGTAAAAGGCACCCTGCTTTTAGGTGAAGTTTAGCAAATAAAAGTAGGCATTGTCCATCATCAGAACATTGGACACTGAAACCAGAGGTTCAGTTCCCAACTGGTCCTTGCTTTCAGCTCCTTTGGTTGTTCAGCCAGTTTTTTACAGAGCAACTTGCTGGAACCTCACTATCATCCACTTCAAAGGAGATAAGGAATCGAGAGAATCCCACAGAACAAAAACACACCCGTCTTCAACCAGCCGTTATCATGGAACGCAATTGAAGAGAAATTTGTGTCAAACATTCCACCGTCCCAGTGCAGAGGCAATGGAATTGAGGCTCTACAACTTGTGTTGTGGGCAGGGGAGGGGCAGTGAGGGCAGTGGGGAGGTGGAGAATGGAAGTTATTGAGAGAAAATCAACCATCCACAAGTGTAACATCATGGCTTTGAATGGCACCCAGAAGCCCACTGCAAATCTAACTGAATTAAGACTGGTTTTAACCAATTCTCTGCTTTGGTCAGGACAAGGAACAATGGAATGGTAAGTTACAAACATCATATATTTCCTCTGTCGGTACCACCGGCTGTCACTCTACAGCTGATGCACAACTGTCCTGGTGCACACCATAGTTTGTACAGATGCTGCAAATAGTGTCATCCAAAAGACAAAAATGTAGCCTCAAATAAAAGCAGAAAATGGAGGAAATACTCAGCAGGTCAGGCACCATCTTTGGTGAGAGAAATGGAGTTCATGTTTCATGTCAGTGACCTTACGTTAGAACTGGAAAAAGCTAGAGATGTAACAGGTTTTAAGCAAGTAGAGAAAGTGAAATGGAGGAGGGGTAGCATGAACAAAAGGGAAAGCCTGATAGGTTGGAAGGTAAGAAAGATTAAATGACAGAAGGGATGATGGCGCAAGGTAAAAGGAGATGGTCTCGAGACAAATAAATAAACAAAAGATTGGTTAGAGGAAATGTAAATATGAATAGCGGAATCATTACTAACAGCTGTTGTCTGAAAAAAAAACTGGAGTGGTGTTTATTGTCTAAAAACTCTTAGTCTTGAGTCAAGTTTATAAAGGGTTCAATCAAAAGCTGAAGTGCTGTTCGTTGAGCTTCATTGGAGCCACAGTAGGTGGCTGAGGGCAAAGAATTAAATTGACTGGCTTATGGACATACTTGCAGACTGAATGGAGTTGCTTTGCAAAGTGTTTGACCTCCCCAGTGCGGAGTAGGTCACATTATGAGCAGTGAATACATTATACAAAATTAAAGAAATACAATAAATCACTGCTTCATCTGAATAGAGTGTTTGGTTCCTTGGACAATAAGAAGGGAGGAGGTAAAAAGCGGATGTTGCATCTCTTTTGCTTGAACTGGAGGGTTCCTTGGGAAGGGGAGGAATTTTGGGGGCAAGTAAAGAGTGTATTGGGTGGGGGCAGGGGCATGACCCCTATGGGATGCTGAGAGGGGAGGGGAGGGTAAGATGTTTTTGGTTGTGGGATGACACTGGATGTAGCAACAATGGAAGAGCATAATCTGTTGAACACAGAGGCTGGGTGGCTTGGAAGGTGAGGACAAGGGGAACCCCATCATGGCTCGGAGAGAGGAAAGTGTGCAAGCGGAAGTGTGGAACATGGAGCAGTCACAGTTGAGGGCTCATGAAGGTGGGAGATCCTCAGTTGATGAAAAAGGAAGACATGTAAGCTGCATCATCAAAACGGATTAGATAGAAACAGAGGCACTGGGGGTGGGGGTGGTGGCAGGTGATGGATTAGAATCATTACAGGAAGGATAGTGAAGACGGCTGTGGAAGTTGCTGGGCTTATAGTAAATATCAGTTGACAGCCTGTCCCCAGAATGAAGATAGAGAAGCAGAGGAAGGGAAGAGTTGAAAATGATAGCCTCCTGCCCATTAGTAAAACCTTAAGTATCACTGCCATGAATCATCGAAGAGTATGCTGACAATTTTGTATTTGCTCATATTTCTGAAGCCCATATTCTGTCACTGTAGAAGATTGCATAACCTCTCATTTATATAAATCTTCTGTAAGAATATGCAACTTGCCATTTGTAATAGCTACAGATCATGTTTAAAAATACTTATGATTGTTCCAGTATTTGCAGAATAAATGTATGAATCGTGATGTAAAGTATGCTTACTGTTGCCATAGGGCTAATTGTGAATATGATTTGCAATATAGTGCTCCTTAACCTTAGAGTGAGTGCAGTGCAGAATGATACCAAGCTGAAAGGGTTAAATGATGAGGACAGGTTGCGTAGGTGAGGCTTGTGTTTCCTTGAACACGGAAGATATTGAGCTGTTTAAGATGATTAAAGGATTTGATGGGGTAGATAGAGTCAGACGATTTCTTCTGGTTGGTGAGTCCAAAATAATGCAGCATAACCTTAAAGTTAGAGCCAGGCCATGCAAATGTGTTGTCAGGAAGCAGTTCTTGACATCAGAAAGGATTAAGGTAAGAGAAAGCAATTAGCTGAGACCATATGGTTAGAATTGAGGAATGAAAAGATTTAAAACTGAAATGGGAGTTTGCAGGCCTCAAGATAGCTGCAATGTATTGTCAGAATGTATTACTTGAGAGATTAGAGAGACTTGTAGCAAAAGCAGTGTTGTAATAATGGGAGGTTTTAATTGCATGCATACGAAATAGGTTTCTGGAACAAGTTGTTCTAGAACCAAAGACAAGCCAAACTAGATTTAGGAATGAGAAATTAACCCTGTTTAGTTAATCTAACAGTAAGAGAATATTTATCTAACAATGATCATGGAATCATGGCAAAGAGTGGGGAGTGTTCAAAAAAGGATTTAGCTTGAAAAGCAGTAAGAGTTCACACACGACTGAAACATAGAGGATACAGAAGTGCAAAGAGTGGTGTAGTTCCAGGGGACTGGGAGAGATGAAGAACACCAAGGGAAGATAAAAAGAAAGTAATAGCTGCGCAAAGGAATGTGAAAAGAAACCGGTGAAGCCTATCCAGATTTACATACAAAGTTTGTGCAATTATATTAGATGAAAGAGTCGTCAGTGGTAATGTTGCCCCTTAAAAAATTGATGCTGGCAATATTGCAAATAAAAATAAGGAAATTACAGACTTGTTGAATTATTACTTTGTGTCAGTCTTCACTGCAGAGGTAGAGGAATAATGTACTTGATATTCCAGGGTAGCCAGTAATCAATCATTCAAGGATTGGAACTCACTAAAGTTAATGTAAGTAAGAAAACAATATGAGCAAAAATAATGGCACTAATACCTGAACTTCCAAATCTATCTTGATTCAGCAATTGACCTTGGAGATTGGCATTGGAGAGAGTACAGAGGAGATTCACAAGAATAATTCCTGGGATAAAGAACTGTAGTTATGAGGATAGATTGGAGAGGTTAGGACTCTTTTTCCTTGATGAAAAGAAGGCTGAGAGGAGATTTGATAGAGGTATTCAAGATCCTGAGGGGTATGGACAGGGTAAATAGTGAGAAAAAGTTCCCACTCAAGAATACATCAAGAACTAGAGGGCACAGATTCAAAATAATTGGCAAAAGGAGTAAATGTGAGGTGAGAAAACTTTTTTCCCAGAGGGTAGTTTGGTGTCCAGAACAATTCCTGAAAGGGTGGTGGAGGCAAGTTCGATCAGGTATTCAAAAATGAATTGGATTGCTACCTGAAAAGAGAGTGTGTGCAAAGTTACGGGGATAAGGAAAGGGAGTTGGACTAGGTAGAATGCTCTTTCAGAGACCCGTTCAGACTTGATGGGTCAAATGGCCTCCTCCTGCACTGTAAAGATACTGTGACCCTGTCGGTTGCAAAACTGCAAAAGTAACTCCATTATTTAAAAGAGAGAAATCAGGAAATTATAGCTTGTTTGCCTAATATCAGTTGTGGGGAAGTTATTGGAACCTTTCATTCAGGACAGAGTCATTGAGCACTTGGAGAAATTTGAGCTGAAGAAGAGAGAGCTATTCACTGTTTATGAATAACTTGGATATACAGCTTATATCGTATTTTCTAAGTTTACAGATGACTCAAAGATCTGTGCCATCATTAAGTAGTGTAGACAAAATAAAATTACAAAGATACATTGATAGATTAAATGAGGGGGCAAAACTGTGGCAGATGGATTTCAATGCAAAAAAGATAGATTATTTTTTTTGCAAATGGTGGAAAGCTAGAAACAGTGGAGATCCAAAGAGACTTAGGGCTCCATGTACACGCGCAACTAAAATTTTGTGATCACATACAAAAATAATCAAAAAGGCCAATAGATTATTAGACCTTTATATCCAGAAAACTAGAATATAAGGAGGAAGAAGTTTTGCTATAGCTATGCAAAGCCCTGGCTCAGCCACATCTTGAGTGCTGTGCATATTTATGGGCATTGCACCTTAGAAAGGATATATTGGCCTCAGATTCACCATAGCGTTTCCAGAGCTCCAAGGATAAAATTATGAGGAGAGATTACATAAACCAGGCTTGTATTCTCTGGAATTTAGAAAGCTAAGCAGTGATTTAATTTGGGTGTTTGCAGTTTTGAAAGAAATTGATAGAGTGAGAAACTGGGTGGCATAGTGATAATGTTGCTGCACTAGTAATCTAGAGACCCCAGCTAATTCACTTGGATCATAGGTTCAAATCCCACCATTGTATCTGGTGGAATTTAAATTAAATTACTAAACCTGGTGTATAAAGCTAGTCTCAGTAATCATGAAACTATCATGGATGGTTCAATAACATCCTTTAGGGAAGGAAATCTGCCATCCTTACCTGGTCTGGCCCACATGTGACTCCACATCCACCAGGTTGATTCTTAACTGCCCTCTGAGATAGTCTGGCCACTCAGTTCAAGGGCAATTAGGGATGGGTAACAAATGCCGGCCTTGCCAATGATGCCAGCACTCCATCAAAGAATACATTTTTAAAATGCTTTGGCAAGGTAGTTGAGAATAAGGGGCATAATCATACAATCAGAGCCAGACCATTCAGGAGAGAAATTAGAGGAGGAAATGTAGAACGCACTCCCACAAAAAGCAGTACTTTCTAGCTCAATGAATAATGTTAAATCTAAGATTGATAGATCTTTGCTCGCCAAGGGTATAGATATGGAGCCAAGGAGTGTTGAAGGAGTTGGGATGCATTAGCCAAGATCCATTTGAATGGAGGAGAGGGTCTGAATGGCCTACTCCTGGTTCTTAATTGATTTTCAGTGCCCTATTTGTTTGTATATATCTAAAACTTAAAGATTGGGGTACAAAATGCTTCACCACTTCTCTCCACTCTCAGATTATTTACCTTGTTTGTGTGCATGTCCCACAGAGATATAAATTATGAAGCTGGCTGCAGTTTCATGCAGAGATGGAGGATTGGGGAAACACAAGTAAATAAATATTACATCTTCAGGCAATTTTGAGTGAGGAAGAGCTTCAGCAGAAATGTGTTCAGTGCACTGCCATATCGTGCTGAATAATTCCAGTGTACAATGAACAGCTGCTGCTGTAAGTTGCTATGTTCATTTGCAGCAGTACAGTTTTAAATATTCACTGCAAATTTGTCTTGAGCACTTTTTTACACATAATTTTAGGAGGTATATGCTTCAACGACATTGGTTCATAATTGTGAAGTTTATGTGTGTGATGATTTACGTTTTTAACTGTTAATATATTACATTTATATATTTATTTTGTGAACAGGGCAGTATTGCAAGTTTTCTTATCAGTCCATTTGCCTTTACCACCTTGATGTCAGCACACTAGCTTTTTTTCCCCAAAGGCTGTGCATACTGTATAAAGAATGGAAGAATTGACAGGAAACTTGCACTTTGAGCAATTAAAGAACTCAGTGTCTATTTCAAAGGTTATGTTACAAAATTTCTTTGCATATTAACATTTGTTTCTTTATGGATAAAATGTATTGTCATGACTGATGCAGATTCAATGTACTGGAATTCCAATTTTGGGATCATTATAAAAGAAGCCCAAGGAGAAACTGAATAAAAAAATGTACCAAATTATGAGGGATTTTTGTACACTGGCAGGTGGCTTGGTAAGTAGAGGTTTGAGAATCAGACGAGAGAAATTTTTTTTCTGTAGTAAGCTATGTTGAAATGCGCTGTGTGAAAGAATGCTGGAATTTTCCAAAGGTAATTGTATATATAGTTAAATGTGAAAAACTTGCAGGGCTATGTGGAAAGAACTATTAACTGTGTCTAATTGGATATTCTTCAGAGTCAGAACTGGCATAATTAGCTAAATGGACTCCTTCTGTGCCCTAAGATTCCATGATTCCAAACTCCTGGAATTTAATAAAACATTGTTTGGGTATCACTCTGTGGTTGCAGTTGTTAAGTTGATTTCCAAAGTTTATTCGAATTTATGTTGTTTATCACATTGCTGACATAACTATTGTAGCGATTACTCTTGGTGGTTTGTGATGTTTTCCATATTGTTTTTCACATGGGATATTGTTGATAAAATTCATAAAGGGATTCTGTACCTATTGTCCCTACGCATACAATTTCTTTCGTATGTGAGGTGAAATACTGTTGGAATATCCTCCTGATTGCATGATCATCTGACAAAGTTTATTTCAAGCAAAATTATCCTGTCAGTTCCTTCATCCTTTCGAACATTGTCAATATTATCCATTGCAGTCCATATCTCCAGTTAAAAAGAAAAACCTAATTACAAGCAAGACTTCTCAGTCATGGATGGAATATGTAAAGGATGCCTTGAAACACAGTGCATTGGTGTCGATATGCACTTGAAACAATAGACCATGCCTTCATATTTTTAGCTCATCACTGTGTGCACTCTAGTGTGTAATTGTGGCACCATGATGAAGGCTTTAGTTAGAATTCAAGGCGGCTTGTTTAATCAAGACTAAACTTCTTGGCAAATAATTTTTTTTAATATTCTGATATATGGGAATTCCATGCCCCTGTGATAAATTATGGAGTACTGGGGACATTAAACAACCTTAGTTTGGATACAAGGGAAGGGCTCTTTCAGATAAGTTTGAAGGTATCTTGGGAGCCATTTTGTAAGCCTATTTTAGTCATCTATCCTCCACAAACAAAGAACATTAATGCAATAAAGTATATATAATATATTTATGTAGGTCAACCATTGTATGAAACCCTGCTTTATATGGGCTATAAGTATCTTTAATTCCTGATTTTAAGACTAAAGTGGGAATGTAGAATATTCTCAGACAGCTCCATCGATGTTACATTTATTGTGTTGAGCTGTTAGGCACATGGTATAGGATGATGACATAGATGTTCAGGGATGTCTCGTTCTGCTGTCCTGCTTCACTGTCACCTTTTTCAATGCTGAAAACAAAATTCATGGATATGCCAAAAAGGGAATTGTTCAGGCTGATGTAGTCTAGATTAACAACTCATCACCTTTGGTGAAAATGAATAATCTGCTTAAATGCAACCGCAAATAAATTTAGTAACCAGGAATTTGCTCTGCATTCTCACAACATTTTTTCAAATACTGATGAGTGACCACTAGTGCTCTTACTGCTAGATAGGTGCTGTGATTTTGTTGTAAGTGTCTTTCCTTTAGATCTTAATTTCTCCCCATTGAATTTAAATCAAACCCTTATTAAAAATAAACTGGTTGTTAAGTCAATGTTTTTGTACCTCCACAGAAGGCTATTGCAATCACTGTCAAACCATCAGACTAGACATGACCAAAATTGTCATCACATGCTATATCATTGCTGTATTATAAAACAGTAAATGCTTCAATTTTCTCACCAATCTGCTGATCTCTCTGCTGTGGAGGAGAAACTGGAATTGTGCAGGTGACTTGTTTCCGTTTTTTGCCACTTAAGACCCAGCTGCCATAGGGGAAAGAAAATGGCTTGGGAATGAGCCTGCTCTTGATTTTCCCTGCTCCAGTGATAAAGCATCTCACCACAGCAGAATAACTGTGGCATGGGGAATCAACTTGTGGCCCTGCAGTGATAGTTTGCATTAAACCTCCAATTTGACATTCTAATTTTAATGCTCTGGTTTATACAATTTAAAAAGTCCAAAATGCTGGTTTTGTTAATTCTGGGCAGCTTAATGTTACACAATCATTATTTTTAAAAATCTGATCAGATGTTTTTTATAGAAATCCTACAGAATACACGAGGTGGGGAACCCATGTCTTGATTCTCATCACTCACTTGTGCCTGTGGTGTTCAGGTTATGTGGTTAGTATCATTGAGTTAAATTGCATGAACTTAAGTCTCAGATATACATCTTCAAAATGGATGCCTTTATTTTCTGATGTTAGTCGAGTTAACTTGTACTGTAAGGGATTCAAGTTGGTAAGTATACCGTTAAAAATACAGTACTGCTGTATGAATAACAATAATTTGCATTTATATAAATCACTTGTCATTTGCAGGAAACTCTGAATGTTTTGAGGGATCTTCACAAAGCCTTAGTGTGTCATGGAAATCCTGATCCTCAGATTCCTGAACTATATCAGCTGACTTGTTCTTAGTAGTTTATTTATTTTGTTTAAAAGCATATTCTTCTTTACATTTTAGTATATTTGCTTATTTTGCAAAATAACAGTTTTTTACAATATAGAGAATGTGCAAGGTTATGGGGATAAGGCAGGGGATTGGGACTAGGTGGAATGCTCATTCAGTGGGCCAGTGCAGACTTGATGGGCCAAATGGCCTCCTTCTGCACTGTAAAGATACTGTGATACTGCAAATACTGTGGCTCGCTCTGATTAATATTTTCTCCCTCTATAATTTTCATAACCTTCAGGAAGGATAGAAAACAACTGATAGATTTATGTACTATATCACTAGTTTGCCTTGTTGAAATGTTGCTATAAAATTTACTTAATGTGGTAAGTGTAAGTCCAGGCACAAATGGCATTTAAAGTACAGTACAGAAAGCTTTCATTAACCATGATATCCCATAAATGATTGTTGTTATAAAATACTAAATGATAAATATATCGAACTGGATATTGAAGGTTGTGGTCTGAAAGTGATTCAGGGTTGCACTTCACAATCTGGCTCTTCTGGACCTCTCCAAAGCTCCAGAATGCATCTGTGGAATCATTCCAAAGACGAGAGCTGTAATCCCAGAAAGTATACAGTAAAGATAAATCCTTCATTTTATTTTCTCTTCCTCCATTATATTTCTGTTTTATGGCATCTCTAGATTTCCCTTTATTAAATTGTAACAGTATGACAATCCGCAGAAAGGATTAATCCATGAGGCTCTTATCTGCTTGTCTTAGGTCAGTAATGGGGCAGCTGGCCAGGAGCTTGCTTGGCTGCACCTTTAGAGCAGAATTTAATTCCTGGCCCTGTTCTTTATACACAGTGTTCAATGAAGGTGTATAGATTGTCTTATCTTGTTCCACAGCATAGCCATACAATTTCTGTGGTTTCTTTTTGTGTTCCCATTTGCAGTGCATGATGAAAGTGATACTATGAACATAGAGCTTCAGCATATATTAAAGAGTCTTCAAAGACTGCTGGCCTTGGACCATTGAGGGAATACCCTGTACAGTACGATTAGTAAAGTATCGTCTATCAACATTGATCCCCTTTAGAGCCCCTTTTTTTGATACATTGCATGTGTCAAGGATAGATTGATTTGTGTTCCAGAAACCAGTGGCAAGCTAATGTCTCCAGCTGCTTATGATGTATGTTGGTGGTTGACTTATGATAAGAGCTGCCGTAAGATGGATCAATGCTTGCAGTAGCTGGTCCCGATTGACCATCCACCAACTTGCCCAATGCTTGTTTAATGGCTAGAATAATGTACCTCTTGAGCAAATAGGCACTTGTGTATTATGATAGTGTCAAGGACAACATGCAGATTAGTTTTGAATATTACCATTTATCATCAGGAAAACGTGGCTATTGAATAAAATGACTGTTTCTGTAGCTGCTGACAACTAAATGAGTGTTCTGTAAGATCTGCGGAAATGGGTATTTCCGTTGATTATTTAAAACCTGTGAAATATGAATATTTACAAAAGTGAAGTTGCCACCCTTCTGGTGCACAACCTGCTTCAGGCCTCAACCACGTTATTCCTTCTGTATGAATAACAAAACTGGAATACATTTTACACATGACAAGATATTAGATTCTCAAACACAGTGATAACAAAAACAAAAGGTGCCTATGAACTGATAAGCCACCTCTCTGCATGCTGTGAGCCATATCAGAGCTGTTAATGGGGGAAAAGAATATATTTTTTTAAACTGCAAGTAAAGTGATGGAGTTTGCTGAAAGCCTCTGTGAATGACTCTTGGGGGAAAAAAGAATCACTATTGAGGATTGTGGCCATCAGCAAAAAATTGGCGTACTTCTGTCTTGGCACTGGGCTGGCATATAAAACAGGTGCTTCCTCTATCTTGACCCCCTTCAACTAGACTACCATATTTCAGATATTAGTATCTCACATCCACAATAGATATAACTATATTTAGCTATGTTGAGCTAAATGGTAATGCTGCTTCTCCCAACAAAATAAAGATCTTACAGGCTCCAGAGATGATGAAAGTGGAAGTCATTGAGCATCTGGCTAATGATGGGGTGAACGTCAGAACAAAAGATGGAAAATATTGAATACTTGTTCCTCAGTTTTCCCCTGCCTCTAGTAAACTGCTGTAGGTTTTTGCATGATGTCAGAGCCTTCTTGACAGGGTTGGGATACAACTGCTCACTCTTATGTTGTTGGATAAGTTGGCTTCATAGCCTCAGGAAAAACAGCCCTTCAGATCACATTGTTGCCGTTAATTGGAATTTTATTTATTTATTTGGGGGATAGGTTCTCTCTTGAGTCACAGAGCACTGAACAAGCTTAAGACCTTATATGGTTTTTTGAGGTAATTTCTCGGGGCTTAACAATGGGTGGATATTGTTCTCATTAGTATTACAGACAAGAGGGAGTTAATTTAAATGACCTAATTTCTCCCCTCACCACCTGTCTGTAAACAGAAAGGTGTTTTGATTTTCTTCTGCCATTATAAGCAGTGACGCACTTCCCCCAGTTTTTGTGTGATCCAATTTTCTATTAATAACCTCACAGCAAGCTCAAGATAAGATAATCTCAAAGGGTTAAGTTATTTGCACACACTCAAATGCAGGAGGAGGGTCGTGACATAGCCCCCTGTGCACTCATACAGTAAAAGAGGGATAGATAAAAGAAAGATTTACAGGCCAAAGACCACAGAGAAACGAATGATCATTTCATGTGAGTCCAGAGTCCATAATAGAAGTACAATGAGGTATCCCTTCTCAGAGGTCCGCAGGCTGAAACCTGATGCTGTATAACTCACTTTTCTCATGAAGAGATAGGCACGCAGAGATGAATCAGCCTTGTAGATGATGGTGCGGAAGCTCAAGTAGAAACAGTGTAGTTGGTCCATGTATTCAATCTGGGCAGAGCCCCTTTTCTGTGTTGCTGCTTATAGTTGCTAAAAATGGCAGGCTGAGTGTGAACGTAGATATTCCAATTAGTAGTTACTGATGGTGATTGCACAGAACGTATTTCAACAGCCAACACCTAACAACATCTAGACTGAGAAACTGTTCCAGGGAACTTGTGTGGCATGAAAAATTGAATATCTTTGAGAGCAGGGATTACTTGTTTGGAAATACTATATTGGCATGAAAGAACCTTCCATTGCCTTCCCCTGCCCTGGTTATGTAAATTAATAGTAAGACATTGAACTGCTGTGTAACACTTTCAGGCCTGGAATATAAAGTTTGTCTTTGAAAAGACTCCGAATTGAACTCTGTCAATTTCAACTGGATTTGTTCAGTCTTACAATTTGAAGTTGAAATCTTAAAATTCTTCTTCTGAATGTCTCTGCTGGAGATAAGGTTGCCAACGCTCCAAGATTGACCTGGAGTCTCCAGGAATTGAAGATTAATCTTCAGGGCACTGCTGTGAACAACCCTGGAGAAAAAATCATAGGGACATTAAAGTAGCTAGTTTTTTTGTCATTTCTTTAAACGTTTCTCTTTACCAGATAGAAAAATATTGAAAATGTGGGGCGAAAGGCTGGTTGGTATTAGGAACAGTGTATAACTTTAAGTTTAATTGATATTTGTGTGTGAAGAAAGATGGAACACGGTTTCAGTTTCATTTAGTTTTTTTGTGAGCTTGGTGCCAGGAAGCCTGGAGGGCCTCTAAGTAAAAAAAGTCAGGTCTTCGGGATTTGTTTGTATACATGCCTTTTTAATGAGGTTTTACAGCCCTTGAAGTGAAGAGATGGGTTACAAAGGGGGTAGTAGTTTAATGATTTTGGGGAAAAAAACTCAAAATAGATAAAACTGTACTGTTGCCTAGTGACAGGGGTCCAGTGACACACAGAGACACAGGGTAAGACAGAAAAGAAGCTGCGAGTGTGTATATCAGAGAGGGAAGATAGAAGTTCTAACTTCCCTGATAAATACTGCAAGGTTGCTGGGGGCTGAGTTTAGGAAACTCATGTTTGCTCTGCAGTTGAAGCAGTAGTGAGTTTAGAGTACGATTTTTGTGTCCCAGGAAGAAATACCAGCTGGGGAAAAAGCATATAGTGAATGTTCATAAATCTGTTGGAAGAAACTGTTTAGAAATGGGCCATTCCAAGCCATAAGCCTTGGCGTTAAGAATGGTGGTAAATCTCTACTGAGTTTTTGTGTCTGTAAGGGTATTGCTGGGATAAAAGGAATGGTATGAGATTGAATCATTTTCTTGTGTCTGCATTGAGATCTTTCCAACCTTTTTGTTTGATGTAATATAGTTCATCTTTCCTTGTTTAATAATTGTTTTATTCTTTACATTAAAAGCTCATCCATAAACTACTGTGAATTTGTTCAGTAACTTTCTGCCACAGTTTCTTAAAAAAAAGTTAGGATCTATCGAGCCCGGTTTCACCCTGGGATCTGACTTGTCCAATATTGACATTAGCTGGGTTCATAACACTGGCTAACAGTCCAGCATTATCCGATTGGGTAATGAGCGTTTTGCTTTCCAGTTGGTGTAGGAAGGCAGTGCGTCACAAGGATGGATGTGTTGGCCGACAAATGGTTGGAACTTGGGGACAAGTCATATGATGAAACCTCCAGGAATGCATTTAATCACAGTTGGCAACTCTAGCTGAAGAGAGCTTGGAGTGTAGCAGATTCTACGTTTGTTGCAGAGTCGGCATTTACAATGTGGCTATTGTGTATGCATATCATTAAACTAGAGCTGAATATGATTTGTACTGGCAAATGCAATGACGACATTTCTACCTTATTTTATTTAAAAGAGATTGTGCGTTGGAGGATAAGTGACTGTGACACGTAGCTACGAAATGGGAGCAGAAGTAGGCATCCGGCCCCTCTAGCCTGCTCCACCATTCAATAAGATTATGGCTGATCTGTTTGTGTTTTGAATTCCACATTCCCACCTACCCCGGATAACTTTTGATTCCCTTGCCGAACAAAAATCTATCTACCTCTGCCTTAAAAATATTCAGTGACCCCACTTACACCACCTTCTGAGGCAGAGTTCCAAAGTCACACAACCCTGTGAGAGAAAACAATTCTCCTCATCCCTGTCCTGAAAGGGTGAGCCCTAATTTTAAAACAGTGCATCCTAGATCCTCATAAGACAACCCACTTATTCCAGGTATCAATCTAGTAAACCTCCTTTGAACCGCCCCCAATGCATTTACATCCTTCCTTAAATAAGGAGACCAAAAGTCTGCACAATATTTGAGGAGTGGTCTCTCCAATGCCCTGTATAATTGAAGCATAACATCCTTACTTCAATGTTCAATTCCTCTCGTAATAAAGGATAGGATTCCATTAGCTACCTTAATTACTTGCTGTACCTGCAGGCTGATTTTTTGTGACTCATGCACTAGAACACCGAGATCCCTCTGCACCTCAGAATTCTGCAGCCATTCTCTATTTAAGTAATACTCTGCTCTTTTATTTTTCCTGCCAAAGTGAATGACTTCACACTCTCCCACATTATACTCCATCTGCCAGATTTTTGCCCATTTACTGAACCTATTGATATCTGTCTGTAACCTCCTTAGGTCCTCTTCACGACATACTTTCCAACCTATCTTTGTGACATCTGCAAATTTAGCTGCCATGCTAAAATTGATATAAATTGTAAGAAGTTGAGGCTCTGCGGGACTCTGCCCATCACATCTTGTTACTCAAACAAAGACCCGTTTATGCATACTCTGTTTTCTGCCAGCCAGCCAATATTCTACCCATGCTAATATGTTACCCCCTACACCATGAGCTTTTATTTTCTACAATAGCCTGTGATGTGACATCTTATCAAATGTCTTCTGGAAATCCAAGTTCACATCTGCAGACTCCCCTTTATCCACAGCATATGTTACTCTTTCAGAAAACTTCAATAAATTGGTTAAACAGGATTTCCCTTTCACAAAGCCATACTGACTCTTCCCAATCACCTTGAGTTTCTCAAAGTGCCCAGCTATAACCTCTTTAATGATTGACTGTAACACCTTCTGCATGAAAGACGTCAAGCTAACTGGTCTATAATTTCCTGTTTTCTGCCTCCCTTCCTTCTTGAATAGAAGGGTTATATTTGCTACTTTACAGTCTGATAGAACCTTTCCAGAATCCAGTACATTTTGGAAAATTAACACCAATGCATCTACTACCTCATTGGCCACCTCTTTTAAGACCCGAAGATGAAGTCCTTCAGGACCCGGAGACTTGTCAGCCCACAGCTCCATCAGTTAGCTCAGTACTGCTCCCCTAGTGATTGTAATTTCACCAAGTTCCTCTCTCGCCTCCACCTCTTAATTTATAGCTATTACTGGAATGTTTTTTGTATCCTCTATAGTGAAGATAGAAGTAACATATTTGTTGATGTCATCCGTCATTTCCTTATTATCTATTATTAACTTCCCATTCTCACTCTCCAGAGGACCAACATTCAATTTACTTACTCTCTTCCTTTTTAAATACCTGTAGAAACTCTTGCTATCCACTTTTACTTTTCTAGCTAGCTTCCTCTCATACTCTAATTTCTTTCTCCTGATTAATCTTTTTGTCGTTCTTGTTGTTCTTTATATTCTGGCCAATCATTTGACCAACCGATCTTTGTGCAGGTATGTGCTTTTTGCCATTATATTGATGCTTTCCTTAACTACTTTAGTTAACCATGGATCGTAGATCCTCCCTTTAGAATTTTTCTTTATAGTGGGAATATACTTATTCTGAGTATTCTGAAATAACCCCTTAAATGTCTGCCATTGCTTTTCTATTGGCCTATCCTCTAGCCTTTAATCTCAGTTCACTTTAGCTAGCTCAGCTTTCATGCCCACATAGTTGCCCTTATATAAGTTTAAAATACTAGTCCTAGACCCACTCTTCTTCCTTTCAAACTGGAGGTAAAATTCAATCATATTGTGGTCGCTGCTACCTGGGGATGCCTTCATTCTGAGGTCACCAATTAATCCTGTACATGTTACACAATACCAAGTCTAATGTAACCTGCTCTCTGGCTGGTTCCAGAACATGCTGCTCTAGGAAACTATCTCAAAAGCATTCTATGAACTCTTCATCCAGGCTACTACTGCCAATCTGATTTTCCCAGTTTATATGTAGATTAAAATCACCCATGATTATTGGCATCCCTTTCTCACAAGCACCCAATATTTCTTCTTGTATGCTTTGCCCTACATTGTGGTTACTGTTAGAGGGACTAGTGACTTCTTTCCCCTACTATTCCTCATCTCCACCCAAACAGAGTCTATACCCGGATCTCCTGAACCAAGGCCATCTCTAACTATTGTACCAATGCCATCTTTGATAAACAGTACTACCCCTCCACCTTTACCTAGCTTCCTATTCTTCATGAATGCTATATACCCCTCAGTATTCAGGACCCAATCCTTATCATCCTGCAGCTATGTCACCGTATTGGCCATCAGATCATTTATTTGCTTCAATGTGTGCTATCAGTTCATTTACTTTGTGATGAATACTAGGCGCATTCAGATACAGAGCCTTTAGATTTGTCTTTTTGTTATCTTTGTCACATCTAGTCTTGACTACTGGTGTATTCTTAGGTTTGATCTCTCTGTCCCTTCCTGCTATTCTATGACCCTCATTTCCCATTTTACTAGTATGCTCTCCTGCCTTGAACCTACCCCTTTATTTGCTACATCTGCCCAAGCTTGATCCCTCACCCCTCCCCATTCACTTTAAAGTCCTCTTTACTTCCCTAGTTATGCAATTCTCGTCCCAGTATGGTTCAGGTATAGACGATATCAATGTTACAGCCCTTATTTTCCCCAGTGCTGGTGCCAGTGCCCCACGAACTGGAACCCACTTCTCCCACACAAGTCTTTGAGCCAAACATTCATCTCTTCAATCTTATTTGCCCCATGCAAATTTGCATGGTAATAGTCCAGAAATGATTACCTTTGAGGTTCTGTTTTTTAATTTGGTACCTAGCTGCTCATACTGTCTATGCAGAACCTCTTCCCTTGTCCTGCCTATGTCGTTGGTACCTACATGGACCACGATGACTGAAACCTCCCCCTCCCACTGCAAGTTCCCATCCAGCCCTGAGCAGAGGTCCTGAACTTTGGCACCGGGCAGGCAACACAGCCTTCTGGTCTTGCTTATGATGCAGCAGATGATGTGTGCCAGGCGGATCAAATCCACAATGGAAACTTGATCAAGCTATCGCAACAGTTTTGCAATTTGGATTTATTTCGAGATCCGTGCCCTGAATTTAGAAGTAATAAGTCCAGCAAGACTTCAGAGATTTTTTAGAACACTAAATTAAACATTTATTAACAACAAAAGCACATACATAAGTCTACAAATTTCTACTGTAATAACTCCTAAAACCCTTAATTAATCTAGCTTCCAATTACACCCCCGTTAAGGTAACAGTTTTTTTAAAAAAAATGATTTTAAACAGATCCAGGCAAGTCAACACAATACCCTGGATAGTAGAATTCAAAGTGGCTTTTCCCAGCTTCAGTCTCTGTGTACAGCAGGCTTAATGCACAAATACTGGAGGCTTCTCTCACTTCTGTTAGATCTTACAATGCCTTCCCTGCCACATAGCCTCATTCTTTTTTACACACGTTTCCCCCTTTTAATGTAAATTCCATTGTTCCTTATGTCTTTGGAACTTTACCTTTCTCATAATATAAATCATTGCATGGTGCTAATATTGTCAGTAACCTTTGGGAAAAATTATCGCACTGCTTCAATTAAATCCTCCCCCCACCCCCCACGCATACACAAACTATTCAAACCTCACTATTAACCTACTTTTACAATAAATCACAATAACATTGAGAATTATTATATTTTCATGGTAGCTTTCAAGTTTTGCTGCAGAGAACAGCATCAATCCCCTGACTATACTGTCCTCTAGTGCTGCTACATTCCTGTTTGTCTCCACCCCCAATGATGCCGTGGCCAGCCTGCTCATCCAGCTTGTGGACATCGCTTTCATCCACACAAGTAATGAGCACCTCAAACCTGTTTGACAACTGCAAAGTCTGAGGCTCCTACACTACTGTCTGCTTGGTTCCATTACCTGCCTCATGGTCACATCCTCCTGTTCCTGACCACTGACCAAACAGATGACCCTATTGTAAGAGGCGTGACTGTCTTCTGGAACAGAGTGTCTAGGTATTTCTCCTCCTCTCTTATGTTGCGCAGTGCCTTCAGTTTGGCTTCCAGGTCAATAACCCTGAACTGGAATTCCTCTAGCTGCTTAGGCTTTCTGCAGACGTGTTTGTACTGGATTGCGTTAGTGTCCAAAAGCTCCCACAATCCATAGCTGTGACGTAACACCTGTCCAGCCATTGTTACTTTTGTTATTTGGTTAATTTAATTTAATTACTCTTAATTATCCTAGAATAATTCCTATGTGTACCACACCTCTTTCCCCCTGTGCACGGAGTTGCCACATTAACCTAATACGCTACTCACTTGGTCTCCATCTCACTCCAGCGTAGTCGCCTGTCTTCTCGCATGCCCTTTACTGATCATGGCATTAGCCTTTCTACATAAAGCATCTATCATTTCAGTGGATCGCTGTAAAAATAATTGGTAAAATCTTTCTCGCCAAGAACATTCTGGGGTAAACTTGAAATGAGAATGAAATCTATGTGAAATGAACACCCAATCGAATCATAGAGATTTCAGCCCAGGACAAGGTTTCAACCCACCATGTTCCTGCCAGCTTCACGCCAGAGTTACCAACTTTAATCCTATTTCCGTGCTTTTTCTTTTTATGTTTCAACTTTCTTCTACTGTTTGGCTACTTCTTTCCCCAATATTAGATGCATCTTGCCTTCAGTAGCTATGTGTGGTAATGCATTTCATTATCTATTAATCCTCAGCATGGCATTTCTTCTCACCTTTCTTATCAGAAATCTTGCCAAATGAAATAAGTTACAGGGCCCTACTAAGAAGAGTATTCTCCTGCGTTAATATTGACATTTAGCGGTACTTTTCGTAAGTACAGTAATAAATGCAAGCCAATAGTTGAAGCATGCATTAGCTGATGGGAAAGCTGATACTTCCATTTGTAACTCCAATACCATTTATTTAGTTCATTGTGCACTCTCAGAAATCACTGGGGCTAACTTCCTGTTGCAGTTGTCTCAGCCAACAATATCCCGTTAGATAACAGTTAAATCCAAAGACCCGAGCTGGGCTTTTTTGAGTTTAGTTATAGAAACCTAAGTCTGAAATTTTGGCATTGATTTAAGAGCACATATCAGCTGAACATCTCCATCCCATTCATGTGCGATGTTATATTCCATGTGAAACTACGGCCAGGATTTTCCGGTCCCACCCGGGGCGGGAACATCGTGGGTGGGACGGAAAATTTGATTGGCCAGCCAAAGGCCTGTTGACTTTGGGCAGGACTGGAACATCCGGCCTATGTGTTTCCTCCCTTCATGGTAATTGGACAAGCATCTATATCTTTGTTTAGTTTCTCAGCCATTCTGCTTCTTGGAAAATAAGAAATGTGCTTAATGAAATGAGCTGTCATTTCTCATGCTTTGCTTTCTGGTGTTCAGTAATATGTTTCTTTTTTTCTCAAAGACGCTGAGGGAGAAATATAGTTGTGGTCACCAGTAAGATCCCTTGTTGGGATTTGTCCATGTTCTATGATGCCAGGGATGTGGGACTTCATTAGGTAGAGAGACTTGATAAATTGGAATTGATCTCCTTAGAGCAAAGAAGGTTATGGGGGGATTTAATAGAGGTGTTGAAAACTGTGAACTATTATGATATGAGTTTATAGGCAGAAACTCTTTCCACCGGCAGGGGAATCAATAACTAAGGGAGCCAGAATGAAAACAATTGGCAAAAACACCATAGTGCAGGTGAGAGTTTATTTTACAAAGTAAATTATTATGATTTGGAATGCATGGAGTGGTGAAAGCAGATTCAGTAGTAATTTTCAAAGGGGAATTGGACAAAGGCTTGAAAAGGAGAAATTTTCAGGGCTATGAGGAAAGAGCAGGGGACTGCGGTTAATTAGACAGCTCTTTCAGGAAGCCTGCACAGATACAATGAGCTAATTTGCCTCTTGTTCTGTTCTATATGATTCGATATAGTCTTGGACAACCTGAAGCCTAAAGCAGCAAGAAGGTGCACCCGTACGTTAAAGGTTGTGCAGCTGAGATGCTAATGTTCATTCTGTGATATTTTCACGTGAGACAATTAAAGCTACAACAAATGGCAAACCTGTGCTATAATAGAAATTCATTTTGTTACTGCAGATCTTAGTGGGGACCTTCCCCTCGAGCATTGCATAGCAACAGAGGATTATCTCAAGTCGGATGAGAATTCCTCAATGTTCTTGTAGTCCTTGAGGAAACTATTTTCTTGGTTTTGTTGTACAGACAAACACAACCCTAAACTAATGTGGGACTAGAAGAATGACTGAGCTTTACTGTATATTGTCTCAAATCAAGGGACTGAACAATGACAGAGACAACAGTGGAGAAAATACTAATTCAATAGAAATCAAGCCTATTTTGCTTCATTCTACAGTGGCTGAATTGGAGAGTGGAGCTCCCTGTCTTGTTTTGAATGGAACATAGATTGAGTGATGAGTGCACCTAACAAAATGTAATGTCTTGGGCCTGGTCTTCAGCTCTTGTTGGTGCTTGAGTTTGAGCTTGTGCGACGGGAATGCTTGACTTATTTTTTCAAGGTCACTTATGTTTGAAGTAGGCAATAATTTATATTGCCAGGGACCCTTTAAAATGCACCTTAGAATATATTTGAACTTTATGGGCACCTTTCAATTCAAAATAATAATCCAAAACTATTCCTGTTAAGAAAATAAACTAAATTATGACCTCTGCACTTCTTAACTGAAAAAAACTATGTGCAGCAGTATTATCATTGTCTTTTTTTATTTTCAAATGAATCTTTCCACACAAGCTTCCAAACTCTTTATGAAGAAGAGTGTGATGATATCAAGGACTGATGGCTCATTTTGTAGTTGGAATTTTTAGAAATTACTTATTTATTCATTCATGGGAAGTGGGCAATGCTGGCTTGACCAGCATTTATTGTCCATCTCTAATTAACCTTGAGAAGGTGGTGGTGAGTTGCCTTCTTGAACCACTGCAGTCCATGTGGTGTAAGAACACTCACATTGCTGTTAGGAAGGGATTTCCAGGATTTTGACCCAGCAACAATGAAGGAGCAGCGATACAATTCCAAGTCAGGATGGTGTGTGGCTTGGAGGAGAATTTGCAGGTGGTGGTGTTCCCATGCATCTGCTACCCTTGTCCTTCTAGATGGTAGGGGTCATGGGTTTGACTAATATGAGACAAAACTTGAATTCCGACTGTTATGTGATGGGTTGTCCACGATTCTAGGAGAAATATGTTTATCTCAAATGAAAGCAATACATTCCAGTGATAAACAGGTTTTTTGGAACTTGTATTGAGCACGTTGCTCCTTCTGCACTGGTTCACCTTCAAGTTTTTTTATTACACATTTCATCCTCCCTTTTCCTTGCCTCAGCGTTTTAACATTTACAGTTAGACATCTTGCTCATGACCTCTGAACTACCCACAGTACAGAAGTTGCCTTTATCACTTTTAAATGATAGCCTCTGTGACTGTGATCTGTCCATCCTTATCCATCTTTGTGGCTTTACTCTCTCTTTGTTCCATTCTTACCTGTCCCATTGTGATCATTGTATGTATACAAATGTTCCTCCTGTAACTACCCCATGCCACTTACCCTCACCACCCCAGGTCCCATGTTAGATCTCCCTTTTTCTTGGTATTTTGTCATCCTCCTGGTGACATCCACTGTAGTACAGGATAGGTTTCATATGAAAGAATATTCAGCTTTATCTTTCTGTCTTGTACTTCTTTTCAAGGCAGTTGCCTATATCTCCAATTATCTAATAAATTAGATTCTTGAATGCCCAAAATTCTCCCAAATTGATATATGAATAATAGAAAACATTCCATAAATTCTTTTGAGCTTCTAATAACTCAGTTGACCTCCCTAACTTCAATCTTATGGCCCATATTGAGGATTCATGTCATGCTGTTCTATCCCGAGCTGAATTTTCTTCCCTCCACATGCATTCTTCCACCACAATGTATTGCTTTCCCTTACCAATGCTGAACCTCCAATTTGTGCCAATTGAGATTAAACTTTCCAAATTCTCTCCTACATGGGCATCCAGTTTCTATCCTCCTCAACCTGAAGACTTGTTCAGCATTTGTGGTTTTGCCCTGCTGGAATCACATACTCCCATTACCCTGGTTCATGCTGGGCTATAGCTTCCTGTGTCCCAGTGGATCAATTTCAGAATCCTTTTCTTCACCTTTTAATTATGTTCAAATTTTTGTATCATTGAGTCTTGTTGACCTCCTTCAGTCTTTTGTAGGTACTCTCAGTCTTAGCTTCTCTGATAATATTCTACTCCTCATTCCTCATTCTTAACACTGCACCATTGTTCACAGTTCTTTGCCATCTTTGTTGGATGTCAGGTACTTCCTTGCAAAAGTCCTTTACCTTTCCCCATGCTTTCTGCTTTTTAAAACCTATGAAGCTTTTTCAACAACTTGGGCTCTGTCCAATATTCCATTTATTTGTTTTTCCACTTGGTGTCCACTTCCATTTGTCATTTCGTAAAGCATTCTGAAATGCCTTACTAATGTGAAAAGCACCATGTAAGTTTTAATTATAAGAGAGGAAAACAACAATTTATACTGTATGAGAAGAGAGCTGATTGGTTAGCAAGTGGACTCTGATTGATACCGGCGTTGCCATAGAGAATGCACCAGTGATGCTTAGTTGAAACAAGTGTAATGTGTGTACACGTTCTTTCTGTCTGCAAAGAACAGGGCCCTGTGTATTAATATATGTAGCTCCCAGTGCGCACACATGCACCACACTGCAAGCTCGACTCACCCATTCTCTTGACCTTGCACCATAGCCTTTCAATATCCTCTTCTTCAAATAATTATCCACTTCACTTTTAAAAGTTATTATTGATTCTCCTTTCACCCTGTTTCTGGTAGGTTATTCCATCCTATACAGTTATCCGTGTAAACCAAAATAGACTGCTTTTTGTGATTTTATGTCATCTTACCAAGCAGTGTATTTAGGTTTCTTTGTCTCTTAATTTAGCTGTTCAAAAAATGGTCATTTTCAACAAAACTCTCTCACCCATCCTCACCAAAGCAATGACAACAGCTCCAGTTTCTCTAGTCTCTCCTCATAAGTGAAAGCCCTCAGCGCTTTTATAACAGTGGATTTCTTTATCCTTTACAAGGGTTTGCCATCTTTTCTAAAGCAGGGTGCCCAAAACTTGACACAACATTCAAATTGTGGCCTTGTAAATGGTTTGTGCATGTTTAGCAATACTTCTTTGTTTGCTGACTTTCTACACCCCTATCTACAAAACCTACAATCTTATTAGCTTTTTTGTAGCTTCACATGCCTCTAGTTCTTAAGCATTACGCATTCACACTCGCTACTGAGACTAGCAGGGATATGTGGCAATGTTATTTTATAACCTTAGGTTGTTCATGCACCAGCCTTTTACAATCAATTTTAAACTAAAATAATCAGATTTTAGTGATTTTAGGTTTTCCAGAGAGAAGGAGAGGCAATCTTGAATATATGAGTTCATTAGTTATTGCTTGCCATGAGAAACAACCATTATTTTAGTACTGAATGCCATAAGAACGGATATGGAGTGTATATGTATTTATGTAGCCCACATGTCCCAAGGCACTTCACAGGAACATTATAAAGAAAAAGAAATGACATCAAGCCATATAAGACAATATTAAGGTAGATGATCAAAAGCCTGGTCAAATAGTTAGGTTCTAAGGAGTATCTTAAAGGAGGAAAGAAAGGTTAGAGAGGTTCGAGGAGGGAATTATAGAGCATAGGGCATGGGCAGCTAAAGGTACGGCCACCAATGTGGAGTGGTTAAAATTGGGAATGCTGGAGAGGCCAAAATTAGATGAGCTCTGTTACGATCTCCGTCAAGACCATAACTTTCAAATGGATTTGAACTTTCAGTTATTAGCTGAAAGAATGACATGACAAGATTTCACATTTTAAAACTTTTACTGTAGCAAATGAGTAAAATCACTATTGACTAAACACTGTTTTCCTTAGACAACTTATATTTTAAATGACAGAAAGTGACATTCCTCTTTTACACCCATCACCCATCACAGTCCTTTAAGTAAACAGTCCACAGTTGGTCCCAGCTTCCAATAGGTTTCTGTATCCCTGTTTCACTGAATAGTAACTTTAAATGACCATCTCCAGGAGCTTTCCTCAGTTTTCAGAGAGTTTCATAAATCCACCACCAGCAGTAAAGCCTGTTCTGATGATTGTTCTTCAACCTCGCCAAGCCAGAATGAATCTCCCGAGTCCTTAGATAGCTGCATGTTGCATCTCTTCAACTAGAGACCATCTACCTCCCTCATCTGGGTGTGGCAGCTCACAAAGTCAAGAACACTCTTCTCTGTGCCGACCACACACAATTGTTGTCTGCTTGTGATATTTATTGACTTATAGGAAAGCCTGTAACCTAACTTCAAAAATAGGTTCCTCAACCCTCTTCGCCATGGCAATATGAGACACATTAACCTTGTATCCAGGTAGAAATGCTAATTATCTACCCTTGATCCCAATTCACTTTTATCTCAGAAGTTTACAGCACAACTATTTGCAATCTGATACCAGAAACACCTTTCTGGGACTATGGGAGGCTCAGAGTCTACTTGCTATAAACTTGGAGACTGTTGCCATTGTCTCCAAGCATAAATACCTTGCACCACCTTCTTAGTGAAACAATCTCAACCTTCCTTTGATCGCTAACATTCAAACCATCAGACGGACTGTCAAACAGATTGTAGAACAGGTCATATGACCCACTTTATTTAATCTATATTTAAAAATACATTCCCAAAATATAACCTTATAAACCTCACAATTGTAACAGCACAGGTGTCCTGTAGGATTGTGGAGCTGGAGAAGATGACAGAGATGGGGAGGGGCAAGACCATGGAGGGATTTGGAAGCAAGGATGAGAATTTTATAACCGAGGTGTTGCTTAGCTGAAAGCAATGTAGGCCATTGGGCACATAGGTGAACGGAACCTTGGTGCAAGTTAGGAAGTGGGCAGCAGAGTTTTGAATGACCTCGAGTTACACTGGGTAGAATGTGTGAGGTTGACCAGGAGAGTGTTGGTCAAATCTAGAGGTAACAAAGGCCTTGGATGAGGGTTTCAGCAGCAGATGAGTTGAGGCAGGACAAAATCAGATAAGGTTGTGAAGGTGGAAATGGTTATGGTGTGGATATGTGGTGGGAAGCTCATCCCTGGGTCAAATATGACTTCAAGATTGCAAAATGTCCGGCTCAGCTTCAGACAGTTGTCAAGGAGAGGGATGGAATTAGTAACTAGAGAATGGAATTTTTAGTGGGGACAAAGACAATGGCTTTGGTCTTCCAAATATTTAATTGAAGCAAATTTCTGCTCATCCAGTGCTGGACAAGGCAAAATGCTGAAGCATGATGTCATATGAGCTGCTGCTTGTTGTGAATGCAATGACATTGTACCTGAACAGGAAGAATCTTCAGAAGTGCTAAGAAACTGAAGAGCATGCTGTTCTGTATGAGGCTGTCCGATTCATTTTGAATCAGTGCTGTTGTTGAGGTGCTCTTGTTCATACTTATCCAAATCTGTCTTCTAAATGCAGCAATTTAGAAACAGTATTTAGAATAAATTGGAAGCTTGTAGTTGTGACCAAGGTGAAATATAGAAGGAACCAGTTGATTGGCACATAACTGAATAGTAACTGACACTTTCACACATCTGCCAACTCCATTTTTTACTGTATGGTGGTTCCTGAAACACCTTTAAATCTCTGGTTTATTGTCATGGCCTAACAAGGCAAACAAACCACTATGCTTTAGGCAAAGGGATAAGCCAGAGTCAGAAATGTGTTCTCAGAAACACTACGCGATAACATGAATGGTCACCAAAACAACCCAATCCTTAGCTCAAAAAACAACTCTTAGCAACTGTGTGCTGTTAGTCCCGGTTCTGCCTTCAGTTACAACTGATGAGAGTCAGTGATGCTTCAGGGTTCATAGCAAGACTTAATAACCTAAGCAGGTCCCATGACTTGAAAAAGATTTTCAGAATGAAGCATTCTAGCCTTCAATAAAATGTCACTAAGGGACACATTGGTGAGTAGCAGTCATTCGATTGCTAAAATTGAAATTCTTGTAGCAATGAAGTACATACATTGAACATGCTTGATAGATGGAAGGGAGGAGAGGATATTTCAGTAGACTGTACATTCAACTCAAAGATTTATATTTTATTGTTTTTTAACCATTACTTGTAAAAATAAAATTTGTCCTGTCCAGAAGTCAGGAAGGAATTTTTAAAAATTCATTTATGGGATGTGGGCATCGCTGGCTAGACCAACATTTATTGCCCATCCCTAGTTGCCCTTGAGAAGCAACTTGGTGGTGAGCTGCCCTCTTGAACCGCAGCAGTTCATCTGGTGTAGATACACCCATGGTGCTGTTAGGAAGGGAGTTCCAGGATTTTGACCCAGCGACAGTGCAGGAACAGCGATATATTTCCAAGTCAGGATGGTGAGTGGCATGGTGGGGACCTTCCAGGTGGTGGCATTCCCATGTATCTGCTGCCATTGTCGTTCTAGGTGGTGGTGGCCGTGGGATTGGGAAGTGCGGCCTAAGAAGCCTTGGTGAATTTCTGCAGTGCATCCTGTAGATGGTACGCACTGCTGCTACTGTGCGCCAGTGGTTGAGAGGGTGAATGTTTGTGGAAGGGGGCTGCTTTGTCCTGGATGGTGTCCAGCTTCTTGAGTGTTGTTTGGAGCTGCACTCATCCAGGCAAGTGGAGAGTATTCCACCACACTCCTATCTACATCAACCTAGCTACTCTATTAAATTATTATTTTGATTTTAAAATGGACAAAGGCTTTATGCTGACATGCCTGACTAGCCATGACTCACACCAGAGACATTTCTAACCTTCAGAAGCCAGCAGAGACCTTGTTACCTTTAAAGAATGCCTCCTGTGCCTGCGGAAAATCAAAATCCAAAGAAATGCACCAACACCCATTACATTTTTAAGGCAGAGCTCCAGCCAATAGATGGTATGTCTACAAGGTCAAAAGGAACCCTGACCCCTCTATTCAACCTCTCAAGATTCCAGACCTGGAAAAATACATCCTTTGTCCAACACCGAGGAGAAGTAGTGGGAGGTATGTCACATGACCTCCCCTAAGCTGCCAGAACTTGTCGTATTGCCGTGTGGAACTGAACTCAGGCAGTCTACTGTTTTACAACCAGACAGGCAGCAGCACAAGGAGCTCTGTATCTGGGCCTATAAGACTAATTCATCCCTACATGCCTTTTTCCATCGGGGAAGTCCTTAGTTCCAGAAAGACAGATCACCATGAGACAGTTTCAGCCTGCTGACCTCTGAAGGAATACTCCACTGGACTTTTCATTCTGGACCCTGGACTTATCTGATGCCATAACTCCTATTTCTTTCATGGTCTTGCCCTGTACCCCTTTCTTTCCCTTATCCCCTGTTATTGTATCAGTGAGAAAAGGGGAGGACATTGCAAAACCCCTTCCCGCATTTTGTATGTGTGTAAAATAAGCCAACC
This sequence comes from Carcharodon carcharias, assembly GCF_017639515.1. NCBI lineage: Eukaryota > Metazoa > Chordata > Chondrichthyes > Lamniformes > Lamnidae > Carcharodon > Carcharodon carcharias. Next base: position 43,015,443 of record NC_054475.1, on the reverse strand, counting down.
CTCTTATTTTACCTTATTTTGAGTTTGCTGTGGGGTTATTAATTGAGGATTGGATCACTCCAAACTGAAGGATTGGGGAAACTACGCCACCACTTATGAAGGGGGAAATCAGAAGTCAAAACCACCTTTCTGTTAATGGACGGGTAGTGAGAGGAGAAATCAAGGCTGTTTAAATTAATCCCCCTCCTGTCCATAACAAAATGCTAAACTGGTGAATGTATTCAGAAGCTCGGTTAGCCTCTGGGGGTTTTATATGTAATAAAGTAGCTCAATTGAATGTTCTGGCCACTATGGTCATCAGCAGGATTCAGAACTGCACTGGTTCAATCTACTTCATTCCAAAGATATTAAAGATAGTTAAATGTGAACAAATAATTGATTCCTTACACTACAAATGCTTAGTCAACAATTAGATAATGGCCGTAAGCATCAAGGAAAGAGCAGGGACTTGGTTTTAAAATTGCAAAAGCACATTAACTATGTTTAATGCCAAAAAACAAAATTATAGCACCATCGCCTGAGATAGTTTAATATTTAGCATTGCATGTTGTTCTGCAAAACATTGTAGATACTGGAACTCTCAGGAAAAACTGAACATTGGAAATAGTGACTAGTTACACCTCTAACCTCTTCCAAACCCAAGGAGAGATCATCAACCTGAAACATCAACTCTGTTGCCCACTCCACAGATGCTGTCTGACCTGCTGAGTGTTTTCAACATTTTCTGTTATTATTTACATTAACGTGTAAGTTTTAGTTGCATGGAAAAGCTGGGATAGCCCTTTTTATGTAATAAAGTAACAAGAAGTAATTACACTTTTCCTGTTTAAGTCTACATCTTGAATGACATTTATAAACATAATCCCCTTTGGTCACCAGGCAGTTCAACTGCTGCATTTTAAAGAAAAATCTGTCTTACCCTGTTTATTAAAGCATCTAGGATACACCTTGATTAAGTTGTCCGAGGTTGCTTCCTTAACTGCAAGCTAGCATCATGAATATAATTTGTTAGCCGGGCTGTTGGACTTCTCTCACTGAAGTTGACCATTTCCATAGGAACATAGGACTTAGCAGCAGGAGTAGGCCATGCAGCCCTTCGATCCTGCTCACTATTCAGTAAGATCTTGGGTTTGTGAAAGGGAAATTGTGTATAACTAATTCAATTAGAGCTCTTTGACGAAGTAACAAGCAATGTGATAAAGGGCAACCTGTAGATGAGGTGTACTTGGATTTCCAAAAGGCATTTGATAAGGTGCCACATCAAAGGATGCTGCACAAAATTTAAAAAAATCCATGTGCACTTATTTCTCCTTCAGAATTTGACTTAAATCCATCAAGCACTTCATGGTAATCAGTGCATTTTGCTGTTCAGCATTGCGGAAAATTAATTGGCATTCAATTTTTTTTCTGTATAAATGGTCACTCATGGAATTGGAATAGGGCTACCTAACCTCATTTCTGGAAATGGTCACAGGAATCAGAAGTACAATTTCTCAATTTGTGCACAACTCAAATGGGGGGCACAGCTAATACAAAAGAATAAAGTGATAAAATAGAAGAAGACATTAGTAAACTTGCAGAATGGGTGTGTAATTGGTAAATTATTTCAATTTATCTCTGTGTGAGATGGTACATTCTGTTAGGAAGAATGAGGAGGCTAGCTATAGTTTGGATAATTGTCTAAATGGTGTAGAGGAGCAAAGGAATCTAAGGGTACACATATTAAAAAAATAACGAACTAGCACTGGGCTTCATTTCCGTAGGGACGGAATTGAGAAGTGGGGAAGTCATGTGAAACTTGTATAGAGCCTTGGTTGGTTTACTCTGTACGTTTCTGGTCTCCATGTTATAAAAAGGATATAGAGGCACTGGAGAAGGCACTAAAAAGATTCACATGTATGATATCAAAACTGAGAGCTTATAAGTATCAGGAAAGTTTGAACAGATGGTGCTCTTTTCCCTAGGCTAGCGAAGGGCCTGAGGGGTGACTTCCTGAAGGTCTTCACGATAATGAAAGTGTTTGATAGGATAGATGTAGAGAAAATGTTTTCACTTGTGGGGGAGGCCAAAACTAGGAGCCATAAATATATTATCACTAATAAACCCAATAAGAAATTAAGGGGAAACTTTGTTACCCAAAGAGTGGTTAGAATAAGGAATGTGCTACCACAAAGAGTAGTTGAGGCAAAATGCACAGATACATTTAAGGTGAAGCTAGACAGTACTTGAGAGAAAGAAGTAAAAGTGTATGCAGTTGGTGTTAGAAGAGGAGGGGTGGGAAGAGACTTGTGTGCATCATATATGCCGTTATGAACCAGTTCAGTGTAATGGCCTGCTTCTATGATGTAAACGTTAAGTAACTCAGTTTGTTGAGGCCAGTGATGGAAAGGTTTCTTTTCAAAGTGGGCAATACAAACAGCTGCCATGAGTCCATTGACAAGATTCCTTTGCGATTGTCACTGGCTGCAAGCACCACAGGTTGGGAGCAGGTGTTACCTGAGAAGTAAGGTTTCTTGTTGGGGTAATTGCAAAACTGCTAGCAGCCTTCAAGATTATGGCTGATAGAAAGGAAAATGGTGGTACATTTATTTCTCTGGCATCATAATGTAAGTGTTCGAGTTCAAAATAACCTCAAATTAAATGGCAAGTTCTCTCCACAAAAGTGGTTCGAACATGAAATTCTCTGCCACAAACCATTGATGAAGTAGAGTCTGTAAAATCATCTAAAGTGGTTTCTTGAAAAGGAGAAATATGTTCAAGGATATGAAGAATCAGGAAGAGATTGCAATTAGACTAGTTGGCTCTTGGAGACCAATGCAGACCTGAGTGGCTAAACAATCTATTTCAACACTCTCATGTTCTGGAACTCATTGCCCTGCCAATTGTTATAATCGTTGTGGTATTGTGTTCTGGAGACAGTAACAACAGAAACACCACTATTTCATTCATTTCATGTGAAGCACTTTACAATGTTTTTTTGAACTATATTTCTACACTGTAGAAATGCAGGTTTCTTTTTCTGCATTAATTTGTTCAGCCAAGCCAAGCTGTACTCTGTTTATTAGCACTGGCTGGAACTCCAATTCTTTTGCTCAAGCAGAGCGCTTCGTCCATCTGTGGTTACACCCATGTACAAAACTCCTTTCCCAGCAGCTAAATTTTACATGTTCAAATAGCCTTTGTACCCATTTAAGTTAACTCCAATGCCCAGGAGGTTCAAATGAATTTAGGAGCACATTTTAAAACTAGTTTAACTCTGCTTCACATTGATTCTAAAGCTGTCGCCTGAGACCATTTTCAATGTAACATGGCAATTGGCACTATGTTAGGGACAGGAGCAGAGGAAGCTATTTTATCGTTTTGCTTGTCTGATAAATTATTTGTTGCATGGTTGTGCAATAAGACTGAAACAAAATAGCATATGTTATCATGGGACCTCTATTTGGAGAAGGGGGTAGTAAGCATTCCACAATTAATTGGACAAGCATTGTTGTTGATTGTCCCTTGATTTGAGGGTGATGTCTGCTCAGGGTTGTGGGTTTCTGCTAAGGCTCTTCATGTGGCTGAACGGGCTGGTTCTCAACTTGCAGATCATTGGGCACATGGTATAGGAAGTGCCACAAGGCCATGAGATCCAGAGTGCAGGATTTGCTTCCTTTTCTTTCCTTCTCTGCCTGTGTTCTGTCTCATCATTAAGACATTGTGATTCAAAGCTTAATGCAGCTCAATAAACAAGCTGTCGCTATTCTGAATGCTTGGTGGCAAGTTCATTCCAATCATTAATGTCAATGCTGTCATGCTTCAAGAAGAGCTTCTTAGTTTCTTAGAAGCATTTTCTTTGTCCTCCCTGGAACATTGGCCATTTGATATTTGTTGCCAAGAAAACAAAAAATTGTAAAAATTTTTCTGTTAATAAACCTGTCATATTTCTTATGTACTAGAAGGCAGGCTGTTGGGCGTGTAAATATGTGAATTGGAGTAAGCCAGAGGGACTACAAGAGTCTAAAGCCAACAGTAAGAAGTGGTTTTAATACGTTAATGAACCAAGAGGAGCTTCAGAGTTTTACATAAAGCAATAACAGGAGTAGATTTGAATTGGGTTGTTTTAGTTCAAAGGGGGATATATGCAGGTTGTAAAAAGGTGTAAGTAAATTAGGTAAAGATAGGGTAAGTTTACTTTTTTTAAAAACCTAAGAGCTAAAGTAGAATCTAATCAAGTCTGGGAAGAAACATTTCTGAAGAGACTGGTTGAGACAATAGAGAGATCAAAGAGAAAGAACGCATTTAAGGAAATACTAAAGCCAATGTGAGGAGGGGTAGCTGTTTAGATCTCCCAGAAGGATAGCTGGTCAGAACTCCCTGAAGACAGTGTGAACAAGGTAGACTGGAAAAACAAGTTGCTGTCAACTTCGGAGGACACCCCACAGAAAAAGGCACTGCGTGGTAAAAATTACTGGAATTCTATAGATTTTAAAATCTATAAGGATAGTTGCTCAACAGAAAAGGGGAAGGTTAGTTCTGAGGGTAGTTAAGTTAAGATCTTGTGGAACTGTTTTAAAATGCTGTTTACTGTGTGAAGCCATTCTTGTGTTTGTGTTTTTTTTTGCTTTAATTTTTAAAATAAATGTTACTTTACTATAACATCATCACAAATAGTTGGAAACATCATTTCCTGATTTCAGAACCCCTCCTCATATTATACAAATTGAAAAAAACATTTTGGCAGCTGTTTCAAGTTCCGCATTGGTATTTGGGCAGCTCGGCATTTACAGTCAGCCATACCATAACAGTTGGGAAAACAGGACCTGACTGGGGAGATGGCTTTTGGCCATCCAGACACAGTGTCCAGTCCATTGAAATTATTTTGTAGGAGTTTTGTTTGAATGCTTGTGGAGCTGGCTTTAAGAAGGACACGAGTGTAAGTTCGATGGTCCTCCCATTGAATCTGGAGGTAGATTGTAAATAATATAAGGGCTATCACACAGCCTAGCTTGAATCAGTTGCAGATTTTGAAAGTATCTTTTTCAGATCTCCCATTCAAGACATTTGCAGTTATGAAGTAACTGTAGATGGTAATTGTAATTGAGCAAGCACAATATGACATTGTGGGCCTCACTTGTGAAAGTAAAAATGCTGCCATGTGAATTTGGAAAAACCTCATGTTAATTTTTTTTGTGATTAGAAACAAAACATATAATTGAGGATAAATATTCTGCTTTGATTCAATAACCCCTAAGATCTTTATATGCCATTTGTGGCACTCCAAGTTTAATTCTTTCAGCGTGTTTGCTGTTCCAGTATTTCCTTTTTAATTATTCTAATTGTCTGCCTCCAATGTATACCAAAGCCTTATTTAAGTCCATTGATTTGAGGGTTTATCTATTTTGTTAGTGTTTATGGTTGCACTCTACATGCTCATATTAAGTCCCAGATATGATTAGATTGGTTTCCACAAATCAATATTGTCCCCGGTTGTCCTGACATTCACTACTCTCCCTCAAAAAACCCATTTGAAGGAGATTAGACTTGTTGAGATGTTAAACTGAAATGTGGTTGCAGCAAAATTCTGGTCTCCAGTGTACTGAATTTTAAGGAATGCTTCCTAAATTCCCACCATAGTATGTATGCATCAGCTAATATGCATGTTCCATTCACAAATAATGAGGAAAGAGTGAGAGAATGGGAGAGTTAAACACACTGAATAAATCCTATTCCCCAAAAAATACTGTGTATAAAAAAAAGGACTTTTATTCCTGGTATTGCAGCAGTCACGCTTAACAACAATTTATATTTATATAATGCCTTTAAAGTAATAAAACACCCTAAGGCACTTCATTGGGGCATAATTAAACAAAATGTGTCATTGAGCCACACAAGTAGATATTTGGGCAGATGGTAAAATGATTGTCAGAGATCTGGTTTTATGGAGTATCTTGAAGGAGGACAGTGAGGTATATAGGCGGAGAGTTTTAGGGAGGGAATTCCGCAGCTTTGGCCTAGCAGTTGAAGGCATAGCCATCAATGGTGAAGCGATTAAATCAGGGATGCTGAAGAGGCCAGATTTAGAGGAACACAGATAACTGAGAGGATTGTAGGGCTGGAGGAGTTTACAGAGATATGGAGGGGTCAGATCATGAAGGGATTTGAAAGCAAGGATGAGAATTTTAAAATGTTGCTTAACCAGAAGCCAGTATATGTCAGTGAGCACAAGTAATGGGTGAGAGGGATTTGGTGCTAATTGGCACATGGGCAGCAGAGTTTTGGATGGCCTCAAGTCTACGGAGGATAAAATATGAGAGGTCAGCTGGGAGCAGATTAGGTTAGCCAAGACCTGAGGTAACAAAGGCATGGCTGAGGATTTCAGCAGCACCAGGAGCGGAAATAGACAGATGTGAACATGTGGTTGAAAGCTCATCTCGGGGTCAGGTATGAAACCAAGGTTTCAAACAATCTGATGCGGCCTCAGAGAGGAGGGGATGGGATCGATGGCAAGGGAGCTTGTGGTGGGAACTGAAGACAATGGACGGAATTCTCCCATGCCCCCGTTGGTGGGATCAATGGCAGGTGGGAGGTCCAAAATTCATTTTTTACGCCAGCATGAGATGACTGCAGGATCTTCTGACATTGCCCGCCATAGCGGATCATGATTGCCCACTAGAGGTCAGTATAAAACCAATTTGCATCCGGCTAATGGGATGCAGGTGAATGCCCGATTATAAACTCCCCTGCCCCTCCATGCCTCATTCTTTGCAACGGCAGCAGGAAAACATGCCAGTCCAGAACACGACTGGACCAATGTGGCATGCAAAAGCTGGGGCTTATCTTAAGGGCCTTGGTCAAGTCGTAGACATCTGCCAACAAGGTCGAGGCCTCCAGCTACCGGAATCACAAGGGCCACGTGCAACACGTTGGGTGTAGCTTCGTCCACTGGCTCATCTGTGAAACGGCTTTCAGAAGATGAGAGTTCTCTGTGCAACAACCTCGCTCAGGGTTTGGACCTTGTTCCAGGGATGTTGCTGAGGGTTCTGACCTCCTTCCCGGGACGTCACCATGGGATCAAATCCTCGAGCTGTAGAATGGAAGGCAGCAGGAGTACAGTTGGGTGGTGCTGGAGTGTTGGCGGCACTGTTAAAGAAAGCTCGGAAGACTTAAAGATGTGGTGGGAGTGTGGGGGCCCAGAAGGGGGCTTTGGTTGTTGGGGGTGCAGGAAAGGGTTTTACAGTGTGTAGCAAGGCAAGAGAGGGAACAGAGGGAGAGATTGGGAAAGGCACTGTTGTCTACCAGGCGGGAAGGGGAGGTTATATCTGGGGGAGGGGTGGGGGTGCGGGGGGTCAATGCCCAGGTGTGTGAAGTTGGTGGGGGGTAGGGATGTAATCTCCAGGTGTGTGAAGTTTGGGGGGGGTTTTCACAAGTGTGTGGAGGGGAGGGGGTGGGGTATATCGAGGTATGTGAAAGGGGGCTGGGGTTATATCCAGGTGAAAGGGCTTACAGGGAAGGATCAGTGGAGTCAACCATTTACTTCTGGGGAGTGAACTCAGGGTGGGCGTGGTAGGAGGGAATGGTGAAGGTTACAAGGGACAGAGGGAGCCAGTAGGTTGGGAAGATAGGGGTGTGGCAGCATCACGTGAATGGGTGGTGAGGGTCGTTTGTGTGGATGTGGAGGTAGACACAGACTCTGGTGGGCAGGAGGAGTTCAGACAGGTCATTGTGTAAAGGGGTGGGATTTTCGGGCAGGAAGGGAACGTGAACATTTACCTGAATATTTTCAAAGGTAAAGGCTTTGGGTTGGAGGGTAACCGTGGTTACCCACTAGTTGAAAGTAATACCGTGGGGGGGTCAATGGGAGAAAGGGCATGGGTTACTAGGGGAGGGGAAATGGTGCCAGAGCACAGAGAAAAGGTCACAACCACCATACTGGCCTGGTTGAAACTAAGCAGAGTCTCGTGTTGGATGGCCCGAGATGCTGCATGGGAGTTGGGTCAGTTGGTGGCGGAGATGCAGGTCATCTCAGCTGGACAACTGAAAGGAAACCCAGCAGGCAAAATTGACAATGCTGGGGACCTGGGATATGAGTTTGATGGATGAATACTCAGCATATGCAGGCGAGTGCTTGCACATTGCTCGCAATGACCCTGCCACATATCCTTCTCCCTGTAGACTCACTCGGGGTTCAGGTGTGCACAGGAGAGGTGCTGGGGTTGGGGGGGTGGGGTGTCATTTGCTAAGCCTTAAGAACCCACACGGAAAAAGGTAGACATTGTAGCAGTGAAGGTGACTATATTTACAGAAGTTAGAATTGTGATAATGACATGTTCACATGTGCAACCAGTTGCGATCAAAATTTCTTTATTTTCCCTGGCCTATTGTTATGATCCTAGCTGATGTTATAATGGTAAACCTGATCCCAGGGTGGAACCCAGCTTGATAGATCCTAACTTTTATTTTTTGTTTAGATATATGGAGAGGGGCTACTGAACAAAGTCACAGGAGTCAGCCGATGAACTTTTAACAAAAGAATAAAACATGTATTTAACAAGAAAAGATGAACTATATTACAATATTCCTTCATCCCCAGCTAATCCTTTATAGATATATGCAGAATTGTAAGAATAGCACAACTTACAAAGCTATCTTATGCTCTAATGTTCACAGCAAGTACATAGTCCATGTAAACCAATAGGTGACCTGTGGTCAGACACACCACACTCTGAAACCAAGTGACAGATGCTTCTCCAAACAGATGCTATGCATCTCTCATCAGCTCTCCCCAGGCGCTTGTTACACTGTGAGCCAACCAGTCTCACTGAACTCCGTCTTTCACATCATGGTTTCTAATTGCCACTCCCTAAGAACTCACTTTGGAATTTTCTCCCAAACCGACGCTTTCCCTCAGATGCCGTCTGCAAAGGCCCACCTCCAGGGTTTCGAACTCTCCTTCCGATGTTCCTCTCCCTGGGTCACCGCATGCATCCAAGCTCTTTTCCACTCTTTCTCTCTGACTCAGCCATCAACAGTACACCATTACTTCACATGCTCATAGCAAAGAGTCACAAACATTCAGCCATCTCTTTGGACCTTCTGGCCTCTCACTTTAAATCTGCTTCCTGCAGCTTTTCTTCCTTTAAACTTGCATCTTGGGGCCTTCCTCTGCTCCTCACTCTTGACTTCACTTAACAGGACCTTTTCCAGGTTTATGTCCTTCATTTGACTAAAAGGTCTTCTTGGGACTCTCTCCTGTTCAACTTCCCTGGATTTTGGGGACTTTCTTTAATTTGGAACCTGCTATCTGTCCTATTTCATGTCCTTCCAGTTCTGGTACCTTCTTTCAACTGCACTCGACTGCTGTTTATCCTCTCTCTCTTTGTGTGTGGGTGGGTCTCCCTCTCTGGACTCCTGTTGCCAGATAGCAGCCCAGTTTTTTTCTACTCTTGTGTTTGCTTTAACTTCTTCAGGAGTTGTAAAACTCATTAGAAATGCAGGTATACAAACAGAGCTTTAGACCTGCTGTCTCCACTCAAAAATGAAACTAAATCTCACGTCTCACCTTTTAATCCACAAATCGAAGAAAATATAAATTAAACTCCCCCTCCCCTGTATGCCAACTGCAACAGATCCCGCATGGCTACCACAGTGGAGTGCAAGTCTGCGTGCATCTCCAGCAGGATCTGCTGGACCAGGATCTCCATGGAGTCCATCACCCCCCACCAAGGAGACCTCAATGTGCACACAGGCTGGGACCACTTCAGAGAGCAGGCAGACAGACTCCTTTGACTCAGTGCCACTCAGTTGAGGGCCTCCAACACCTCTGCCTGATGTTACCCCGTCTCCTACTCACTTTCCTCCATTAGTTGGAAGGCCAATTCCAGAGGCCCATCATTGGACTCAGACCTTGCAGATGCCTCTTTCCCAGCACTCCTTCGATTACTGGTGAGCTCTAACTAACCCTGCCTCCTCCTGCGGACACGTGTCTGTGTGGTGACCACCAGATTGTGAGACCTTCCTAAGCTAGAATGGATACACATGGAGGTGTGTGTCCCTGGGCTGGTGGAGGTTGCTGGTGTCTGCTGTGATACCTTGACAGCTGCACATCTCTCCTTTTGTCCTCTCTCCTGGCTTCCCTCTGGGTTAGAGCTCCTGCTGAGGCCTGACAGGGAGCCCTGATCCTTGGGCCTTGGCCTTTTCCTAGTGGCACATGTAAGAGAGAAAGGAGAGAGTAAGTGACATCATGAGTTGCCCTCAAGTTTCTATACCATGGATGGACCTGTACAGGGTGGACACCCAAGTCCAAGCTCCCCATCGTCACTGCCCGGTCCTGCGCCATGCCTGCCAGCTGAGCTGCCATCTCTTTGAACTCCATGAGAGGCCTCTGATGTGGGTGCCCACTCCCCCTCACTCACCTCATCATCTCCGTTTCTCGATGATTGTGCCTCATCTCCTCCTGCTCAAAGACAACAGAAAAGATGTTTGAGAGAAGTTGTATGTTGCATCCAGTCGTACATTGCAATTTGATGTTCAATTCTCATTCCTCCACTCTTGAGATAGCCCACTGTTGTGTGGCATGGCATTGTTGTGCTGCAAGTTGTCCAGAAGGGTTGTAGGCCAGCTCCCTCCAGAGTGCTGAACTCATCCACAGGCAAGAAGGCAGCTCAGACAGGCATCTGAGTTGTGGAGCCTGCTGGTGCCTTCTGCGTCTAAGGCTATTGCGCCCCCCCCCCACCCCCACCAAACCCTCCTCTCCATACAGTGATCTCTGTATATGGAAGGGTAAAGGAGGCACAGTGGTCACCCCACCTCAGAAAGGATGCACTGTAGTGGGGCTATGAGACCCAGTTATGCTATTGCCACTGAGACCCATCTACCCTGACGTGTTGGTCTCGTGGTGGTTGGTGTGAGCAGCTGAAGCGTTACTTACCCTGGTAGGGCAAAAGAGGTTGTTTATCCTTTTATAGCATGGTATTGCTGGCCTGCTCGAGACAGCCTGAGCACTGACGGCATCGGCCACCTGTGCCCATGCAGTGTTGTTTTCCCTGCTCAGCCATCTCCTCCCATCAGCTGGGTACAGTACATTCCTACAGATCTTGATATGGTCCAGGAGGACGTACAGGGAGTTGTCACTGAACTTCGGCACTGAACCTTCACCTCCCTTTCCAAACATTTTTGTTGTTTGTTTTGACAGTGAGGATGTCCGGGCGCCTTTTAAATTTGACGCCTGGATATGATCGCAGGGTGCGCACCATCCAGCCCACCTTGCCACGCAGGAGGCCGGGAAACCCCAGCTGCATATTTAATTACGCCGGGGCTGCAAGATACCGCGGGATTTCCTGTCAGCCTCCGCAGCAGAAAACACTGCCCATCCCATCCCCATCCCCGCTATAGGACTTTGTTCCAGAAGGGAGAATTCCACCCACTGGTGTCAGTCTTCCCAATAGTTGATTTGATGAAATTCTTGCTTCTGTATTATTGGATGTCAGCCAATCAGTCTGACAATTTAGAGACTTTGGAGGAGCTGAGGAAAGAGGTGGTGCTAAGCTAGAACTCTGAACCATCAATTTACACATGGAAACTGATGCTTAGCTTTAAGGTGATGTTACCAAGGGGCAACATGTAGCTGAGAAATAGGAGGGGGCTGAGGATCAGTCCTTGGCGAGCATCAGAGGTAATGGTGTGGCAATGGAAAGAGAAGTCATTGATGTGATATCCTGGCTAGGTTAGACAGATAAGAACGGAAGCCCTCAAGTGCAGTCCTACCCAACTAGATGATGATGGAGAAGCGTTGGAGAAGGATGGTGTTATCGACTGTGCCAACGGTTGCAGACAGGCCAGGAAGGACGAGGAGAGATAGTTTGCCTTTCCCTCGGTCATATAGCTAAGATAACTATTTGTTGGGCAAAATTGGGTTTAGTTGTGATGTCTCCACAGTGGAATAGCCTGTAGATGCTCCCTATTTTCTCAAGTGGAAAGAATGGACACTTTAACAGGACACCAGGTGATTTTTAACATGCATGGAACTATTTTTCAGCTATAGTCAGTGCCCTTAGGAAAACTGGGAAAGATGAATAGAGAAAAAGGGCACGTGACCAAGTTGTGGATTAACGCCAGAGCAGATAGTTAAAACCCCTTTGCTGCACTTGGGTGCAAGTCCTCCATCTCAGAGCTGTCTACAGAACTGTGCACTTATTTAATCATTTTTAATTGCACACTAATTCCTGTTGGCATTGGAGAAAAGCATGCAATGTAACATGGATGTCATTGAAAATCTATACTTAGTTCCTATGATTAGTGTTACTTAGTTTGGCCTAATTTGTCTGGCGCAGTGCTGCGTTTATTCACCTGTATCTTGAGTGTTTTTAGAATTCAATTGATGCGTAAATGCACCTTCATTTTTCCTGGTGAAATTGTAAGGTGAGATGTCAGCTTCCCTGCCCACACCTCCTGGTCACAAACTGGGGAAACACTTGTCAGGTGGTCAACAGAGTCCTCATCCAATCTTGAAGTCTCAAGAAAATTAGAGCTGTTCTCCACACAATATGTGTTCATCTCGCTGTTCTGGCTTTCTGTAACATTTACCTGCACCTTTAATTGTTGAGAAACATTGGTGCACGTAGTTGGTGGAATGAAGTTTTTCTAAATTCAGTTGTACACCCATAAGTCAGTTGGTGATGTGGGAATCGTGTGGATTTTTGATCTTGCAGCTCGTATACACATAGATCTACTCTTATGCTTCTCCTGTTTGATGTTGCTTTATTCTGATGTTCCTCTTGTTTTTTCACTTTGGTCTATAGTCTGATGTGTCTCTTGGGTTTGCTCGACATTGACATGCCTTTTATGTTTGATGTTGGTTCATTCTGTGCCTTGTGTTTAGGTATTGGCCTATTCTGGCATTCCTTTTGCTTCTTTGATGTGCTGTATATCTGCACTAAATCAATGAAGTGATACTCATACAAACTTCATCACTTCCACCTCACATGATCCAAGCAGAGACGTGTCTTCATGTGGACCTGACCCTCTATTTTATAGCCTACTGAATAGCAGGCTTAAGACTCTGACCTTCATCAAAGTGTTACTGAGTGAATAGTGCACCTTGTGTGTTTAATAATCTAATCTGCCATGCCTCTTGTTTGATTTCCTCTTTGCAGACAGCATAGGCTAGATTTTCCTGTCCCAACACAGTACCATCCCTGGCTAGGAATGCCTGCACCTTTGGCATAGGCCCAGTCCCTGGTAGGGCCTAGCATTGCTGGACAATCAATTGCAGATGCATGGCAGGCCAGTGAGGCTGCAGGTAGATTTAAACAGCCCTAGAGATTCCTGATTTGACCTGAATATCCAGCACAGTGATAGAAATATTCAATAAAAATAAATTATCACCTCTTCTTCAGCCTGCTTCTGAAATCCCTGAACACCTTCTTGTTAGTGGAGGTACAGATCATTGTACCACAATTAGCTCTGTTTCCCTGTACTGGGGCAGCCAGCAAGCAGTTGAGCTGGAATATGAGGCAGGAAGCCTGGAACACCTTTTTCTACCTCATTTGAATGGCTCCAACTGGTCAGTGTTTCCTGCAAATGAAAGGCCAACGCTTTCTCTCTTGGAGAGTGGCAGAAATCCTCGGCCAAAGTAAAAGGGGTAGAGATCTTGGCCACTTAGGGCAGAAGGATCATGAGTTTTTTTTGTCTTTTTACAAATTGAGGGTATGTTGCAACACAAAGGTGGTGGGTTCTAAACCCACCATGACTGACTGTGAATTTGAATTTAATAAATTTGGTAATTTGTGGCTTAACACTGGAAAAATAGACACAAAAACAGCTATTTTATTGTAAAAGCCAGACTAGTTCACTGAAGACCTTCAGTAAAGGGAACTTGTCTGCATATGCCTCTGGTTTGGCACAATGAGTTTGATGATGAGATGGGGTAACAGAGGTGAAAAAACATAGTCATTTGATGTTTTGTTAAGGGGATTGTAGATCTATCTTTCCCAATGGATGATCTCACAATATTATTTCTTGCCTATATATCCTATAGAAGGAGATACAAATAGTCTGTTAGTAGTCACTGCCGTTTTGTTACCCCTGTGGTGCTTTTCTGGAATTGTTTGGAAATCATTTCTTGTTGGGGAAGATTATTTCTCTGTATTTTGTTTTTGCTTCATCATTCCTGATGGACGTGTTCAATTAAATTGTATGCAGTGAAAATGCTTTACATGGATAAGATATCTTTGAATTAAAATTGTGTAACTAGACTGTATTGGAAAACTGATTCCTATTGATTCATTTGACCCATCTCCCTGTGAAATTCCTTCACCAGCTGTGCAGTAGAACACCAGAATTGAGATATTTGAAATTCACAGTACTGTGGCTTTGTGCCCTTCAGTTCCTGCAGCACAGTTCAGTTAAAACCAAGGCAACAGGGACAGTTCATTGAAACATTGTCATCTCACTGAGACAGCTCTGTTGTAAATGGAACTGTCGGATGTGAAGCTGGCCTAGAACTTTTCATTGTATTCTCCAGATTCTACAGCAATAACTATTCAGAATGAAAACAGTGTTCTTGGAGACAGTTGCCAGGGCCATTCTTCACATTCTGGAATCTATATTGTCTCGAATTCTTTAGTTCTTGATAATACTGAATGCATGACAATAAAACAATTAATATTGCTGAAAAGATAAGTTTGTTCAACTCTTTAGTGCAGACATGTTTCTCATGGGCCTTGGCATTTTTGGTTCTCTACAACATTGGTGCAATTTTATTGTATGTTATCTTATTTATTAACTTTCCATTTTATTTGAGTTTGTTTTCTGGCCTCCTTGCTATGGATTTATTATGCACGTTGTTTTTTTCCCTTCTGCTTTCTTATTATTTAATGTGAAGTTAACATACTCCCAGTCTGTGAGAGGCTTGCTTTATCAAGTTTATTGGATGCTGTTTTGAGTGTCTACAGATATGTTGGGTTGCTGGTTTGACATTGCTGTTAAATATGTGTGGCTGTGTTGGACCCTGGTCGCTAGTTTAGTTAGACTAATGGATCCGGGTTGCACATTCGTTTTGGGATGACCTAGTTGGCACCATAGACAGAGTAGATCAGCAGACAGTTCTTATGTAGAACACATTCTATTTATTTACAAAGGAACTCAACAGCTGCATTTGTGTGCTTACAACTCAAGCCCTGCCACTACATTACAGACTGTAACTCAAGACAATTCCTACTGACTACTGAGGTAGCCTGTGCTACTCTGCTATTGCATTCTTAAGACCATGTGATCTTCCATTATAACATTCTTCTTATAGGAATATTATACATCAGATTACCACATCCCTCCCCCTTTACTCAGAAATACATTTTACAGTTACAAAGACAATTTTTCTCAAAATATGGAATTATTTATACAGATAAGTAATTTACAAATTCAGTCTTTCTGGAGGTTTCCTCATGCGTGTAGAACATCTCAGCTCCACAGTTTCAGATGCATTGTCAGGAACCTCCTTTCCAGGTGTTGTCCAAACATCATCATCTTTGGTGGGCACCTGCAAACCTGTTTCCTCAACTCTTGCAGGTACAGCCAATCCTTCAGATGCAGAATCACAGAATTTTAATGGTACAGAAGGAGGCCATTCAGCTCATCGTGTCTGCACCGGCTGTCCAAATGAGCATTATGACCTAATGCCATTGCCCTGCCTTTTCACTGTACCTCTGCATATTGTTTCTATTCAAATAATCATCTAATGCCCTCTTGAATGCCCCATTTGAACCTTCCTCCACCACACTTCCAGGCAGTGCATTCCAGACCCAAACCATTCGTTGTGTGAAAAAGTTTTTTCTCATGTTACATTTGCTTCTTTTGCAAATCACTTTAAATCTGTGTCCTCTCGTTCTTGATCCTTTTATGAGTGGGAACAGCTTCTCCCTATCTATTCTGTCCAGCCCCCTCATGATTTTGAACATTTCTGTCAAATCTCCTCTTAGCCGCCTTCTCCCCAAGGAGAACAGTCCCAACCTCTCCAATCTATTTTCGTAACTGAAGATTCTCATCCCTGGAACTATTCTTGTAAACCTCTTCTGCACTCTCTCCAATGTGTTCACATCCTTCCTATAATGTGGCACCCAGAACTGTACACAGTTGAAATCTAACAAGTGTCTTATATAAATTCAATGTAACCTCCTTGCTCTTGTACTCTATGCCCCTATTAATAAAGCCCAGGATATTATATGCTTTATTAGCTGCTCTCTCCACCTGTCCTGCCACCTTCAATAATCTATGCACATATACACCCAGGCCTTTCTGTTCCTGCACCCCTTTCAAAATTTCACCCCTTATTTTATACTGTCCATGTTCTTTCTACCAAAATGCATCATCTCACACTTCTCCGCATTGAACTTCATCTGCCACCTACCTGCCCACTCCACCACCTTGTCTATGTCCTTTGAAGTTCTACTCTGTCCTCTGCGCAGTTTACAACACTCCCAAGCTTCGTGCAATCCGCAAGCTTTGAAATTGTCTCCTGCACACCAAGATCTAGATCATTAATATATATATCAGAAAAAGCAAGGGTCCCAATACTGACCCCTGTGGAATCCCACTACAAACCTTTGTCCAGCCCAAAAAATATCCATTGACCATTACTCTCTGCTTCCTGTATTTCAGCCAATTTTGTATCCACGTTGCTACTGTCCCTTTTATTCCACGAGCAATAACTTCTCACAAGTCTGTTGTGTGGCACTGTATCAAATGCCTTTTGAAAGTCCATGTACACCACATTGACCTTTACTGTGACCTCTTCAAAAAAAACTCCAGCAAGTTAGTTAAACACGATTTCCTTTTTAGAAATTCATGCTGGCTTTTGCTTATCAACCCATATTTTTCCGTGTGACTACTAATTCTATCCCGAATAATTGTTTCTAGAATCCTGCCCACCACTGAAGTTAAACTGACTGGTCTGTAATTGCTGGGCTTATCCTTACAACCTTTTCTGAACAAGGGTGCAATGTTTGTGTTCTGCAGTCCTCTGGCACCTGCCCTGAGTCTAAAGAAGACTGAAAAATTATTGCCAATGCCCCTGTGATTTCTACTCTCACTTCTTTCAATATCCTTGGATGCATCTCATCCAGCCTTGGTGCCTTGTCAGCTTTAAGTACCGACAGCCTATTCAGTTATCAGTTTTGAACCCTTCTAGTGACAGATTCATTGTCTGTCATCGTGGTCTGGGTGGTATCTACCTCCTTGGTAAAGATGGATGCAAAGTACTCATTTAAATCTCAGCCATGGCCCTTTTGTCCATATGCAAATTTCCGTTTAGGCCCCTAATCGGCTTGACTCCTTTTACCACCTTTTTACTATTTATATGCCTGCAGAAGACTTTGGGATTCCCCTTTATGTTGGCTGCCAATCTTTTCTCATAATCCCTCTTCACTTCTCTAATATGCTTTTTCACCTCCCCTCCGAACCTTCTGTATTCCTCTTGGTTCTCAATTGCATTTTCTACCTGACACCTGTCATAAGCACACTTTTTCTTTTTTATCTTAATTTTTATCTCCTTTTTCTTCCAGAGATCTCTGGATTTGTTTGCCCTATCTTTCCCTTTTAATGAAATAAAGCTTGAGTGTACCCGAACCAATTCTTTTTTGAAGGTAGCCCATTGTTCAGCTACAGTTTTTCCTGCCAACCTTTCATTCCAGTCTATCTGGCTTAGCTCTGTTCCTTCCCCATCGAAGTTGGCTCTTTTCCAGTCAATTATTCTTACTCTGGATTGTCTATTGTCCTTTTCTATCATCATCCTAAATCGTACATTACAATGATCGCTGTTTCCTAAATGTTTCCCCCAATGTCACTTGATCTACTTGGTCCACCTCATTTCTAAGAACCAGGTCCAACAGTGCATCTTTTCTTGTTGGATTGGATACATACTGCTGTAGAAAATTTTCCTGAACACAATCTGGGAATTTTTGCCTTTCTCTGCCCTTAACACTACCACTATCCCAGTCTACATTTGGGTAATTAAAGTCACCCATTATAACTACTCTATAATGCTTGCATCTGTCTGTAATTTCCCTGCAGATTTGTTCTTCTACGTCCTTCTCACTAGTTTGCAGTCTATAGACTACACCAAGCAATGTAATTTTGTTCCTTGGCTCTAGCCAAATTGATTCTGTCTTTGAACCCTCTGGGACGTCCTCTTTCTCCAGCACTGTGATGCTGTCCTTAACCAATACCGCCACCCCTCCTCCTTCCCTTCCTTTCCCATTTTTTCTGTACCCAGGAATGTTTACACATCTGTACTCAGTTGAGTTCTTTCAACTGGAGACGTTGACGCAGTCGTGAACACTGGAGAAATCATTTCCTGAAACTTTGTTTCTCTCCTCCTTACATGATCTATATGTCTCTGTATGACTCAGTCTTCCACTTTCACATGTAAGAAAGAGGTCCAGTCACTGCCTCTTTTTCACCTGATAACCACCTGGGTCCTTCTCCAAAATTTTTCACACATACTGTCTCTCCTATGGTAACTTTCTGTCATGACTATGCCAGTCATGTCCAGTTTTCTAACTTCCCTGACTCTTTTCCACCCCCCCCCCAAAATTTGGCATTATTAAGCTTAATCTCGTTCTGAGACGGCGTTTCATCAACAATTCCGCAGGTTTGACACCTGTTGTCGTGTGAGGGGTGGAATTTTCCTATAATGGAAAAAAAAACATGCTAGCTTGGTCACAATAGAGTCTCCAGTTAATTTCTTCATGCCAGTTGTGAATGTTTGAACCACTGTCTTGGCCAGTCCATTCGAGGAAGGGTGGTATGGTGAAATTTTTACATGAGCGATACTGTTGAGGCTGATAAACCGTTGAAACTCAGCTCTCGTAAATGCTGTGCCGTTATCTGATACAACCACTTCTGGTAGTTTGTTGATGGCAAAACTTTGGCATAGCTTGTCAATTGTAGCAGAAGATGTTGATGACTTCGCCTCATATATGTCCATCCATTTTGAATGAGCATCAACAATAAGGAGAAACATTGTTCCCAGAAAAGCTCCTGAATAGTCAATATGTAATCGCACCCATGGCCTTCCTGGCCACTCCCAAGGGCATAATGGAGCTGTTAGAGGTAACTTTTACACTTGCTGACACTGCATACAACTTCTCACTAAGCTCTCTATTTCTTCATCCATTCCAGGCCACCAAAGGACACAGAGCATGCTATGTGAACCATGTAGTTCAGTTAACAATGGCTTTCGTCCTTTTGGGAGAACAATCACTTGAACTCCCCACAATAAGATACCATCCTGTTGATTATCTCATATCTTCTCTGAAAATACGGTTTCATTTTGTCAGATTCCTGCTCTTGTGACCAACCTTGAAGAACTTGTTCTCGTACTTTGGATAAGACTGGGTCTCGACTTGCCCAATCTCTTATCTGTCTAGCACATATCGGTGATGAACCTAAGAAGTTCAATAATAAAATTAGTTCTTGAGGAACTGGAACATCCTCATCGTTTTCTTTCGAAGGCAAACGACTAAGTGCATCAGCGATTGCAATCTGATTTCTAGGCCTATGGATGAAAGTATACACATATGCTGCCAGGATCACTGCCCACTCTGTATTCTTGCTGAGGTTGGTATTGCCCTGTTCTCCCTGAACAATCCTAGCAAAGGTTTGTGGTCTGAAACAATAGTAAAATGACGACTGTGTACATATTGGTGAAATTTCTTGACAACAAAGATGATTGACGAGCCTTCATTTTCCATTTGTGAGTATCTCTTTTCTGCTGTGTTGAGCTTTCTTGATACATATCCAATAGGATGTTCTGAACCATTGTCCATTTGATGGGAGAGCACTGCTCCCACTCCATAGCATCACATGTCAAAACTAACTCTTCTTTGGTCAAAATGTACGAATAGGGTGGATGAGTGCAACAGTTGTTTCACCTTTGTGAAAGCTTCTTTCTGTGGTGTTTGCCAAAACCAATGTTGGTTTTTCTTGAGTAAATAATACAGGAGTGCCAGTTCTGTCAACAAATTAGGCAAGAAGTGTCCATAGTAATTGATCACCTCCAAGAATGATTTGAGTTCGGAGGTGCCCTTTGGTGCTGGTGCCTCTCTAATGGCTCTCACTTTTCCCTCAACAGTGTGGGGCCTCTGTGAATCTATCCTGTGACCTAAATAAATTATCTCCTTCACTTGGAATGTGCACTTTTTTTTTAAGTGCACTCCCATCTGTTAGAAACGTTTCAAAATGTCTTCCAAGTTAGCCAAATGTTCATTTTCAGTCAGCCCTGTCACCAGAATGTCATCTAAATAATCTACAACGTGAGGCAATCTCTGCAGTAAACTTTCCATTGTTCCCTAGAATATGGCACAAACTTTTGATACACCAAAAGGCAAACGGGTATATTGGTGCAATCCTTTGTGTGCATTAATTGTGACAAATATCTCGAGGCCTTCTCTAACTCCAATTGTTAATAAACACGATTCATATAAAGCTTCGTGTAGGCAGTTCCATCTGCCGGCTTAGCATACAGGTCTTCAATTTTTGGTATAGGGTGTCAGCCCAACTTAGCCACTTTATTAACAGTCAATTTGTAGTCTCCACAAATTCAGATGCCGAGGTCGGGGACTATTGGTGCTGCCCATTCTGGGAACTGCACAGGTTGTATAATTACCAGTTTCTCTAGTCCGTCCAATTCGGCATCTACCTTTTCCTGCATTGCACTGGGGGCTAGTGTCTGGATCCACATGAATTTTAGCTTGTGGTCCATGGATCTTTCCGAGTTCATCTTGGAAAACTGAGGTGTATTTTTGTAGTGGCTCAGGTAGCCCATTGGCTCTCAGCGGGAAGCTCTCAGCCCAATTCAATTTAATTTCTTTCAGCCAGTTTCGTCAAAGGAGACTTGGCCTCTCATCTGCTACAACCATCAAGGGTAATTTAACTGATTGACTTCCGTACTGTACAGTAACCCTGCTTATGTCTTTGATTTTGATGTCTTCTCCCGTGTAAGTTTTCAATTTGGCATCTGTTTCTTCCAAATTTAATTTATATTCCCCATAATTCAGGTATGTGAAGGAATGGTCACCTATTACCTTAGTGAAAGCTCCTGTGTCCACCTCCATTCTGATAGATCTATTATTCACCCTGTTACATAGATTGGTTCTGTTCTTCCTACCTTTAAATTATACAATGAATAAGTATCTGAAACTGTTACTTCAGGCTCTTCTACATTATGGATCTCATGGGGTTTTTTCTTTTGAACTTCCATTGATTACAAGGTTGTTGACTTCCACCTCTGTTACCATTATTCCATGTTTTCGCTGCCACTTCATTTCTTTGTATTTGTCTGCAAGCAGTGGCTGCTTTCCGCTTTTCATCAGAGCTGTGCATTTTTGCGGCCTTTTTGGCTGGGGCTCCCCGCTCAACATGGAGGACGGTGCTATTTTGCTCTTTCTCTATGGCTTTTGAGTCCCTCATTGTGCTTTCCAAGGCGAGTTTTATTTCTAGCTCCTAAAAATCCAAATTTGTTTCTGACAGTAATCTCTTCTGAATCGTATCTTCATTTATACTGTACACCAAATGATTTCTAAGCATATCATTTATAGATGTACCAAACTCGCAATATTCTGTTAACTATTTCAAACTTGCCACATAACAAGCAACTGTCTCCCCGGGGCTCTTTTCTTGAGTTAAATTTGAACTGTTGCATCATTACCAAGGGCTTAGGCTGGTAATGGCTCTTCACAAGCTTCACAAAGTGACCAAAACATTTTGTATTCGGGGCACTGGGTGCCATCAAACTTCGAATCAATCCATAGGTCTTATTCCACATGTGAATAAGAGGATCGCTCACCTTTTCTCCCCTGCAATGTTGTTAGCTTGGAAAAAGAACGTGAGGCGTTCAACATAATGAGACCAATTGTCCGCGGTTGGGTTGAAAATATCAACTCTTCCAAGCTGTGGCATGCCTCGAGGGGATTGCTTTGACAATTAGGACAGAAATTCTACTTACAATTACCATGTGAGGTACGGTCCACTTTCAGTTCACTTGATTTCCTTCCTCACCTTTTGCTTTTTTTCTCCTCCTTCCTCCATTTTTCTTGCTTTTTCCTCATCACCAGTTTGTTGGATCCTGGTCACTAGTTTAGTTGGACTAATGGATCTGGGTTACATGTTCGTTTTGGGATGGCTGAGTTGGTACCATAGACAGAGTAGATCAGCAGACAGTTCTTATGTAGAACACATTCTATTTATTTACAAAGGAACTCAGCAGTTACACTTGTGTGCTTACAACTCAAAGCCTGTCTCTACATTACAGACTTTAACTCTAGACTACTCCAACTGACTACTGACCCTGCTATTGGATACTAAGATCATGTGATCTTCCATTCTCACATTCTTCTTAAAGGTATATCAGATTACCATAGACTGGTTGCGCTGATTTTCTTTTGTTGTGCTGGTCCCTAGTTTTGTCATCTTTTCTCTTGAAGATGACAATTTATTTTGAAGGATTGGTCCCATGGGTGCTGGAAGCTTTCTGATCTGCGTTAGCATTCTTCATATTTGGGCTCAGATAGCAAGTGCCAACAGACTGGCATTGTTGCCAAATCGGATAATCTTCTCATTGATATCCACACTTGCACTTTCCACCATCTGTTACCAGAGTAAGTTTAAAAACCAGACTGACTCTTCCATGGTTTTACAGACACTATCTCCCACTTCCCCAAACCTGAGGACACTTATCCGAACTGTTGTGTCCCTACCTTTGATGCAATTGAGCTAAGCCAGCATGGAACAGAGAGTGTACCTGCATGTCTCTTGGTCTACATAGTTCAGCACCAAATGATATGTTTACGCAATGGCTAATCCAGTGATATGGGACCTTAGAACACAAAAAGGAAAAACTGCTGGAAATCTGAAATACAAACAGAAAATACTGGGTATACTCTAACGGTCAGGCAACAGTAAGGGAGAGAAAAACAGTTATGTTTCAGGTCTGTGACCTTTCATTGGAGTGGGACCATGGTGTGCCACTAGACCTGAAATGCATTTCTTTCTAATATTCATTTCATCATCATGACTGCCTTGGAAACATCACTCGTCCCTGCCTTTCCCTTT
The DNA here is from genome assembly GCF_017639515.1 of Carcharodon carcharias. Lineage (NCBI taxonomy): Eukaryota > Metazoa > Chordata > Chondrichthyes > Lamniformes > Lamnidae > Carcharodon > Carcharodon carcharias. The sequence continues at coordinate 42,992,355 of NC_054475.1, read as the reverse complement.
TCCTCACTATGGCTATCACTTTACCACCTTGATGTTTGAATTCTTTAATGCTTTAAGTTATCCTCCCCACTTCCACTCTGTATAAGTTTTAATTCATGTATTTTGTCACTGCTCATGAACTAGACTAGCCATATAAATAAAAACAAAAAAACTGCGGATGCTGGAAATCCAAAACAAAAACAGAATTACCTGGAAAAACTCAGCAGGTCTGGCAGCATCGGCGGACAAGAAAAGAGTTGACGTTTCGTGTCCTCATGACCCTTCGACAGAACTGAGTGAATCCAAGAAAGGGGTGAAATATAAGCTGGTTCATTCGTTTAGATAATATCACCAACTTTAACACCTATGTGTTCTTTTGTTCTGTTGTCTGTGACATCTTTTGATGATCTGCTTCTATCACTGCTTGTTTGTCCCTACAACCACACCAACCCCCTCCACTTCTCTCCCCCCACCCAAACCGCACCCCCCCCAAACACACACGCGCACACGCGCACACACACACACACACACACACACACACACACACACACACACACACTTTAAACCAGCTTATATTTCACCCCTTCCTTGGATTCACTCAGTTCTGTCGAAGGGTCATGAGGACTCGAAACGTCAACTCTTTTCTTCTCCGCCGATGCTGCCAGACCTGCTGAGATTTTCCAGGTAATTTTGTTTTTGTTTTAGCCATATAAATACTGTGGCTATAAGAACAGGCCAGAGGTTAGGAATCCTGTGGTAAGTAACTCACCTCCTGACTCCCCAAAGTCTGTCCATCATCTACAAGGCACAAGTCAGGATGAGTGCAGCTCCAACAACACTCAAGAAGCTTGACACCATCCAGGACAAAGCAGCCCACTTGATTGGCACCCCATCCACAAACATTCACTCCCTCCACCACTGACACACAGTGGCAGCAGTGTGTACCATCTACAAGATGCATTGCAGGAACTCACCAAGGCGTCTTAGATGGCACCTCCCAAATCTAATACCGCTACTATCTAGAAGGACAAGGGCAGCAGATCGGAACACCACCACTTGGAAGTTCCCCTCCATGCCACTCATTATCCTGACTTGGAAATATATCGCCATTCCTTTATTGTCACTGGGTCAAAATCCTGGAACCCCCCTCCCCAACAGCACTGTGGGTGTATCTATACCACATAGATTGCAGCGGTTCAAGAAGACAGCTCACCACCACCTTCTCAAGGACAGTTAGAGCTGGGCAATAAATGCTTGCCTAGCCAGTGATGCCTACAACCCATGAATGGAGAAAAAAAAATATTATTGCTTGCTGAAAATCCTCTAATTCCATTATCCAAGCCGGGTAACATCGACTCCCTGTACACGTTCCAATGAGTTTCAAGATCCTTATTCTATGGTCTCTGCTATCTCTCTGGTGTCTCTGCAGTCTTATGTTCTGACTTGCCTACTTCACTATTCTGACAGTGATCAATTCCCCCTCTGCTCTTCCTACCCGCCATGGACAGGAATCTGCTTTTCTTTCTGTTACTGTCCCTGTCCTGCTCTAGCATGCTGTCCTCAAATCCTTCCAGCTTTACAATCTCCCTACTGATTTTAAAAGCTTTTTTTAAAATAAAAATATTTTTATCCCTCTTTATATCAGCTATTTCAACTCATGCCCCCATTTTGTTTCTTTCCTCCTGCCCAATGTCATATTATTGTATTATTGACAGTGATGTTAATCTACCCTAGGGGTTTTGAACTGTAAAATACACTTGTAAAACGCTATGTGACACTTTTTCAGCTCTAACTTTCCAAGAAGTGCCCTTTGAAGTATTGCAGTCCAAACAGATTTCTTTTCAGAAACATAAGACAGAATGAAAGTGGCCAATCTTTTCTTTAAAGTCTTCCTTGTATGGTTTTGTATGAAAGTTCCTATTTTTACACTCCCTTCACATGTGTCTGCATAAGTACACGCACGCAGTCTTGTGCAGTTGTGCATTTTTACTCACCTCCCAGGTTTTAACCGCTTGGTTGCTGGTTTATGATTCTCATTGAACTGAGGTCAGTGCTCTGGAAGTGGAAGCTAGATGTCCCTAAAATAGTTTTCAACTGCTAACAACCTTTATTTCCCCATGATGACTTTGGGCCGTTCAACTGACACAGTTGGTGATCTGTGAGGACTCTTCAAAAACACTAAGATAGGAGGAGAAAATTTATAGTACTTCACCTGGAAAAGATAATTCCTGATTCCAACATAATTTTTAATTGCCATCAAATGCTGTATGTATTATCTTGAATTATTACTAAACAGATGTGTAAAACTTCTGTTCCTTTTGCAGGAGTTTGCCGCACTAACAAAGGAATTGAATGCCTGCAGGGAACAACTTTTGGAGAAAGAGGAGGAGATCTCTGAACTGAAAGCAGAGAGGAACAATACCAGAGTGAGTAAGATCAATCAATCCCATTTTACGAGATAAAGGGATAACGGTTATGAGACTCAACTGAGAAAGACATTGGTAGCTGTTTCAAACAAGTCTGTATAGAAATAACACCAGTATAGATCAGTGGATCTTAAATCTCTAATATGTATATGGCTGATTGTCAAAAAATGCATTTTCTTGCAGGTGAGTGAAGGTATTTTTCCGCTTCCCCTGCTATGAATCGGATCTTTAGGAGTTGAATAGGAGAAGGACATTAAATGCATGTCCCATGGATTTTTCCTTCTTACCTAGTATGCAAGTTTCTGAATTGTATTCAGTCGTTCCCAGAGTAGTTGAGATCAGGCATTTGGTGGGTGATGATGTTGAGTTGGAGCTCTGCGATGCAGTCTAGCTTGTCCTCTAAACATTCCACCATCTCCCCCCTCTGCCTTGCTGATGGTACTATCTCATGTTGTGGTAAAGATCTCTCTGGATGCTAGTAACTGTCCACATTTTCTCCAAGTGATTGTTGTTGATGTGCAAGTCCACAAGTTACGACTTGGGCGAGAAATTTATCACAGCCAATCTCAACACTGTCTTCATTCAGCATCGTATATTCCAGCAGGCTTAGGATACTTGTCAAGACATTTGTGTTTTCCCATCTGGCCCTTAATGACTCCCAAGCTTGATCAGCTACTTTAATATAGACTGAAGATTAAACTTCAAAGCTTCCTAATTTACATGGTTCAGTATCACTCGCAGCAGTTAATTTATCCAGTGACCCCCTTGGATAAAAGGCAATGACGTAAATATGATGGGAATGTCATGAAAATATAATTATCATAATATTATGAGTTATTGTAAAGATAGGTTAATAGTGGGGTTTGGATAGTTTCTCTGTGTGTGGCATTTAATTGAATTGGATACAGTTGGTCAGCAGGCTTTGAGTCATCAATAAAGAAGCTAGGTTTGAAATGCTAAATTCATAAACATGTATGAAGTTTTAGAATGTGAGGTGTGAGGAAAATTTGCATTTATAGATAATTTAGGGTCGTTTGAATTTCAAAGAGATGGTAGGATGTTACACCTAGCCAGAAGAAGATAAACCAAACAGTGTCTTTATTTTTCCCAAAGGTTACTGATAATATGAACACTGTGAAAGATTTATATTATAAGAAAGGTAGAGTTCCAAAGACAAATGTGAAAAGCCTCCACCCTCTGTGTATCAAGTTGCTGTCTACAGGAACCAAAGTTGAGAAAACTCGCTTTGAATTCCACTGTCCAGGGTATTGTGTTGCTTTGCCTGGGTCTGTTTAAATCTATTCGTTTTAACGGGGGTGTAACTGGAAGCCAGATTAATTAGGGGTTTTGGAAGTTATTATAGTAGTAATTTGTAGATTTATGTACATGCTTGAAATCTTTTGTTAATAAATGTTTAATTTAGTTTTTTAAAAACCTCTGAAGTCGTGGTAATCTTATTACTTCTGAATTCAGAGCATGCATCTCGAAATAAGTACAAATTGCAAAACAGTTGTGACCACATGATCAAGTTTCCATCATGGATTTGATCTGCCTGGCACACATCATCTGCCACGTCATAACGGAACTAACTTGGCTGAACAGCCTTTTTCTCTGCTGTATAGTCTATGTATTTCTCGTTAAATGCTTTGGAAAAGTTTGTATTCAGGCATGATCTGACTCTGGCAAGTAAATTGGAGAAGTGTCAGGTGACCTTTCAAATCTAGCTATTAAGGTTTTTCCAGGCAGATATCCTAAACATGTTGGCTTATAAACAATTGCTTCTTTCTTGATCTCCAATACAACATCAGTGATGACTCTGAAGATCAAAGAGTATCTATTTGTTCCTCCATATGCTCAGATTTTATGCAACACAGCAGCTGAGCACCCCCATTTAATTGTCTGCTCTAACTTTTGACACCACCTCACTTAAACTGTGTCTAAGGTACTGGTAAAAGTATTTACCTTGTGGCATCTTCCAGTATATTCTTTTAATTTATTCTCCCAGTTTTTTATCCATTGCTTTCAAATCAGAGTTTCTGAATTCAATTGCAATTATTGTATTACCATTTTTTTCTGACCCATAACATAATGTTGAATTTATTCACAATTTGATAGCTGAGACTCTGATGCTCCTTATCTTCTCATTTTCTCTACCTTGGGCATATTACTAAGCAGTGAATCATGTATACTTGCTTCCAAAAAATAAAAGAACTGCAACTGTTTAAAATCAAAGCCAAAAACAGAAAATGCTGGAAATGCATAAAGTCCAGTAATGATTTTTTTAAATAAATGACCAGTTAGTTTTTAAGTGTAAGACCCTTTCTGAGCCTGAAAGATGATTAAAACCCTTTGTGGAGTGGAAGAGCAAAAAGGACCAGGCTGGGGCAAGAAAACATTGAATCACAGAGAAGAGATTAATGAATGAAATAATCTGCAAACTGTTTAATTGAAACACAGAAATCTATTGAGTGGTATAAAAAGCTGCTTGATAGAGAAGACTTGCATTTATATAATGCCTTTCATAACCTCAGGGCCACCCGTAGTGGTTTACTGCCAATTAAATGAAGCACTTTTGAAGGGTAATCGCTGCTGTAATGAATAGGGAAATGAAACAGCCAGATTGAGTACAGCAATTCCCATAAACAGCAAGAAATAATGACCAAATAATGTATTTTAGCAATGTTGGTTGAGGGATAAATATTGACCAGGACACCGAGGAGAACTCCCCTGCTTCTCTAAGGTATGGTGCCATGTGATCTTTTATTTCCATCAGGGCCTCACTTTGACATCCCAGCTGGAAAACGGCACCTCAGCCAATGCAGCATTCCTGATTACTGCGCTGGAGTATAAGCCCAGATTCTGTGTTCAAGTCCTTTGGAATGGGACAGCATAAGAGTTTATTTTGTTTGCCAAAGAATGCTGGTAAATAGCAGAGGCAAGAATGCTGCCACTGAGCCACAACTAAAGAGCATCTGTAAAGGAGCAAGCTTGGTGAAAAGTGTAGCACAAATTCATAGAGGAAAAATAGTAAGAAAATGAAAGGAAAAGGAAAATTAAGAAAAGAAACACTTTTGCAAGGCTGGCTGACCTGTTGCGGATTTCTTTAATTTTGATACTCGTGCCTCTCTTTAAAATAAATCCTTCATCACCTTGTTGAGCTTTACTGTACTTTTAAACATAATTTGATGTAACTATATACACTTTCTGTAATTGCTAAACCAATCCAATTAATCTTAATCTATTGATGAAAACTTCACCAAAGAAATCACCAAGGAAGGGGCAAGGACAGTTAGTTTTTTCTGTCTTCTATCCAAATTGTCATATTTTACTCAATCTAAGATAACTGAACTCTTTGATTGCTGTCAAATACTTAGACAAAAGTAGCTAAAAGATCTACATAAGCTCACCTTTTCTTTTACAATCTTCGTATGCTGTTGCATAAAACTTCATTTCACTCCCCAGCTTTAATTATGCCTTCATTCAGCCAGCTATACTCCGCTTCATATTCCAACTGCCACTTTCAGCTTCCAGTACTAAATTTCTTATGATTCATTAATTAGTATAATTTTTAATTAGTAGACCCAACTTCATTCATTATATTCATCTTTTTCCACGATGGCTAGGGTTTTTTTTTAGCAAAGCCTTTGATTTATTAAAGCCTCCCCTTCCTTATTCTGACTGCTTATCTCCTCCACCTCCTACATACTTATGTGTTCCATTCCTGGAAAAAAAGCTTTTATTTTTAGCCATTTAAAATTTTTATGTTCATTTTCCTTCTCTCTCCAGCTCTCCCCAGGCCAATTCCCAGTCCAAAGGGGAGGCCTGCTACCATCTGCTGTGCTTTGGGCCTTATTATTTCTGACTGCTGCTGGATGTGTTAGACTAACTTAACAGTGAATCGATCTCCATTTTTCTTTCTGTCTCCACTTCTCTTTCCCATCTCCCTCACCTGGATTTTGGTGAGGACTTTTTACTCAGATGGGAGCCAGCTTAAATCACGTGCTACATAGAGTCAGCCATGGGCACAAATGCCCATCCTGCCATTCTCTAAGAAAATGTATTGAAACATTTATATATTGTAACATAACTCTGTTGAACCCATCTCAATTCTCAGTTTCACCTGTTTCAATTTCACCCATTTCAACTACCATTTAATTACCCTTTAACTAACGATTAAAGCCAGCTCCTTCACTCTACCTTTCATCATATCTTGTCAGCAATGATATCAAACTGGATATTAATGCCATAGAGCCACAGAGTCATAGGCTGTTCTTTTACTATTTACCAGCCTTCTTTGCCAAACAAAATAAATTCTTATGCAGTGCAGTTTGTTCATAATCTGATTCATAACAATGTATTTCATATTATTGAGAGCTGGATGATCTTACTGTATGTTAGAGGTATTAAACTAAAATCAGGCAAAGTCAAAACGTGGTTAGGATTAAAAGAGAAAAAGCAATTGCGAGAAAGTTTAATCTGTTTATTTGTCTGTGTGGGTAAAATGTATACTGGAATGGATCCAGAGAGTGGCTTTCCTCCAGCTTTCTGCCATTCAATCTTTATCCTTTCCATCTCAGTAACTCTGTACTGTCTCTGGACACTCTCTCTCTCCCTCTCCCCCCATCTCTATCTACTCTGCTTGCTTCTTGCTCCCTCTTCCCACCTTCCCCTCCCCATCTCTGTTTGCTTCTCACTCTCTCTGCCTGCCCCACCCTCCCTCTCTCACTCTGTCTCCCTCCTGCCCCCTCCCTCCCCTCCCTCCCTCTCCCTCCGCTTCCCTTCCTCCCCCTCCCTCCCTCCCCCTCCCTCCCTCCCTCCCCCTCCCTCCCTCCCTCCCGCTTGACCCCTCCGACCCCCACGCCCCTCTCCCCTCCCTCGCTCTCTCTACTCCCTCGCCGTCTCCCACTCCTGCCCTCTGCCTGCCCCTCCCTCCTTCCACCTCCATCGCTCCACCAGCCGCTCCCTCCCTCCACCTGCTCCTCCATCTCTCCCTCTCTCCCTCCACCTGCCATTCCCTCCCTCCCTCTCCCACCTAACCTCCCTCCCTCCCTCTGCCTCTGCCTGCCCCTCCCTCCCTCTGCCGGTCCCCCTCTCTCCTTCCCTCCCTCGCTCTGCCAACCCCTCTCTCCTTCTGCCAGTCCCTCTCTCCTTCTGCCTGCCCGTCCCTCCCTCACTCCCTCCCCCTCTCATTCGCTCCCTCGTTCTCTCTCTCTCCCCCTATGCCTGTCCCTCTCTCTCTCGCTCTTACCCCGCCCTCTGCCAGCCCCTCTCCCTCTGCCTGCCACTGTCTCCCTCCCTCCCTTTCTCTCTCCCTCCCCTTCACTCCATCCGCCTGCTCCCCCGCCCATCCCTGCCCTCCCTCACTCACTCCGTCTGTCCCCCTTCCATCCCTCCACCTGCCCTTCCCACTGCTTGCCACTCCCTCCCTCCGCCTGCCACTCCCTCCCTCCGCCTGCCCCTCCCTCCCGCCCTCTCCCCCTGCCTGCCCCTCCCTCCCGCCCTCTCCCTCTGCCTGCCCCTCCCTCCTGCCCCCTCCCTCCCGCCCCCTCCCTCTGCCTGCCCCTCCCTCGTGCCCCCCTCCCTCTGCCTGCCCCTCCCGCCCTCCCTCCCACTGTCTGCCCCTCCCGCCCTCCCTCCCTCCCTCTGCCTGCCCTGCCCTCCCTCCCTCCCTCTGCCTGCCCTGCCCTCCCTCCCTCCCTCTGCCTGCCCTGCCCTCCCTCCCTCCCTCTGCCTGCCCTGCCCTCCCTCCCTCCCTCTGCCTGCCCCGCCCTCCCTCCCTCCCTCTGCCTGCCCCGCCCTCCCTCCCTCTGCCTGCCCCGCCCTCCCTCCCTCCCTCTGCCTGCCCCGCCCTCCCTCCCTCCCTCCCTCTGCCTGCCCCGCCCTCCCTCCCTCCCTCTGCCTGCCCCGCCCTCCCTCCCTCTGCCTGCCCCGCCCTCCCTCCCTCTGCCTGCCCCGCCCTCCCTCCCTCTGCCTGCCCCGTCCTCCCTCTGCCCCTCCCTCCCTCTGCCTGCCCCGCCCTCCCTCCCTCCCTCTGCCTGCCCCGCCCTCCCTCCCTCCCTCTGCCTGCCCCGCCCTCCCTCCCTCCCTCTGCCTGCCCCGCCCTCCCTCCCTCCCTCCCTCTGCCTGCCCCGCCCTCCCTCCCTCCCTCCCTCTGCCTGCCCCGCCCTCCCTCCCTCCCTCTGCCTGCCCCGCCCTCCCTCCCTCCCTCTGCCTGCCCCGCCCTCCCTCCCTCCCTCTGCCTGCCCCTCCCTCCCTCCCTCCCTCTGCCTGCCCCTCCCTCCCTCCCTCCCTCTGCCTGCCCCTCCCTCCCTCCCTCCCTCTGCCCGCCCCTCCCTCCCTCCCTCTGCCTGCCCCTCCCGCCCTCCCTCCCTCCCTCTGCCTGCCCCTCCCACCTTCCCTACCTCTGCCTGCCCCGCCCTCCCTCCCTCCCTCTGCCTGCCCCGCCCTCCCTCCCTCCCTCCCTCTGCCTGCCCCGCCCTCCCTCCCTCCCTCCCTCTGCCTGCCCCGCCCTCCCTCCCTCCCTCTGCCTGCCCCGCCCTCCCTCCCTCCCTCCCTCTGCCTGCCCCGCCCTCCCTCCCTCCCTCTGCCTGCCCCGCCCTCCCTCCCTCCCTCTGCCTGCCCCGCCCTCCCTCCCTCCCTCTGCCTGCCCCGCCCTCCCACCCTCCCTCTGCCTGCCCCGCCCTCCCACCCTCCCTCTGCCTGCCCCGCCCTCCCACCCTCCCTCTGCCTGCCCCGCCCTCCCACCCTCCCTCTGCCTGCCCCGCCCTCCCACCCTCCCTCTGCCTGCCCCGCCCTCCCTCCCACCCTCTGCCTGCCCCGCCCTCCCTCCCACCCTCTGCCTGCCCCGCCCTCCCTCCCACCCTCTGCCTGCCCCGCCCTCCCTCCCTCCCTCCGCGCCGCCCGCCCTCCCTCCCTCCCTCCCTCTGCCCCTCCCGCCCTCCCTCCCTCCCTCCCTCTGCCTGCCCCTCCCACCTTCCCTACCTCTGCCTGCCCCTCCCGCCCTCTGCCTGCCCCTCCCGCCCTCTCTCCCTCTGCCTGCCCCTCCCGCCCTCCCTCCCACTGCCTGCCCTCCCGCCCTCCCTCCCACCCGCCTGCTCCTCCCTTCCTCCCTCTCTCTCTCCCTCCCACCCGCCTTCCCTCCCTCTGCCTTCCCTCCCTCTGCCTGCCCCTGCCGTGCGCCCTCCCTCCCTCCCTCCGCAAGCCCCCCCCCGCCTGCCCCCCCCGCCTGCCCCCCCCGCCTGCCCCCCCCGCCTGCCCTCCCCTCCGCCTGCCCCCCTCCGCTTGCCCCCACCGCCTGCACCCCCTCTCCGCCTGCCCCTCCCTCCTTTCCCCTGCCCCTCCCTCCTTTCCCCTGCCCCTCCCTCCTTTCCCCTGCCCCTCCCTCCTTTCCCCTGCCCCTCCCTCCTTTCCCCTGCCACTCCCTCCCCACCTGCCACTCCCTCCCCACCTGCCCCTCCCCTCCCTCTGCCCCTCCCCTCCCCCTCCCTCTGCCCCTCCCCCTCCCCTCCCTCTTTTCCCCTGATCCCCCTCCCTCTTTCCCCTGATCCCCCTCCCTCTTTTCCCCTAATCCCCCTCCCTCTTTTCCCCTGATCCCCCTCCCTCCTTGCCCTGATCCCCTCCCTCCTTCCCCCTCCCCTCCACACCCACTCCCACCCGCTCTCCCCACCCCCCCATCCCCAGCCCCCCTCCCCAGCCCCCCCTCACCCCTCCCCTTCCCCTCTCCCCCTCCCCTCCCTTCTCCCTTTCCACTCATCCCCTGCCCATTCCCCCCTCCCCATTCCCCTCAATCACCCCTCCCCATTCCCCTCAATTACCCCTCCCCATTCCCCATTCACCCTCCTCCCCATTTCCCCCTCACCATTTCCCCCTCCCCATTCCCATTCCCCCCTCCCTATTCCCCCTTCTCCATTCCTCCCTCCCCATTCCCCATTCCTCTCCCCATTCCCCCTCACCCACCCTTCCCTTTCCCCCTCATTCCCCCGCCCCCCCCATTCCCCCTCCCCCCCATTCCCCCTCCCCCCCCATTCCCCCTCCCCCCCATTCCCCCTCATTCCCCCATTCCCCCTCCCCCCCCATTCCCCCTACCCCCCATTTCCCCTACCCCCCCATTCCCCCTACCCCCCATTCCCCCTCCCCGCCATTCGCCCTCCCCGCCATTCGCCCTCCCCGCCATTCGCCCTCCCCGCCATTCGCCCTCCCCGCCATTCGCCCTCCCCACCATTTCCCCTTCCCCCATTTCCCCTCCCCCCATTTCACCTCCCCCCATTTCCCCTTCCCATTCCCCCATTCCCCCCTCCCCATTCCCCCCTCCCCATTCACTCTTCCCCCTCCCCTCCCCATGCCCCCTCTCCCCAATTCCCCCTCTCCCCAATTCCCCCCTCTCCCCAATTCCCCCCTCTCCCCACTTTGCCCCCTCTACTCACTTGCCCCCTCTACCCACTTGCCCCCTCTACCCACTTGCCCCCTCTACCCAATTTTCCCCCCTCTACCCAATTTTCCCCCCTCTACCCACTTTCCCCCCTCTACCCACTTTCCCCTCTCTACCCACTTTCCCCTCTCTACCCACTTTTCCCCTCAACCCACTTTCCCCCCCCTACCCACTTTCCCCCCCTACCCATTTTCCCCCTCTACCCACTTTCCCCCCTACCCACTTTCCCCCCTACCCACTTTCCCCCCTACCCACTTTCCCCCCTACCCACTTCCCCCCCTACCCACTTCCCCCCCTACCCACTTTCCCCCCCTACCCACTTTCCCCCCTCTACTCACTTTTCCCCCCTCTACTCACTTTTCCCCCCTCTACTCACTTTCCCCCCCTCTACTCACTTTCCCCTCCTCTACTCACTTTCCCCCCCTCTACCCACTTTCCCCCCCTCTACCCACTTTCCCACCCTCTACCCACTTTCCCACCCTCTACCCACTTCCCCCCCACCCACTTTCCCCCCCTCTACCCACTTCCGCCCCTCTACCCACTTCCGCCCCTCTACCCACTCCCACCCTCTACCCACTCCCCATTCTCCCCCTCCCTATTGCCCCCCTCCCCCCCTCTCTTGGCCTCCCCCTCCCCCCTCTTTCTCGCCCACCCTCCACCCCTCTCTCGCTCACCCGCACCCCCACCCCTTTCTCTTGCCCGCCCTCCCCTCTCTCTCTCGTCCACTGTTCTCCCTCTCTCTCTCTCTCTCTTGCCCACTGTTCTCTCTCACCTCTCTCTCTCTCGCCCGCCGTTCTCCCTCTCCCTCCCCGTCTTCTCTGAGCTTGACTCTCTTCTTCTGTCCTTGTTTGCTCACTGTACCTCTGCTTTCGCTAATGAGACCATGTGGCATGATGTTTTTCAGCTGTTTGTCCAATTTCAGGTGTTACTCTTGTCGTCCTGCCTTTTTTCTCTCACACACACATACACATACATACAAAACATACACACACACACGTCACTGAAAGAGCAAATCTTATCTAAATAATGTGCTTTCTGCAGAAATTACATGAAAGCTAAAGTCAAAACTCTATTTCATATAAACAAACTCCCAAATTCAAACAAAGAGTCAAATCTTCAACAATTAGTTACCAAGGTATCCCTGGGATAAAAGAAAAAAAGACTTGCATTTATATAGCACTTTTCATGACAGGCAGATGTCTCAAAGCACTTTACAGCCAATGAAATTCTTCTGAAGTGTTGCAACATAGCAGCCAATTTATGTGCAGCGAACTCCCAGAAACAGCAATGTGGTAACCATTGGATAATCTGTTTTTGTGATGCTGATTGATGGATAAATACTGGGGATGACTTTCAAAACAATGCCATGGGATCTTTTACATACACCTGAGCAGGCTGATGAGGCCCCGTTTTAAGTCTCATCCAAACGATGGCACATCTGCCAATGCAGCACACATTCAGCACTGCACTGAAGTGTCAGTCCTGATTGGTTTTTGTGCTCAAGCCCTGGACTGCGTCTAAAAGCAACTGGAGTGGGCAAGATTAAAGCAAGTTATCCCATATGTAGCAAGGAAAAGCATACAAATGAACCTGGCCCAATTAATAACAACTTGCATTTATATAGCACCTTTAGCATAGCAATAAAAAATCCCATGACGTTTCATGTGACCATTATCAGACACAATTTGGCAATGAGCCAGGTAAAGCGATATTAACACAGGTGACCAAAAACTTGGGCAAAGAGGTAGTTTTTAAAGAGTGACTTAAAGGAAGGAAAAGAGAGGTTGACGAGGGTAAAGCTTTCGGGAGAGAATTCCAGGCTTGGATCTTAGAGATCTGAAGGCATATGAAATGGAAATCCGGATGTGCAAAAAATCAAAATTGGAGGAACCCAGAGATCTCAAAGGATTGTCGGACTGGAAGGATGAATAGTTAAGACAGACAATCAAGATTCATTGCTCCCTACTCCAGGACCATCCTGGAAAACATAGATAACCCCCGGTTTCTTTTCTCTGCTGCAAACCTTTGTCTTAAACCTCTCTCCCTTGTCCCCTCCACCCCACTTCCAACAATAAGTGCAAGGGGCTTTCTTTGTCATGAAGGTCAAGACCATTCGATTAGCTGCCTCTGCTGCATCACTCCCTTCCACTAGCCCCCCTTGCCAAACTTCCTATAATGCCCCCAAATGCGCTAGTGGGGGGAAGTCACAATTTTCTCTAGTTTCTCTGCTATATCCTCCATGCCCTCTCCAAGTTCATTTTGCCCATGTAACCCATTTCCCGTTCCCTTGATCCTATTCCCACAAAACTGTTAATCACCCAACTTCCCCTCCTGGTCTCATGTTTGCTGGCATTGGTGTCTCTCTTTAGGTGTTGTCCCTTTCTCATTTAAATCTACCATCAACACCTCTGTCCTCAGAAAAGGAACCCTTGACCCCACCATCCATGCAAGCCACTGTCCCATCATCAAGCTTGCATTCCTCTTCAAAGTTCTTGAACATGTTGCTGCCTCCCAAATCTGTTCACATCTTTCTCGGAACTCCTTATTTAAAACCCCCAAACAGGTTTCTACCCTAGTCACAGAATCGAAACAGCTCTTATCAAATTCACAAATGGTATCCTACATGCCTGTGATAAGCTTCCCCCCTTGTTCTGCAGCCTTGACCGCACCATCCTCCTCCAACATTGCTCCACTGTTGTCCAACTGGATAGGGCTGCATTTGTCTAGATATATTTTTGTTTTTTAGTCATAACTAGAGTATCACTTGCAGTGGCTTCTCTTCCTGCTTCCACACCATTATCTCCTGTGTCCCCCGAGGATCTATCCTTGGTCCCCTCCTATTTCTCATCAATGTGTTGCCCCTCAGCGACATCATCTGGAAACATAGCGCTAGTTTTCACATCTATACTGAGGGCACCCACCTCTACCTCATCACCATCTCTCTTGACTCCTTCACTGTTAACTTATCAGACTGCTTATCTGACATCCAGTTGGACAAGCAGAAATTTCCTGCAGTTAAATATTGGGAAAACTGAAGCTGTTTTTGGGCCCTGCTCCAAACTCCGTTCCCTAGCTACTGACTCTAATCTCTCCCTGACAACAGTCTGAGATTAAGCCATTGTGTTTGCAAATCTGGTGCATTTTTGACCCTGAGATGGGCTTTCTACATCATATTATGCTGTCATTTTGACCGCCTATTTCCACCTCCATAACATGGTCTGACTTTACCCCTATCTTAATTCATTTGCTGCTGAGACCTTCATTCATGCCTTAATTACCTCTGGACTTCACTATTCCAATGCACTCCCGGCTGGCCTCCCACATTCTACCCTCCATATACTATAACTCTGCTTCCCACATTTTAACCCGCACCAAGTCTCATTCCTCTATCGCCCCTGTGCTTGCTGACCAACATTGGCTCCTAGTCAAACAATATTTTGACTTTAAAATTTTTATGTTTGTTTTTTAAATCACTCATAGCCTTGCCTTTTCCTTTCTCCTCCAGCCCCACAACCCTTCAAGATAGCTGCGCTCTTTTAATTCTGGTCTCTTGTGTAAGCCTGATTTTAATCGCTCCACCGATGGTGGCCATACCTTCAGTTGCCTCAGCCCCAAGCTCAGGAATATCCCCTCTCCACCTCTCCACCCCATTTTCCTCTTTGAAGACATTCCTTAAAACCTACCTTTTTTCCCAACCTTTTGGTCATCTGCCCTAATATCTGCCTATGTGGTCCTGTGTTTATTGTTTTATAAAGCTCCTATGAAATGCCTTGGGACTTTTAATTATGTTAAAGGCACAATATAAACATAAGTTGTTGTTGATTGGGCTATTAGATACAAAATTTCCATCATGTGGTGCATGAATACATATGCCATCTGACACCAAAAGGCCCATAAAAAAGGAAAACTCAAACAGAGGCCAGAGATTTCCATTAGCAGCTGGAACATAAAGTGAAATGACTTGGCTTGGCTTGACTACTAAACAAAGGTGAATGTCCAACCACATATCTATTCCTTCACTAAAATTGTCTACTTCCAGCTCCATAACATCCCCCAACCCTACTCTGCCTCAGCTTATCTTTCAACATGCTGGCCAGCCTCACAATTTCCACCCTCCATAAACCTGAGCTCATTCCAAAACTCTGCTGTCCATATCCTAACTCACAGCACATTCCATGCCTTAGCTCAGTGACCTATATTAATTTCTGGTCTGCCAATGTGTCGAGTTTAAAATTCTCAGGCCAGTTTTCAAATTCCTCCTGGCCTCACCCCTCCCTATCTTTGAAAACTCCCCAGCCCCACAATCCTCCAATATCTGCGTTCCTCTAATTACGTCCTTTTGCACATCCTCAGTTTTAATCACCTCACCATTGGCGGCCATGTCTTTGGCTGATCGGTTCTAAATATTGTATTCCGGATAGCCAGTTGATGAAGGTTGATACGAGAGCCAATCTTTACTCAATCTTACATTTATTTACAGAGTGAAACATTACAAGCATATACCTCCTAACTCAACCACACCAGAGTTTCAGTAAGTGTCTCTTTCTATGTGCTCAAGTGAAACCCTAATTGGTACCCTCAACTTGCATATAATTAAACACAATTGATACATAATTAACACTAAGCTTTTGAACTTACTCACTGCCCCTCTACCTTTCTTTCCTCCTTTAAGATGCTCCTTAAAACCTAATGCTTTGACCAAACTTTTGATCAATTGATCCTAATATTTTCATATGTGGCTCGGATATTGTTTAATAGCTCTCCGGTGAAGCACCTTGCAACACTTTACTAAATAAAAGTGCTATATAAATGCAAATTGTTGTTGCTGTCATCAATACCTTAATTCAGAACCATATCAAAATATTCTTGGATACGTGTAAAGGATGTTCAGCATGTGCTGGGATGGTCAAGCACCTAATTATATATGTTGAACCCCTTTTGCTTTTGATGAACTTAATGAAATAGTAACACCCAACTAATTTATGTTACCATGTTTATTCAACAGCTATTACTTGAACATCTGGAGTGCCTTGTGTCGAGACATGAGAGATCGCTGCGAATGACCGTGGTCAAGCGACAATCACAATCTCCTTCAGGAGTTTCCAGTGAAGTGGAGGTTTTGAAGGCATTGAAGTCATTATTTGAACATCATAAGGCTTTGGATGAAAAGGTGAGAAGGTAATTGGTGAGACAGAGTGCAAAGAGTTATGACTGATGATCACATTTGTGCCTTTCTTAACTTACACAAAGTATTTAATAAATAGCAAGGTTAGGTTAATCTCCAATTCTTCAGAATGGTGATTAGAGATCTGCTGGGAAACTCCCATTACTTCAAAAAGAAAGGTGAATTGGTTTTTGAAGTGAAACACCATATTTGAAATGCTTTGGGTGAAGGTTTTTAAATACTTGAATAACAGAATGCTGTTACCGATTTACTGTGGGTTTGAACTGAAATTGACTGTCTGCCAAAGTCAGTGTGATTGACGGTTATTGCATGTGACTTTGGATTTTCACTGAATCTGGCCAAATGCTGAGAGATGGGAGCACCTAACATTATTGTCTCTAAATGTGAAAAGCTTTGCTGGTAGCTCTAAATGCCTCACCACAATTACAGAGACTTATAAATTGAATATTTGTTATTTGACAGTTGCCAAGTTGCACTGTGTTTATCTCTGTGCTGCGGTTTTCATTATGTGTGATCTACTGTTAATCCATTTTGCTTCTGACATAAATACGGTGGCAGTGGGAATACAGTATTCTGTTGTGGTGGTACTCTGCATATGAATAAGAATAAATGCTGCATAAAAGAAAAATGGTTGCTCTAAGGGTTGGCCTAGAATAATGGGATTTCATAACTAATTCCTCAGATTTCATCCATTTTAAAAGGATTACGATCATAGATTTATTTACTGAGGAACTCCTGTTAAAATTGATTTTGTTCTAGAGCTGTAAACTGAAATTGAAATACTTAAGAGTTATGGTTTTTTAAACACTGCTGTAAACTATTTACTATTGACTAGAATGGTGATTGACCATCAAAGTCTCTGTGGGTAGCAGCCTGCAGATATGACTTTGGTTTTTCATTTTACCTGCCCTGTGGCTAATTCCTGGTAAAGCTGGATTGCAAACCATATAGATTGGCATTATGAGGGATTTCACACAATCTATTAGGAATGAGAGTCAAACCAAAGTCAGTTATTCTCCTGCAGGGAGATGAATCGATCAAATATGACTGACGTGATGGCCGGGGATTTCTGTGCCCACCAGCGTTGGGCATGTTCGGTGGCATGAGCGGACAATATGGCATGATCATGTTCTCAACAGCGCGAAACCAGTTTGCGATCGTCCTCTCAGCCTGTTGATGGCGAGCCGCGTTTCCCGCCATTGGATGTCGGGAACCTCATTGTAATACACCTGCATATCATGATTGGCCAACCCGCCAGAATCATTGCCCCCTCCCCCACCACTGGATCGTCCGTCCACCACGCCAGGAAAGACGATGTGTTTCACAACAGCATATAAAAGGCATGCACTTGGTGGTCTGCATTTTGAGGGGAACTCAGAGGTGAGTACACAGCAACGATGTGCAGCGCTCACCAGGGTCTCTTGTTGGAATTCAAGCGTGAGGCACGTTGGGTGGGGTGGGGAATCAAGGTGCGGGGCCTTGCGGTTGAGGCAACTTGTGGGAGGGGTGGGCATGGGCATCTTTGCGGTTAAATATAATGCATAAGCACACAGGCTGGGGGCTAGGGTGGGCGACGGAAGCGACCACGCATTAAGGACACCTTATATAAAGTGACCATCGCTGAAAAACTGAGACAGTTCAAGCGCAGCCATTGATATGATTGTAGTCGGGCTACTAGCTTATTTACACACTTGAGCAACACAGAGGCATCAAAGTGCCACCAAGTGCTCCAGGGCTCTCGACCCCTCAAGCAGACACTGCAAATTCATGAGCATTTTAGTCGACTGCAGAACAATTGGATGACTGTGCATGTCGTATAATCTCCTTGCTAAAGCTGGCCACGTGGCAGTCACTGTTGGAGGCGCTCACAGCCCCTCGCAATGTAGGCTTTCCTGGAGCAGTCACCCCAATGGCTCAAGCTAACAGCGCAGCCTTGCAGCACAGGTTAGGAGAATGCCTGCGCCTGAGCTGAGAGCACAGCATGCAGTCCAGTGGGCAAAGCTGCCGCCAATTGGTGAGTGAAGTGGGCCGGAGGTGGGTGGGGTCTTGGGCAGCGCACTAATCTCTGGCCATCCAAATGGTGGCCAGCACTCTCTGGGAAATGTTAAGGGACCTTCATACTTAACTAGGGGGAGGCAGTGGTGTAGTGGTATTGTTACTGGACTGGTAATCCAGAGACCCAGGGTAATGCTTTGGGGACCTGGGTTAAAATCCCACCATGGCATATGATGGAAGTTGAATTCAATAAAACTCTCGAATTTGAAGTCTAATGATGACCATAAAACCATTGTGGATTGTTGGGAAAACCCATCTGCTTCACTAATGTCCTTTAGGGAAGGAAATAAGACATAGGAGCAGAAATTAGGCCAATCGGCCCATCGAGTCTGCTCCGCCATTCAATCATAGCTGATAAGTTTCTCAACCCCATTCTCCCCGTAATCTTTGATCCCCTTACCAATCAAGAATCTATCTATCTCGGTCTTAAATATACTTAATGACCTGGTCTCCACAGCCTTCTGTGGCAATGAATTCCATGGATTCACCACTCTCTGGCTAAAGAAGTTTCTCCTCATCTCTGTTGTAAAAGGTCTTCCCTTTACTCTGAGGCTGTGCCCTCGGGTCCTAGTCTCTTCTACTAATGGAAACATCTTCCCCATGTCTACTCTATCCAGGCCTTTCAGTATTCTGTAAGTTTCAAGCAGATCTCCCCTCATCCTTCTAAACTCCATCGAGTATAGACCCAGAGTCCTCAAACGTTCCTCATATGTTAAGCCTTTCATTTCTGGGAACATTCTCGTGAACCTCCTCTGAACCCTCTCCAGGGCCAGCACATCCTTCCTGAGATATGGGGCCCAAAATTGCTCACATTATTCTAAATGTGGTCTGAACAGAGCCCTATAAAGCCTCAGCAGCATATCCCTGCTTTTATATTCTAGTCCTCTCGAAATAAATGCCAACATTGCATTTGCCTTCCTAACTACCGACTCAACCTGCAAGTTAACCTTAAGAGAATCCTGGAATAGGACGCCCAAGTCCCTTTGCACTCCAGATTTCTGAAATCTCTCCCCATTTAGAAAATAGTCCATGCCTTTATTCTTCCTACCAAAGTGCATAACCTCACACTTCCCCATGTTGTATCCATCTGCCACTTCTTTGCCCATTCTCCTAACCTGTCCAAATCCTTCTGCAGCGTCCCCGCCTCCTCAATTCTACCTGTCCCTCCACCTATCTTTGTATCATCTGCAAACCTAGCCAGGATTCCCTCAGTTCCTTCATCTAGATCATTAATGTATAAAGTGAAAAGTTGTGGTCCCAACGCTGACCCCTGCGGAACTCCACTAGTCACCGGCCGCCATCCTGAGAAGGACACCCTTATCCCCACTCTCTGCCTCCTGCCAGAGAGCCAATCTTCTATCCATGCTAGTACCTTGCCTTTTATCTTGGGCTCTTATCTTACTGAGCAGCCTCCTGTGCGGCACCTTGTCAAAGACCTTCTGGAAGTCCAAGTAGATAACATCCATTGGCTCTCCTTTGTCTAACCTACTCGTTACCTCCTCAAAGAATTCTAACAGATTTGTCAGGCATGACCTCCCCTTGATGAAACCATGCTGACTTTGCCCTATTTTACCATGTATTTCCAAGTATTCTGAAATCTCATCCTTAGTAATGGACTCTAAAATCTTACAACGACCGAGGTCAGGCTAATCGGCTTGTAATTTCCCGTCTTTTGCCTCACTCCCTTCTTAAACAGGGGGGTTACATTAGCGATGTTCCAGTTCTCTGGGACCCTCCCTGACTCTAGTGATTCCTGAAAGATCACCACTACCACCTCCACTATCTCTTCAGCTATTTCCTTCAGAACTCTGGGGTGTATTCCATCTGGTCCAGGTGATTTATCCACCTTCAGACCTTTCAGTTTTCCTAGCACCTTCTCCTTGGTAATGGCCACCATACTCACCTCTGCCCCCCGACTTTGGGGATGTCACTCGTGTCCTCACTGTGAAGACTGACGCAAAGTATCTATTCAGTTCCTCCGCCATTTCTTTGTTCCCCACTACTACTTGTCCAGCGTCATTTTCCAGCGGCCCCATGTCCACTTTTGCCTCTCTCTTTCCCTTTATATATCTAAAAAAAAACTCTTGCAATCTTCTTTTATATTACTGGCTAGTTTACCCTCATATTTAATCTTTTCCCTCCTTATTTCTTTTGTAGTTGTCCTCTGTTGGTCTTTGTAGACTTCCCAATCCCCTGGTTTCCCACTGCTCTTCGCCACATTGTATGCTTTCTCTTTAGCTATTATGCTGTCCCTGACTTCCCCTGTCAGCCATGGTTGTCTCATCCTCCCTTTAGTATGCTTCTTCTTCCTAGGGATGAACTTTTGCTGTGTCTCCCAAATTACGCCCAGAAACTCCTGCTATTGCTGTTCCACTGTCTTTCCTGCTAGGCTTATCTCCCAGTCAATTCTGGCTAGCTCCTCCCTCATGCCTCTGTAGTTGCCTTTATTCAACGGTAAAACCATTACACCTGATTCCAGCTTTTTCCTCTCAAATTGCAGGGTAAATTCTATCATATTATGGTCCCTTCCTCCTAAGGGTTCCTTCACCTTAAGCTCCCTTATCAAATCTGCCTCATTACACATCACTAAATCTAGAATTGCCTGTTCCCCAATGGGATCCCCCACAAGCTGCTCCAAAAAGCCATCTCATAGACATTCCACAAATTCCTTTTCTTGGAATCCACTACCAATCTGATTTTCCCAGTCTACCTGCATATTGAAATCCCCCATGATCACTGTAACCTTGCCTTTCTTACACACCTTTTCTATCTCCTGGTGTATGTTGTGCCCCACATCCTGACTACTGTTCGGGGGCATGTACATAACTCTCATTAGGGTTTTTTTTTACCTTTGCGGTTCCTCAACTCTACCCACACAGATTCTACATGATCTGACCCTACATCATTTCTTGCTATCGATTTAATTTCATTTCTTATTAACAAAGCAACCCCACCCCCTCTGCCAACCTGCCTATCTTTTTGATAGGATGTCTACCCTTGGATATTTAGCTCCCAGTCCTGATCCCCTTGCAGCCATGTCTCTGTAATGCCCACCACATCATATCTGCCAATTTCAATCTACGCCACAAGCTCATTTACCTTATTTCGTATACTGCGTGCATTCAGATACAACACCTTCAGTCTTGTATTTCCCGTCTTCTTTCTCATTGTCATCCCTTTATCTGATGTGCTTGAAGTTAGATTCCTAGCCCTTTCCAAACACTCTGTCCTATTTTGTGTTCTGGAGACTTTAATAGCCTCTCCTGGGCTCTCCTTTCTTTTCAGTGTTTTCATAATTTTCCATGAAGTTGAATCCCCCACCCCCCCCCCCGCCAAACCCCTCCCCACATGCTAACCTGCTGCTTTGTTTCCCATTAGTTATACTAATCCCATTAGTCAAATCTGTCGTCCTTACCTGGTCTGCCCTACATGTGACTTCAGACCCACAGCAATGTGGTTGATTCTTAAATGCTCTCTGAAATGGCTTAGCTTAGCACAACTAGGGATGGGCAGTAAATGCTGGCCTAGCCAAAAGGCTGTTAGTCCACCCATGTTAACCCATGTGTCTCTCTCTTTCATCCTGCAGGAGTATATTAGGAACATGGAGCCTGGTGAATTAGCTGTATGCCTGATGGCCTACAGAGAGTGAAGTTGACGGAGGGGAGGGCGACTGAGGCTCCTGGCTGCACAGAGGGAGGAGCAGCAATCTCAGGAAGAAATGGCTGCTAGGGCTCCTGCATGCGCTGCCGAAGAGCCACAGCGAGCCATTGCTGATTGGCACCTAGCAACACCCAGGGTCTATAGATGCCGATTTTCATTCCTTCAGATGACCGAGAACCAGTGTCGGTGAAGACTGCGCATGTCTAGGGAACTGGTCGGTCGCATCTGCCAGCTGCTGCAGCATTTGGCGCCATGGGGATATGGAGGGCATCCACTGCCAGTGGCCGTGAAAGTGACAGCGCTGCTCAATTTCTACACCAGTGGCTCCTTTCAGGGCTTCGCAGATCTCTGTGTGAGATCTCACACCCACAAGTGCAACCGTGAGGGCACGGAGGCCCTGGACTGTGACAACTGCCTTTATCTTGTGCAGAATGGTTTTACGTCGGAGTGACAAGAACACTGCTCATCAGAACAAGGAGCCATAGGCAGGGAGACATTCTTAGGAGTTTATTGACAATTGTGATCATTATGTACAAGTGATTAACGCCAGGCTGTGCAGCTAATTGTTCTTAACTTTCCTAACCCTGCCACTACGTCTTGGTGCTCCCTGGACGTCCACAGCGGAGGTGGAGGCAGCCTGCTGATTGTGATGCCCTGTCTGTGATGACCTTGGCCTGCGTCCTCTGGAGGGCCAAGACCTGGAGGGCTCTGGCCTGTTTTTGGGGTCCTGCTGTGTAAGAGTGGCACCCTCCTCGGCCTGTGAAGCTGGAGCTTCTGGGGTCACAGGAAAAACAGATTTGGATAGACAGGACGCTCCCGGACTCACCTGGATGGATGGCTCCAGAGTGTACACCTGCTGATCTCCTCCCAACGGGTGCCCGAGGGCCCCAGGCTGACTCCTTGAGAAGAAAGGGTAGCTGGAGTGAGATCGAGCTGACCGTCACCCTTCTCGAGTACACACTGTTGGAGACCAACTATAGCATCAGCAATGGAGTTGAGCCCCTGCTGCTGTGCAAGAACGAAGTCATAGACCAAGGTCTCCATGGCAGCCGCCATCCTATCAGTGTTGACCTTGGTGCGTTGGCATTCCGACGCTGTCACCTCAGAGTGAAGGCGGATGGACTCCTCCATCGTGCCTTGCAATCTGAGGAGTGTAGCGGACGTCCCTTCCTGACGTTCCTGAGCTTGCCTTTGCAACTGTGACATGAACCAGTCCAGAGGCTCGTCATCTGACTTGGACTCAGCAAATATCTGGCCTCCAGCAGTTCTCAGAGTGCTGGACACCTGGGAAGTCCCTGCCGCCACCTGCTGTGGAACAGACAATGCGATGTGCTCACCAGATTGTGATCCCAAGGCTACTCTAAAGCTAAGTTCCACCAAGGTGTGTTGTCTCTGCTCTGGTGGAGGTGTGGATGAGCACTGTGACAGGCTGTGGAGGGTGTCTCCAGATTCCTCTTCAAAGCTTCCTTCAGAGCTTGATTGAAGGCCCTGGGTCATGGACTCCATCGGCTGTTTTTCACATGTGCCTGCAGAAGCAAGGGAAGATGATCAGTGCATGGCAGTGGCCTGTGAAACAGGACACATCACTCACTGCATGATTGTCTGATGGATGTTGTACTGCTGGACCCTCACTTGGTAGAGCAGCGCCGACCTCACTGTCAGCACAGGACCAGTGCAGATTGTCACTGGCCAGCTAGATGGCTCTGTTTTCAAAGCCTATGAGGACCTTTATTTCAGGCATTCCTCCACCAGTCTGCAACCTCTCCCTCTTGTTGTGTGCCAGCTTGTCCTGCATGAATAGAGATGGAGAGAGTGTAAGCAGCACACCTGCCAGGCCAGATAATAAGTATACCTGGCATTTGTGGGTGGTGAGTGGTCCTATGGATGGGGTGAGGATAATGACAGTGCGACAGTGTGAGAGAGTGAATGATGATGTCCTTTGAACTGCAGTGTGTGAGGTCCCTGTGGACGTATGATGGCTTTCTGAGTGTGAATTGAGAATGATGAGAAGAATGACTTACTCTGGCAGAATGGAGGATATCATTTATCCTCTTCTGGCACTGGGTGGCTGTCCTCTTTTGAAGGGCTGACCACCACTGCCACTGCCTCCCAAGCCTGTTTGGTCATGCTACTGCCCATCCTGCGGTCAGTGCGGAGGTTAGAGGACATCCTGGTGGGTGTCCATGGCATCCAAAAAGTGTTCCAATGATGCGTCGCTAAACCTGGGGGATGCAGTTGTCTTGCCTTCCTTGGGTACCTTTCCTGCAGCAGTTGTGGGCTAGAAGCACTAAGATGTGATGTGCACGGCTGAACTTTAAATATGGCGCCCAGCATGATGAAGTAGCGCGGTGATGGCAGGCGAGTGAATAAGAGCCTGCCCGCCATGGAAACGGTGTGTTTCCCAGGAATGCATAAATAATGTGGCAGGTTTGGGATGATACGGCACTTGGTGCAAATCTAGGATGATTCCAACCGATGTGAGGAATAGCGTTCTTACACATAATTCAGCTCTAATTAAGCTGAAGAGGGCACATTTTTAAATTTGTATCGACACAACAAATGTAGACAGGTCATTGGGAACATAGGACACAGCTATTTCTTTTCTCTGTAGTTTGACAGATTACTGGTTTCAGATGTCTTATCTGAACAGGAAACATTGTTTGTAATTATAAGTGTATTTTTATTTTAATCAATGGAGCGACTATATTTGCTTCCATCATAATTCAGTGTGTATAGAGCCTGTGCTATAGCAATTTAGAACTGATCCTACTGCTGTGCTCTCTCCCCACAGCCCTGCCTCTCTCTTGGTTTCAAATAATAATGCAGTTTTCCTTAAAAGGTGCATAGCATCTTCATCTGCTGTTGCAGATCTTCACATGCCCTGTGTGAAGACATTGCTCCTTTAACCTCTCGTCCTTAATTTTAAGTTAATGATTCCACATTACCTGATTACCCCATCATATAATCCTTCCCTATTCACTTTATTAAAATGTCTTTGTAATCTGCAAAAAGAACTCTGCTAAATCGCCTCTTGGCCCCAAATTGTCCCAGTATCTGAAGCCTCTCCTTACAACCATAGTCCCATTCTCAACATCTTCCTGATTAAAGCTATGCCATAGAAACATTGTAGTTTTAGTGACTTATATAATGTGGCGCCTGAGACTGCACACAATGCCCTGTTTTCTGATGATTTATCATTTTCTCTCTTTAGTCTTATAATGCATGATTCTATTTATAAAACCCAAATATTGTTGCCTTTTTTCATGATTTAAAATCCCTGTACCTGCACTTTCAGGCAATTATCAGTTTAAGCATCCAGTACTCATTATTCGCCCACACCCTTCAGCATCCATCTATTAGTCAGTCAGATGGTAACAAGAGAGCATCAGTTGAACATAATTTCAACTAGAATTAAGGGATAGTTAGATTTCTTTGCTACAACCTTTGTTGAAGTCGAGCCCATAACTTATTTTCAAAGAGAAGTCGTTATTTGGAAAAGAGAAATATTAGAATATAGGAGCAGAAAAGAGGCTGTCTGCCTAACCTGGTGAGAATCGAGGACGCGGAATTGATGGGCTAAAAGTTTCTGTATTAAACATTCCGTTGTCCTGAGTTGCAATGGGCTGGGGCAACATTTTCAGTAATGTTACTTTCTTAAATCTCTCAATTCTGCCGCTCTTTAAAATAAATTTCCAAACTCCGTGTCATTTCCTAATTCTATCAAACTGTGTGTTCCATTGCTTAAGAAAGTCAAAATCATTACTATGTCCATTAAACCTGTTTAGCTTTAGAGCTATTGCTTCATCAGTTAGACAGGTTAACTTTAGAAATTAAACTGTGTGAATAAGTATTTCAACAAAAAATGTAAAATTTGGTCGTGTACTGGGCCAGGGCATTGACATGAAATTTGGACCTGAGCGTTGCTGGAGGCATATTATCTAAATGGTGAGAGATCGCAGGGCTCTGAGATACAGAGGGATCTGGTTGTCCTAGTGCATGAATCACAAAAGGTTAGTATGCAGGTACAACAAAAATGAGCAAAACTAATAGAATCTTATCATTTATTGAAAGGGGAATTGAATACAAGTGTAGAGAGGTTATGCTTCAGTTATGCAAGGCATTGGTGAGACCACATCTGGAGTACTGTGTACAATATTGGTCTCCTTATTTAAGGAAAGATGTAAATGCAGTTCAGAGTAGGTTTACTAGATTAATACTTGGCATGGGCGTGTTGTTATGAGGATAGGATAAGCTTGTATCCATTGGATTTTAGAAGAGTAAGAGGCAACTTGATTGAAACATATAAGATCCTTAGGGGACTTGACAGGGTGGATGTGGAAAAGATATTTTCTCTTGTGAGAGAATCTAAAACTCAGGGTCACTGTTTAAAAATACTGGGTCATCCATTTAGAACAGAGATGAGGAAAAGTTTTTTTTTGAGGATTGAGAGACTTTGGAATTCTCTTGCTCAAAAAGTGGTTGAGGCAAAGTCCTTGAATATCTTTAAGGCAGAGGTAGATAGATTCTTGACAAGCAAGAGGTTTAAAGGTTATCCGGGGTTGGCAGGAATGGACAGTTGAGATTAAAATGAGATCAGTAATGATCTTATTGAATAGTGCAGTAGGAGCAAGGGGCCGAATGGCGTACTCTTGCTCCTAATTCGTATGTGTGTTTGTGACAGCTCTAGAGAAGTAAGTCTTGCAGGTGAGGTAATTTTGAAGAATTTCTGTTGTAAAGTCTTTGGAGATGTTTTTGGAGTCGTTCTAGTGAACTCCTGGAATTGGCAGGCAGTGCTGCTGCATTATTGCAGGGAGGACAGAGGATTACATGACCTGTCCCCACACAGGCTACAGCAGATATGGGGGTTGCAGCCACAGTGCCTCTGGGTATGGAACATGTCAGAGAGAATGAGCAGAGGCTGCAGAGAGAGTATGCTCTGCACCATACTCTCTGCTAAATTGAAACTTGACTCTTCGTGCTCTTCAACAGTGACAGGAGACTGGCTGACACCTCAGCCAATGCACCAAGCATTTCAGTGAGCATCCTCATCAATGTTCTCCAGTGTGTCACACCATTGAGGTCCTCACTTGAGACCCCTGGTAGCAGAACTTGTCCAAAACCTTGCCCCTTAAGGGAACTTGCACAGAAATGATCCTTTCCCCCGGCATGGCTGCAGCCCACTCATGCTCACTGACTCACCATATGCAGATCCTAACCCTGTATCATTTCTAAGGCACATACCATGTCAGTATCTGAGCTTGTGGCTGCACTCTTCATTAGGGCTGTGGCTACTGTGATTGGACAGGGGGCACCTCTTTGGGTGTCTGAAAGTAGAAAATCGAAAGGAGAAGGTTGGTGTGAGGGAAGGGGTAGTAGGATGGGAAGCAAGAGTGGTGGTAGCATCTGCAGCAACCATACCATCATACTGAATGTTCTCAGTGATGCAGGATGCCACGAGTTCTGTCGCATCATGATGCAGAGGAACATGGCCTACATAGGGCCCAGGAGATGCAGGCATCCTCATTACCTGCTGGTTCTGCTCTGATCCCTATTATTGTGTTCCATCATGTCATTCATGAGAGAGGGAGAAATGTTAACAATTGTGTAGCTCTGTGTTTGGGTAATGCGCCTGCTACAGCAGAACAGCTGAAAGATTGTGGAGCCAGTGAGAGGTGAATGTAAGAATGTGTGAGAGTGAAGTGGGTGGTAACTGGATGTTGACATGAGTCCTGTGTGCCAGGGACTGCTGCTGGGTGAGTGACGGGGATGTGGTGCATTGAGCAACATGAAAGGTTGGTGGAGTGCTGGATTGGAGATGTTATGTGAAGGTACATTCACTGACTTTGACCGCTCGTGTGAAGTCATTAGCCTTCTTGTGGCACTGCTGCTGGGTTCTTGGGACTGGACACTGACAATTCATCTCCCTGGCCACCTGCTCACATTCCCTTCTCAGAGTGATCTTTCAAGGCTTCCTGGGCCTCTGCAGAGCCATGGTGTCTCTCCTCCTGTACACCTCCAGCACTGAGGTCCCCAGCCCTGCATCTCTAACAATGGAGACCTCTGTCTTCATTGTTGTTCCATTTTTTTTCACAATTGCAGAAATAAAATAAGCACTAGCCACCTGTAATTCATTGCAGCTTTCCTTGAAGAAGAACAAACTGCCATTAAGAACAGAAGGCTGGCTGCACCATGTGCTTTCTATAAATGCTGCTCAGCTCCCCGCTGAGTGCAGAAGCAGCCATCAGTGCAGCAGACATTCATCCCTACTCAACAATTGTAAATGATAGTCTGAAATTTAGGCACTGCCCACATCCATCAGAATTGGCCTGGGCAGATCACAACTCATAATCCCATTGCCTGAAAAATTGCCCAAACCAATCCTGAGTTCTATATTGCGAAGGTTTCAATGCTCCCAGGGCAGTTAGCAAATTGTAACTTGGTGAGACAGTGTTATAGAACATCGAAATGTCAGGTTCCTACCTGCAGCTCTCCACATGATAAATTCAAAATGTGTATTTTTGGAGTGACTCCTGTCATGACATGACTCATGGAGACTATGAGCATTCTGTTTAAATTGATGGCTTCTTTATCTACCCACGTAAAGGTAGCCCAGACAAAACTCATAATCAACATGTATTCAGTCTGCCAACATATCAGAAACTTGGGGTGGATGATACAGAAAAATTGAAATGTGGCACACAGGAGAGAATTTAGAAAGTGACAGATAGTCAGGCATATCAGTCTGTGTTCAGCCATGTATGTTAGTCTGTGCTGTACACATGAGCTGCCACTGAGCTCCAAATGTTAATATCAAATGGAGCTTCCTGAAGAATAGTCACGTGAGTTGAGAACAGGCCTGTCTGTGGCTACTTGTCACAGTATTTTGTTTTAAAGCGATAGGTACTTACTCTCCATTTTAATTACTGGTACTGATCAGTTTATTGATGAGTTAACAAACAACAGTGCCCTAAATGGGAGATTGTTTTATATCCTGAATCTCGCTGATTTTTCTTTACTGAGTTTCTGGGGTTATTTTAAATTCTTCACTTGTTTCCCAGTGATGGCTTTATCTCCTGAGATATTTTCAGGGTTCAGATCTTGCCCTTGACCTTCAGGGTAAGTGTCAGATTGATACTGTTTTATTTATTCCAAAAGCTCTCATTGTCACAAGCACTGTCGACTTCCCCTTTGAAGAGTGTTTGCTGCCACGTTGACTGTTAAATAAGAAAAGCATTCATAGTGTTACGATGAGCGTAGCTTTTTCTCCGTCTCTCCTTCCTGTTCTCCCAGTATTATGGCTAGTTCTGCATACATTATTCTGCCACATTTAGGTCAGGACAAAGCAGTTTCTGCTTCATGGAAAACTGGCATTATTGCCTCTGGAGTTGGATTGACTTTGTCACACAGGATCGCCAATGGAAATTCAAATTTGTGGCTGCAATATAAACTGGAGTTTCCCATATAAAAACAGAAATACCTGGAAAAACTCAGCAGGTGTGGCAGCATCGGCGGAGAAGAGCAAACTACCATGCTTGGGCTTGCAGTCAGACTCGTGTCAAACATGTTGTTCCATAGTAGCTTTTGTTCTGTAATGTGGCAACATATTGATGCCAGTTATGCAGGCATTCAGAGAGTGGAAATGCAGTTGAGAATCACCAGCTAAATCACAAGTGGAACAACAGTAGACACCCAGGTCTGAGGTCTGTGCAACCATTGTGCACGTGAAAATAAACATCACTCATAGTATGCAATATAACTACACCCTAACAGGATGCTGTTCCTGCAGCTTAATCATTGACTACTGGGAAGTCATGTTCCCCACTGCTCCTCTACTCATCTGCAGCACCCCCACCACCCCCTTACAAACTCACATAACCACTGTATGGCTGGGATATGTAATTTGCTATGCAAGGTACTTATGGGTATGAAGCTGGGTCCTACCATTCCCTAATGCACTGTGCTGCTCGGATCCCAACTCTCTCTCCACGTGTTCAGTTTTATTAACTTAATCTACAATTATGAACCACAAAGTGCTTGAGTGCATTTCCTGTTCTTATTCTTCAAGGTTCGTGAGCGTCTCCGAGTTGCACTGGAGCGGGTATCAACACTAGAAGAACAACTGTCTTCAGCCAATCAGGAGGTAGGACTGCAAATTTCTAACAAGGTTGTGCTTGTTGTCTGTCATTACAAGCACACTAAAGAGTTTGACTGTACACTTGAGTATTGGCGGAAACTTGAAACCTATTGGGGTATACTTAATGATTTTTGCATAGTTTAGTTTGGGAAGTTTGGACCCTGTGACATTTATGCTACACATATCCTGTTCATTATCAAATGAGGCCTACAGACTGATCATTTAATCTTAATTCTATGCCTTCAATTTATTTGCTCAATATAAATAGATTGAATTAACCCTTCCCTAGTAAAAACAAAAGACTGCAGATGCTGGAAATCTGGAAAAAAAACAAAAATTGCTGGAAAAACTTAGCAGGCCTAAGTTTGGAGAGGAAGACAGAATTAATGTTTTGAGTCCAGATGACTGTTCTGAAGAAGAGTCATCTGGACTTGAAACGTTAACTCTGCCTTTCTCTCCACAGATGCTGTCAGACCATCCCTAGTAAAAGTTGTTTGTTCTTGTGGTTGTATAAGGAAGAGGTTCAGAGGCATGGAGTCTAAACAGCAACCATTAATTGCAGAACGTAACTATGTATAGATATACAAGACAGTAGGCTTCTTCAGTCCAAGCCATGTGCTTTCTCCATTCAGACTAGTCATATGGCTCCCTTTACATTATTATGTATGCAGTACTGTTTTCCCAGTCCCATATTAACCCTTTCAGTCCTGAACAGCCTAATAACACAGTGAATAAACTCGAATGCCGCACGGTTATTGTAAAAATGCAGTTTACAGTGATTTAAGCTGAAATAAAATGTTGCAACTTAATGTAGGGTTGCCATCCTGTCTGTCGTTTGAGTGGGCTGTATAAGTAGTTCTGTATTTCAAACTAAAAGTTCACTTTCTCTTTTTAAGTTACTTCTCTCTTCTGTTGTGGTGACAGTAATTATTAAAACTAATAGGTTTTCAAGGAATTTTCACCAGTATCAAAGCAAGCATCAGAGCCTGAGCAATAATGCTACCTGGGTTGCCAACTATAGCTGGACATTCCTGGATGCTTTATCACACAACTTCCTGCCTCTAACTGCACCCAATCACACATCCTTTTTTCCCATCTCCAATATTTTGTAGCTGAAGGAAAAGTATGCACAGAAAATGAGTAATAAACGTCCTAACGAAGTTTCTCCTAGGTTTCTTGAGGCAGTGCCCAGGAAATTAATCTTCAATTCCGGACAATCCTGGAGGGTTGGCAACCCTAATTCTACTAAACGTTCTACCCCCCTGCCTTTACCTCACCCAAGTCCTGCCACCTGGTCAGTTTGAACATGCCTAAATATTGTGCCCCTGCTTACATCGTTTACAAGTTTCAGTTGAGAGACCAGAACTGGCTGAACATGTGTATACATACAACTACAGTCCTACTATTCAGAAGATATAAATACAGGTTTTGATTTCCTGCAGGACTGAAATTCATGACTGAAAGTAGCCTTCACAGTTTGCTTGCATGCAAAGTATAAGATGCAACATTGTAACTTCAGTCTTCAGTGTTGAGTGTCATGATATAATCACACCCAGCACCACAATTAACATTTAGTGCAACAATTAATATAATGATGTAGCACTGCAAAAAATAGGCTTACTTTACACAGGAGACTTGAGGGACTTCTTTATTTTCTCTTCAATTCCATCCTTTGGCAGTGAGACAAACGGCAATAAAAAGTGCATAAGTTATTAAGAATAGCTATTCTGTCAGCATTGAGGCTTGTGTGCTGACCGCAAATTAATGAAGTCTTTCTGGTTCTGGTGAACCAAATTTGGACCATGTTCCAGCCCTTTTGATAATGGGATGATATGAAAATCCTCCTGTAGGAATCAAAGTGAATTATTAATTTAATAAATTGATTTAGGTCGTTTAATGCATGGACTAGAGTCTGTTGATAAGCATGAATAAAAGTTCAGAGGATATAACCTGAGAATCTGATGCTCAATTGGTTGATTAATATTATCTGAGGATTTGATTGAGATTTTCAAAATTGTGTGGGGTCTGGATAGAGTAAATAGCGAGAAACTGTTCCTGTTAGCAAAACGGTCAAGAAGCAGAGGACATTGATTAAGGATGATTGGCAAAAGAAGCAATGGTGACCTGCATAAATAAGATTTTCCTCAGCAAGTGGTTAGGATCTGGAATGCTCTGCCTGAATCTGTGTTGGAGGCAAATTCAACTGAGGCCTTCAAAAGAGAATTAGATAATAGTGTGAAGTGAAAAATTTGCAGGCCCACAAGGATGGGAGTGGGTCGAGGTGAGTTGATTTTCCAGAGAGCCAGCACAAACATGACAGGCCAAATGGTCTCCTTCAGTGCTGTAACCATTCAGTGATTTTATGAATCCTTTGTTATGTTGTGTTCTTCAAAACATATTCAAGCCTTCATTGTTATTTTTATTACATTCAAGCAATTTTTGGAACCATTTTTGTAGAGGTTATTTTACCTATGCCATTGATGAGTGTCACAATGGACAGCAAGTCAATTAGCATATTGAGTTTTGTTTCACCATGTTATTGGAGAAATGCATATTTTCTCTATGCAGTAAGTAGTGTTGAAACCATAGTTGCAAAATGAACACCAGTTCATGTTAGTCCTTGAGGAGTATATTCAGCCCAATGTTTCCTGGTTCTGATTAGGATGAAAAATTCAATTATGTTTTAACTCCTTTTTCACTAGCGAACAGGAATTCAGCCAGGTGAGATGGCTTGACTTGGCTTACTTGCTACGGAATGCAATTAATTTAACTATCTGTGGAGTTGCACCCGAGTAAAGGAGTTGTCATCTCCATAAAGGGGAAGGAGGGAAACTTCTGCTGGCAAATTTCTCAACATTTCCAATCCTCATTGTCATAGTATCAATAACTATACATGGCTGCCATTATAATTTGCAGAGCTGATGAAAACAATTTTTGACCAGTAAATGTCCCATGTATAGAGAATGTATAGGAAGTGTTGAATTAGGTACAAATACAAACATAATTTTCTCAATTGGATTCATAATCAGGAAAACAGCAACAAGTTGAATTTGTATTGTGCTTTTACTATAATAAAACATCCCAAGGTGCTTCACAGACCAAGAATGAAATCAAGTCGTATTAGGAGAAATTGGGTCAGATGACCAGAAGCTTGGTTCACATCCACATGCTGCTGAAAAGATATGTTATTATTCTTTTTTAAACAGCTGCATTGCAGTGGTTAGTTCCTCCAATGGAAGCTGCTAACTGGAGCTGGGAGTAGTGCAGCATCAATAATTCCTACCAATGAGTTGTGTCTCTTGAGTTTTCAGTGCCTATTATCAATCAGCCTGATGAACAGTGAGTTTCCGCTGATCAACACAGAGCACTGTGATTGGATATTTAGAAAATGTGATGCAAGTAAAGGCCACTTGCTCTATTACTTCCTGATATTATGGATAACCTTTATTCTGGAGGTGAGAATGCATACAGGACAAATTGTATGTAGGCCGCATATTTAGAACAAGTCTTCAAATAAAGGAGCTTGAAATAATTAATCTGTCTCATCAATACAGTCCCCTTAATTTGACTGTTTTAATTGTTTTCAACTTCAGGTCCACAGTATAATTTTGATTAGCGAATGGCAGTCGTTTGAATGAGGTGCTTTGATCAGATGTCCAGGGAGTGCTTTAAAGGAGTTTTTGAGGGTTTGAATATATTTTACATGCTTCAAAAAAAACTTGCAAGTGGACATTTGCCTTGTTTTGCATATAGAAGATGATTCCTGAGGCAATGCACTGCAAAAATCAGTGAGGCAATGGCCCGGAATTCGCTGTGGCAGGCATTGAATGGTGTCTTTAGATTCGCCCCTGCACCCTTTAGCTCATAAAATAATTTGTCCACAAAGTTGCTTTAAGTGCAAGCTGCTAATGGCACTGTGAAGGAAGCAAGGCACCTGAAACATGATCAAACAGTGCACTTCCTTAACCAATGAAATTTAAAAATTGTGAAATAAACACAGGAAGGACTGAGAAGGAAATTGCATTAAAGAGGGCGAATTCATTGTCAAATCAAGTACCGAAAGAGAAACAGAGGGGGAAAGATATTAGATTAGGAAAGAAAAGAGACAAAAAAGTAAGAAATAATTATAATATACATTTTTAAAATCTCTCTGAAAAATTGAGAGCCTGAAAAAATGCACTCCCTAGTGGATTGGCCATGTCTGGGAACAATCCACTAGGGAATGCAGAATACACAGGCTGTCTACCTCCCCAGTGAGAACAAGCAATATAGCTGTTGACACCTGGGAAGCACTTAGACATGCAGTGGTGCTGCTAGTGACCTGGGAGCACAATGGCTGACTTCTCTCTTGGCCAGAGGGTTTTCCAGGGTATGAGGGATTTGAAAGGAGAAGAGCACTGACATAATCGAGTTTAAAATAATCTGAAGATGAAACGTTCTGATTTTTCATTGGAAGCTAGCAGCATTTTCAATGAACAGCAGGAGCCTTTCCTCCCTTCTCTCCTCACCCACTAGCAAAAGCATCCCTCAAGGTTAAATTATAAACCAGGCCCATTGATCCTTTGCTGAAGTTAATAACACAATGAGGATTGTTGCCAAATGTCATTGTAACTGGAGCTCTTGGTGTTCATGAAGCCCAAAACTGCATTTATGTGAAGGGATCCTCCAATCACTGTATGAAAGCTATCACTTGTATCTTGCACTAGCAGTGCTTCAGTACATTCCTACAGCAATCTACTAACTGAACCCATGTGTTTTGCTTTTTTTTCATTCTTTCACAGGTTTTGGGCATCACTGGCTAGACCAGCATTTGTTGCCCATCCCTAATTGCCCTTGAGAATGTGGTTGCTTCTCTCAAACTGCTGCTGTCCATCGGTGTAGGTACACACAGTGCAATTAGGATTGCAAATGTTATGTTAGCATTCATTGCAAAAGGATTGGAGTAGAAGATTAAATGAGTCTTACTACAATTATACAAGATGCTGGTGAGATCACACGTGGAGTGCTGTGTACAGTTTTGATCTCTAACATAAGGAAGGATTTATTTGCCTCAGAGGGAGTGCAACATAGGTTCACTGGGCTGGTTTCCTGGACTGAAAATATTATAAGTTAACTAGGTATTTGGTTCATTAGAATTTAGAAGAACCTAATTGAAACATAAAATTGTTATGGAGTTTCCCAGGGTAGATATTTGGAGAATGTTGCTCTTGGCTGGAGAGTCTAGAACTAGGCATCACAGTCTCAGAATGAGGGGTCAGCCATTTAGGACTGAGATGAGGAGAAATTACTTTTCATTCAAAGAGTTGAGAGTCTTTGGAATTCTCAACTGCAGATGTGGATGCTCAGTCATTAAGTATATTCAAGACAAGTTGATAAATTTTGGGTACTAAGTAAATTTAAGGCTATGGGGATTGTGCAGGAAGTTGGATTTTGAGGTGGTTGATCAGCTATGTTCTTATTGAATAGTGGAGCAGACTTGAAGGGCCAAATGGCCTCCGCCTCCTATTTCTCATGTTATTTTGCTATCTCATGAAAAGTGACATTGCTTTATACTGGCTAAACTGCCACACTATGTCCATGTAACAATATCAGCTATGAGGTGTAGTAATTTGCAGTAGATGGGAAGTTGGGATTTTACACATTTTGATCAAATACCAAGGTGGTCGCCTGTTAGGCTTTAGCATCGTGGGTGTTCTTCTGGTGGATTGTGTAAATATAATCCTTCTTACTATGGTAACTGATTGTCTTTCGCTTCCTCACCACTTGAAGTAAATGGAAAGTGTTTCTGGTATTTGAGGAGTGTGAAGTGTGATAAATTCCTTGTGATAGCATGCCCCTGTCACTGAACAGTAATTATGGGTATTCTGACTGTAATCACATTGCATGGTCCAGGATTAAATGATTGTGCTGGTTTGTCAGGCACTGGCAAAACAAAACTGGGCAATCATTGTCAGCTTTAATACCATATTTCAGGTTTGTTGATCAGCATATCTTTATATTGTCAGTTTATATTCTGGTCTGGATCGTGGCAGAGAAGCGGTCAGCCTGATCCAGAGTTTGATGCCAACAGATAACTTATCTGTAGATTGTGTGTGTGTGCGTTGCTCCGTAGCTGTTTAGGAAATTACTCAGTTTTTCTTGATGGTTACTGCAAAGCTAGTTTTTTGACGTTTTTTTTTCTCTCCCTCTGAGCACTGTCTCTCTGAATTGGCTTTCAACCAATAATCTGATATTGGAAGGAGTAATGCGCAAAACTTTTGAAGTCATTGCCATTGAAGGGTGAATACTGAGCATTTTTCAAAACTTCAGGGATTGCCAAGTGGGGAAACATTTTTGCCAAACTGAACAGTCCTGTTGTTGCTGTGGATTTCATTGTATTTTCTATTAGGAGTTCTAACTTTTTGCTTCTGAAGCTTTCCTCTCCGCCCCCCCAACACACACACACACACACACACACACACACACACATCACCGCCCCCCACCCCATATAAAAATTCCATGGACTGCCTCAACATGAAATAAGTTTTTTCTGTATAAAAACTATTTTAATGCCGATCCCCTTCACTATGTTATTGCTGTAGCTATACTGCCGCTGCAGACCATAAAGGTCCCCACATCCATACCGCTCCCCCTATTCCTCCACGAGCCCCAATCACTTGACCCCTCCTCCTCCAGTCTCCCTCTTCCCACTCAATCCTTGACTCCCATTTCGGAGAGGCATATCAGTTGGTCTCTGTTGATTCGTCAGTCAAATGGCCTTTAACCCCAACACCCCCCCCAATTTCCATCTCCACTGCTTTTATAAGTGTTAAGCAAAAGTGTACACTGAACACAACAGGAAGAACACTTTTTTTAAGACTGTGTGATTTCCCCATCTCCCCAGTTGCTCACAACAGTGTTCAAGTTAACGTTGTTGAATGGTTCCAGGTCAACCCTGGAAGATTGAAATCTTAGCTGGAGGCTGATATTGGGGTGGGAACAATTAGTTCTGTCTGTGATGCCCTCCTTGGTAGAGTAAGACTGCAACCAGTCAAAAGTATAGGCTTGCAGGTGAAGAATGGAGTTGGGCTCCAAAGGCCAGCCAATACCCTTGTAACAGTGCGACTGAGCACTTTGAAGACAGGAGGAGAGAAAATGGGGAATATTATACAGTAAAAACTATCTAAATGAGTTTGCAGATGGGTTCAGTTTTGTTGATAATAATTGTCAATGCCAATAGTTTCAAAGTGGTGATATATTCTGCTCCTCTTCTTCCAAGCCTTTTTCCTTGCCCCTTCATCTGATTGACAATTGCGACCATGCAAATAACAAAAAAAGGACATAAGAATTCAAATCTGAAACAAAAGCGTTTGTACGACAGGGAGCCGCCACTGGCTGATTTCAAAAGTTGTGGGGTGCTTGAACCCAATGGTTTCGAGTTGCCACTGGTGACGAATGGCAGTGTGAGGCATCAGGAAGTGAGGGGTAAAATTAGAAGTAGTTAGCCTGGAGGAGGGGAAACTGTAACCCACACAGCATGGTATTCAGACAAATGTTGTGGGAGTGGAGTGGGTAAGGTGTGATATACAGTGGAACCTGGATGGAGCGCTTGAGCTGGGAGAGTGACTGCCGCATCTCTCTCTTGCCACCCATTAGGGGCCTGACGTAGGTGGCAACTGCTGCCATCATCACACGTATTCTGGAGAAGGCAAACAGTGGTCCAAAGTTGGCACCGAAGCCACCAGTTTGCTCAGTTCAATCCCTTCTTTTATGCAATGGTTTTTTTCATTTTTTTTATCTCCTGGGATTCAAAATAAAATCAGATTTATTTATGGCTGAACCCATTGAAAACTTCTTGCAATCCCCTGATTGAGAAGGCCCTGAACTACTAGGTACTTGGAAAGTTCAGCTTTGATCACGAAACGATCTCCACAGGGGGGATTCACCATAGCAATCCAATGTTACCTTTGCCAAAGTTCATCCAATAATCCTGATCTGCAGAGGTTAAGTGTTATTTGTGGGCAATGTGACTCAGCATGAAATCCAGCCATTGATCAAATCTTCCACAAATTTGCCTTGTCATGAAACCGACATTTTTTCATTATATTATTCTGGTTTATTGTAAAGTGAGTTTATGGATGTGAGTATGGATGGCTGTCTGTGTAGCTGAGTTAATTGAATTAGAGTCAGATAGATTACAAGCTTGAAATTATCAAGAGAAGTTAGGGGTAAAAGGCATTTGAAATGCTAATGAGTAAACATGGATAAGGTCTTAGCATGTAGGGTGTGAAGGAAATTTGTATTTTTAGATAAGTGAAGGAGTTGGTTGGTTTCAAAGTGATGATAGGATGTTTACAACTGACAAGATAAGCAAGGCCAAGAAGTGTGTTTATTTTTCCCAAAGGTACTGACCATATTGACAACATGAAATATTTTTATATTATGGGAAAAGTATATTTCCAAAGACATATAGAACAATGGAATTTACAGATTAAAGAGAGAGAAATAGAGAATGGAAAGCTATGTTAGGGGGGGCATGTAAGATTTAAGAGGAGTGTGTAAAATAGCCTTTGGGAAGCCTCCAGCCACTTTTGCAGAAGTTTGCTGTGTCCAGTAATGAAAGGTGGAGGGAAGCCTTTGGGATTTCACTGTCGAGTGGGTGCTGTGGTAAACTTGCTGGCTTGCTATTCAAATTTAAAATCTATTTTGAACTGTTGCCTTAAAGGGAATATGCAGTTGGGAGTCAGGTTAATTAGGAATTTTAGGATTTGTTATAGTATTAAGTAACTGTAATCTTATGTATGTGCTTGAAATCTTTTGTTAATAAATGTTTTAATTTAGTTTTTAAAATCTCTAAAGATGTTAGTGGACTCATTACTTCTGAATTCAGTGCACAAATCTTCTCATAATAAATACAGATTGCAAAACCATTGTGATAACGTGGCCAAGTTCCCCTTGGATTTGGTCTGCCTGGCACACATCACCTGCCACATCATAACAGTGCCTTAGTTTTCTTTTTGGGCTAATGTTACAACAATAGCGTGTAGTTTACACAATGCTCTGAATGGTGTGTCTTGGAGAACGAGTTCACCATTTGGCTTAGCATTAGCATCAGGCTATTTAATCTCTTCTGAAGACCTAGATCAAGCGTTGCCAGGTAACATTTTCTTTTGTCTTTTTCTGCCCTGGATAGCAAAGGAATAATTGTCAGTTATTCCTGTATTTGTAGAAAATGGTTAACTCAGTCACTGCAGCACTATCGCTTCATGAGGTATCTCATCCTGCAGCCAGCTGACTGGGACATATCTTTTAACTCTTCTTCCATCTTAGACCCTCTCTTTTCTATTGCCCGGTTTTTTTCTTTCTTTTCCATCTTACTTTTGAGAAGGACAGATTTAATTCTTGAAATTTGCTCATTTACTAACGATGGTTTCACTTAGCACTGGTCTGGCGATTAAAAGTGTGCTTGCTTCATTAGAATCTCTTGCAATCTCTCTAGACCTGCCCTGTTGTGCTTTTATTTGAGTGGACTCCAACTGCGAGTCTTGGTGTTTTGCCAAATAGTTTCTTTTGGGTGTTACTTTATTGTCTAATTGTTCTTCGATTTGAGTGCCTTGTGTTTAAGAATTTGAGCTGTGTTTGCTTTCTGATGAAGTATGGTCACTTAGTTGGCAACCTCTTACAAGATGACATTGGTTACCATGTGATACACAGGACTCATCTCAGACCGGAATGTTCCCTATCTTCCTCTGTGTCACTAACTTTGTAGTAACTTGCAGGCGTTTCTGGTCGTGACGACTTTTCTGCTGGTTGTTCTGCTGGTTATGCACATTCATATTTGCATCACTGTTTTGCTGTTCGTATGTTATCTGACACTTGGAATTGGGCCATTTTGCTGGGATTGCTGAATTCCGGTATGATCCACCAATGACCACATGGTGCATGACCACATCCAGCAATTCAATAGCCCTTGGTTAGGCTACAGAAAAGATTCACTTCATTTTGACTTTTTTTTTGGTATCAAATGTTCATTAAGCTTTTGAGCAGCTAGATCAAAAGTTATTCAGCCTTCCAGTTCCTAGCCTTGTTTTAAAAATAAATCATAGACTCCTTCCTCTCCAAAAAGTGACTTAATGAGCCTGTCTAATGTTGCCTGTTGTATCAAAGGCAGCCAGAAATTTTTCATTCGTTTGATCCAATTTTGTCACCTGATGGATATTGAATTGATCGGTGTCCTTTGGCAGGCTTTCTTTCAGCAACATTTGATATTGTGGCAGGAAATGTAACAATTTCTGAGTATTGTTTTTGAAAGCTGTTGGCACAATATAGTTGATATGCTATAGAAGAACTGAAAGGTATTGATCAAAGTTGTTTTGTCAGTTGCTGTATGTGCTAACTGCTTCCTGCATACCTTATAGACAGTGTCCCAGATACCACTATCACCATCCCTGGGTATGTCCTGTCCCACCGGCAAGACAGACCTGTGGTGGCACAGTGGTAGACAGTCAGCAGGGAGATGCCCTGGGAGTCCTTAACATCAATTCTACACCCCACAAAGTCTTTTGGCATCAGGTCAAACATGGCAAGAAAACCTCCTGCTGATAATCACCTACCACAGCCTTTGCCACCTTTGACACCTTATTCCCCGCCCCTCCACCTGACAAAACAGCACTCCACCATGTTGAAGCACTGATGGTGGCTAGGGCACAGAATGTACTCTGGGTGGGGGACTTTAATATCCATCACCAAGAGTGGCTCGATAGCACCACTACTGACCGAGCTGGCTGAGTCCTAAAGGACATGGCTGCTAGACTGGGCCTGTGGCAGGTGGTGAG
This sequence comes from Carcharodon carcharias, assembly GCF_017639515.1. Taxonomy (NCBI): domain Eukaryota; kingdom Metazoa; phylum Chordata; class Chondrichthyes; order Lamniformes; family Lamnidae; genus Carcharodon; species Carcharodon carcharias. The sequence goes on along the minus strand of NC_054475.1, from coordinate 42,951,674 downwards.
GGAACCAAAAAAAGGGAAAAACTCATTTGACCTCATCCTCACCAGGTTACCTGTAGCAGAAGTAACTGCCCATGATAGTATCAGTAGAAGTGACCACCGTGCACAGTCCTTGTGGAGATGAACTCCCATCTTCACATTGAGGATAGCTTCCATTGTGTTGTGTGGCACTACCACTGTGCTAAATTGGGTAGATCTAGCAACTCAAAACTGGGCATCCATGAGGTGATGTGGACCATCGTCAGCAGCAGAATTGTGTACAACTTCAATCTGTAACCTCATGGCCCGCAAATCCTGCACTCTCCCAATATCATCAAGCTGGGAGATAAACCCTGGTTAAATGAAGAATTCAGGAGGGCATGCCAGGAGCTGCACCAGGTATACCTAAAAATGAGGTGCCAACTTGGTGTAGCTACAATGCAGGATGACTCATATGCCAAACAGCAAAAGCAGCATGCGATAGAGCTAATTGTTCCCACAACCAATGGATCAGATCTAAGCTCTGCGGTCCTGCCACATCCAGTTATAAATGGTGGTGGACAATTAATGGTGGCTCCACAAATATCCCCTTCTTCAAAGATGGGGACGCCCAGCACATCAGTACAAAAGCCACGGATGAAGCATTTGAAACAAGATTCAGCTAGAAGTGCAGAGTGGATGAGGTCCTTAGCATCTTAGATGACAGTTTTCAGCCAATTCGATTCACTCCCAAGTAATATCAAGATACTGCTGAAGGCACTGGATGATGCAAAGTCTATATGACAATATTCCAGCAATAGTACTAAAGACTTGTACTCCATAAATAGCTGTGCCCTTCGCCAAGCTGTTCCAGTGCAGCTATAACATTGGCATCTACCTAACAATGTGGAAAACTGCCCAGGTATGTCCTGTCCACAAAAAGCAGGACAAAGTCAACCTGGCCAATTGCCACCCCTCAGTCTACTCTTGATCGTCAGTGAAGTGATAGAAGGAGAGTGAACTGTGCTATCAAATGGCACTTACTCAGCAATAACCTGCTCACTGACACTCAGTTTGGGTTCCGCCAGGGCTACTCAGCCCCTGACTTCATTACAGTCTTAGTTCAAACATGGACAAAAGAGCTGAACTCCAGACGTGAGGTGAGAGTGAATTCCCTTGACATCAATGCAGCGTTTGACTGACAGCAGCATCAAAGAGCCCTAGCAAACCTGGAGCCAATGGGAATCAGGGGCTAAACTCTCCACTGGTTGAATTCATACTGAGCACAAAGCAAGGTGGTTGTGGTTTCTCAATGGCATTTAGGGGTGGGCAATAAAAATGCTGGCCTAGCCAGTGACACGCATCTCCCTTGAAAAGAACAGACAAAAAAGCTCCCATGGTTCTGTTTTCTCGGTCAGACGTTTCCTTCCCTGTATCTCCAGTCTGTCCTTGAGGTTCTCAGTGAGACTGTGTTAGCAGTGACCAAAAACAGTACAATGGATTAATGCTTTGTGGCCATATTTATGATTACAGCTGCTGCTTTGAGCCCAGTAATTTGAGCGTGCAGGATTGGCAGACACGAGCTTTCCTTCCAGGTGCATGATGTTCTTTTCCCAAAGGCAAAGCTACTTGCATGCACACAACTTCATTCACCAGCACGAAGATACAGGTTAATGTTGATGAAGAGTTGAGGAACCATTTGACTCCCTGCTGATGTTATAAAGGTTAACGCTGAAGCTTCTACGGGAATGTTTGCACCAGTTGCAGTGTGAAACTAGAGGAATATGAGGCTATCCCCTTAAGGTGGTTAATCACCATTTGCCTGGATTTGAGCTGTCCTACTTCACTCCTAAATTATGTAATCTGGCTTGTCTTGATGTAGAGCCAAGATCATTTCATTGCAAATTAATTTGCATCGCTGAGTTATTAGTCATTGCTGTGATATAACAAAGTCTTGTATTGATTCCTTAATTTTGAATCCTAAGACGCAATGTAAAACAAAGTCATATTCTACTGTGATAAAATGATATCCTCCACCCATTTTCCTATAAATAAAACAAACTTCAGTTTGTGAATGAGCATTCAATAATGATGCACTGCAGGGTGTTATTTTAAACAGAAGATTTTTCCTTCACTGAGCGTATCTGTCTGTGATTCTGAGGCAATCTTTCAATTTGATTTTATTACCTACAGAAATTCATGCAGCCAATATAACCTTGACAAGCAGTTTAGTTTCCTGTGAATGACTAATCGGAGGGTGATCTGCCATGAGCAAAACCGCCCACACAGCTTTTCAAAGGCCATAGAATTCTTGAATCCCTAAGTAGGGTTACTATTGGAGATGTAAATGAGGTTCCAAAAGATGCACAGTCTCTAACGTCAGAGGAGGATGTTGGCCACTTATGTTAAATTAACACCTCCCAGAACGCTTGCACTGAGTATTTTTGGAAACTTTTAAATAAAAGATTTTCAAAAGCAGCATCACCTTTAAGTTGTCAGGTTTGTTCTGCTAAGCACAATGCAGCTACCCAGCTAAGAGGAGACAGCGGTGGTGACAGCACTTTATCAGACTTTTACCACCAATTCTATTTACAGATTGAAGTGCCACATTTGGAAATACGTGTTTTAAAAAGGGTTGCTGCTTTGAAAGACAATTATTCCATTTAGAAACCGATGTGTTGCATCACCATTTGCAAACACGATAATTTTAGTTAACTTGCAGTGAACTATATTAAAATCTCTGATATTGCTTTTTCTGGCTCCATTATTAATGGAGTCATAGAATTATGTAGAGTTTTACAACACATAAATAGGCCATTCGCTCCAAAAGGCACTTTTCTTCAACTTCTGACTCTTATTGTAAATAGCTTTTAGATTTCCTCAACTTAAAGCTAATATTCTAAGCTGATAGACTTCTAACAATTTATGTTTCTGTGGTTCCTGTGCCAGGTCCATGTGCAGAGTGAGAAAATTTGAGTCGTTAATAGGTTACCATCATCAAATGAGTTTTTTATTAAATGAAGAAAAAAATCTAGTGTCCTGATTTGAAAAGATGTGACTGTTTGAAGGTTTTAATGATACAAAAATGCTGCCGTAGCCTTTATACAAATTTAATCTGTTGAACTGAATTATAAAGGCTTTCTCTATGTTCAGAAATATAATCATCTTGGGTCGGAAGATGTTTTCTCCACAGTGTCGAAAAATACCTATGTGTTTTAGATCACTAACCTACCAAGATTAGCATTTAAACAATTGTTTATTTATCCAGTATAGTGCTGCCACTGGTGCTGATTTTACACTGCTGACAATAAATTAATATATTTGTTGGTGCAGAGCCTCATCCCAAGAGGACCATTTCACCACGCTGCAAGAGAGACAGCAAAGTCATCAACAAGCAAAAGGGTGCCTACTGTGAGGCATTGCCAGCAATTAAGTGCTTGCATTGTTGATTACTGAGCTATTGTTGTGGCCATACATTAGCTATTGCCACTACAGTGCATTGCATTGTAATTCCAGAATATCAGGGAGAAACAAACATTTTATTAGGATGGAATCCCATGGATATTTAGGCTCAAGATTCTGGCCAATGAGTGAACACCTGGAATGCAAACCATCTAACTATTTTTAATCCATTTGTGTGTAATTAGTCGCTCAAGGCATTCCAATTAATTACATGGGCAGCAGGAGGAATTCATGTCCCTATTTCCAAAGCATATTTTCCAAATTGCAATCATTTAACAGTGTGATGGTATCTTAGGATATTAGATGGGTGCCAGTGATATACAAGGCACTATCTCAGTGGAGCAAGTCTAATATGGTCACAGGGAAGGATTTTCTTTTTGCACTTTATGTAACAAAATTGGAAATGCACTTTCAAAGTGAGGGTTTATGATTTTGGGATAAGTGGAATCCCTCCCCACCATTGTAAGAGCAAGTTAATGAATTGGCCTTGCATATATTCTAATTAACATCACTGATATTTGAATTAATTAGTTGGACTCACTGTTACACTAATTAATCTTCCATGCAAAGTTCATAGACATAAACAACCAAAAAGATAAGGCATGGTTTGAGTAATTGTATTTCAGTCTGTTACTGGAACTCATAAACTGTATTGAGTCTGGTTTTATTTTCTTGTAAACATCCTGGGTTGTCTCCCAAGTATAGTTATTTTCGCTGAGTGTATTGTATGTAATGAGTATTATAATGTTGACATTTTATTACTGGTCTAGTAATCCAAAGGCCTGGACTATTGAAATTCCACCATGGCCACTTGAAAATTTGAAATTGGTTTTCTTTAAATGTCTGCAAATATCTAGTACAGGTCAGTAAAAGTGAACACGTGTTGTTTTCTTGTTTTCTTCATAAAAGAAACTGATCCACTAATGCTTTTTGGAGAAGATGATCTATTTTTATCCAGTCTGACCGATATGTGACTCCAGTTTGTTGCCATTGTAGTTGACTCTGATCTACCCTCTGCAATGTATAAGTAACTCAGTTGTATCGAATTGTTCAAAATGAAGACTGGCCGCTGCATCTTCTCAAGGCAACTTGTTATAAACAGTAAATGCTGGGAAATGGCTCCCCCATTCTGAGAATGAATAGAAAATAATAAATCAGAGGAGTCTTACGTAGCCTAGTTTCTCATCAATAATAAAGCATTTTTGGAAATTGCTCATTAACTCAAATTAATAGAAGTGAAATAAGGGGAAAGAAGGCAATATCTGTTTTATGAGTTGGTAAAATTATGTCAAATGGTTTAGTGAGCTGCAAATTAAATAAGTATTCATTCTTTTTGGTGTAACTGATACATGCTACAGCTTGATTTTTGTTTGGCACTTATTTATGTTCACTCTCAAGCAGTTTTCAGTCCATTATTATAACTTGCACATTGTACTCCACTGCAATGTGGAAATATAAGCAGTGGAATTTTCAGGGAGTGGGAGGATGGGGACAATCTTTCAACTCTGTCGAAGATCAATGGATTATTTATAGTTTCCTTTTTCTTTTGTAAATCACCCTCAGCTTTCATCACCAACAAAACATCCTGTCTCAGTTAAACTATTTGGTGGATTATTTCATCTGTAGAAGTAATTAGATGTTTCTAATTAATTTTTTAACTACTGTTGTAATTGTATGGGACTCCTCTGACAATCAGCAAATTATTATTGTCCAATAGTATCTGATCCCATCAATAAGATTATAAATCATTTCACTATTCAGGCTTTAGTTGTTGAAATTCATAAACCAGTCTTGTTTTAAGTGATGGAACAACAGGAGCTTTCACTGTAGTTTTACAAGTAGTGTTGTAATAATTGAAGTGTTTAGTTAGTTTGCTTTTTACCCTTTTCCACCCTTTTCTCCTGGAGTTGGCAGGGTGGTTGGGGGGGAGGGGTGGTGGGGGGTGGTGGAGCTAGATTTTCCCAGCCCCTTGGAGGCAGGGTGAGGACCAGGAAGATCTGGATAAAGCGCATTGGGCCAGTTCCCTGATGTTTTCCTGCCTCTGGATGCTTTTCCTGAGAGTGGGCTGTGTGCCCTGCAGCAACACACCCTGCAGTGGCAGAAAGTAAATAAGGTGAGCATTACACTGATTAATGGGTATTTTCTTCAGCATTTGCATTTTGCTGGAAGTGCAAGGGACCTCTGTTGTGTCTGCAGCTTATCTTCTCACAGGAAGGGGAGAACACAGCTGGAGGTTGGGGTAGCATGAAATGAATATGCAGAGTGATCTGTAGGGGAGAATATAGGTTTCATCTGCAGGCAAATGCTTTCAAGTGGGAGGGCTTCCCTTACATATGGATCCACCTGATGTTCTGGGCTTTGGGATCTCTCTGCTGGTTCTAATATTGGTCGCGTGCCTTGACCTTGCAGTGTCCTCGCCCTTTTCATTCACCTGAGCAGCACACCCAATTCTTTTAGGGAACTGGCCAGCCTTCCCTTTGGCCACTCTGGCCCTCCCGTGTCTAGTGTCCACCCCCCCATCCCTAATTGAGCAGCGCTCCCAGAGACGGCTTTTTAATTGGCAGCCTCCAGAGAGATCACACCGGAACATGCAGTGCTGACAAATGGGGGTCACAACCTGGAAATGGCCTGAATGTGCAAAATATTTTGAGTGGAGAAAATTCCAACTGTTAACATCTCTTGGCTTGGTTGCAATGTGCCCTGTTGGCCTTTGGACAAGTGATATTCATTATAAACCAGTAAATGTGAGTATTGGCAGGCCAACATGGCTAATCCACATCCTGTTCTCTTTCAATGTACAAACACACACTTCCAGACTTTGGAAATTGATCATGACTAAAATCTCTGGATAATTTTTCCCCCTTTTCAAAGGGACAGTATTATCAATAGAATTGGACTAACTGCTGCTTTGGCTAACTCAACAAATGCAGAAATCAAACTTTGAGCGTCTGGTCTGTGATGCTCAGTTATATACTCGTTCCCAAGATGAGCCATCAAAGAAGCTGCCCATGTAGTTTTTTGTTAAAGGCAGTCAATGCACACCTTGACACAGTTTCTGACCACATGGCAGATTAACATTTGAAATTCTGTGAAATATTCATTTTGCAAATTTATTGGACACTTATTTGATAGCTCATTTTATCAAGCTGCTCTGTGAATTAAATTTAAATTTGGATCAAGACTGTGCAGTCAATCTGTTGCCTTGGATCACTGTACTTGGGTAGCTCTACAGAAGCTGTGGCCAGAATTGTCATGAAGAGATATTAATGTATATAATGTTATTGGAAATTATTTTAAATTGGACTTGTAGTAGGGTCGGTGTCTGTGTGTGCCTTAATTGGATTAAAGCCAGCTGGTCTGGGTGCTTTAATGTATAGTAGTTTTGAGACGTAAACAGTAAAGAGTATATTTGCATTTTGTTGAATAAACTATTCAAAGATTGGGGGGGCGAAATCTTGCACCTAGCTAGGAGAGACCAAGCAATATGGTTATATTACTAATAAAATTGGTACTATGAAAGGGGTTTTATTGTTAGACGTTCAAAGGTAAAAGCAAAATACACAGATGCTAGATCCTGAAATAAAAGCAGAAAATGCTGGAAAAACTCAGCCGGTCTAATAGCATCTGTGGAGAGAAAAAAACAGAGTTAACGTTTCAAGTCCATATGACTCTGAAGGTGAACATTGGACAGGATTTTTCAGTTGGCATGTAGGGGCGGGCTCGACACGCTGATGCGTAAAATGACACGCAGTGACGTTGGCGTGCGTCCCAACGTCATTGCACTGAGTTGCAATGTTTCATTTGGCGGATGCGCACCAGAGTCGGCTGCGTGCCCGCCAATATGTGAATGGCCTATTAAGGCCATTACTAACATAATTGAAGTAATCGTTAATGCTGACCATCCAAACTTCAGGTTGGCAGGCAGGGGAAAAGGCCAAGTGGCCTTCACGTTTTTTAGGAAACTTCATCCACGAGCGGGCTGAGGTTTCCCAAAGCTTTTATTAAATAAATAAATAAATTTTCATAAATATAAGAACATGCCCCGTCTCATGTGACACAGTCACATGAGGGGACATGTTTAAATAAATTTTTAAATCTTTTATTTAATAATTTCAATATCGATTCAATATCCCTGAGGCAGCTCCGTGCTTCGGGGAGATTGAAGCACTCTTTTGTGCGCATGCGCGATAGAGCGCTGGCCCAGACTCTTCCCCCTTCCCCCCGCCCGCACAGGTAGCGCTGAGCGCTACTGCTCATGTCTTAGGCTGGACAGGCCTTAATTGGCCTGCCCGCATAAAATGGCGGCATGGAGCCGATCGTGGGCAATGATCAGCTCTGCGACCGCCTGACCCTGCCGAGCCTGCCTGCCGCCTGAAAATTTCAGGTCATTAACTCTGTTTTTCTCTCTACAGATGCTGTGAGACTTGCTGAGTTTTTCCAGCACTTTCTGTTTTTGTTTGGAGTTGAAAGGACCTGGTGATACAATGAGAATTTGCATTCACAGGGAAGGCTAGACATATACAGATGAGTTTTGTGTGTGGAGGTCAGAGGCATGTAAGATTTAAGCCTGTAAGCCTACTACTGTGCCTGCAAAGGAAACAAATTGAAAGGAAACTCATTTTGAATTTGTAAGATAAAATGTGCTTTGCCTGATGTCTGTTTAAAGTCTATAGGTTACTGTTGCCTTGGTGAAGACTTTAGGAGTGATTAATTTGGGGATTTGTTTAATAGTTATTATGATAGTAATTTGTAAATGTGTATGTGTATAATACCTTGTAAAATTAATAAATGTTTAATTTATATAAAAAAAACCTCTGGAGGCTTGGTGCTTTCGCATCTGAATTCAGAGTTGCATCTCAAACACACCAATTGAAAATATAAGTAATAACAGTTGTTCAAAGTTTCCCTCTGCGATTTTAAGTAACTCAGCCTTTACCAGCTGCTGTGCCGTAACAGAATATAGTAAAGGTACCGAACTGTACTGCTGCATGGCAGGGCCGTGCTGATAATAGATTGTATCAAAGCAAAAGGCGGTGTCCACTGCGCTTTTATGGGTGTGGCATTGCTTTTTTGGGAATTTATTTGGAAAGCCTTATTTCTGGGTCAGCTGTTTGAAATACATGGGTTCCTGACTTAACTTTTGCAAAGTATTAAATATCATGTTTTTTTCAAGGCTAATGCTTAAGGTAAAAAATGTACTATTAATAGCAGTAGGTGATGCATTTACATTTTACAAAAGTAGCTACACTTTGAAAAGAGAAGTGTGTGTCCTTTCCTATCTCCAAAGTTGCTTGGACTTGATTCCTCAACTGACAGATGTGCATGCCACCTGCTTTCTGTTTTTGAAATGAGGAGTTTGAAGGATTTGTTTTTGTTCATTGTGCCATAAATTTATCCATCTAAAGTATCCCTACGCTCCATCCCATCTCCATTGTTATTTTCCTCCACCACTCTGCCTGGAAGTCCATTCCAAATGTTGATTGCTCCCTGCTAATATTAGTTCTGGAGATTTTACTATCTGACCCTTATCCAGGTTTGACAAGTTAGATTGAAGCAACATTGCAGATCAACTTTTTCCATACAGCTTACTATTGTAGTTACTTATAAGATCCACCTCTTAGATGTCTCATTTCCAGGTTGAAAAGATCACATTTCTCCAGTCTGTTAACACAATTGAGACTCCTGACACGAGGGATAAGCCTTGTGGCTCTTTTCTGCACATTTCCAGCTCTTGAATGTTTCCCTTTTGTCTCAACAGCGAGAATAATTAACACTACTGGAGGTCAGTCTGGCTAGTACATTCAATGGTGTTGAGAATTTCTGGCTTCTAATCTAATATTTTGGATATATAATTAAATATTCTGTTGGCCTTGATCACCACTCTATTGGTTGGATATGTTAAAAATGTTTCAGATCGCAGACCATTTGGTCCAGCAAGTCCATTGTCAGTGATTATACTCCACATTGGCCTCCTTCACTTTTCTTCATCTAACTCCACCAATTATCCTTCTGTCCTTACCTCCCTCATATGCTTTTTGAGCTTTTCCTCAAATGCACCCATGTTATTCACTTCAACTACTCCTTGTGGTAGTTTCTAATGGATTCCCCATTGGTTTTATCAGCAATTTTCTTATATTTATGGCCCTGAGTTCTCGCCTGTAAGTGGAAGCAGCTTTTCTATATCTACCCTTTCAAATCTTTTCTTAATCTTAAAAACCTCTATTAGGTCAACCCTCAGTCTTCAATCTTCTACAAAAAAGAGACCCAGCCTGTTCAATCTTTCCTGATAGGTATAACCTATTGATATTGGGCATTGTGTTTGCTAATACAACTGAATATATATTATGTATGTCGTAAGTATCTTTTTTTCCCATTTAGTGTGCAGTATTTTATATTTGTCTACATAAAATTTCACCTGCCATTCTTTGACTTGTTCACCCTTTGTTTAGTTTGTTCTGTCATTGTCAGACTGCTACATATGATTGCACTGCCACTTCTACTTTGGTATGAACTAAAATTTAATAAACTTGTCCAAAGGATTGATAAAAAAATTAGAAAGAGTAGTGGTCCCAATTCTGAGACTTAATCCATCTATTCAGCGCTAGCTCCATTCCCCCCATCCTGACACTGTTTCTCAAATAAATACTCCATTTTTTAATCCAGTAAATCTTTTATCCATTCCCAAGTTTTTGCTCTGAATCTCTGCAGCTTCAATTTTAACAATTTTTCTTTTGTGTGCAACTGTGCAACAATTACATTTTGGAAGTTTAACTGTGGTCAAGTTGGCTTGTCATTTCCTCAAAGAACTGAAGGAGGCTAGTCCAGAAGGATCTTCCCTGTATAAAGTTGTTGACTTACAGATAATCCTAAAGTTTATTCCTGATGATCAATTTTTTCCATTGAATTGAAGTAGAAAGAATCAATTACAGTTTTCCTTATCTCCCTTGGCAAGTTTTTTTGACACATTGGCACTTCTTGTTGACTCCATCAAAATGATTGTTATTGCATACTAGTGTCCTCCCTCATCTCTCAACACTGGGATGCATAAAAATAGGGCTGAATGATATAGGAACATATTTTTGCTCACTTCAATATGGCCAAACTAGGATTTTTTTTTCACAATTACGAACAGTTTTTGCTATGATTCCATATGGATTTGTTCAGGTTATTTACAGCAAATGTAGTGAGAATATTTTTTTCTGACATCAAAATATAATGTCAAAATGAAAAGCCTGATTCTTGCAGTGTGATGACTGTGGTGCTGTACAGAAAATGAGATCCTGTCTGAATAAGTTGCCCTTTGCAGTTGAAGCATTTTTTTTTTGTAATCTGAGGGTATAAGAGTTATAAAAAAAAAACTGGTTTGTATAATAATTATCTTGCTCACAATAAAGTGATTTACCAATATGGCTGCTCGCCTGTGAAACATGTGAAGTAGTGTGTTTCTCTAGTGGGTTGTGCCTCCTGTCGTCAAGAGGGTTTGAGTTCTTCTTCATTGCATCAGTTGTCCTTAACCAAGTAGTGTGCTACAGTTCATGAGAATGTGCTAATAATGTTAGATGTTAAATATATCTCCCAGAATTGAATTTCAGGCTGAATTCAGTGATTGTTTTGAGGACAAAGGATGCATAACCAGAATTTGTTCTTAATAATGGAGAGTAAGGCATTGCTGTTTGTCAACCCAATGGTTTGAAAGAAAGAGCATGACAGCATTAAAAAATTTTCAAAAGTTGTTGTTAACTATTGAAAAGCTGAAGAGTGCTATGATTTTTTGAAGTTCAGTTCAACAAAACAGAGCACAAGATGAACGATTAAACTCATAGTTTTGATGGGGAAGAGATGTAAGTAACTACATTCTAGGATTACTAGGATGTCCCATTTTGGGGCTTCTAATTTTTCTTCTTCATGAAAATAATTTTATACCTGAGTTGCATTTAATCATTGCATTTTAAAACCAAGTGAATTGTCACAGTTTGAAAAACTCTGCCCCAGTCTGCAGGTATCAAGTGGAGTGAAGAAACCTAATACATCAATTTGTTGAATATTACAGGTCACAGATGATTCCGGTGCGAGAGCCAATTGTCTCATCGCAGGCAAATTATCCAAGATGGACCCTGGCTGAGATAAGCTAACTCCGCTTAAACCAGGAATGGAACCGGAGATGTATGGCTCAGATACAATTATCTGGGCCATTGCGAGGGCCATGTTTTTCTCTATGGGTCATGCTATAGTTTGGACTGACTCATAAACTGAATTCTTACCTTTCATTCATCTTAAAGGAATTTGTTCTTTCATGCCAATGAATGAGGAAACTAAGTTTTAAGAAGAAGTTGACATGAGGAAGAGTAGAAGGGCTACTGGACTTACCTAATGGTTTGAACACATGGGCATGAAGAATGTCTCTGAAGTTTTAACTTAGGGAATCCAGTACCTATTCATGGTTACTTATTGCAAGGGGACAAATTAATTCAAGACAAAAGACAGCAATAGCTGAAGTGGGTTTTGCTTCATCAACAGAGTAAGGAAGGCCTTGATGAACAATGGATAGAAGAATAAAATAGGTCAACATGACAGCGACAGGCACAAAATAAATCATTTATCTTCACAATGTTGTGCATAAGTAGCTGAAAGTCATCTCGAGATCAAAACATTATAAGACTGCATTAAATGAAATCGAGGTGCCTGGAACAAAGCATAGAAGAGAACAATTCAACAGACTTTGTTAACTTACAAATAAGAATAGCATAACCTGCTTTTTCATCTTTTACAGACCTGACTTCAATTTTAGGCATGGCTAAACATGACACTAGTTAGACTGGTGGACTAGTGGATATGAACAGTCTCTGTTGCACTATAGCTAAATGTTACTGAGACTGAAATAGTAGAATGTATAACAGAGACTGTGTGCTATGACCAAGCCCTGAGTAAAGCAAGAGCAAACTTGCATTTGTATAGCACTTTTCATATCCTAAAGCACAACAAAACTATTGTCTTACAGCCAAATGTGGCAACCAGTAGTTTACTTTAAGACCCCACAAGCAGCAATTGAGATGAATGATCAATTAATCTGTTTTCAGATTAGTAATTGAGGAATGTATGTTGGATAGGACACTGGGAGAACTCTGAGCACTTCTTCAAATAATATTATATGGTATCTGGCCATCTGAACAGGCAGTCTACTCATTGATTTAATGACACATCTGAGAGACAGTGCTTATATGTAACACTGCTTCAGTACTATGCTGATACCATAGTCTATATTATACTCAAGTCCTGGAATATTTAACACTCAGTCCACATCACTTAAACAGTTTGGTCATTGCTGTTTGTAGAATCTTGCTGTGAGCAAATTGGCTATCACCTTTCCTACATATTAACAGTAACTACGCTTCAAAAGTACTTCATTGGCTGTAAAGCACTTTGGGACATTCTGAGTTTGTGAAAGACGCTAAATAAATACAAGTCTTCCTTTTCTCTTTTTGGAATGTGGTATTGACTCACAAAAATCAGATTGAAGTAAATGTGCTGCTTCTGAACCAAGCTGATACATTTGACAAATATGAGAGTATCACATGGACAAAGCCATATCATCAATGCAGTTGTATCCAACAGTCAAATAATTTTTGAAAATCAACCCCTCGTAAAACGGAATGAAATAATGATACTTCTTTCTGTTGACGGTGCTGTAATAGACATTGATTGGTGAAATTGAATAAAATTAAGTTCTTCTGAGCTTCTCAGCTTGCTAGATATATTTTCAGAAATAATTTCATCTTGAGAGAGAAATAGTGCTTTTTTAAAATATAATTAACAAAGCATAAAATGGTTGAGCCAGAGAGTTGTTAAAAAGAATAGAATCATGCCACCTCAGCAGGTATGAGATATTTGTAGAGATCTTTGTCTTAATGAAAATGTCAAAATACTTAGCCTCAGCCTACAGTAAGTGATCTCCAACTGTGCACCAAAGAGTGATTAGTGTAATATTGTGAGATAGATTTCTCCCATTTTCTTCAAATGTACGTGAAGAATATTTCAAGTGAGCATAAGAGGATAAATCGGCTGAAGAAAATCTCCCCGCTGCAGTTGATCCTAGATAAATGCTTAATAAATTTGTGAAGAAGTATTATGCGTGTATCTGAATATCTGTAAACTTCAAGTAATTCAGGAATTCAATCTAAAAATGTAATAGAACGGGTTGGTTGTAAAGTAATTTTTTATGCATAAGTAGTTTGGTCGAGAAAGCTGCTGCAGTGTCTGTGTGAAAATCAGGACCAAAGAAAAAGGTAATGGCCAAGATGTTCCGCTTTGGCACTGTCGTTAATCCAGGTGCAATTTGCGCTAGTTTTCAGAAGATTTTTTTGCAGGGCTAAACTCCATTGTATAATGCCAAATGTAAAGTCTTCCCTGAACTAGTACAACTGGGCAGCATTTTTAGAATGTAAGATTTTTAAAAAATTGAATGAAAAATATTCCTTGATATATTTAAGCATGGTAACTTGAAGTTTTTTTTAATATAGTTGAAAAAGGTTTATCACAAAAAAGTATCATTTTAATCAGGCTATCTAGTTCACCACATGTGAGTAATCTGACTTTAAATAACTGAAAAAATAACTTTAAAGTAACTAGACAAAACTATTTACTAGTTATATTAATAAGCAGTTGTCAGTTTCGTAGTAACATGCCTATTAGTGTCCTTGCACCTGTAAAAGAAAACCAGCTTAACTTTTGGGGCCTCAGAAGCCTACACACAGGCACAATTAGTGAAAACTCGCCAGGTTTGTGGGTGGGGCAGCTTCTAACTCGGTGTTTTTTAAACTAGTGAACAAAAGGTCGTAGCAATTCGATTTGTGCTGGACATGATTTTGTGTTGGTTTGGGAAAATTGTACTGACAAAAAAGGCGCATCCTCACAGAAACTCAATGTGTGCTACAGAATTTTTAGGTAAAGCATTATGAATGTAAGGCAGCGTACAACAAGAAAAGAATAATCAAACCTGCTGTTTCAGTAGTGAGTTTGCACATTATTTAGAAGATAAAATAACCACTAGTATAAATTATTAGAAAGGTAATTCTCAGCCATCTCCCTGTCCTGCAAAGGTAACTGAACAGAATCTACAGGGTGTCAACCCAAGTCTTTCAGCTATTAAATTCATCTTTGATATGTTGTATTTCATAGATGTATGCAAACAATGGCTTAAGCTTCAACTTATAAGGCTCAGGGTCTTTTACAGAGGGAAACTGACATTAAGCAAGAATTTGAGTGGAGGGGTAGAGAAAGTGATAGAAGAGGGAATTGAAGAGGTAGGTTTTGAGGAATTCTTCAGAGAGTAGGGAGTGGTAAAAAGAGGTGAAAAGGAATTCCTAAGTGCAATAGTGTCATGACTGAAGGTGTGGTGCAAGGAATGGTGAACACTGAGCAAGCATGAGAGGGGTGGCAGGTGAAAGCCAAATTTAGAATTGGGGAGGTTCAGAAGTAGGGCTGAGGACATTCATGGAGTGATTTGTAAGCAAAAATTAGTATTTTGAAGTTGGGAAGTAGGTGTGGATGAGGGTGTTAAATAAATAGGACTTATTGTCAGGTAAAATATAGTTCTAGGTAAGCTGGAGTCTACAGAGTGGAGCCTCAGTGAGGAAAGCATTGGGGAAGTCAAACATGGAGCTGATGAAGATGTGGATAATATTTTAAAGTCACTAAGGTGGGGCAGTAGGAGGCAGAACTATGACAGTGGAAGGAAGCAGTCTTGGTATTTCACTGGATGTGATTGTTGAAGCTGAGGTCAGAGTCAAATGCAACACCAAACTTATGTAATGTCTGTTTTGGCCTAAGCAGGAAACTTAGAAGGGGTTAGAAAATAGGGGCAAGACCAAAACAGAATGGCTTTATAATATTCCAGTTCATTCATAACGTCAAGATCGACTGAATAATACTGTGGATTGTAGAATGGTGACAGAGAGGGAAAGTTAGGTGTCGCTGAATTACAAATGGAACCTGACTACATATTTGTGGATTGTTTTGCCAAGAGGTAGCTTTTGGGGAATAGGAAGGGTCAAAGAATGGACCACTGTGTCACAAAAGAGGGGGCATGAGAGCGGAATCTTTTCAGGAAATGTGTCTCTTACTGTAGGACAAATAAATATGGAACTGTGTTCGAGCAGTGAATGGATTATTGAAGAAATATAGTTGAGGGCAATGGAATCAGTGCAGTCACTGTCTGTTGAGGGTTGAAGGAGAACATTGATCAGAAATTCCAGAGGGTGGAGGTTGGGGTATAGTTGGATGAAGCTGAGGCATCTGAGTGGATATAGCCTTAGTTTCGGAGACAAAGAAATTCACTAGATCCTTGGTGTATGTGGCCAGGATAGGGTGGGAAGTGCAACATAGAAACACAGGAAATAGGAGTAGGAGTAGGCCATTAGTCACCTTGAGCCTGCTGCACCATTCAACTAGATCATGGCTGATCATCTAGCTCAATGCCATTTTCCAGCACTATCCCCATATCCTTTGATATCTTTAAAATCAATTAATCTATTGATCTGTCTTGAATATACTCAATGACTGAGCTTCCACAGCCCTCTGGGGTAGAGAATTCCAAAAATTCACCACCCTCTGAGTGAAGAAATTGCTCCTCATCTCAGTCCAAAATGAGATAGTGTCCTCTGGCTGCAGACAGGCTTCCTGCACCTACCCTGTTGAGTTCTGTTTTAAAAAAATTGTATGCTTCAATAAGATCACCTCTAATTCTTCTAAACTCTAGAGAACATAGGCCTAGTTTCATCAATCTCTCCTCATAGGACCATCCCGCAATTCCAGGGATCAGTCTGATGAACCTTTGTTACACTAGCAGCGAAGTAGAAGGGAGTCTGTTTGTGGTGAGGATGAGTTTGAAGTTGTTCTTTCCCTCTGAAAGAGATGAAGGATTGGTTCCTGAAAGGGGAAAGGTGGTGTTTCTGCAAATGGTCAATCTATATCTGGTATTAGGTGACTAAGCCAGCTGTGTGCACTGAAGAGTGCAGCCCTTGGATTTAAGATTACGATGGTGAATGTGGAATAATGTGCTGAAGATATGAGTCATCTTTTAGGAATAAGGATGTTGAAGATTAAGGTATAAGGATTGCTGGTGGCCAGGCAGGTATGAATAGTTCAATAGAAGATGATACAGACATCTTAGTCAATCAAGACCTCGGATCCAAGAGACCTTTTGTAATGGCAAGCCAAGGGGTAAGGGGTACTGCATTGGAGCTTGGAGATAAGTGGTTTATTTGTCGAGTAAGATTTATTGAGGACAAGAAGATGCAGAAGTAAGAGGAGAGAGAGAGGGGAATTTAGGCTTAGATTCAGGTCACTGAGGATGAGGATATGTGCAAACAGATTTCAGTGAGGAAGTCACAATGGTAATGCTAAAGATTTTGAAGGAGACCTGGGAAGTGGCACAGAAAGTGAGATATCTGAGCAAATGTCAACTATTGTGTTCAGAAACCAGTTGCTAGAACTTTTAATGAAAGGAACAGCTTCTTTGAAATGCTAATGTATGAAGATATACAGGCACTGATATATTAGATGCTCACTGATTATTGAACCATGAGGAACATCTATTACAAGTTGTGAAACCTAGTCTGGAGGAAAATTTACATAGGAAACTGCAAATTCCATTAACACATCACCTCTCTTGTGCTGCTAACATCTTACTTTGCTGCAGAATCAGTGGCTTTAACATGTAAGAAATATTATAGTAATAATAAGGCACAGGCTGGTAATCTTCCATTCTGACATGGGGGAGCTGGAACTTGCATCATTCAAAAACATATCATCTTGAAGGTCTGTGAAAGGCATTGCATGGTTATTGATGAGTGGGTAAATGCCACAGTTATTTTGGTGCACAGCCAATTCCCACAAACAGTAATGTGATGAATCACCAGTTAATGTGTTTTTGATGTTGGTTGAGGAAGAGGGTTGGGTCAGGACAGAAGACAACTTCGGCTCTTGAAGTAAACTGGGGAGTCTGTATTGTCAACCTGAACTATGAGAATGGGTGGATGTGAGCTTGGTTTAAAATCCCATTCAAAAGACAATACCTCTGACATTCCTTCAGCGTAGATTATGTACTTAAATCCTGAAGTAGAGTGGAGCTTAAACCTACAAGTTTGTACCTCGGGGATGAGAATGCTATGAGTTAGCCAAACTGCAATGCACAGGCATAGGTTTTGGTTTCAGCTTTTTACAATTCTTTCACGGGGTATGGATGTGCCTGGCAAGGCCAGCATTTCTTGCCCATCCCTAAATTGCCCTTCAGAAGCTGGTGGGTGAGTCACCTTGAACCGCTGTAGCCCATGTAGTGTAGATACACCCACAGTGCTATTAGTGAAGGAGTTCCAGGATTTTAATACAGCAATAGTGAAGGAACTGTGATATAGTTCCAAGTCAGGTTGGTGCGTGGCTTGGAGGGGAACTTGCAGGTGGTTTTCCACCCACGGTGGTTGACAGGGCCCTCAACCGTGTCCGGTTCATCTCCCACGCGTCCGCCCTCACACCTTCCTCTCCCTCCCAGAACCAGCATTTAGAAGATCAACCTCCGCCATTTCTGCCAACTCCAGCATGAGGCCACCACCAAACACATCTTCCCTTCACCCCCCCAGCGGCATTCCACAGGGATCGTTCCCTCCGGGACACACTGGTCCACTCCTCCATCACCCCCTACACCTCAACCCCCTCCCACGGCACCTTCCCATGCAACCACAGAAGGTGCAACACCTGCCCCTTTACTTCCCCTCTCCTCACTGCCCAAGGGCCCAAACACTCCTTTCAAGTGAAGCAGCATTTCACTTGCACTTCCCTCAATTTAGTCTACTGCATTCGCTGCTCCCAATGCAGTTTCCTCTACATTGGAGAGACCAAACGCAGACTGGGTGACCGCTTTGTGGAACACCTTCGGTCTGTCCGCAAGCATGACCCAGACCTCCCTGTCGCTTGCCATTTCAACACACCACCCTGCTGTCATACCCACATGTCCATCCTTGGCCTCCTGCAATGTTCCAGTGAAGCTCAACGCAAACTGGAGAAACAGCACCTCATCTTCCAACTAGGCACTTTAAGCCTTCTGGACTGAATATTGAGTTCAACAACTTTAGATCATGAGCTCTCTCCTCCATCCCCACCCCCTTTCCGATCCCCCTTTTTTCCAATAACTTATATAGATTTTTCTTTTCCCACCTATTTCCATTATTTTTAAATGCATTTCCATCCATTGTTTTATCTCTACCTTTTAGCCTATTTCGATCCCTTCCCCCCCCACCCCACCCCCACTAGGGCTATCTGTACCTTGCTCGTCCTGCTTTCTACCCTTAATGTCACCTATTATCATATTCCTTAGATAATATCACCACCTTCAACACCTCTTTGTCCTTTTGTCCAAGACATCTTTTGGCTATCTTCACCTATCACTGGCCCTCTATCCAGCTCTACTTGTCTCTCCCCACCCCCCCAAACCAACTTATATTTCACCTCTCTTCTATTTTTCCTTAGTTCTGTTGAAAAGTCATACAGACTCGAAACGTTAACTGTGTTCGTCTCTGCAGATGCTGTCAGACCTGCTGAGTTTTTCCAGGTATTTTTATTTTTGTTTTGCAGGTGGTGATGTTCCCATGCTTTTGCTACTCTTGTCCTTCTAGGCAGCTTTGGAAGGTGCTGTTGAACAAACCTTTGTGAGCTGTTGCAGTGCATCTGTTGTATAATAAACGTCGCTGCCACTCTTGTGTTGGAGGGAGAGTTTTTAAGTGGTGGATGGGGTGGCAATCAAATGTGCTGCATTATCCTGGATTATGTTGAGCTTCTTGAGTGTTGTTGGAGTCACACTTATCCAGATAAGTGGAGAGTATTCCATCACAATTCTGACTTGTGCCTTGTAGATGGTGGATAAGCTTTGGAGAATCAGGAAGTGAGTTACTTGCCTCAGAATTTCAAGTCTCTGCTGTGCTCTGGCTGAGCCAGTTCAGTTTCTGGTAACCCCCAGGATGTTGATAGTGGGGGATTCAGTGATGATAATGCCATTGAATGTCAAGACGAGTTGGTTCGATTCTCTCTTGTTGGAGATGGTCATTGCCTAACACTTGTGTGACACAAATGTTACTCGCCACCTGTTAACCCAAGCCGGAATGTTGTTCAGGTCTCGCTGCACATTGGCACAGAGTGCTTCAATACCCAAGGAGTTATGAATGGTGTTGAACATTGTGCAATCATCAGTGATGCTCCCTACCTCTGATGGATGGAAGGACACTACCCTGAGGCACTCCTGCAGCAATGTCATGGGACTGAGATGATTGACCTCCAACAACCACAACCATCTTCCTTTGTGCAGAGAGTTTCTCCTTAAGTCCCATTGACTACAATTTTGCCAGGGCTCCTTGATGCCACGCTCAGTCAAATGCTGTCTTGATGTCTGGAGCAGTCACTCTCATGTCACCTCCGGAGTTCAGCTCTTTTGTCCATGTTTGGACTAAATCTGTAATGAGGTCAGGAGCTGAGTGGCCCTGGCGGAACCCAAACTGAACTTCAGTGAGCAGGTTACTGCTGTGTAAGTGAATTAAAAACACTACCCTTCCATCACTTGGCTGATGATCAAGAGTAGACTGATGCAGCAGTAATTGGCTGGGTGGATCTGTCTTGCTTTTTGTGTACAGGACATACCTGGGCAATTTTCCACACTTACAGTGTTGTAGCTGTTCTGGAACAGCTTGGCTAGGTGCGTGCAAGTTCTGGAGCACAAGTCTTCAGTACTATTGCCAGAATGTTGTCAGGGCCTATAGCCTTTGCCGTTGAGATTTACAGCACAAGGGGGTCAATCAGCTCCAGCATCTGCGCCAACTTTCTGAAAATTGTCTCCTTGGTTCCATTTCACTGTGCTGTCCTCATATCATTTTTATTCTTAAAAATCTTTATTCATTTCCCTTTTAAAATTTATTATCAATTCTGCTTCCATAATTGGTTTTGATATTGCCTGTCCTAACATGCCTCTGGACAGGATCATTTACCCTAACCTCTGTTTGTTTTCGATGACATTTTAAATTTATGCTCCCTACTTACCAATTCACTAGCCAATGGGAATAATTCTCCTTGTTTATTTAATCATGGTCGAACACTTTAGTTATTACAAAATGCTGAATGCTTCCTTCTATGTACATTCCCCTTTTTTTGCCGACATCTTTGTCACTTGTTTACCTTAGCATTTTTGAAATATAATCACGAGGTCTAGTGGCTGAAAGCTTGCACCGGAAAAGATTTTCTATCCTTATTGGGTAGAAATAAATGTGAAACTTTTTGGGTCATCATTCAGCCGAGTTATTGACTTAACAGTTCTGTATTGGAAATAACCTGTCACTGCCCATTCTGTCTCTATCTGCTTGTGGTTATTTGGGCATTGTTGGTCTTTGAATGATACCCATCAGTGTTGTTGGTAAAGGTGAGAAAGAGTGAAGCCCATCTTGAGATAAGAAGAAAAACCATATATCATAACTTACTGTTCAGGAAAGCATGTTTTCAGTTAAGTGATTGATTCGACTTAGAAAGCAATAATACACTGATAATACTATTACTAAATAAAATGCATAGAAGCAACTTCAAGCCAACTGAAAACATTTCAAAACTGCATTATATACATCAAATATCAGGAAAGGCTATGGCGTGGCATAGCCTATTGTGTGTGCACAGTCTGTCAAGTAAGCTACAAATAAACACCTGTCTTGTAAAGACAATTAATCCTCAAAGCAGTGGCAGATTCTATCAGAACCTGCCCAAGCCTATTGCTGTAGAACCTGTTGCTGAGTAAAAGTACCTGTTCCTGCTCACTGACAATGGGAAAACTTGATGCATTGCAAGTTATTAAGTTTGGATAGTTTGTCTGTGTGGGAAAAAAATAAAAAGAAGCTTTGAAACTTCTTCAAGTCACAACAAAGAATTTCTCATTATTACTTTATAGCATTTGTTGAGTTAAGGAGGTGGAAATAAATGCTTTTATGTTTACCCTGCTTCTACAATCGAGCTTTATTTCTGCTACAAAAATCATAAAGTACGGTAGATTTCTAAATGAAAAAGTAAATTTCTTTTTGCAAATCATATGACTTCTACCAGCAAAGAAAGATTGCAATAAGGCTGTGTTTGAACCATGTGAGGAGGGGTGGAATGACTCCCCCACTCTATCACTCCAGGTCTGACCGTGATGGGGTTTTTTTGTGAACTTATAAGGATGAAGGTATTAACTCATGGTATGTACTTAACCATCCATGTGCTGATAGCAAAGCATTATTGGGCTCAAAACATAGAGGTTAGTTTTTCTTGAGTTAAAAACCCACCCAGGTAAAGATATAAAAATATTTAAAAAGGTAAACCTACTTCCTGACCTTGGCAACACACTCACACGCACAGACACAAGCATGCAGAATTACAAGGAGGAATTTACTTTCTGGCTGAATTAAAATTGAATACTAAAAGGTAAAAATTGAGTCCACTGAGTCCTTCGTGGGTGTCTGTGGCTGATTCTGTATTTTTCCACGATGGTCTTGAAAATTCAGTGGTGTTGAAGCCCATGTAAACTACATTTTCTGGAGAAAGTCTCTCCTTTAAACTAAAGGTTGATGATCGTGCACCTGATGTTCCTTACGATGGAAATTCTCTGTGTTGATTTTGAAACTGTAATAGAGATAGAGTCTTGAACTTGAGAGGTGGGGAGATCAATAAGAATTTTCTAAAATATAACAATTTAATATCCATTATTATTTTTCAACAATTCAGAAAATAATGCATTTTATTATCAATATTCAGTGAGGACTGATGCTGAAGACATTGCCACTACACAGAAGATCTGGGCCAATCACCACTGGATTGCACTCTGCTCCTTTTTGCTTACACTGGAATGGAACTACTCATTTCTCACCCAGACATCTGACCCGGGTTTGCTGAGAAATGTGTAACATGGCAGCTCTGGAGTCATTTCTGTGCGGTGCAGCAACATTGGGGGAAGTGAAGCCGTGCCCCCTTTTTACAATACTAGCTGCGTAAAGCGGGTAAATTTAAAGGTCCTAGCCACTTTGACAGGAGAGAAGATGGGTCGGGGGTGTTTGGGAACAGGGAGTGGCGGTGATGGGTCAGGTCGTCGGCTGGGCGTTAGTTGGGGGAGGTGGGGTGGCTGGGTATGGTTGGGTTGGGGGAGTTAGCGGGATAGTCGGAGGGGTAGAGTGGGGGTTGTCAGGGCTAGCCGGGAAGGGAATGGGAAGTCGGAAGGTCGTGGAAGGGTTGGGTGGTCAGGGAGGTAGCCGGAGGATGGTTAGGAGGCTGGAATGGTAGTTGGGGAGTGTGGGATAGTGGGGTGGTAGTTAGGGGGTTATGAAGTCCGCTGGGGGCCTGGGGACAATACCAGCATTACCCAGGAGATAGAACTGGTTTCGATCCTTCTAAATTTTCTTGGGTAACTATTCTACTAAGAGGGTCAGAATCGTCTGCAGTCTCCGATTTAAATCAGAGTTTCGGATGATGCCTGGTGCAGAGTAATTGCCCATTGGAAGTTGCCCGGATAATTCCCATGCAGTCCTTACTGGGGGACTTCCGGAAGGGTATCCCCCAACGCATCTTCTAGAGTACATCCGGGGTACGATCCAGAAGTTCTGGGCCATTAATTAGGCTAAATTTAATATAACCTTTTAACGTTTTGTGTGAAAGAAGCTTGAAAGTAATGGGCAGACTGTTTTCTGATTGCATTAAGGGTGTTTGTTATCGGTAACAAAAGACATCTGTAGTCATTTTGCTTTATTTTACTGAAATAATAATATTAGAGGAGAACAAATGGAATGTTGCAGGATGAAAAGTTTAATTGCTTCACTTTTAATATTCAATCAACTTCAACCTATTAAAATGGGCATCAAAGTGCACAAATAGAATACTTTGATAGTGTGTTTATTTTGGCAAGGAACACACAAATTTGGAGAGCATTAATTAATATATTTCTTGAGTAAGTTGGTGCTGAAAAAGAAGTACATGTCTAGTACTAGGCTGGGCTGGTGTTCCTCTTATCTGCTATATTTTCATATAGTACAATATTTCCTGCACCTTCTTACT
This sequence comes from Carcharodon carcharias, assembly GCF_017639515.1. Taxonomy (NCBI): domain Eukaryota; kingdom Metazoa; phylum Chordata; class Chondrichthyes; order Lamniformes; family Lamnidae; genus Carcharodon; species Carcharodon carcharias. The sequence goes on along the minus strand of NC_054475.1, from coordinate 42,928,157 downwards.
GATGTTGCAGTACTGTTGGTTGGTTGGTTTACTCATAATGAGGAACTTAGGTATAGTTTATGTATCAAATATGTACTAAAATAAAATTGGACCTGTGAAGGGACTAATTTGTGTTGGAACATGGTTCCACAAGCAATGAATTCCCTTCCTTACCTAAAAGACATTCTTTACGCGAGAACCAATAGGCTGTTTAAAGGTGGAAGACGTTCCAACCAAGCTCCTATTTTCAATTTATTTATTCATCCCTGGCAAGGAAAACTATTGCCCATCCCTAATTGCCCTTGAGAAGGTGGTGGTGAGTCGCCTTCTTGAACTGCTGCAGCCCATGTGGTATAGGTACACCCACAGTACTATTGGGAAGGGAGTTCCAGGTGTTTGACACAGTGACAGTGAGGATATGTCAGGATGGTTTGTGGCTTGGAGGGGAACTTACAGGTGGTGGTGTTCCCATGCATCTACTGCCTTTGTCTTTCTAGATAGTCGAGGTTGCGGGTTTGGAAGGTGCTATTGAAGGAGCCTTGGCGAGTTGCTGCAGTGCATCTTGTAGGTGGTCCACACTGCTACCACTGTGAATGTTTAAGGTGGTGGATGGAGTGCCAACCAAGTGGGCTGCTTTGTCCTATTATCACCCCGGCTGTTTTGCTTACTTAGCTTAGACTGAAGATCAAGATTGGAACCTTTCTGACCTGAATGTCAATGTTCCAGTTTTACCAAAAGGGCTATCAAGGGAGCTGAATGGTTTCAAGATGGTTTTTAGGAGTGGGGAGGGAGGAAGCAATGTTTGTGAGCAGCTTGTAACCAATCTTTTTCATTAATTATGGCATAGTTGATATCTGGGACTCAATAATTCATTCCTAGCCAGTTTACTGCAGCAAAACCTGGACAATATCCAGGCTTGGGCTGTAAAGTGGCAAGTAACATTCATGTCACAAGTGCCAGGCACTAACCATCTCCAACAAGAGAGAATCTAACTATCGTCCCTTGACATTCAGTGGCATTACCATCACTGAATCGCCCACTATCAACATGCTGGGGGGTTACCATTGACCAGAAACTGAACTGGACTAGCCATATAAATACTGTGGCTACAAGAGCAGGTCTGAGGCTAGGAACCCTGCGATGAGTAACTCACCTCCTGACTCCCCAAAGCCTGTCCACCATCTATAAGGCACAAATCAGGAGTGTGAGGGAATACTCCCCACTTGCCTGGATGAGTGCAGCTCCCACAATGCTCGAAGTTGTCCAGGAAAAAGCAGCCCACTTGATTGGCACCACATCCACAAATATTCACTCCGTCCAGCATCGTCACACAATAGCAGCAGTGTGTACCATCTACAAGATGCACTGCAGGAATTCACCTTACGCAGCACCTTTCAAACCCACGGCCATTGCCATCTAGAAGAAAAAGAGCCAGCAGATAGATGGGAACACCACCACCTGCAAATTTCCCTCCAAGTCACTCATCATCCTGACTTGGAAATATATCGCCGTTCCTTCATTATCGCTGGGTCTAAATATTGGAACTCCCTTTCCTAACAGCAGTGTGTGTGTGCCTACATCACAGGGAATGCAATGGTTCAAGAAGGCAGCTCACCACCTTCTCGAGGGCAACTAGGGATGGGCATTAAATGCTGGCCCAGCTAGTGAAACCCACATCCGTGAATGAATAATATTTAAACAAAGGTATTTGAAAGAGCTTTAAACATGTTGACAACATGTTGTCAATCTGGGTTGGGGTAACTGACTCAGTGTCGTACATGGTATTTGGATGCACTTTGTTATCAGTGATTCTCTACGTGGGAAGAAGGTACCAGTGGCTGAGAGATGGATAGCAGAAAGAAACTGCCTGTTCTCTGGGTTATGGAATAAAAAGTAGCATGGCAGTGGTGGGGTGGAGGACAGGGGAGGAAATAAGATGGGGAATAAATTAATTCCTTGCTGTTGCTTAGCTGCAAGTGGTGAAGTTGGTATAACACTGGATCTCTGGTGGTAATGTTCATTTATATAAAGCATCTGATGCATGTATAGAACCATTGCTGGTATACTGCACATGATTACAAATAATTGAAATATTTGTGCAAAACTTTCTGACACCTTGATTGAGTTAAGCTGTTTTCCAACACCATTTCTGGCCTCTTAGTAATTCTCTGATGCACTACAACAATCTTCTAACAACAGGGTAGGTACAGGAAAATATTTTGCTCGTGATGAAACATTGGGCATCCATTTCTCATGCTCATTAAAATTAATTTCTGACTTAAAATAGTGTTCATTAACAACTAGTCCTGAGCATCAGTCACATTGATTATCCAATGTTATAAATTATTCCAAACATCACCTTAGGCCATCTTCCCTATTATCGCCTTATGTGGGTGAGTGTCAGAGTTAATTTGATAATGCTCCTGTAAAGTGCCTTAATTGCATTAAAGATTCCATGTTGTTGTTTATCACAATTTTAAACACCCCACCATTGGTGGCCGAGGCTTCAGTTGCCTAGGCCCTAACTCTGGAATTCCCACCTTTAAATCTCTCTAGGACTCTCTCCTCTCCTCTGATGCATTCCTTAAAACATACCTCTTTAACCAAGTTTTTGGTCATCTGTCTTAAAACCTCCTTGTGTGGCTTAGTGTTAGATTTTGTATGATAATGCTCCTGTGATCTACTTGGTGTCATTTTACTAGGTTAGACACACTATAAATTCAAGTTGCTGTTTTTTTTCTGCATCTTGGTTTGCACTTCAATGCTATTTTCACCCCCTCACTTTTTTCTTATTCATCCATGGGATGTGGGTGTCACTAGCTGGGCTAGCATTTATGCCCAGCCCTAATTGCCCTCGAGACGGCGGTGGTGAGCTGCTGCCGTAAACTGCTGCAGTCCGTGTGGTGTAGGAACACCCACAGTGCTGTTAGGGAAGGAGTTCCAGGATTTTGACCCAATGTCAGTGAAGGAACAGTGATTATATTTCCAAGTCACGATGGTGTGTGACTTGGAGAGGATAACTTGCAGGTGGTGGTGTATCAGCTGCCCTTGTCCTTCCAGGTGATAACGGTTGCGGGTTTGGAAGATGCTGTCGAAGGAACTACCATGCAAATAATAACCACGATGAAGACGAGAACATTTAGTTTGATTGGTCCTGTGACAGAAGATCTTTGCTTCAAGTCCGACTCCAGAAACACGAGCACAAAACCCTAAGCTGGCACTCTAGCGCAAAACTGAGCATATGAACGAAGATTAGACATTGGCCCAGAACTCCTGGTCTGGGTTGGAATCCCTGTTTCCAACCTAGATCAGACAAAAAGTTACCTATTTACTTTCCTTTATTGGTCTTGTCTTCCGATGAAGGGCCCTTCCAAACTCATGCAGTGCTGTAATTCTCGCAGGGAGCAGTGGAGAGAATCAGAGAAGCTACAGTCTTTTTTTACAGCACTAGCTGCTGTAATCTGTTAAGTAGAGTTAAAAGGCCCTGAAGCCACTTTGAGAAGCTACGGAGAGAAGGTAAGTGTATGAGGGGGCAGGTTGGCAGTTAAGTATGTGAGGGGGTAGGGTGGAAGATGGGTGGGTGAGGAGGTAGGGTGAGGGGTAGTGTGGGTCAAGGAGGAGTCAGGTTCGGGGTAGTCAGGTGGTCGCGATGGTAGTCGGAGTGTCGGGGAAGTTGGGGGGGTCAGGCAGAGTGGTTGGGGGACTAGTTTGGGGGTCCACTGGGGAGTCAAGGGGTCAGTAGTATAGTTACCTAGGAGTTAGAACTGGCTTTAATCCTGATAACTTTTCCTGGGTAGCTATTCAGGTAAGTGAGTCAGAACTATCTGAAGTCTCCAAATTTAACTCAAAGTTGAAGATTTTGTCGGAGGGTTCTAGACATGGGGATTTCCCATCAGAGTCCAAAATTCCTGGGAAATTTGCACATAGTCAGTGCATCGGGACTTGCAAGGGATACCCTTGTGCATCTTGAAGGGAGGGTGGGATGACCATCTGGAGTTTGGAAGTTCTGTGCCATTAAATCAAGGCCTGGTATGTCCGCTCAGGTGGATATAAAAGATCCTATGGTTAGAATCCAAGGAAAAATAGGGGAGTTATCACCAGTCTCCTGGGCAATATTCAGCCCTCAATCAACAGCCTTTGAAATAAAACCTCAATATCACATTACTGTTTGTGGGACCTTGCCATGTGCAAATCGGCTGCTGTGTTTCCTATATTACAACCATGGATATACTTCAAAAGCATCCCAGTGGCTGTAAAGCACTTTGAAATGACCTTGAAATGAGGTCGTAATGTAGTGAGGGAAAAATTATTTTTCTAATAATACATGAACAAGCTGACATTTGGATTGAAATGGTGGCTGCCAGCTTCAACTATGATGAATACATGTAGCATACGTGATAAGTGAGCGGTTACCAAAGTGAAGGTAAGTGAGCATTGTGGAAGTTCTGCCAAATAATTTGAGTTTTCATCAATAAAAAGTTGATTGATTTCACACCCAAAAGAGAAGAAAGCAAAAACTATCAATGATTTAAAAAAATTACATTCTTCATTCTTCAACTGTATTTTTTGCCTCATAGCATAAGATGATGTCTAAGAGGTGCTAATTCTAGAGAAGATAGCAGCTGAAAAGAGAAGCCCAGAGACGGTCTGGACAGGGTGTTTATTATTCTTCCCCCAATACCTATTTATACCCCGTTCATTTTCCCTGGACCTGGTAGATAATTTGAAACCACTTTTCATTTTTTTTTTATATAATTTAATGGCTTGGACTTTGTGATCAGTGGTGAAGTGACAGTGCCCAGAAAGTGGCCCACAAAGATCCAAAGAGTTCTGTAGTATGGATTTCATCTTTCCCAACGTTAATTTAGTTCAGGTGCCAGCTATAGGGGATCTCTGGCATCCAGTAATCCAGTATTGTCATCAAGCAGGGTAAACAGCCAATCACAGCAAAGAATCATCACAGCCAGCTAAACAGGAAATGAAAAGCACTGATTATCCCTCACTTTTTAATCATTCTGCAGGGAGTGAAATAAAGATTAGGACATGTAAAGGGTTAACATCAGAAGCACATGATGCTGATGTAATGATGATGTAACATCACATGATTGAGTAACAGAGCTCTGGAGGGAACAGCTGTAGAGGTCCCAATATGTATATAGTTGCTGTAAATAAAGAGTAATGGTTTTAACAAACTATAGTCTCGAGCAGCTTACTTTGAGAGAATAGACAAGCCCCAAAGAATCCTGTCTAGACCCTGGACACATGATGAAACAAGACATGCCCATAAGGTTAAGGTGGAAGTTGAATTATCCTAAATGTTAAAAATAAATAATTTTCATTTGAATAATCTATGTTTTGTCTTTATTGGAGAAATTTGACATTCCACAAATATAAGGTTAATTTTTCTGGCCCGCAGTAATCATGACTTAGTATGCCATAAAACATAGTTATATAGCATTCAACATGGCATAACTATTTCAAGGGCTTATACAGCAAATTCAATGTAAACATAAGTTCAAGTGAATTCAGAAAATGCTGGAAAAACTCAGCTGGTCTGGCAGCATCTGTGGAGAGAGAAACAGAGTTCATGCTTCAAGTCCATATGACTTCTTCAGAGCTAAAGAGTAGAAATGTGATGGATATTACACTGTTCAAGAGAGGCTGGAGCAGGTGGAGCAAAATAGGAGGTCAGGGATAGGTGGGAGCTCAGAAGAAATTGACAAAAATGTCATGGACCCAAGACAAAAAGTGTTAATGGTAGTGTTAAAGACTAAAGGAGGTGCTGTTGTGGCATAAAGGTAAGATAGCAGAATGTGTTTAAAGCCAAACAAGGGCCAGCGGTCTGTGAAAGAACAACATAGAAATAAGTAACAGATGGCCCTGTGTGGCAGGGGGAATAAAAAAAATAAAAAAATAAAAATATATATATAAAACATTTTAAAAATGAATAAATAAATACAATAAAATAAAATTGGATTGCAAAAATGGGTAAAGATAGAGGAGAGGGTTCATGGTCCGAAGTTGTTGAACTCAATATTTAGCCCAGAAGGCTGTAAAGGTAGAAGTTGGTGGAAGTGGCAGAGGAATGGTGCCAACTCCAGCATGATGCCATCACCAAAAACATCTTCCCCTCACTGCCCCCTGTCGACATTCCATGGGGACTGTTCTCTCCGTGACACCCTGGTCCACTCCACCATTACCCCCAACTCCTCGTCACCTTCCCATGCAATTGCAGAAGGAGCAATACCTGCCCCTTTACCTCCTCCCTCCTCACCATCTAAGGCCCCAAACACTCCATTCAGGTGAAACAGCACTTCACTTGCACCTCATTCAATTTGGTCTCCTCTATATTGGGGAGACTTAATGCAGACTGGGTGACCACTTTGCAGAATACCTTCGATCAGTCTGCAAGCATGACCCAGACCTTCCTGTCACTCGCCATTTCAACACCCCATCCTACTCTCATGCCCACATGTCCATTCTTGGCCTGCTGCAAAGTTCCAATGAAGCCCAACTTAAACTGGAGGAACACTATCTCATCTTCCAACTAGGTATTTTTCAGCCTTCTGGTCTTAACATTGAGTTCAACAACTTCATCTTTACAGAGATAAAAACAAAAAACTGCAGATGTTGGAAATCCAAAACAAAAACAGAATTACCTGGAAAAACTCAGCAGGTCTAGCAGCATCGGCGGAGAAGAAAAGAGTTGACGTTTTGAGTCCTCATGACCCTTCATCTTTACCCCTTTTTAATTCAATTTTAAAATTTCTATCTCTCTATCTATCAATCTATCACCTTTTTACATACTTATATATATGTGTGTATGTGTGTGTGTATATATATATATATATATATATTTCTTTTATTATTTTTTCATCCTTTTATCTACCCATTTTCCCCAACCTCCCTTCCCCTATCTCACAGGGCCATGTGTTACTTATTTCTATGTCGTTCTTTCACAGAGTGAGACCCTTGTTCTGCTATCAACACATTCTGTTATCTTACCTTTACGCCACATCAGCACCTTCTTTAGTCTTCACCACTACTATTAACACACTCTTTGCCCTGTGTCCATGACATCTTTGTCAATCTCTCCTGAGCTCCCACCTATCGCTGACCTTTTATTTTGCTCCAGCTGCTCCACCCCCTCTTAAACAGTATAAACACCATTGTATTTCTACTTCTCGTTAGCTCTGAAGAGAGTGATACACGCTCAAAACGTTAACTCTGTTTCTCTCTCCACAGATGCTGCCGGACCTGCTGAGTTTCCCCAGCATTTTCTGTTTTTATTTCAGATTTCCAGCATCCGCAGTATTTTGCTTTGATTCAAGTTAGTTCAAGTAATTTCTGAGATTTTCGTCTGTGAGAGCTTAAACAGCACACCCTGTGGAGGACTGAGGAACCACTGACAGCAACTTCTGGATTTCTGACTTTAACTGCGTGTGTGTTTTTTTTATTATTTCATGGGATATGGGCGTCACTAGCTAGGCCATATCTTATTGCCCATCCCTAATTGCCCTTGAGAAGGCTACGGCCAGCTGCCTTCTTGAACCACTGCAGTTTGCGTGGTGTAGCAACCCCACAGTGCTGTGAGGAAGGGAGTTCCAGGATTTTGACCTAGCGAAAGTGAAGAAACGGTGATATATTTCCAAATCAGGATGTTGAGTGGCTTGGAGGGGAACTTCCATGTGGTGGTGTTCCTATCTATCTGCTGCTCTTGTCCTAGATGGCTGTGGGATTGGAAGATGCTGTCGCAGGCATCATTTACAAATGTCTGAATTTGCTGTCAGCTTCACAGTTGTAATATCGGTGAATGCTGACAGTGTCTGGGTGATTTTTGTACTTTGGCTCTCTTACAATGAAAATAATGACTACAAGAAACTAAAAGTCCTCGCCTGGCCTCTGATAATTTTCTGACATTACTGGCCATAAGTTTACTTCTCTGCTTTGCTCTGATCATGCCTCAATTTTTGTCTTTTTGCTTCCGTTGTTAATATTTGTATGAACAAATGAACAATGACTGAGAGAAAAATACCCCCCAGTACTTACATTGTGCCCTACACAATTGTGATAGTCTGCATATCACAATATAAACACCCCAACCAAAACCAGATGAAGTTGGAGGAGCAAAGAATCAGATAAAAACCCACACCAATTTGGATGAACAAACTCTGTACATGATTCCACTCCCCCAGGCATTAAAATTTGTCCGGGAGATCACCCTGGCCCTGTTAATTCTGTGCATTCTTTAGTTGCTGTTTGAGGTGATCTCCACCCTAGCTGAAATCAGATTCAGCTCTCATTTGGAGGTATATACTTTGATATCATCAGAATCCTCTGTCACTGACATGCTTCTTTCTCCCAACTGAGTTACACGTGCACACTGCAGTTTCGTGCCTAATAATGGTACAATATGAGATCTGTGTAATGCATATTGTTAATTGCCTTTTGTTGCAAGGTTCTCATTGCACATTGCTCCTTACAGATGACTGTCTTGAGGCAACAGACTGTACACACGCAGAGGAAAGCAGGAGTTGGTGAGCGTCAAGAAGAACTACAAATTTCAGACAGCACAGAATCTACTCAGAAGACAACGTGGAAGGTAAATAGTTTTAACAGTTTGTGCCATTAATAACCTGGGTACAATCGACAATTTTCATCTTTTACGCAAGTGTACAATGGTGCGTTTTTGACTCTTCTTTCTTCAGAGTACTTGTGAAAATTACTTTTAGTTTCATTCCAATTTAGTACGGATACTTCTTAAGATCCTTTCAGAACTTGATCACAGGAATAGAGGTTTGTTTTATATTATGCTAGTTACAAAAGATGAATTTCTCAAAGAGAATTAGAATTTTCTGTCGCTCTTGAAGAAATACTCGTGATCAAAACTCAGTGCACAATAATACAATATTTTCTCCACGTTATGGTCAGTCTCCAAGAGAATTAGTCACATCATTAATATTCTTTTTGAATCCAGCCCCAAGGAAAGGAAAATGTTTTAAAAACTGTAGTTAAGCTATTTGATTATCTTGCAGAAGTTAGAGAGAATGATCCCATTAGGACCAAAAATCAAAGTCGAAAAGCTCAGCTTTAATCTCAAGAATTATAGAGAGAAGTCTCAGCACCTAAATGACTTTATATTAGAAATAATTATTTCAGTATAATTAATTTAATTGCATGAATGAACGAAACATTTTGGGGTTAACTAAAGTAAAAAGACATCAATTAAAATACAGGAATAACAGGGCTGTATCCACATCTACTGAATTAAAGAAGTAACCTGACTAACTCGTGAATGAGGCATTCATTTATCTTTCTACTTGTGAAATAAAAGTCAATATTATAATGTCATCTATCTACATAATCTACAGTTAAATGTTATTCCTCTTATATAAAGTGAGATATTAATAATGTCTTTCTGACTTTCTATCTGTGTCTCAATCCAAAATTAAAATTACTCAAAACTGTTTTTTCAAAAATATGAATAATTTTCTTTAGAAAACGGGTTTTGTCAGAGGTCATCAAAGAAACATAGGAACAGAAATAAGCCATTCTGCCTCTCAGGCCTGTTCCATCGTACAGTTAGATCATAGCTGACCTGTATTACTCTTACTTTAAATGTGGAAATGTGGAGTTGTTATAACAGGAAAAGGGTTTGTAGCACAGTACTCACCTTTCCAAATCACCCCAAATTTATGACTTCACTCCTTCACAGCCATTCATTAGTCTTTACAGTTCACCAACATGGAGATTGAGGAAGCTGATCAAAATACCTCATTTTCTCCTCCCAGTTTAGGATGCCAGCAAAGCTTCCTACGGATGGGAGGTGATGAGATGAACAACAGCAAGCTAAGGCATATGCAATTCTCAAATACCTTGAGGACCAATGTGATTTCCTCTCCCTTTATATACAAGAGAAACTTGGCTGAATATTTGTTTGATAGCTCATATGTAAAATAAAATGATTGGTATATCAAGCACAACCACTCAATAGGGTCCATTTAAATTACGTGTGTGTGTGTGTGTGTGTGTGTGTGTGTGGGGTGTGTGTGTGTGTCTGGTGATTTTTATATGATACATAATGTACCAGGCCAACAAGATTAGAAAAGAACTGAACTGTATGTTTATTTAGACAGTATAGGCGGGAAATGAAGTTTAACACTATCAGTTGCATTTTATTACAGCAAGATAACTGGACTGGTGCAGTTTATCTGTTAATTTCCCAAGACAGCACTAACACTTTCATATGTTTGAATGTTGCTGCTTTTATTGGATCCATTGGAACTCTTGTTATGCAATAGGTCAGGAAGAATAAAAAAGAACTGAATATAAATGGTTGAGAAAAAGAAAACTCAGTATTTGAAGACTGAAAAATAAAATATGTTGAAACTACACAGGAGGTTAATAGATATGAAAGCCAAGAAAGGCTAGGGGATTCAGGTAGGGCAGGATTGTTCCAAAGAAATGTTTTTCCGATGCTGACCCAACATTTTATGTTGCTACTTTGTTGTAATAGATTTACACACAACTATGTGCATTATCATTTTTGTGCTACACACAGTAAAATAAGGACATGTTAGTTGTTACTAAGTCTCAGAACATTGCAAGGATAAGCTTTATTATGTGAAGCTTGCATCAGTGAAATCCAGTCAATGATTTTAATTCACTTACCTTGTAAATAAATGGAATGCATTCTTGTAATGAACTTACTAGCCAATTACATTGAAAAGCTGAGTGCTACACTTCTATAACTAAAGGAAATCTGCTGCCTTTGTGTATATCAGTGTATTATTAGCAGTTACAGTGGCGGGAGGGGTGGGGGGGGGGACACAATAACTATTTTAATTTCAGCTTAACCCTTTTTATTACATTTCTATACTAACAGCAGAACCCTTTTTCCCATTTTACGTGAAATTTAAAAGGTTCCACCTAATTTTGTTCTTTTTCTCTCCTACCAAACTCCATTTTGGAGGTGATGTGTTAACTGCATATCAGTTATATTTAATTATATACAGCAAGAGGGCGTTAATTGTAGTTTCACGAGCAGATTTGATCAACCCCATTGACACTGGGATGTGGTTGAGTTAGGTAGTGTATGCTTGTAATGTTTCAGTCTGAAAATAAGCTTTAGCCTGAGTAAAGATTAATTCTAGTGCCATCTTCACCAACTGGCTTTCTGAAATATCACATCAGAGGCGGGGGAGACAATCTCTTTTCCTCTTGTGGATTTTTACTGCCTTCCCACTTGTGTGAAGGCCGGTTTCTCATCCAAACAAACCTCTGGATTTTGAAAACTGGTATGCGGATTTCCCAGGAGTGCTGAAACCTGCCTTTGAGGTATTTAAGCATTTTCAAACCATGAAGAGCTGCTGCCTGTGAGCATTTTCATCATTACATCTGCAGTCCAACATTGCCTCGATGAATAAATTCCTCTGCAGTGCACGGAACATTTCTGGTCAGCTGCACTGCAGAGGCAGTCAGAGGATTGCAATCTTTCTCTTGATCTATTCAGCAGTGTTCATAAAAAATCAAACCAGCAGCACGTTCAAGTTCCAGAAACAGCCAGAGCTTTCAGTTCTTGCTGCAGATTGCTGTGTCTTTTCATGAAGTCTCTCACACAACTAATTCCATTTGACTTTCTGCAGTGTGTCATTTTACAATTGTTTCTTTTCACTCTGCCTCCACTCGGGTGAATTTGCTTTGCTTTTAATTTAATTTACGCCATCTACTTCATTTCCAGCTCCTGATAAAATGAAATATTCATAGCAAACTAATATATTTTGTTCTGAAATTGTTCCACTCTATCAGAGTTACATATTATAACACATTGGATAATCCACATTAAGAATGCTTTGTGCAGTTTTGGGCACTCTATTATAGGAAAGGCATTAAGGTCATGGAGTTTGTACAGTGTATATTCACTGGGAAACTTACGAAGAAAGACTGAAGATATTAGGACCATTCCCACTGGAGAGGAAAAGATTGAAAGGAAATTTAATTGAGACTTTTGAAATTATGGAGAATTTTGATGGGATGCAGACAGGAAAGACTTTGGATGTTTATGATGAGGGGTCATCTATTTAAAATTATTGCTAAGAGGATAAGAAAACTTTTTATGGAAGGAGTATTGCTTGGATGCTTTGCTGCTGAGAGTGTTGCATGAGCTGGAGGTGATTGTACTTTATGGGAAAATTGAATCAGCATTTAAGCAGAGGAAAATACAGGGCTATGGGGAGAGATTAGGCTAATGGGATCAGGGTCTGACTGCTGTAGAAAGGAGATGATGTGGTGTGAACTTGTCTATTGGGGGATGACACCAGAATGAAGATTTAGAAGGCTTTCTGGGAACTGAGAGATCTAAGCTAAAAGCAAAACACTGCAGATGCTGGAAATCTGAAACAACAGAAAATGCTGGAAAAACTCAGTAGGCCTAGCAGCATCTGTGTAGAGAAAAACAGAGTTAATGTTTCGAGTCCATATGACCCTTCTTCAATGTCACTGACATTGATTGAAAAGCAGTCACTCTGCAATACTAACATTCTTCACCTCGATAAGCAGAAAAATTAACTGCACAGCAAAGAAAAAATACATATCTGTATGAACATGGCACATTAGTTACCAAAATTCTCATAACTTATTACAAGTACCAGTGATGCATGAATTCAATTAATGCAAGGAAACACCCTAACCCCTGGCTTTGACCCCACAGATTGTGGGTTAATTCCCCACTTCAGATTTGAGCATATGATTTGGGCTGACACTAGTTTGCGTTGTTGGAGATGCTGTCCTTTGAATGAGGCAGAAAACGGAAGCCCTGTCTTCCTGTTCAAGTGCTTCAGGTGGACATAAAAGATTCCATAACAATTATCAGAGAAGACCTGGGAGTTGCCCTGGAATGCTGGTCAAAATTCTTCCCTCAATCAAAACCACCAATAATGGAGAAACTGGCCATTCATCTCATTGCTCCTTGCAAGACCGTGCTCTCTTTACCATCACAAGTGACCGTACTTCAAAAGTAACTCATTCATAAGAAAATTAAATCATTCAATGCCCTGGGAAATGTGGTAATGCACTATATAAAATGCTAAATATCCAGCTCTTTAGAACTCCTTTCTACAGCAGCAGTGCACGTTTCCCTCCCCCAAAATGGACTCCTTCCTTAATACTTCACTCTTGATGAAAGGAATAGGCCCAGAACTCCATGGCAAAATCTTGTATAGCAGCATTTTTTGAAGGGCAGATCCATTGAGATTACCCTTCCCAGGTTATCAGGATTTCTAAAAATATGGAGATTGCTAATTTTAGTTTATTTTTGTCCAGAGGAACAGAATTTATGCTCAAAAAATACAGAACAGTTGAAGAAAGACATTCCCCAATATAGTCCCTCTACTGGAACATTGGTGATTTCCAATTTCATGATGATTTGACAATAAATGGAAAACGTTAGGTGAATAAACTGGCTAAAATAGATTGCTAAATCTGAAAGCAACTTCCAGAAATGTTTCTCAGTAATTTGCCATCGCGAAGTTGGAGTGCTTTGCTTTTTATCTTAATTAACATCAGCTCTGCATAAAGTAAAGATTTTCTCATTTTGCTTGCATCATTTTCACCTTTTGTTCGCCGAAGATCTATTTATATACTAATTACATAGCCTCTGAGGGTTAGAATAAGCCTGTTGTTTGAATTGAAAGTGGCTGTAAGCACTCTGATGTTGCATTCCTTTCTTTAAAGCTGTGTCTAATTAGTACTTTATCCTAACTCTAAGCTTAATCAATTTCTATTTGAGAGTTATTGATCTACAAATCTGCCTTTTATGTACTGATGAAATGATATCTGAAAAGTGCAGCTTATTCCTAGTATAATTTAAAAATTAAATGTAGAATAGCCTCATTAGTTTGTTCTTCAGTGATGTTAAAAGAAGGCAATGTACCTGATATATTTGCCTATTGTTCTAATTTGGACTCTTATTTTTTACCTTTGAATCTTGAATGGAGCTACTAATTTTCATAAATGCTAAAATGTTAGCAAGCGGTCTAAGAAAAATGCTACTGATGAGGATGATGGTTCCCTCAGGGAGGGAAGTCAAAGCCATGCCCATGGCACCATAACTGCTCAGCTGTACAGGAGGGCAGGAGGAAGTTTGGGAAAGCAGTAATGACAGGGGATCCTATGGTTAGGGGAGCAGACAGGCATGTCTATGGCTGCAGTCGTGAATCTAGGATAGTATTTGTTTCACTGGTGTCAGGGTCAGGCAGATCACTGAGCGGCTTCAGAGCTCTCTGAGAGGAGATTGTGAACAACCAGATGTCATGGTCCACATCGGTACCAACAACATCGGTAGAAAGAGGAATGAGGCCCTTCAGGCAGCAAGCAAGCAAGACCTCGAAGGTAGTTGTCTCTGGATTATGCCCAGCATCAAGCACCAGTGAGTATAAAAATTGGAGGATAGAGCAGATGAGTGCCTGGCTGGAGAGATGGTGTAGGAGGGAGGGCTTTAGGTTTCTGGAACATTGGGATTGGTTTTGGGGGAGATGGGATCTGTACAGGCTGGGTAGGTTGCACCTGAACAGAGCCAGGGCTCATGTCCTTGTGGGGCAGTTTGCTCATGTTATTGGGGAGGTTGTAAACTAACTTAACAGAGTCATAGGAGCCAGGAGGTAACATCAGAGAGGGAAAACAAGGTGCACAAATAATCGGGAGAGATAGATAGTACTAAAGTAGGAAATAGTAAGGTATTGGGTGCAGTCAAAGTAAGAGGGAATGCAATCAGGTCTAAACTAGGTTTACTGTGCATGCATGTAAATAGGAAAAGTATGGTAAATAAAGTGTTGTGAGCTCTAGGCACAGATAGGCACATGAAAATATGTGGCAATAGTGAAGACCTGACTAAAAAAAGGACAAGACTGGCTATAAAATATTGCTTGGTACAAGGTGTTCAGGAAACTCAGGGAAAGAAAGAGGTTGCGGTGGGGGTTGCTGTGTGCAGTATTGATTAAGGAGAATATGATAGAGCGAGAGGATCTCCTCAGGGCTCAAGGGCAGAATCTATTTGGTTGGAGGAAAGGAATAATGGAGGTATCATTACATTGCTGAGTGTATTCCATCAGCCACCAACTTGTGGGATGATACAGAGGAACAAATTTACAAGGAAACTATAGAGTAGTTATAATGGGGGACTTCATTTACCCAAGTGTAGACTGGATTAGTAACAGTGTGAAGGGCAGAGAGGGAGAAGAGTTTTTAAACTGTGTTCACAAGAATTTTTTGGGTCAGTATGTTTCCAGTCCAAGAAGGAAGGAGACGTTGCTGGATCTGGTTCTGGAAATGAGGTGCGACAAGTGGATCAAGTATCATTAGGGGAATGTTTAGGGGACAGTGGTCATAGTATCCAAAAGGTTTAGGTTAGCTATGGAAAAGGACAAGGAGCAATCCAGAGTAAAAATAATTAATTGAGGGAGGACCAATTTCAATGGGGCGTGAATATATCTCATCCAGATAAGTTGGAAGGAAAGGTTGGCAAGCAAAACTGTAATTGGCCAATGGGCTGTCTTTGAAGAGGAGATACTCAGTACATTCCCATTAGCGGAAAGTGGGACAAACAAAACCTGAGCTCCCTGCATGATGAAAGAAGTAGGAAGTAAGATGAAGCAGAAAAAGGGTGCATATGACATGTCAGGTGGATAATACAGGTGAGAACCAAGCTAAATATAGAATGTTCAGAGAGGAAGTGAAAATAGAAACACGAGTGGCAAAGAGAAAAGATGTGAGATTGGCTGCAAAATGTAGTCCAAATATCTTCTACAGGCATATAAAATAGCAAAAGCATGGTGAGCGGAGGAGTGGGGCTGATCACGGACCAAAAAGGGGATTTAACTCATGGTGTAGATTTCTTTAACAAGGAAGAAGATATTGCCTAAGTTGTGAACGAAAAGGTAGTTGAGATACTAGATGCGCTAAAAATTGATAAAGAGATAAGATTAGAAAAGGAGGTATTATTAAAGTTGATAAATCATCAGCAGCAGATAAGATGCATCTGAGGACACTAAAGGAAGTAAGGGTGGAAATTGTGGAAGTACTGGCCATAATTTTCCTATCCTCCTTTGATATGGTGAGTGTTGCCAGAGGATTGGAAAATTGTAAATGTTACAGTCCTGTTCAAAAAAAAAGGCTGTAAGAATAAGCCCAGCAACTACAGGCCAGTCAGTTTAACCTCGGTAGTTGGCAAACTTTTAGAAATGATAATTCAGGTCAAAATTAATAATCACTTGGGACAAATGTGGATTAATTAAGGAAAGCCAGCATGGATTTGTTAGGGAAAATCATATATAACTAATTTGATTGAGTTTTTTAGGTGAGATAACAGAGATGATTGATGAGGGCAATGCAATTATATGGTGTAACTCTTTCGAGTACAAACAAGCTTCCATCGGTTTCAGATGAAGTTACACTGTTTCATAGTTTGCCATTGTAAGATTTGAACTTTTGATCTTGGGGTTACAAACCCAGTACCATAACCACTTGGCTATTTAGGCCAAGCAATTATATGGTGTACGTGGACTTCCAAAAGGAATTTGTTAAATTGTCACATAACGGGCTAGGCAGCAAAGTTGAGGCCCATTAAATAAAATAAGACAGTGGCAGCATGGATATGCAGTTGGCTGAGTGACAGTAAACAGTAGTGGTGAACAATGTTTTTCAGACTGGAGGTCAGTTTGCTGTGGAGTTCCCTGGTGTTGGTATTGGGATCATTGCTTGATCTGTATTATTGGCCTCGGCTTGGATGTACAGGGCAAAATTTGCAGTTGGCACAAAACTTGGAAGTATTGTGAACTTCAAAAGGACATAGACAAGCTCGTGGAATGGGTGGACATCTGGCAGATGGCATTTAATGGAGAGAAGTGTGAAGTTACACAGTTCAGTAGGAAGAATGAGGAAAGGTAATAAAAATATGAAGGATATAATTTTCAAAAGGGTATGGAAGCAGAGGAACCTGGGAATAAATATACATAAATCACTGTAGGTGGCAGGGCAGGTTGAGAAAGCAGTTATTAAGCATACAGGATCCTGAACCCAATAAATAGAGCCATGGAACAGAGTCAGCTTCTCACTGGTGGGTTTGGAAGTGGGAGGGGCCCATTAAATTCCCTGGATGCCCTACCTCTCACCCTTCTGCCTACCCTCAATCTGACCTCAATTTTACAGGCGGCCTAGGGCGGCCCCACTGCCTTCACCCCAATTGAGGCCCTTAAGCGGCCAATTAATAACCACTTAATGGCTTCCCACCTGGCCTCAATTTTGAGGTTGGCAGGAGGAGTTCAGAGAAAGTCCAGCAGATTACCCTGCTGGGGGGTCGGGCAGACAGAGGGGAGGAGAGAGGGCAAATCCTTGAAGAGCCCCTTTCTACGTTGGGTGCCCTCCCACCACCTGAGTGGCCCATCCCCTCCCTGCCGTGATAACCCCTGGTACTTCCCTCCATCTTGGCTCCAGGATTTAGCCTCTGGGGACAGCTTGTAGACCTAGCCATGGCCACCCTCCTGCGGGAAGGAAAGGGGGTGGAGGCAGGGCAGGCTACTGGGACTGCAGTGCTGCCAGCAAATCAGATTGGCCGGCAGATCTGAGGCAGCATTTCCTCCTGACTGAGTGGTGGGAGTCTTGCATTCAGCTAACTAGCACTTGCAGCATTAAATGGTTGGGAGTAAGCCGACATTGGTGGGGTTGCATTCGCCACTGACTCTTAGGTGACTTGGCTGGTACTCCGCCACTCATTAAATTCTGCCCAATCAATAAAAATCTTACAAGTAGTTAGGTTTTTTTGAAGTTCTTGCAAGTTGAACAATATTCTATCACATTTTTTGGTTGAGTGAAG
Organism: Carcharodon carcharias; assembly: GCF_017639515.1. Classification (NCBI taxonomy): domain Eukaryota; kingdom Metazoa; phylum Chordata; class Chondrichthyes; order Lamniformes; family Lamnidae; genus Carcharodon; species Carcharodon carcharias. The sequence continues at coordinate 42,910,312 of NC_054475.1, read as the reverse complement.
ACTTGCCAACTCCTTATTGTGCTGTTTGTGAGGGGGTGACAACTAATATTTCCCCCTCATCTCTTGTAATTGTGTTGTTTGAGTTCTGCAGGACTATGTACAACAAAGATTTATGAAAGGAATGTGAAATATCTACATTTTCACTGTACTTAGCCTGTGACAGTAATAATTTAGATGCCTACATTGTAGTTCATTTTGAATTTGAATCTGTTTTGGGTGCCTGCTTATCCGCAAAGACTGTTTAAATATATCTGAGTTGACCATTGTCAGCACTTAAGTATTGAGCTAATTTTATTAGATGCTGTTTCACTTTCATATTCAAAATGATATCTCTTAATTATCATGGTCCTCTATTTTGAACATATATAGAACCCCATAAACATAATGTCTTCTGTGCTGTTGTTAATATTGCAGAGGCTTTCAAATGGATCTATTGATCCCAACAATGACGTTAGCCAGGTCGTGGAGATGCAGGAATTACTGGAGAAACAGAACTTTGAGGTGACCCAGATGAAAGAGCGCCTGTCCACGCTATCAGCGCGAGTGGCAGAGCTGGAGGAAGACCTGGACACTGCCAGGAAAGATCTGATCAGATCAGAGGAGATGAACAACAAGTACCAGAGAGACATCAGGGAGGTGAGGTGTGATTAAATGGTTTAAAATGCTCACTCATTCACTCTTCCAGAACCACTTCATCCAATTTATGTCGCGGGGAGCTGGAGCCTATCCCGACAGGCAGTGGGCACTCGGCGGGGTGCACCCAGGCCGGGATGCCAGTCCATCACAGGGCACATACTCACACGCCCACAATACAGACACGCATACTGGGGGACAATTTAACTGTTGCCAACCCACCTAACCAGCACGTCTTTGAATGGTGGGAAGAAGCGTGGCACCCAGCAGAAACCCACACAGACACGGCGAGAACATGCAAACTCCACACAGACCGATACCTGAGGTCAAGATTGAACCCAGATCTCTGAAGCTGTGAGGCAGCAGCGGTAACCACTGCGCCACCCATGCCGCCCAATTTAAAATGCTAATAATCTAAAGGTATTCTTGTTTTTTTCTTCATTGAAGAATGAAAATGCATGTTTTCATCTGAAATGTCAACATTTTACAACTGTTTGCATTTTTTAAACTGGCCTGTTTGTTCCGCTTTTTTGAATATTAAGAATCTTCAATGTGAAGATTTTTCACATAAAATTATTTGTGGGGCCTGCAATAATTCATGATTGAGAGTTTTTCCCTAGTACAAGTGCCAGACAATAGGATCACAATCTGATTAAACCTGCTCGAACAGATGTTTGTTCCATATGTATCCTTGGTTTCATATTAATGCATGTTTAATGTTGCAACCATTAATAACAAAAAGGCCAAAGGTATTATGCATTTTACTTACCCTCCACCCCCATCCCCCCAACTATTACAATTTCCTTTTATTGGAAACATAATTCCCAGACCCAAAGAGTAGAAGAATTTCTGTGGGAAAGAACTTTCATATTGCGAGTTCAAATTTGGCATTCTTAGTGAGGTGAATGGAGAGAGAGAGAGAGAGATTTCATGTCTACCCACTTCATAATCCTGAGGATCGAACACAGGAGTTCAGATTTTGTGTGGGTTTCCACCGGGTGCTCCGGTTTCCTTCCACCATCTAAAGACGTGCTGGTTAGGTGGATTGGCTACGGTGAACTCAGCTGGGCCAGCATGTATTGCCCATTCCTAATTGCTCTTGAGAAGATGGTGGTGAGCTGCCTTCTTGAACCACTGCAGTCATTGTGGTGTAGTTGCACCAACAGTTCTTGTTAGGAAGGGAGTTCCAAGATTTTGACCCAGCAACAGTGAAGGAACGGTGATATGTTTCCCAGTCATGATGGTGAGTGGCTTGGAAGGGAACTCCCAGCTGTCTGCTGCCCTTGTCCTTCTAGATGGTAGTGGTTGTGGGTTTGGAAGGTAGTGTCTAAGGAGACTTGGTGAGTTCCTGCAGTGCATCTTGTAGATGGTACATACTGCTGCCATTGTGCGTCGGCATTGAAGGCAGTGAATGTTTATGTAAGGGGTGCCCATCAAGCGGGATGGTTGGTGTAAAGGTTCTTGAGTGTTGTTGGAGCTACACTTATCCAGGCAAGTGGAAAGTATTACATCACACTCCTGACATAGGCTTTGGGGAGGCAGGAGATGAGTTACTCACCACAGGATTCCTAGCCTTTGACCTGCTCTTGTAGCCACCATATTTATATGGCTAATCCAGTTCAGTTTCTGGTCAATGGAAACCCCCAAAATTTGATGGTGGAGGATTCAGTGATTGCATTGTCATTGAATGTCAAGATGGTTAGATTCTCTCTTGTTGGAGATGGTCACTGCCTAGCACTTGTGTGGTGCGAATGTTACTTGCCACTTGTCAGCCCAAGCCTGGATATTGTCCAGGTCTTGCTACATATGGACATGGACTGCTTCAGTATCAGGAGTTGCGAATGGTGCTGAATGTTGTGCAATCTTCAGTAAACATCCCCACTTCTGACCTTATGATGGAAGGAAGGTCATTAATGAAGCAGCTGAAGATGGTTGGGTGGACACTATCCTGGGAAACTCCTGTGGTGATGTCCTGGAACTGAGATGATTGACCTCCAACAACCACAACCATCTTCCTCTGTGCTAGTTATGACTCCAACCAGTGGAGAGTTTTCCCCCAGTTCCCATTGGCTCCAGTTTTGCTAGGGCTCATTGATGCCCCGCTCGGTTAAATGCTGCCTTGATGTCAAGGGCAGTCACTCTCACCTCACGTCTGGAGTTCAGCTGTTTTGCCCATGCCTGAACCAAGGCTATAATGAGGTCAGAAGCTGAGTGACCCTGGCGAAACCAAAACTGAGCATCAGCGAGCAGATTATTGCTAAGCAAGTGCCGCTTGATAGCATTGTCGATGACCCCTCCATTACTTTACTGTTGATGGAGAGTAGACTGATGGGGCAGTAATTGGCCGGGTCAGGTTTGTCCTGCTTTTTGTGTACAGGATATACCTGGGCAATTTTCCAAATTGCCACGTAGATGCCAGTGTTGAACTTGTACTGGAAGGTCTGGAGTTCAACTGTTCAGTGTTGTTGCCAGAATAGTATCAGGGCCCATAGCCTTTGTAGTATCCAATGCCTCAGTCGTTTCTTGATATCACATGAAGTGAACAAAATTGGCTGAAGACTGACATCTGTGATGTTGGGGACTGCCAAACGAGGCCGAGACAGATCATCCACTCAGGACTTCTGTCTGAAGGTTGTAGTGATTGCTTCTGTCTTATCTTTTGCGCTGATGTGCTGGGCTCCTGCATCATTGAGGATGGGGATATTTGTGGAGCCCACTCCTCCAGTGTGTTGTTTGATTGTTCACCACCATTCACGACTGAATGTGGCAGGAGTGCAGAGCTCAGATCTGATCCATTGTTTGTGGAATTGCTTAGTTTTGTCTATTACTTGCTGTTTTTGCTATTTGGCATGCTAGTAGTCCTGTTTTGTTGCTTCATCAAGTTGACACCTCATTTTTAGGTATGCCTGGTGCTGCTCCTGGCATGCCCTCCTGCGCTCTTCATTGAACCAGAGTTAATCCCCAGACTTGGCCTTAATGGTGGAGTGGGGCTATGTCATGAGGGTACAGATTGTGTTCAAGTACAATTCTACTGCTGCTGAAAGCCCACAGTGCCTCATGGGTGCTCAATCTTGAGTTGCTCGATCTGTTTGAAATCTATCCCATTTAGCGCGGTGGTAGTGCCATAAAAGATGATGGAGGGTGCCCACAATGTGAAGACAGAAGTTCATCTGCACAATGACTGTGCGGTGGTCACTTCTACCGATATTGACATGGACAGTTGCATCTGGGGCAGGATGAGGTCAAGTATGTTTTTCCCTCTTGGTTCCCTTACCACCAGCTGCAGAGCCAGTCTAGCAGCTGTGTCCTTGAGGACTTGGTCAGCTCGGTCTGTGGTGGTGGTACCGAGACACTGTTGGTGATGGACATTGAAGTCCCCCACCTAAAATACATTCTGTGCCCTTGCCACCCTCAGTGCTTCCTCAAGTGGTGTTCAACATGGCGGAGCGCATTTTCATCAGCTGAGGGAGGCGGTACATGGTAATCAGCAGGAGGTTTTCTTGCCCACAAGGTTTTCCTTGTCCTGATCTGATGCCTTAGGTCTTCATGGGGGCCAGAGCCGATGTTGAGGACACTCAGGGCAACTCTCTCCTGACGGTGTATCACTGTACTGCCACCTCTGCTGGGTCTGTACTGCCTGTGGGACAGGACATACCCAGGGATGGTGATGGTGCTGTAAGGTATGATTCCGTGAGTATGAATATGTCAGGCTGTTGCTTGACTAGTTTGTGAGACAGCTCTCCCAACTTCGACACAAGCCCCCAGATGTTGGTAAGGAGGACCGTGCAAGGTCAACAGGGCTGGGTTTGCCATTGTCGTTTCCAGTGCCTAGGTCGATGTCGGGTGGTCCATCCTTTTTCATTCCTTTTTACAGACTTTTTAGCAGTTTGTTGCAACTGAGTGGCTTGATTTCAGTGGGCATTTAAGAGTCAACCACATTACTGCGGATCTGGTATCATATGTAGGCCAGACCAGGTGAGGACAGCAGATTTCCTTCCCTTAAGGACATTAGTGAATGAGATGAGTGTTTGCTACAATCAACAATGGTTTCAGGGTCATCATTAGACTTTTAATGCCAGATTTTTATTGAATTCATATCCCACCACATGGTGGGATTCAAACCTGGGCCTTTGGATTACCTATTGACAATTAACTATGTCAACACCTTCCCCTAAATTATTCTACTATCTGAAAGAACTTCTGTTTGACCATCTTCTATGACACTCAGTTTAAGTTTATGTAAAGAAAGCCAAGATCAGGAGCTGGAATGGGACAACATTTCCTCTGTCCGTTAGGTGTTGAGAAATCGTAAGCATTTTACAATCTTGCTAATCAGCACAGAGAAATCAGAACAGGAGCAAATTTTATCTACATAGCCTTTCAGCTGTAGACATGCTCAAAGCCGAGTGGCTGTGTAGCCAAAACATGGACCATTTGCTTGAGTCTATGTCAGACCATATTCACCATTCAAATACCAGGAAATAACATTGGTGCTATGGGTCTCCAGTCATAGAAAGCTCCCAATGACAGAAAGCAAAAACTAACTGGTGTTGAGGTTTGAGTTGAACTGTTCACCCTGCCAGATGAAGACAATATAATATGATTTAACTGGTGTTGGTGAGAGCATCTGTATTTAATTTCCTCAGCCTCAACACCAAAGCAAAATAAGTTCACTTTGGAGTGAGTGGCAACATTTTTCAAGTGAACAATTGAAATGTTTTAGGGAGCTTTGTTGATTCTGAGTCACAGTACTAAACCTGGTAAAGATGTTGATGATTTTGGAATGTCCCAAAGTGCATCACAGCCAGTAAAGCATCATTGCTTTTGAAATGCATGCTCTATTGTTATGCAGACAAACATGCAGCAAAATCTCGAGCAATGAGATAAGTTACCAGTTAGTCTGTTTTTAGTGGTGGTGTTTGAGGGATAAACAGTGACTGGGGGAATTACCCAACTCTTCCTCATATGATACCTTTGGAGTTTTGACGTCCATCTGATGATACCTCAGATAATGCGGAACTCCCCTCAGTACCACACTGAAGTGTCAGGTTTGATTATCAGGGATAAAAACAAAAAAACTGCGGATGCTGGAAATCCAAAACAAAAACAGATTCACCTGGAAAAACTCAGCAGGTCTGGCAGCATCGGCGGAGAAGAAAAGAGTTGACGTTTCGAGTCCTCATGACCCTTCGACAGAACTGAGTTCTAAGACTGACACCTAGTAAAGCTTTGTTGTGTCCTAGCATTAATTTAACACTCTTTCTTGTTGACTTTAGGCGATGGCGCAAAAGGAAGACATGGAGGAAAGGATTACAACACTTGAAAGACGTTATTTAGCTGCACAAAGGGAGTCCACGTCAGTGCATGACCTTAATGACAAACTTGAAAATGAGCTTGCAAATAAAGAGTCTCTGCATCGCCAGGTAAAATGCTTTTAGTTGACAAATCAATAATGTGGATGTTGAAGCTATTTATTTGGCTTTTCCATTTCCAACTGGTAACAATAAAATGACATTCACTGCTACCATTTGGCATGTTTTCAGTGAAACGTTCAAGGATTGAATAAAAATAGTTGGCTAAGTAGCTGTTATAATACACATGCAATCTAAGGGACTATGGTTCATTTACAGATGTAACTAGGAAGTAGTCATTTATTCTAAGATCGCTGGGTGTCGTTGATTTTCCAGTCATTTTTTCCTTTTTTTCCCCCCTTGTTCCTCTTTTGTTATTCTTCTACCTCTTCACCTCTCACTCTGTCTCAATACAAAAAGAGCAGGTGACTTGCTTGACAGCTTTTGCAAGTAATTGTGTACAGGGTTAAGTTGGGTTCTGTCCCTTGAAAGAAAAGTGCTTGCCTGTTCCCCAATAACCTGCCAAAGTTCGGAAATGTACTATATGATAAATCACTGATTTGATCCTATATCCTGCTACAGTGAATTAGTACGCTTACCTTCTGAAACACCAGACTGCTTAGACGGCAGCATTTTTAACTAAAACTCTCCCACATCAGCACTGTTCCACACATGATGAATAAGGCAGTCAATTTGGGAATGTTGAGTCAGTGACACAGAATTCAACCAATGATGTGACTTAGATTTTGCCAATGTCACTTCGTTGCCATACTCTACTCTATCTTTTTTATATTTCGACAGAACTATGTCCTGAACCGATGTACATTTTGATTTTATTTTATATGTTTACAGGAGGTGCACATTAGTGCAAAGTGGTTTCCAATGTGATTGCACTTGTTCTGAGTATGATTTATGTTTGAGTTGAAGAGGTGCTACCTGGTGTTCAGCTGAGAATGAGGAAGTTCCTCCTCTTTGTCCTCATATGGTTTGGGTCATTGTCCTGCTCTGACTACATTTGGATCACTGATGCTGGCTTCTTTCTGCTCCTATACTCCCTACTTGCTTTCTCCTGGAAAGTAGTTATAATGCTGTTGAATAGGTTGTGTTGAGTGAATCTGTAAGACCTGGTCCCAGACTAGTTTTTATTTCTAAAATCCCATACAAAGGAGAAATATCATTTGTCCCATTGATACTTCAGGTGCATGTGTACACTGCATTATTCGAAAAGTAGGTAGAAATTAAAAACCAAGGTATCATTGTCAAAAATTATAGACTTTTATTTGAAAAGAACAATAGGTGGAGAACAAACATGAAACAGATGGCAGAATAAACCTGCACTTTTGTAATCATTTGGATATATTTTCCTCTGCTAATTTTGGTTCTATCAGAAATGTGAAGTGTTGCACTTCGCTTTACAGCTGTAGGCTTTATCACCATCAGTCATTACAAATTAATAGACAACATGCAGAATCAAGTTGCACTGCAGGATTTAATGCTTACTATTTCTCAATGTATAATAAATGAATTGACTAACAACTTAATATCACCTTCATCTATTAATGGTGATGAAATGCAAATGATGATTAAATGTTAATGGCATATAAATAGCACAAGTTCTCCCATATTTTTGCTTATATTCAATTTTTACTCAGATGTTTAAAATGCAAATAATGCAAGCTATATGGCCTGTCATTTGAAAGAGTAATTTTTTTTGCTTCCATCTTCAAATGGAATAAAAAGAGATGAGGTCAGAGGGCTGGAGGTGAACCATATTTGGGTTAATGCTCCATGTGGTGCAGTTTCAATGTTGCAGCTATTCTTTGCTTCAGCCAGATTTTGAAGCAGAGGGGAGAACTGTGTGCTTCGCTTGAGAGAAAAGTGAAAATTGGAGTCCAATTGATTCTGACAGATCACCACATCTGGTTAAATAGAAACATAAAGGGAAAGTTTCTAGTCATGAACTCAGTGGAGGATGATGCATGTTTTAGGGAGGAGAAGAGAGAAGAAATAAGGGACAAATGGTTTAGGATATAATTGAACAAAAAAATGCTTGTTTTAGTTTTATGCACAATAATGAAGAGCAATAATCTGAATGTAAGTAATGCTGTCTTTCTATTGTGGAATAGTCTTGAACACTTGTAGTGCAATTTTTAAAAAATTAAGTGAAACATCAGAGTGAAAGGATGCAAGTGCTTAATGGTCTTGAGACTAGCTTTAAGAGACTGACTTAGGTGGTTGACAGAATGTGTGGGCTGTAGTTTGTTACTAAGTGCTTCCTACAGTTTTGCAGAAAGGGAAATGAAGTATTGGAACATCTGTCAGCAGAATTAATGTACTGTGGCGCTTGTGCATTTACGATATGTTACCATTCTCTTTTATAAAGAGTGAAGAGAAGAATCGACAAATCCAGGAACTGTTGGAGCTGGCTGAGCAAAAGCTGCAACAGACGATGAGGAAGGCTGAGACCTTGCCTGAGGTGGAGGCTGAACTTGCACAGCGAGTGGCTGCATTGACCAAGGTGTGTGCTGTCAGTGTGGTAATTGGTCTTCAAAAAGGAAGGGAAATCTCATAATTAAGTCTTTAAAAACAACCTGTTAGCGTCTTGATTCAGTTACATATTTCCCATCCCTCTTTCAAAAGATTTTTGAGTTTGTACCTCTTGATTTTGGATATAAAGTTAAAAAAAATCTAGTGACATGCTTGAGTATTTTGATATACAATTTAGAGAATGAACATCTTGAGATATAAAGAGAAAGCACAGCTCTGGCTGTGACATATCATCCCTCATCTGAAAGTCAGAAGCTTAAGTAATTAAGGCTTTGTTACTCATGTCACAGTTGATCCAGATATAGAGCTTCACTTCAACCAATTCTTTAAAAACACTTTTGTTCTGATTGATTTTAAACTGTCCCTTTAAAACTGGTTGTGGATATCTCTACATGATTGAAGATGTAGTGCCTAACAGCCTTTATGGAGACATTTTATCAGGGGCCTTCAGGTGTTTAACACTTTTCTGTAACCATTTGTTACACCTCTGGGTTTTTCTCAATTGCCAGCTTAGAACAATAAAGACCTGATGTAACCAAATTTAAGTACTAAACTGCTATCATTTGGAACTTGGTGCTAATTTACAACTACAAGCCATGCTAAGTGAATAGGTAAAAGTTTCAAAAGTCCCATGGTGACCTTTGTTTCTATGATAAAAAAGTGGTAAATAGGATTTTTAAAGGAACTCCCTCCATTTCCTTATAGCTTTTCTAGTTGTCTCTACATAAAAATGACTCAGATGACCTGTTAACAAGTACTTGTCAGCTCCCATTTAGCTCACAATGCAAGTGTCACTGAAATCTGCAAGGGGCAGTTCATGTGCTAAATTCACTATGGAGCTTCAGTTGTTAACAATAATGCAGTGGTCCCATCATTATTTTGCTGCTCTATAGTTGACCCATCTGCCCTTTTTCCAAGAATGATGAAGGCAAGTTGTCTATTATTGTTTATGTTCCCTAAATCTCTGAAGTGCCTGTGACTGCCTTACAATTTATTTTCTCCAAATAATGGATTAGATTGTTTCTGTATGAGTGAGAAAGCTATAAATTCTATGCTGAATTGTATGCAATAGGAAGATGCAGGTATTGGAGAGGCAGCCATAAACAATGTGCTGTGGAGAAGGTCAGTAAGTTCCTTTATATGTGAGAGTCATAAACAGATATGAATACAGTGGTGCTGCAGCAAATAATATTACAGTAATAAAAATAGATGTTTCAAGAATTTTCTTATTGTAACATTGGCCCTGAACTACTAAATTGAACACAAGACCAAAGTTTACATGGAAATAAAGCTCTTACTTTGTTCTTCCGTACTCCTCTTCCTTTCCCAATCTGCCCTTTTTATACTTTAATTATCTTCTCTCCTTCCTATTTCAGCACTTATTGAACATATTCAAACCCTTTTCTCCTATTATTTTAAATTTGAAATGTTAATTTACTTGGACCCTTTTCCTTCTAATCCAGACATTGACATTTCCTCCTCCTCCACAAACACAAAAAAAAAACTGAGAAAAACAAGCTTTTGCATCTGATTTTCCAACTAACAAAAAGCCTTATCTATAAAGGTTGGGTGGTCACCAATACTCCCTGCAATTTTTTTTTGCTGTACATGCTACTTTTTCAATATACAGTACCTTGAACTTTTTCTTGCTGGTGCACACATGCAATATTTAATTTGCAACAAGGCCTGCAAGGGAATTCTTACCGTTGCTAGGTGATCACGCATGCGCCCAGCTTCGTGGGAACTTTGGTGAGCATGTTGTCAGGTCAGTCTTTGAAACAAAATTGTCCCTCAACCAGGAAATACTGGCTGCAAACGAGTAAACGTGTCAGCAGGGTATACATTCAGCAGGATGTACTGCTGCAACTCCCAAATTCCTGAGCTTCACCATCAGACAGACAAGGCTGCAGGAGCATGGATAGACTGTCACTTAGGAGTTCCTTTCCAAGTCACACACCATCCTGACTTAAACACACATTGCCATCAAAATCCTGGAACTGTCTTCCTAACAGTATTGTAGGAGTACCTCCACCCCACAACACTTAAGATTCAGCAAGGTGTATTCAGAATTAGAACTACTCATACTGTTCAAATGGACTCCTTTACTTTCCTTCCAGACTGCCTATACTAGTACATTTGTGTATAGTAGCCTTAAGTAGACAAAATACACAATGCAATTTTCAATACACTGTATTACAAATGTTAGAGAGTTGGCTCACCACCATCTTTCCAAGGGCTATTAGGAAAGGGCAATAAATGCTAGCCTCGCCAGTACACTCATATCTTGAGAATTAACATGATAGATGTTCTAATATTCTAACAGCATCTGAAAGAATAAATACCACATGATAGTGGATTCACAGATTATTCTGTGTTTTAAAGCTGATAATTTTTTGAAGATTTGTTCTTAATTATATTGGGAATTGTTGCGGTGCCTAAAACTAGTGAAACATTTTTGTTAAGTGAGTTACAGTGAAGTTCAGTTTCTCAATTACATTTATACCATTTCACTTTAATTTGCATTATATTTGTTGTATATTTATTAACAGGAAAATCTTTGTGGAGAAAAAAAGATGAAAGAAGCTTCCATATTTAAGAAGTTGATTGTTACCAGAGCAAAAAGCTTGACACCCAACCTCAAAGTGCTTGATGCTTATTGCTTTTGTGCTGATGCCTGAACCTTTGTTGTTAAGTGAACATTAATTTAAATTCTTGTACAGTATCTGAAATTGGATAGCTCTTTCAAAGAGCTGGCACAGGCATAATAGGCTGAATGGCCTCCTCCTTTCCAGGGGATTCTATGCTTCCAATAAACCCATTTCATCCTGGCATGCTCTATCCAAGCCATTATAGTTTAGAGCCTTGTTAATTTAATCAGAGTAAACACTTCTATATTTATAACAGAAATTGATTTGCACAGCTTTCATACATCAGTTGTTAGCCATGCAATCAATTCACCTCATTTTCTTTCTGCATCTAAAACTTGTTGGCATTGGCCCTTGGTAAAATCTGTACTAAATGTTTGATGATAACCACAGACTTAGAAAATACTCGACCACTATCTGTAGAGATAACAGACAAGGTAAACATTCTAAGAATTTGCACCGTTAACTAAATTATTCTCCCTCCAGCTGCTGATTGATCTGCTCAGCATTTTAGTTTCAAGTTTCTAGTCTTTGCAACATTTTATTTTTTCCCTTTCTATTCTGCAGGGTTTTGGTTCAAAATCTGTCATTACTTATTTCTTGTTTTGCTTTATTTTGGACATCACTATAGGTCAACTGACAGGATTAAATACAAATGCTGTGTATGTTTAGGATAGAGCAGAATCTGTTGGGAAGACAGCAGGGCTTTTAATACCTGTTGCAGAAACTATTGCAATTCTGAAGTGGGGTTTTGAGTTGGATCTAGTTACTGTAAATTTTAATCACAAAAATGTCATTGTTAGTGAAGTTTTTGGGAAGAAACAGTAAGATTCAGCAAGGTGCATTCAGAACCAGAACTGCATATGCTGTTAAAATGTGGGTTTACTTACGTCTCTTTCTAGACTCCCTCTGCTGGTACATGTGTATATAGTAGCCTTAAGTAGGCAAAATGCACAATGCAATGTCACCCTGAAGGATAGAGGAGCTTATGGACTTTTCTCTCCTAAATGACCAGCAATAGCTGCCGTTGTTAGTACTCAGCAGAAATCAGATATTATACAGGCATGTTGCTGCATGCTAAGAGGTGATTGGGGAAGGGGACAACGTTATATCTTGATGAAGGAGTGGACAGAAGGTGTGTTTTTTTAAAATTTAATTCCAAGTAGAATTCTACTTAATTGTAGATGGATTCAAGGGCAAACACCTTATTCTTTTTTAATGTAAGCAGAGACCTCTCCGCAGATGCTGTCAGACCTGCTGAGTTTTTCCAGTTATTTTTATTTTTGTTTTGGCTTTCCAGCATCCACTGATTACCTGATTATCACTGCTGAGATCTGGTGTATATAATTAATAGTCAGTGGGCTCCCTGCACAGCAGTTCCAAATGATCATTTTTAGCTAATTAAAGCCTTTGTTTGGATTGTGTTTCTCTATTTCACTTTTCAGATATTTGTATTATTTTGTCACCATCTTTGAGAACCTTGGAATCTTGAATTGCATCATGTGTGGTTAGCCACCAAACAATGTGAAGAATCATATACTCACTCCAGGTTCATCACCTGCCCAGTGTGACAATTGAGGGTCTGGTTCTGAGTGACCACCAACAGTTCTGTTGCTAAACTAAAAGTGAACGTGTTCCACTTGGTTCTGGGTCAAATAATGTAGAGATATTGATTATTGAAGTTATTAAGGTTTTGGATGAATCTTCATCAGCCATTAAGAAACTCTGCAAAGTTGAAGAATGATTGCAGTCTCCCCCTGCCCCTGCCTGGATTGGGGCTTGCAAAGGTAACAATCTTAGTTCACATAGTTCAAAATCTTCATGATTTGCTAATTTCCCCATTTTGATGGAGAGAATGACTGTACTTTGTTGCTTTTGAGAGGATAAAGTGATACCTATTATGGTGAAAGTGGAAGGATGCCATTTTTGTAAATTTAAAATTCAGAAAGTAACATTTTGGACTATAGTATACGAGTAATTTGAGACATGAAGGAGTTAGAAAAGGAGATAGAAATTAAGATAAAGAAGAAAAAGTGTGCTAATGACAGGTATCAGATGGAAAATACAGTTGAGAGCCAAGCTGAATACAGAAGTTTCAGAGGAGAGGTGAAAGTAGCAAATAAGAGAAGCGAAGAGGGATTATGAGAAGAGGGGGATCCAAAGTCTTCTCTAGACACAAAAGTTGTAAAAGGGTGATAAAAGGAGGAGTAGGGCTGATTAGGGACCTAAAAGGGGTTTTACACATGGAGACAGGGGCATGGCGGAGGTAGTAAATGAATACTTCATATCTGTCTCTACCAAGGAGGTAGATGCTACCCAGACCATGGTGACAGATGAGGAAACTCTGTCACTAGAAGGGTTCAAAATTGATAAGGAGGAGGTATTGGATAAACTGTCAGTACTTAAAGTTGACAAGACACTGGGACCGGATAAGATACATCCAAGAATATTGAAGGAAGTGAGAGTGGAAATTGCAGGGACACTGGCCATAACCCTTCAGTCTTCCCTAGACTCAGGGGAAGTGCCAGAGGACTGGCGAATTGCAAATACCTTTATTCAAAAAAGGTTGTAAGGATAAGCCCAGCAATTACAGACCAGTCAGTTTAACTTCAGTGGTGGGCAAGATCCTAGAAATAATTATTCAGGATAGAATTAATAGCCATATGGAAAAAATGTGGGTTGATTAGAAAGAGCCAGCATGGATTTCTTAAGGGAGATTTGTATTTAACTAATTTGCTGGAGTTTTTGAAGAGGTAACAGAGGGTTGATGAGAGGAATGCTGTTGATGTGGTGTATATGGACTTCCAAAAGGCATTCAATACAGTGCTGCACAACTGACTTGTGAGAAAAGTTATAGCTCATGGAATGAAAGGGACAGCAGCAATGAGGATACAAAATTGGCTGAGTAATAGAAAACAGCGAGAATTGGTAATGGATATTTTTTGGGCTGGAGGAAGGCTTGAAGTGGAGTCTCTTGGGGTTGGTATTGGGGCCCTTGCTTTTCCTGATACATATTAATGATCTAGATCTTGGTGTGCAGGGGACAATTTCAAAGTTTGTGGATGATACAAAACTTGGAAGCACTATAAACTGTAAGGAGGACAATGTAGAACTTCAAAAGTACATAGACAAGTTGGCAGAGTGGGCAGAGAGATGGCAGATGAGGTTCAATGCAGAGAGTTGTGAGGTGTTGCATTTTGGTAGGAAGAACATGGAGAGCCAATATAAAATAAAGGGTACAACATTAAAGGGTGTGCAGAAGCAGAGGGACCTCGATGTATATGTGCATAAATCATTGAAGATGGCAAGACAGGTGAAGAGAGCAGTGATAAAGTACACGGTATCCTAGGCTTAATTAATAGGGACGTAGAACATTAGAGCAAGAAAGTTATGTTGAACTTGTACAGGATGCTAGTTAGACCTTAGCTGGAGTATTGTGTACAGTTCTGGATGCCACATTTTAAGAAGGATGTGAACACGTTGGAGAGAGTGCCGAAGAGGTTTACAAAAATGGTTCCAGGGATGAGAAACTTCAATTATGAAGATAGATTGGCGAGGTTGGGACTGTTCTTCTTGGAGAGGAGACAGCTAAGAGGAGATATGATAGAGGTGCTCAAAATCATGAGGGGGCTTGACAGAGTAGATAGGTAGAAACTGTTCCTGCTTGTAAAAGCATCAAGAACAAGAGGGCACAGATTTAAAGTGATTTGCAAAAGAAGCAAATGCGATGTGAGAAAAATCTTTTTCACACAGCGAGTGGTTTGGGTCTGGAATGCACTACCTGGAAGTGTGGTAGAGGTAGGTTCAACTGAGGCATTCTTGAGAGCATTTGATGATTATTTAAATAGAAACAATGTGCAGGGTTACGGGGAGAAGGCAGGAGAATGGCACTGAGTCATAATACTCATTCAGAGAGCTGGTGCAGACACGATGAGCTGAATTATCTCCTTCTGTACCGTAACAATTCTTTGTTTCTGTGATATGACTAATGACAGACATGACTTGTTTGTGAGGATGTAACGTTGATCTTATGATTCCCAAAGCTTTCTGCGACTGAGGCTTCATCTTGCCTCATCTGTTGTCGACTCATTGATAAATGATTGATTGCCGCGATTGGTCAACAGTTCTATAATTGTACCATGTGATGATCAGAATAGTAAAAAGCAAACTAGATGTGTTCAGATGTGGTCCCTCTACCTGTGGACTTTAGGCATGGTACTTGGTTAGTAGACAGAATGTAGACATACTCTGATCTCTGCTTAACACTTATTTATCAGAATTGCCTCCAAACAGGTTATAGAAAGGCATGTTGCACCTAGGCATGGTTTTCAAACCTCTCGAGAGAAAGTCTAACACATGACTGACTGATGGCAATGACATATCATCATCTACGCCATACATTCACATATCCCATCTGTTGACCCTTTATGCTACAAGGTGGACCATGGTCCTCTTCTGTTTAGCAATTCCCATGTTCCTATGTACAGTAGTGAACCTTCCTCCAGAGCACAAGTGGAAACTGGACATAAAGTAAGTTCCTGCTCTACTGGAAATCTGTGGTTTGGAGCAGTTCCTCAGAGGGTGGAACATTTGAAGCTGTTTTGAAGACAAATCACAAATTTAATTGAAGGGTTAGAGGTCTTATGCATAAGTAACCTTCAAAGTGAGTAGGTGCAGGATATATAGAGTTAATTTGCCTTGCTTTTCCCCAACAATATTGGCTCACCTTTAAGTCAAATGTCTGTTCAAGTGAACAGATAAAGCTGAAAGAGGTTATGCAGTTTCCATATTGTTGTGCTACTGTGCAGCTTGGTGAGATTATAATTGTTCTCTATAATGAGGACCATTTTGAAATGACTTGGAAATGCTGAATAATTTGATGATGTGCCCTAAGTAATTTGTCCTAAAACTGAAATTTGTGAAAATATTTTTCTTCGGTACACATTGATAGGATTTGATTCAGTGTACTGTCTTGAAGCCATGGTCAGTTAAGATGATGGAGCACCTCCAATCTCTGCAAACTCTGCAGCAGGCATCTTTCACTAGGTAAAACAATCTTATGAATGGATAAAAACTTTTCACCTCCCTTTCTGTTAGGCAGAAGAAAGGCATGGGAGCATAGAAGAGCGCTTAAGACAACTGGAGAGCCAACTCGAAGAAAAAAACCAAGAGCTTGGAAGGGTAAGTTGTATAATGTTACTTACAGAAGGAAAAAAAATGGCATCTGCTGTTCTAACTGAAAATACCCTTGAGGAAATCTATAATTAAAGTATAGTACCTCATTATGTGTTAATCACTTGGCTGCCTACATATGTCAGTTTTTCATTGCTCATTTCCATTACGTTGATTATGATAGATTGGGGAATAAATATACTGATCCATTTACCATAAAGGCAAGTTTTCTATTTAGAGATAATGTTAAAGAAGATAATATAAAGATTGATTGGAGCCTCTGGCCATTTTGAAGGCATAAGCTTTTTGATAGTCTTACATAATGGTCTGTAGGTAATACTAGGGCCACGTGAAATGTAAGGACACATTGGTGATCTTGATAGAACAGCTTGTTAGCTAGCTCAATCTGTAGCATTCACCACAAGGTTGGTCACAAGTAGGGCACTTTGCTGCACCTATGTGAAACCCACACCTTGAGAAGGTGCTGATTGATGGTAACTAGTTTTACAAAGAAAAGTGGGGAGCAGAAATAATATTGACAGGCAATCAGCAACCAAAGAGTTGTAGATAGCAGTGCTTTGGTGAATTAAATGGATGGAAGCTGACAAAAATTGAACAGCACGGTAAACAGAATGAGCAAGAATCTCAGTATTACTTAGAATAGAACACTCAGCAGCTTCTGTATGAAAAAGGCAACTCATCAGATTGTTGTTACCTTAGTTGGTCATCATTTTGAGCGTCTTGGCCCTGATGTCTTCATCCACATCAATTTGTATTCCTACAATTTCTTTTATCACAAAGCTTGGTGGGGAGGGAGCTAGGGGGTGAAGGAGGTGAACAGTAAGAAGGAAGTGAAGACATTTGGGGGAGATTGAAGATAAAATATGTATATTTTTAGAAATCTACTGAGGCAGGGACAGAGTCAGCTTGAGCATATAGTTTAGGAAAAGAATTCAAGAGAGCAATATTGGGAGCTTTCGGCAATAATGAAAATTGTACTCTGAAGTAAGACTTATCTAAGCAAGGAATAGCAATGAAAGGGGGTTTCTCAGATTGAAAAAATTGTGGTGAATAGTATTGCATTGGGGTATGTGTTGGAAAAACTCTTACTACATTCACAAAAAATCCAAACTTAGGAATTGAAGGGGAAATATAGAAACTTTCTGATGACGCCAAGGGGAGGGTTGGGTGTAACAAGTTGTCATAAAGATTGTGAAAGATTACAGGAGGACAAAGCTGATTAGCAAAATGGGCTGATGGAAGCAGGTTAAGTTTGATGTAGAAACATGTGAAATAATGAATTTTGGATGTCAGAATAGAAAAAGGAAATTTTAATTGGAGTAGAGGGACAGGGATGTGCTGATAATCCAGTTGTTACACAAAGCAGTGCAAGTAAACAAGGTCAAAAAGGACTGATTGAATCCTTAGTTTTATATGGAGAGACATAAAGTATAAACTGAGGTAATGGTGAATATATACAAGACCTTAAGCTGCAGGTACAATATTGTGAAGACTTAGAGGAGGGGTTGAAAAACCATGGAAAAGGCGGAACATGGATTCACTAGGATGCTGTCAGAAATAGGAGTCACTGGTGTGAAGATTTGAGAAGGGACTTTTTTTCTCTTGAGCTGAGAAAAGTTAGGGTTAATTTGAGGAAGATTATGAAGGGTTAAATTGAGCTTCATGATCATTACCACTGATTGGCTGGTAATGAAAGAGCACACATTTAAGATGGCCACAAAAATAATTTAAAGGGAGGTTAGAAAAAGAAGTTATTTAGAGGGAAGTTGAAATATGAAATTCTCTGCTGCCACTGTTGAATCAGAATTCCTAATTTCCATTAATAGACTCATAGACGTCTACAGCACAGAAGGAGGCCATTTGGCCCATCGTGTCCGTGATCTAACTACAATAATTCCATTTTCTAGTGCTTGGCCCATAGCCCTGGAGGCTATGGCAATGCAAGTGAATACCTAAATACTTTTTAAATGTGACTTGAGTTTATGACTTAACTACCCTTTCAGGCAGTGAATCGCAGACTCCCACCACCCTCTAGGTGAAAAAATTTCTCCTCAACTCCCCTCTTAGCCTTCTTACCTCTTACCTTAAATCTATGCCCCTCTGGCTATTGACCCCTCTACTAATGGAAAAAGTGACTTCCTATCCATGCACCTCATAATCTTATGTACCTCTACCGGGTCTCCTCTCAGCCCTCGTTGCTCCAAGGAAAGCAACCCCAGCCTATCCAATCTTTCCTTATAGCTGATTAAAAGGCAGTTCAAGGCTGGAAAAGGAATACTGATAGATATGGAATGCGAGCAAGCAGTTGGGTTAGACTAGGTCATGTGGAGAAAATCACTGGAGCAAACTTGATGGGCTGAATGACTTGTTTTTATGATGTAACTTTATGATTCATGAATTTCCATGATCGAACCATATTTTTTTGCATTGTTTCTCAATAGGGCAGAGCAGTGCTATGGATAAAGTGAGCTTTTCATGAGATTAATAATGTTTTGCTACCAATCTGCTGATATGTCAGCTAAATTGTGAGTCAGATTTCTCTGAAGAAATAGGATACAGATCCTAAATTGAAGTTGAGAATTTGTTTACATGTTGTTCAATATCACACAAATTTAGTTAACATGACATGTTAAAAAAAAAACCCTGTGCTTTTGAGATAAAAAAAGTCCCAAAATTAAGATACCTTACTGAGTTTCACTCTACCTCAAATACCATGACTTTCTTCCACAGATTCTGTCTCACTGGCTGAGCATTTTCTGTTTTTATTTCAGATTTCCAGTATCTGCAGAGTTTTTGCTTTTGACCTATTTGCGATTTTGTTTGCTCAGGAAGCTGTTTACAATTGAGTTACCAGAGAGACAGAGCAGTAGGTCATTGTCAACACATACAACAATAAACTATTACTAAAGAGACAGAGCAATAGATCATTATCAGTGAACTTCAACAATCAACTGTCACAAGCTCGGCTCTCTCCAAAGCTCACTTTGTGCATAGACTATTGAATTTATCATTATTCAAAAGCGAAATTAGCCATAGGTGTAAGTATTTTTCACCTTAAAAGCAAATCAATTTTGGTAACATCCATACTCCACGTACTGGTGTATTCCTCTGGGCATATTTACTTCACAGACTTTTGAACCATTTGGATCATCTCCATGATATAACTGAGTCAATCTGCGGTGTCTGACTTCGGCTTTGCTTTAAATTTAAATTTTAAATTCTGTTTTCATACTGCGCAATCTATACTTATTAAACTTGCGGCCATATCCAAAATGCAAAGAGAAGACAAAAGGAAAAAGGTTTTACTATGGGTTAATGGTATAGGACACGTTACATTAACGATTAACGAGAAGAAAGTAAAGTTGAAGCGTAAGAAAAAGCAGAGTAAATGAGAGAGAATTGATTTTCTTTATTTCAGTGTCGCTGGCAAGGACCATTTGTTGCCCATCTCTAATTGTCCTTGAACTGAGTGGCTTGCTAGGCTATTTCAGAGGGCAGTTAAGAGTCAACGCATTGCTATGGGTCTGAAGTCATATATTGGCCAGACCGGGTAAGGATGGCAGATTTCCTTCCCTAAAGGACATTAATGAACCGGATGGGTTTTTCTGACAAAAGAGTGCCAGTTGTCATGGTCACTATTACTAAGACTAGGTTTATATTCCAGATTTATTAATTGAATTCAAATTCAATTAGCTGTCATGCTAGGATTTGAACTCATGCCCCCAGAGCATTAGCCTGGACCTCTGGATTGCTAATCCAGTGAGAATACCACTATACCACTTTCTTCCCCCAAGGCTGAGAAGAATTTATAATTTTTTTAGAATAGTATTTGTTCATATTTTCTGGGTTAAGATTGCAGTAATAAAGCTACACCTGACTATGTTATAACTTTATTATAATTATAGTGTTTCGATCAAGGGTACAGCAGCATAGTTGTTATAATATTGGACCAACAACCCAAAGATGGTGGGTAATGGTAAATTGTGAAGCTGAATTATATAAATTTCATTTATTGGCTGATACTAGAGACAATGACCAAGCAAGTCGCCAGATTGTTGTAAAGACCGAATTAGTTCTCTGGGAATGATCCGGGAAGTCGGCTTAAAGATAAGTATATATGGTATCTGGGGTTTATTTGGCTTATATTTAACCATGTCTCTAATATTACTGCAGGCTCGTCAACGAGAAAAGATGAACGAAGAGCACAACAAACGCCTGTCAGACACAGTGGATCGACTGCTGTCAGAATCAAATGAAAGGCTCCAGCTCCACCTGAAAGAACGAATGGCTGCTCTTGAAGAGAAAGTAGGTGGAGAAGGTTCTCAAAGTGCCCAGTGTTGGAGGGATGGGAGGGGCTGGTACATGAAACATTGTCCTTTTATCAGATTCTGAAATTGATGTGATCAGCAAGAAGGCCTGCACTTTCAAAATTGACTTCAAAGTTGAACATCAACCTTAATGTAAATATAAAGCAAAAAAAATCACCTCTTCAAACTCATAACATCCCTCGCATTGATCACAATGCATGAAGCAAGTTTTATCTCTATGAGAGGAGAAGTGAATTATCTTGGGGAGATGACAGTTTGAAAGCAAGCAACCTGTACTGACTAATATAGATAGCACTATTTTAGCAGTGGAGAAACAAAGACAAGCAAAACAACAATGAATTATTTGCCCATAGATTTGACATTAAACTTTGTATGCCGTACGTTTGCGAGCAGCAGAATAATGAAGATTAGATGGATTGATTGATGATCAGTCTGCAATGAATTGTGTTTGAATTCTGAGCCCTATTTCCCTAGCTGTATATGGTTTGCAAACCACATTTGATGTGACCAAGGGCAGCACTCAAAGTCTGACAATGCTATAATGGTAAAGTATCATGGACATTGAGTAGTCAAATTCAGATTGACCAGGGTGTCATCCACAACACCAGGAATACAATTCTGTATAACCTGGGGAATGCCAATCTATGCCATGAAAGCAGAGTTAAAGGTTTGTACCGGAAGCTTAGATAGTTCATTTGACAGGCATCTGTTGCCATGATTAAGTCAGACACACTCTTCATTTGTTCAAGCATATCACTTCCAGTTCCAGCAGTAGTAGTGGCACATGGCATCTAGTGGTTATATTATGATACTGCAAATGCCTGACAATTCCTAGATCACAATAGGCATTAGAAATATTGAAATTTGAGTTTGATGACAACCAGTTCTTCCACAAAAAGTCAGAACTGTTTAACTTTCGGGTAATTATTTACATTGGATGGCATGGTTTTAGATAATAGGGACCATTTTTAGCATCTCTCAAACACCCTTTATGACATGCATAATCTAGTCCCAATCAGATTACAAAGCAGGTTAACTATTATTGACACAGTATCGATCATGGCAAGATCTGTCCTGGAGCATGAAGTGCAGTTTTGATAAGCTTGCCTCAAAGGAGTGAGTTACATCAATAATTCAGAGAAGAAGGAAAAGAAGGGTAAAGACGAAACAGGCTTTCAAAATAATGAAAGGTAAGACAGGGCTAAAGTGAACAAACTATTTACACAATGGGCATATCTTGGATGAGAGAACAAGTCCATAATTTGTAAGCTTTGATCAAGATTGTAGATTTGGAAAAAAAATTCTTTTCAGGCTCCAAGTGACAGTCCGTGATTCAAGGTCAATGATCAGCTCCACGAGGGGAGCAGGATCGATAACTGCTGAGAAGGGGGATAGAAGGTTATAAAGATATTGATTCTTCATTCCTTTGGAATGGTGCAAGAAGGAATTTGGTGGATTTTGAAGGAGAGGATCAGTAGATGGTATCAGCTGTCTTGGATTCAAGATATTGAATGTTTCCCATTCCAGATTTTATTAGATTTTAACTAACAAAATAGGCTATCATAATTTTCTGCCCTAGGTGCTTCATTGACCCAGGTTTCTCAGAATGTTGTTCACCTTGTCACCATGGTGATAAGAGTTGGTCTCATTAGCATACTTTATACTAAAAGAGTGTCAACCAAAAAAATTATGAATAGTGATAGAACTCTAATAGGCACTCCCCAGCTCTGCTTCTCATCTTTTCTATTAACTGCTGTATTGTCTCCTTTTTATTAAACCACCTCACAATCCACCTGCTAATTTTCTGTTAATTCTTGGTCTAACATCATTTGATTCTCACGTGAAAAGTTAAGCATATTATACCCACTCATTTTGTTGCCTCACTAAAGAATTCCATAAAAATGGGTACCATTGGTTTCTGGTATTCCCTACACTAGAAATGGAGCAGACTTGTGAAATGGCAAAGCAGGTTTAAATTATAAGCCCATATTATGACCCCAGGCATTAATATAAACAACCCAAACTGCTTTTATCCCCGATTCATGATCATCTTTAAATTCAGACTGGTGGAGGAGCATTTAAAGACTGAATTGAACAGCCATCCTAACACAGCTTATATTTGGCCCATCTCTAAAACGATATGGACTTCAACTTCATCCCATCAAGCAGAGCAGGAATTAACCAATAGTCTTCATTTTAATGACATGGGCACACTGTAACATTCTGGCAATAACACAATAAAGTATTGTGCTGCTTTATCTAATTAACTATAATATGATGGCTAATTCAGTAAATGGTAATCCTGTTCTATAATTGATGAGTTCTCAGTTCCCAGGGGATTACTATATATATGGTGCTATCAGATACAAACAGAGTCTTCTTGAGCTTTTAGAATTATTGCAGCTACAGGTGGTGCTGTCAGCAGAATGATGCCTGACCAAATGATTTCTATTGGTTCGGACCTAATGTAACATGATGATGACCAAGCAAGCCAGTGTTACTGAAGAAGATTTCAGCGCTCCTCCACCCCCCACTGAGCCCTAATTTTACCCCCCATCCCCATTCCCCTAATTGAAAAGATACAGGGATTCTCACCCCAATGTACGAATAATTTATCCCCAATCACAGTTCCCACCAAGCAAAAATATGGATTTCTGAAACTTCCCCTGACTCGTCCCCTACAAACAGGAATTTCAGACTTTAACCCCAACTGCCTTCCCCCAAACCACACGATCCCCCCGCCCCCCACAACCCCTGACCAGTCTAAGCCCCAAGCAATATTTTGGCCTTTAACATCTCATAAATTAAAATAATCGTGTCCAGCCAAACCTTTGGCCCTAACTCACCACCCTTCCCCACCACCCCAATCCCATTCAGCAAGTGTTGGGCCCATTTCCTCCTCTCCCTCTGAGGGGCAAGACTTATGCCCCCCCACCCCCGCCAACCCCCATCCATCCGATGAATAAGATTTGAACTCTCTGCCTTCCACTCTGCTGCTGGTTGCATTTCCTCTTTCAACACACACATTGGCTGTTACTCCCTCAGCTGCTATTGGCTATTACTCCCTCAGCTGCTAACTCTGCAGTGTCTGCAGTTGTCACTAACCAACCCTCTCCCCCCCTCCACATCCCACCCACACAGGATACCCTTACCTCTTTACAGTAACCAACTTCTATCTTGAGTGCATATTCCACCTGTGTTATTTCTTTCCGACCCCTATTTCTCTTCCTCTTACTCCTGCTAATCTGAAATCTCCTTCCTGAGTTATTCCTTAATTTGCTCCTCCTCATCCTCTGTTTCCATTCACTGTTCTTTACTTGCTTCCTCTTGATTCAGCTCCCACTCTCTTCTCCCTATCTTCCTCTGCCCTTTCCCATTCCCTGCTCACTTCTCTTCCATTCCACACCTCTTCCCATTTCCCCTTCCTTTTTCCTCTCCCTTTTTATTTCCATCCTCATCTCAATTTGCCACCTTGCTTCCATGAGCCCTATTCCCGAACACTGCTTAACTCAAATAAAATTACCTTGACCATGAGGGATTGGCAAAGTTCATTGATAAGAAAGTGAAATGCAAGAATAAAGTATCATTGATTGACATTGATGTTCTTCATAATGTCTTGCCAAATTTAGTATTGACTGAGACTTAATCTTTGATCCTACCCTTCAATTGTTTAGGCTGCTTCTCTAGTATGACAGTTCGGTGCACACATGGACATACAATGGGCCTTTAACATCCCAAGGCATTTCACAGAAGTATAACCAGACAAAAATGAAAGAGCCAAATAAGGAGTTATTCGGATACAAGACCCAAAGGTTGGATGAAGAGCTGGTTCTTCATGGGGGAGAGAGGGAAGTGGAGAGGCTTAGGCTGGGAATTTCAGAACTTAAGATCTAGACACCCGAAGTGATGGCTACCATTGGTAGGACAAAGGATGCGCAAGAGGCCAGGGTTGGAGGAACACAGAGTTCTTGAAGAGTTGCAGGGCTGGAGAAGTGCAGAGATCCGAAAGGGCAAGACCATGAAGAGACTTAAACATGAGGATGAAGAATTTAAATTTGAGGAGCTGAGACACCAGACGCTAATGTATGTCAGAGCGCACGAGTGATGAGACCAAGGATATGGACAGCAAAGTTTTGGGTAATCTGAGGTTTATGGAAAGTGGAGGATGGGAGGCCAGCATTGGAATAGTCGCACCTGGAAGTAACAAAGGCGACGGCGCAGGTTTTGGCAGCAGATGATCTGAGGCAAGGGCAGCTATGGCTCACATTATGGAGGCAGAAGTAGGCGATCTTTATGAAATAAAAATAGAAGGTGCTGGAAATACTCAGCAGATCCAGCAGCATCTGTGAAGAGAGAAACAGGGTTGACATTTCAAGTCAACTGTTGCTCTGAGGGGTTCCACAGAAGTCATGTTTGACTCGAAACATATTAACTGTGTTTCTGTCTCCACAGATGCTGCCAAACCTGCTGAGTATTTCCATCACTTCCTGTTTTTATTTCAGATTTCCAGCATCTGCAGCATTTTTCTTTAATTCTGGTGACCTTTATGAAGTAAGACAATGTACGGTCAGCAACTCGATTTGTGTCAAATAAGATGCCAAAGTTGCGACAGTCTGGTTTCAACCGGAGACAGTGAGCCAGGAGGGGAGTGGAATTGATGATGAATGTACGGATTTTGCAGCAGAGGCAGAAGAAGATGACTTCAGTGTTCCCAGTATTTATCTTTGGGAAATAGTGGTTTATCCAGGAATGGATGTCAGACGAGAACTTTTTTAAATCACTGTTGAGTCTCATGGACAAGGTGAGCTCAAAGAGGGGATGAGAGATAAAGTAATTACAAAGCATTGCGGTTTTGAGGCTTGGGCAGAGGAGAACTTTGAGGAAGCTTTGACTTGGGCAAGGGAAAAGGAGAAAATATGGCACAGGCAGCAGATTGAGTGGCTTTAATCTTAGTGACAAAGAAATCTGGGAGCCTTCACATTTTGTTGCAGGGGGTGACAGTGCATTATCTTTGCTTTCCAGGAATATCCTGAAGCATAATTTCCTGTTACTAAGGTTAATGGCTAGAGCAGTTATGATTGATAGGAGCATGTATTTCAATGTCAGTGAACTGATCACACTGCCCAATACTCCAGGGTACATTGCTATTTACACAATGTGCTTAGACAGCGGTGGTGTTTGTCTGTTTGATTTCATTCTCCCACAATATTGACCCTCCAGTTAAATATACATTACAAATAGTCTAAAGTAACTGTGTTTTGATGGCATACCGCCATCTCTTAAATTCTCTTCTCTGCTTTTATTCTCTTTCCAGAATACATTAATACAAGAAGTGGAAAGTACAAGAAAACAACTTGAAGAATATCATCAGGACAAGGTGCAGGTCTCAGTGAGCCTTTGTGTAGTGGGGACATGTCAATACTTGCCTTTTGTTTTCATTGTATGTTATCCCTTGTTTGCTTGATTAGAGTAGAGTTGTACTATTAACAAGGTGACATACACGCCTGTGGAACCTTGGAGCTTCACCTTGTGAAGTTGTTTTATTTCCTCCCCTTGATTGCCACCAATGTAGGCCACAGAAGTGCTGAGCACCAAGGTGGCTGCACAAACACCAACATCTGTATTTCTATAGCACCTTTAACGTCTTTGGCGAGTTGTGGGGTTGGAGGAGATTATAAACATAAGGAGGGGCAAGGCTTGGAGAGATTTGGAAACAAGGATGAAAATTTTAAAATCGGATCACTCCTTAACCAGGAGCTATTGGAGGTCATGAGCAGAAGGGGTAATGGGTGAGTGGGACTTTTTGTAACTTAGGACACCGGTAGTAATGCTTTGGATGGCCTCTAGTTTTTAGAGGGTTGAATTTGGGAGGACAGCTAGGAATGCATTGGAATAGTCAAGTCTAGAAATAATTAAATGCATCAATGAAAGTTGCAGCAATACATGAGCTGAAGCAAGGCAGAACAGCGCTATGTTGCAGAGTAGGAAATTGGTCTTGGTAATTATGTGGATGTGCAGTTGAAAGATCATCTCAGGGTCGAGTATGACACCAAGGATGAGAACATGTGACTTAGCCTCAGACAATTGTCAGGAAGACTGATGGAACAGAGTTTGTAGTGGAGATTGAAGGCAATAGCTTCAGTCTTCCCAATATTTAGTTGGAGGAAGTTTCTGCTCATCCGGTAGTCTGACAAAGTGGTGGCAGTGGAGGAGTCAAGAGAGATGGTAATGAGGTCAAATTGGGTGTCATCAGCGTACATGTGGAAAATGATGCTGTGCTGTATGATGATGCTGAAAGGCTGCATGTAGGTGAGAATTAGAAGGTGGCCAAGAATAGATCCTTGAGCAACACCAGAAGTAATAGTGTGGAAGTGAGGAGAGAAGCTATTGCAAGTGCTACTCTGGCTACAATTAAATAGATAAGACTGGAATCAGGTGAGTGCAGTGAGGCACTGGAGAAGGATAGTGTGGTCAACCATGTCAGAGGCTACAGACAGGCCGAGGAGGGACACCGTCAGATAGGATGTCATTTGTGACTTTGATACGAGGCGTTTCAGTACTTTGGCAGGGGTGGAAGCCTGATGTAAGGATTTCAAACGTGGAGTTCCAGGAAAGAGGAACATGAATTATGGGAGGTGATGGCATGTTCAAGGACTTTGGGGAGAAGAGACTGGAGATGGGATGATAGTATGCAAAGAAGGCGAGTCAAGGACTGATTTTGAGAAGAGGATTGATGACGACAGATTGAAGGAGAGGGGACCGAAGGAAAGGGAACTGTTAACTAACCTTTAACAAAAGTTAACATGATCATAGAATAGCTATGCCTGCCCAAGGCCAATGTAAGCCAGATATAGCACAGTACTCGCAGCTCCTGAAATTGGTTCAACATTATAAATTTTCACTACTCCCTAGAGCTCTTTAGTAACCAATTTGGATCTATTGCTGTACATTTCAATGTAAAATATTTTCCCTTGTGATCTAATTAGTTTGATTGAAATAATATGACTCTTTAAAAAAAAGTGTACTTTTTTTCACAAGGTGCTAAAACTCTTGTCTTGAATGCTTGCTGATTTAATATTCAGACAAAGAATGGAAATACATGGCCAAGTCTCAAAACCCATTAACCTTTCTTCTGCTGACATAGCAAGTGCAGACCAGCAGCCTAGAGGTGCTTTTGCTTTTTTTAGTTACAGATTAGTTTGTAATTATTGCAACTTGACTGTACTGAGAAAACAACAGGCTTGTATTCACAATGCTGACCCCGATATCACGATGCCTGCAAACTCAGAAAATCTGAATCAAGGCATAATCGAGCTTAAATACATAAGAAGTCATTTCACTGAAAGCATCCCATATTTACACATTAGTGTGTTCTCCCCTGCTGTCTCAGTCTGTCATGTACTGAGTGGTCAGTGAATCCCCTGAATTCACTGAGAGTTGTCACGATGGGAGTGTTGTAGAAGGTTACACAAACTACATTTTTCTATATGGCGGTGCATATCCACACATTCTGCCATGTAACTTTGTTTGAGAAGCCAATGCCACATTTAAGCCTCAAGCCATATATTGTGTGTGGCCACCATGCCTGGTGCCTCTATTTTTCACCTCTCCGTTTTCATTGATCAGTGTGGCCCACAATCTTTATTTTGTTTCTTAGCATTTTCCAGTGGCAGCCTGTTGAAAGTCACTTCTGATAAACCATATCATTACAGGTAATGTTGCCTAATTTCTCTGCTTTCCCTGCACAACAGGGCAGCCACATTTAAAGTATGCAGAGTGCTTTCAAGAAAAAGTGTTTTTTTATTTGATAGCTAACTGTTGTACATATGAATGTTAATCCGTTGAGAGAGCACTAGGCATCATGGATTAAAATCAGCACCTGCATTTTCATAAGAGCGTCTGCACTGTGATCAACTGAGCATGAATCACTGCTCTGGCCTCAACAGTGTGCCAGCTTTCCAGGGTATGGGACCATGGCCCTGAACTTAATCATTTCTCCTTGCAGGCAGGGAGTTTTATTAGTTCATGCAACTCATTCTTTAAATGGTTAACAGTGGGATTATAAAAATGATCATCATCACTCGGATTCTAATTTTTTCCAAAAAATTGTTTCTAAAAAAAATATTGTTTTCATTTGTTAACAAAGTTTGACACAAACCTTTACAAATACCTAATCAGCTTTTACAGGTTAGTTTGATCATTGGACCTTTGGGATTTATTAAAATGACAGGAGGTTGTAACAAGTTAGTTGATGGGAAGGAAGATTCTGGCCATCCTCACAGCACAAGGGGATCTTTGGGTTGCAGTATCTCAGTAAATACTTGCTTGGGTGTATGCTGTTTTTTCTTTGCAGGTTTCCTAGCAATAATACCTAATGTGTATGTGTCTGACTTACACAGGAGAGACTGGCAAATGAAATAGGCAAGTTAAGGTCAGAAGTGGAGCAGCTGAAATTAAGGACAGGAGCATTTGCAGAAAGTGTGCATCCACGGTAATTACACAAACAGTTTGATTCCTTGTCTTGTGAATGTCATGTCTTTGGTGAGGATTTCTGTTGGCAAGCATTCCCATTTCCATTGTTAATACCTATGTGAGGTTCCAGCTCATACCTAGCAGTGGAATTCTTTTGAGTGACCAGTAGAGTCCAGCTTATTGCATTTTAAAAAAATTCCCAATTTTTATTGGACCCAGGATTAAAAGAACACCAACAGATTGTCTTTCTATCATTAAGAAATAATGCAGCATCAGAAAGTAAATATTTTGGAAAAAAAGTAGTTTCTTCATAACAGGGTTAGAGTACAACACAAATTAGTGGTGAAAACATGTCTATTTATTGGGCAAACTTATTGTACATGAGAAATGTTTCTAAGGAAAAAAATTGGAAGTAAATAAATTTCATTTTTCTATCTTTGGTAAAATGAAGGAACTGGCATTTATTGCACCTTTCAGAATCGCAAGGTGTCCCCAAGCACTTTGCAGCCAATGAAATAGTTTAGAAGTGTAATCACTGTTGCAATGTAGGAACTGTGTCTAAGAAAGCTCTTGCAAGCAAGGTAGCATAAGAGCTTACACACAAGGTGATGTTTTCTAGATATGGCTCCAGCAATCTCGTCACCATCCAAGCCCCGTGCAAGTTCTATACAGAATAAACATGCAGAAATGTTGTATTGGGCTGTAGTACTCAACTAGCAACCTCAAGTTCCAGTTCCGCCATGGCATGTTGTAAAGCTGAATTCAATGAGTTTGGTGGATTGGTACCAGAAAAATGACCATGAAAGTTGCCTGATTATTGTAAACTGCAATATCCAGCCAAATCACTAAAATATGCTTAAGGGAACCGCTGATGGCCTACGGTCTGGCATACATGTGTTTCCAGTCCCATATGGCATGGTTGGTTCCTAAAGTCCTTGGCAACTCGGGTTGGACATAAATACATCATATCAGTGTTGCATTCAAGTTTTTGACATTGCTAATGAGCTCCTCAAGCTTCACAGGCTCTTTTCAGAATAACTTGTTTGAATTATTTCTTTTTACTCACTACCATCAAGCATTTAAAAAAGATTGCAGCAGCTTTACCACCACAGTTTACTGCATTGAATCTTGTATCCTGCTAATCTCTATGGTTCAGGTACCAACTGGCTAAACTCACAAACCATCAGTAGAATATTGAAGTGTTTCTTCCATATTTGAGTGCAAATGAAATATGTCTTCAGAAATGTGATGTTGAATTTATAACAACAGGCTATTCAGCCCAACAAATATGCACTGGTTTAAAAACAGAAAATGCTGGAAAACCCAGCAGGTCTGGCAGCAGAGAAACAGAGTTAATGTTTCGCGTTCATATGACTCTTTCTCAGAGTTTGAAACGAATGTAATGGGCCCGAAATGTTAACTCTGTTTCTCTCGCCAAAGATGCTGCCAGACCTGTTGAGTTTTTCCAGCAGTTTTTGTTTTAATTTCAGATTTCCAGCATCCACAGTATTTTACTTTTATTAAGTGTACACTGGTGTTTCTGCATCATACGATCTGCCTCCTACCTCTGTTTATTTCAACTTAGTATCAATGTTTCCTTCTACTCCTTTCTCCTTCATGTACTTACCTAGCATCCCATTATATGGATTAATGCTGTGTTCCTCAGTTGTTCCTTTGGGTAGCATTTTCACTACTTTGAGTAAAGCCATTTTTCCTGCATTAGTGACTATCTTCTATTTGTGGTCTATGGCTTTGGACTCACTCACAAATGAAAGCATATTCTCCATGTGGAAAAATATTTTACTCAATTTATAATCCCACATATTCCAGAATTGTAGGTGTATTAGGTAGTGCTTGTGTTGTACCATGCCACAGATTAATATTCATTGAAGATTAGATGAAGTTTTGGCAGCATTTGATTTTATAATGACCCATTAACAGTTGTCAGTGGGAGGGGATTGTGAGTGCTGAGCAAAGGGAATTACTTAACATTGAAATATATTTCATTTTATATCCCACTTTTAACAGTGCTCTCACCAGATTGCAACTCGCTGTCTTCCATTCTAAATGGAAGTTCCTATGATCCGATTAATAGAATATATGTCCCCAAAGCCTCCTCTGCTGTCATGTTTTGGGCAGGTAAGATGCTCTTTTGGAGAGAACAGGGAGGGTACAAGGAGTTAAGAGGACATCAGAAAGAATAGGATACTTCCTCTAGCACACTTTTTCCCAAATTAATGAAACACAACTATATGAAGTTAGAGGAATTGCAAAACCGGCTTCTAGTTAGGAGGCAGGTGCTTTACCAGTTGCTCATGAGCCTGACATGAAAACACATTTTTGGAAACGCCTTTGAATGAGTTGAAACAATGTAACATAAGCTTCATTTAAAAAGAATAATTGAATGCTTCCTTGCAGACCTCACTTGGGCAGTGCGACAGATCTGAGGTACCCGCTCAGTTCTGTGGTAGAAACACCGGCTGAACACTATGGGACACCGACAGTGCTGCGGCGAGCTCAGAAAGGGCGCTTCACACCACTGCGGGATGAACCTACTAAGGTACAGAGATGGCTTGTTTTGAGCAATGATTGCAGAGATTAGTAGAATTTTTTCTTTTCATCATTGAAATTTGTTTTTCCTGTCCATTCTTTTATTTTTGGAGTCATTGTTCTGTTTAGGAAATTCTCAGGCTGAGCCAGTTACTGGAATGCCCACTGCAGTACTGGCATCTTAGCTATAGTGTCAAATGTGTGCAGCAGAAGGTGCTGTACACATTGTGGTGAGATTTGTATCATCAAAATGAGGATGAAATTGATGACCAACACTATGAAAATAATGTGCAGTCATACGTGCATGATGCTGATTTATATCACTGAACTTTCATCTGTTTTTAAACAGAGTAAAATGCATGTCTGCAGATTGGTATCAAAAATGAGGCAGAGGAGAGAAAAGTAATATAGTCGGCTAAAAAGGAGGGAGGAGAGGTTGTAGCAGGTCAAGAGGTGGAAAGCATACCTTGGCACACCGGCTCTCTGAATGAGCAATTCACTTAGTGCCGTTCTCCTGCCTTCTCCCCATAAACTTGCACATTTTTCCTTTTCAGAAAACAGTCTAATTCCGTTTTGAATGCTTCAGTTGAACCTGCCTCCACCACACACGCAGGCAGCACATTCCAGACCTTACCCCTTCACAGCATGAAAATGTTTTTCCTATTGTTGCTTTAGCTTCTTCAGCCAATTACTTTATACCTGTGCCCTAACATTCTCGATCTTTTCCCGTTTCTCCCTGTGTACTCTGTTCAGAACCCTCATGATTTTACATACCTCTATCAAATCTCCTCTCAGTTTTCTCTTCTCCAAGGAAAATTGTCCTAACTTCTCCAACCTATCTTGATAATAAAAGTTCCTCATCTCTGGAACCATTCTCGTAAATCTTTTCTGCTCTCCCTCCAATGATTTCACATCTTTCCTAAAGTGTGGCACCCAGAACTGGATGCAGTACTCCAGCTGAGGCCAAGCTAGCGACTTGTATAAGTTCAAAATAACCTCCTTGCTCTTGTACTGTATGCACCTATTAATGAAGCCTAGAATATTGGATGCTTTATTAACTGTGCTCTCAACCTATCCTGCCACCTTCAATAACTTTTGCACATTTATATCCAGATCCCTCTGCTCTTGCACCACCTTCAGAATCGTACCCTTTATTTTGTGTTGTGTCTCCATGTTCTTCCTACCAAAATGAATCACCTCACGTTTCTCTGCAGTGAACTTTATCTGCCACCTGTCCATCCATTCCACCAACTTGTCTGTGTCCTTTTGAAATTCTACACCATCCTCTTCACAGTTCACAATGCTTCCAAGTTTTGTATCATACACAACTTTTGAAATTGTGCCCTGTACACCAGGGTCTAGGTTAGTAATATATAAAGCAGGAAAAGCAAGAGTCCCAAAACTGACTCCTGGGGAACTCCATTACAAATCTTCCTCCGTCCTGAAAAACATCCATTAACCACTACTCGCTGTTTCTT
Organism: Carcharodon carcharias; assembly: GCF_017639515.1. NCBI lineage: Eukaryota > Metazoa > Chordata > Chondrichthyes > Lamniformes > Lamnidae > Carcharodon > Carcharodon carcharias. Next base: position 42,877,115 of record NC_054475.1, on the reverse strand, counting down.
GTCATTCAGCCAATTTTGTATCCATGTTGCGACTGTCTCTTTTGTTTCATGAGCTACACCTTTGCTCTCAAGTCTGTGTGAGGCATTGTATCAAATGCCTTTTGGAAGTCCATGTACACCACATCAACAGCATTGGCCTCATCAACCCTCTCTGTTACCTCTTCAAAAAACTCCAAGTTAGTTAAACACAATTTTCCCTTAATAAATCCATGCTGACTTTCCTTAATTAACCCACATTTGTCGATGTGACTATTAATTTTGTCCCAAATTATGATTTCTGAAAGTTTCCCTACCACCAAAGTTAAACTAACTGGCATGTACAGTAAGTTGTCATTTAACATCGCTTCACTTAATATCACTTCACTTTAACATTGCTAATAAAGTAGTGTCAGTATATCCATTTAACTTTGCCAGGTTCACTTTAATGTTGTTTGCCACAGACCTCCTCTGTGGCTTGTCTGCTCACAAAACATTTCCCTCAGTGTTTCCGCTCTCACCCTCAGTGCCTCGTCCTTCCGCTGCCGCCCTTTCTCCCAGCCCACGTCTCCTGCCCTCTGTATTTGCCTTAGGACCCAGGGTCTATTCTTCTCCTCTGACTGCTCACTCTGCTGCTGCCTCCATTCCTTGATTCGCTGGTACTGAAGTCCCACTGACATCCTCCTCTCTATCTAATGGCACATTTTGATCAATGCAGATAGTTCTGGGACTTCAGCTGATGATTGCACTGACCAATTTCTATCACTGATAGAGCCTGGTCAGTCTAAAAATACTATACAATTGCCTGTATGGTGAGTATATTTTTATATTGGCTATTTAATTGTTTTTCTTTTATAGTGAATAATGTATTATATTTTGCAAGGAGTGCACAGTGCTGTACATGTATGGTATAGTGTTTCAATTGAAGCATTGTTTTTTTCTGAGTGAGGGTTGCCCAAAGGGACCTAACTTGGCTTTAACATCGATTCTTATGGGAACCTATGATTCACTTAGTCATTTCACTTAAAGTCACAATTTACAGGAACGCAACCACAGCTTTAAGTGAGGACTTACTGTAGTTGCTGGGCTCATCTTTGCACCCTTTTCTGAACAATTCTCCAGTTTTCTGGCACCACCCCACATCGAAGGAACACTGAAAAGTTATGGCCAGTGCCTCCACAATTTTCACACTCACTCACTTCCCTCAGTATCCTCAGATGCATCTCGTCCAAGTGCTGGCCTTGGTGCCTTATCAACTTTAAGTAGAAACAGCCTATTCATTACCTCCTCCTCATCAATTTTGAAGTCTTCCAATGTCTGAATTACCACCTCTTTCACCAAGGCCTGGGTAGCACCTTCTTCCTCGATAAAGACAGATGCAAAGCATTAATTTAATACCTCAGCCTGCCCCCTGCCACCAAGCCTAAATCGCCTTTTCGATCGTTATTTGGCCATACCTCTGACCTTTTACCATCCTTTTATTATTTATATGCCTGTAGAAGACTTTGGGATCCCCTTTTATGTTAGCTGCCAGTTTCTTGTCATACTTCCTCTTTGCTTCTCTTATTTCTTTTTTACCTCCCTTCTGAAACTTCTCTAGCCTGGTTCTCAATTGTATTTTCTACCTGACATCTGTCATAAGCACACTTTTGCTTCTTTATTTTAATTTACCTTTCTTTTGTCACCCAGGGAGTTCTGGATTTGTTTGCCCAGCTTTTCATTTTTGAGGGAATATGTCTTGACTGTGCCCAAACAATCTCTTTCTTGAAAGTAGCCCATTATTCTGCTACCGTATTTCCTGCCAATCTTTGACTTTATTTGGCCCAGATACGTTCTTAACCCACTGAAGTTGGCCTTCCTCCAATTAACTGTTCTTACTCTGGATTGTCCTTTGTCCTTTTCCATAGCCAGCCTAAACCTTATGATACAATTATCACTGTTCTCCTTTTGACATTTGATATACTTGGCTCACTCATTCCGAAGAACCAGTGCCTCCTCTCTCGTTGGATTGGAAGCATATTGCTGTAGAAAATTTTCTGAACACACTCTAGGAACTCTTGTCCCTCTCTGCTCTTTACACTACTACTATCCCAGTCTATATTCAGATAATTGAAGTTCCCCCAATATAATGACTTAATAATTTTTGCTTCTCTCTGTAATTTCCTTACAAATTTGTTCCTCTGCATTCTTCCCACTAGTTGGTGGTCTATAGACTACACCGAACATTGTAGTTGCACCTTTTTTGTTCCCTGGCTCTAGCCAAATAGATTCTGTCCTTGCCCCCTCTGGGACATCCTCTTTCTCCAGTACTGCATGTTCTCATTAATCAATACCTCCACCCCTTCCCCTTTTTCTTCCTTTCCCTTCTTCCCTGAACACCTTGTATCCAGGAATATTTAACACCTGGTTCTGCCCCTCTTTGAGCCAGGTCTCTTGTTAAAGCCACGACATCATATTTTCACATGGCAATCTGTGCCTGTAACTCACCAATCTTGTTTGTCACACTCCATGCATTCACATATGTTTCTTTATTTCTTTACCCCTCACTCTGACCTCACCTATTAACTTAATATTCACTATTCTAATGCTGTCTATCTCTCCCAGTATCCTGTGCACCTTGGCATTACTCACTGATATCATCTCCTGGTTCCCACACATCTGCAAAGTTAATTTAACCTCTCTTCAATAGCACTGGCAAAATGGCTAACAAGAAACTCAGTCCCAACTCTATTTAGGTGCAACCTGTCTGGCTGATACAGGTCTCATCTTCCCCAGAGCTGGTCCCAATGTCCCAAGAATCTAAAGCCATCCCTCTTGCACCATCTTTCCGGCCATACATTCATCTGCTTTATCCTCCTATTTCTATACTCGCTAATGCGTGGTACTGGGACTAATCTGGAGATTACTACTTTTCAGGCCCTATTTGCTCATTTCCTACCTAGCTCCCTAAATTCTGATGGCAGGACCACATCCCTCTTTCTGCCTCTGTTGTTTGTACCAGTGTAGACCACAACTATTGGCTGTTCACCCTCTCCCCTCAACAATTGGAAACACTACAGTAAGGTACGACTTATGCAGAAAAACATAAGATTACACATTTCTGGAGTGGGAATATGCAGCCGAGAAGCAAGATGAAGTTAATTTGTGGTGAATGAGTTGATATAGGTGGAGAAAAATTATATCAAGTCCAGAGACCTGAAGAACTAAATTAAATGAAATAAATATTAAAGTGCAGAATGCAAATAGTATTCTTCCTAGTGTTCACTGGGGCAAATAAAACATGAGCACAATAGCTAACACCAATGGATATTTGTTTAAATAGTACACCAAGAAAGCATTCACTTTATTCGTAACTGCAGAAGCCACATAGGTTAATTAGTCTGCACTTAACCAGATGGGAAATACAAATATTACATAGCAGGGGATGTGTTGAAAGCCAGGTATATCCTTCAAGGATAAAGTTGGGCAGAAATATTCTAGAGAATCAGGATACAGAAAATTCATTATATTAAATCCTCATTGCAATTTTCACAGTTGGAAGTTATACAGATATACCAGATTCATTCAAGTGTCTCTGAGCTTTCTAACCTATGGAGATATGAGCAAAGTGAAGTATGTGTTCAGAAGAATCTCAAGGAATTATGTGTCTCTCAGACAGCCAGATCAGGCATGAATCCTCAAATATATGAATAAGTTGACAAGTGAGGCCCTGGTTATTTCAAGGAGTTTCATGAATATAACAACTGGCAATTTTAGATATGAAATATGATATTCAGCAAAGGAGTGAAACAATGAATTGTATGGAAGAATGGGACTGTAGTCCAGTTAGCCTGACTGGAAAGATGTAAGTTGAGTAGCAAATAGGATGTACCTTCCCCAGACAGTCTCCTCTTACCCCCTCTCTTCCTTCCCCAATACCACCCCCCCCCCTCCCCCGCCCCCCGCCAATTAAAGTAAATGCTTTTAAACAATTAAAATGCATATGTGTTCTGAAAGGAAAGCACTGATTATACAACATCTGATATGTCCCCCAGTCATAACAAGAGACTGCCACAATTTATATTCCCTTGCCATTGAACCTGGCATTCAAATGCTGCAGAAGTGCAGGTGTCCTGGTCTTTTGGTCTTCAGAAATATATCCAGACTTTTCACATATGGCACATTACTGTTAAAATAGTTGTTCATATAAACAGCAAGAATGTACAACAGAAAGCTGTGAATTGAACAATCTGATGAATTAATTTCAGTTCTTTCGGTTGAAGGAATAATGTTGGCTAGGATCGTGAGAGAATTACTCATATGTAGGTGGTACTATTGAATCTTTAACATCCTCCTGAACCAATTGAAGAGGGGCCCTTCGTCTAACATCTCATCTAAAAGATGGCACCTCCAACAATGCAGCACTCCCTTGGCATGGAGCTAGAGTGTTTCAGTTTAGATTATGTGCTCAGGTCCTGGAGTTTTGATGTTACCTCAGCCCAGCTCATAATTGGAGGTTCATGGAATCCAATCCCAATTCAGCATTAACTGACTTCAGGCATTGGGACAACTGTTTTCACTCATTGTCACTGTTTTCAAAAGTTGCTGAGAATGGAGAATGCATGAACCTCCTCTCAGGATTCCATCCCCCTGCCTAGTTTAAACACTCCCCAGCAGCACTAGCAAACCTCCCTGCAAGGATGTTGGCCCCATTCCGGCTCAGGTGCAAACAGTCCGCCTTGTACAGGTCCCACCGCTGCCAGAAATGGTCCCAATGTCCCAGAAATCTAAAGCCCTTCCCTCCTGCACCATCTCTCCAGCCACACATTCATACAAATGAGGAATTGCAGATGAAACTGAGCTAGTGCGTGTTGTCAAATACAGACTGATATAATACATCTGAACTGAGGGCAATATTCAAAGGAAATGCATTCTACATGTCTACAAATTAATTAGTGACCATTATCTTTTTGTTTAACACTGCCCAAGGAAATTACAGAAGTTCCTCAAATGTCATTGTATTTTATAATGATGCATTTTAATTCTAACCTTAGCTTGATTTGAAATCATTGTCATAAGACAATAAAACAAGGATGATTGATCTGAAATATAAATTTTTCGATAGACTTTAATAAATGTGAGTTTGTGTCAATCTTATTTTCTATCGTATATCTGACTTTGATTGTCACAGCTTTGGAACTAAACCTTTGACGTTAAATGAGGAATGATTCCTGGCTCCTCATTTCTCCCCGCTAATAGATGCATTTTATATTAAGCTACACCTCTCTAAGTCAGCAGCAGATATGTAGGAATATCCCTAAGTCACTGAGCCTATTATGGTTAAGTTCTGTAGTTTGTTTTTCTCTTTAAAGAGAGAATGTAACAAAGAACCAGTGTCCCAGTAAGAACTTATTAGCTCTGCAAAACTAATGGCACTTTTCTTAAATTTTTTTGACCCAATTCCTACTTTTCTCTACCACATAGAGTTCTACTAAGAGCTTTTCAAGTTAGCAAACGTTTGTTACTTCTAGTGCTATACCTCAATCTGATGCCCTGGAGGCTTGTATTCCAAAGCAATGTAAATGAGTTATTTTAGAAAACATGTTGCTTAGGCATGAATAAATGCCTCTTCCAAGTCAGGTGGTAAACACTGCTGTTTTGGAATGAGTCCTAAAAAGACTTGTGTTAGGAAGCCCTTAAGTTTCTTGTATTAAAGAAACAAGATAAAACCATGTTGGTAGCTGGACTGGCTGATTTATTTCTCTTATATTTCCCTTGATTTCAAGGCAAATTGTACACCTAAGTGATACACTGACACCAGGCAGTTTGGCAGTACAATCTTAACTTCTGTAACCTTTTTGCCTGTCAGAGATTCATATTCTGGTTTGACAGAGACACCCATCTATATACACTGAACACAGAACTCCTACCAGAAAGCTTACTACAAGAAATGGAACAAAAATTTTACTGAAGAATTTTGTGTCCAAAAAAAATCTTAGTCAGGAAATATGAGATTCAGTAGAGGAATAAAACAATTAATTTGGAATTATAATTGCGTAATCTTACCTGAAAAGATGTAAAATAAGCAGCAAATAGAATGTTATTCGAGTTCTTCCAAAATTGTACCCACCCTGTTACTCTATTACCGCCAATTAATGTAAATGCTTTTAAACAGTTCAGAAGTGGGAAGCCCTTGACGCTCTTTGTGCTCTGACCGACCACGTGTGCAGGAAGTGCCACCAGCTGCAGCTACTTGAGCTCCTAGTTTCGGAGCTTGAGCAGCAGCTGGAGGCACTGAGGTGCATCCGCGAGGTTGAGTTTCGTGGGTAGCACGTTTTTAGACGTGGTCACCCCTTAGCTTATGGAAATGCAGACAGAGAGGAAATGGGTAACCATCAGTCAGAAGAAAGGTGTCAGGCAGGTAGTCAGGAAATCCCCAGGATGTATCTCGCTCGAGAACCTTTTTTCTGTGTTGGAAAGTGGTGAGAGTGATGTTCCTCTGGAGAATGCAGCCACGCTCATGGCACTGTGAGTGGCTCAGCTGCACAGGGTGGGAGGAAAAAGAAGGGAAGAGCAATAGTGGTAGGAGACTCGATAGTAAGGGGAACAGATAGGCGTTTCTGCGGCCGAAGACATGACTCCAGGATGGTATGTTGCCTCCCTGGTGCCAGGGTCAAGGATGTCGCTGAACAGCTGCAGGGCATTCTAAAGGGGGAGGGCAAACAGACAAAGATCGTGGTGCATACTGGTACCAACGGCATCGATAGAAAGAGGGATGAGGTCCTGCAAGCAGAATTTGGGCAATTAGGAAACAGATTAAAAAACAGGACCTCAAAGGTAGTAATCTCTGGATTACTCCTGGTGCCATGCGCTAGTATAGAAATAGGAGGTTAGTCCAGATGAATGTGTGGCTGGAGAGATGGTGCAGGAGGGAAGGGCTTTAGATTTCTGGGACATTGGGACCATTTCTGGCAGCGGTGGGACCTGTACAAGGCGGACTGTTTGCACCTGAGCCGGAATGGGGCCAACATCCTTGCAGGGAGGTTTGCTAGTGCTGCTGGGGAGTGTTTAAACTAGGCAGGGGGATGGAATCCTGAGAGGAGGTTCAGCAGGGGGAGATGCACAGCCAAAATTAGAAGAGAGAGCAAGTGAGTCTGGAAGGCATTGAAATTATAGGCCAGTTAAGGCACAAGGGAGTTTGACAAGGTTGGATGGTATTTATTTTAATGCAAGGAGTCTGACAAATAAGGCAGATGAGTTGACGGCACAAATTAATACATGGAAGTATGATGTCATTGCTGTCACAGAGACATGTTTGAGAGAAGGGCAGGATTGGCAGCTCAATATTCCAAGATATAGGGTCTTCAGGTGAGACAGGGAAGGAGATAAATGAGGAGGGGGCATCACAATATTGATCAAGGAATTAATTACAGCAGTAAGGAGGGATGACATCTTAGAAGGCTCCTCAAATGAAGCCATATGGGTAGAACTGAAAAACAAAAAAGGAGCAATCACATTGCCAGGAGTATATTATAGACCCCCCAAACAGTCAGAGAGAAATAGAAGAGCAGATATGTAGGCAAATTTCAGAGATGTGTAAAAATAATAGAGTAATAATAGTGGGGGATTTCAACTTCCCCAACATTAACTGTGTTAGTCATAGTGTGATAGGTTTAGAGGGAGCAGAATTCTTAAAATGCATCCAAGAGAGTTTTTTAAGCCAGTATGTAGAAGGCCCTATAAGAGAGGGGCAGTCCTGGACTTAATTTTAGGGAATGAAGCCGTGCAAATTGTTGAGGTATCAGCGGGGGAGCCTTTTGCACTTAGTGATCATAACTCCATTAGATTCAAGATTGTTATGGAAAAGGACAAGGATGGGCTAGAAATCAGAGTTCTAAATTGAGGGAAGGCTGATTTTAATAAGATCGGATATGATTTGGCCTGAGTGGACTGGGAGCAGCTACTTTTAGGTAAATCTGTGTCAGAGCAGTGGGACTCATTCAAGAAGGAAATAGGGAGAGTACAAGGCCAACATATTCCAGTAAAGACAAAGGGTGGGATCAACAAATTCAGGGAACCCTGGATGTTGAGGGATATACAGGATTGGATAAAGAGAAAAAGAGAGGCTTAAGGCAGATATCGAGGGCTCAAAACAGCGGAAGCCCCGGAGGAGTATAGAATGTGTAGGGGGAAACTTAAAAAGGAAATTAGAAGAGCAAAAAGGGGGCATGAAAAAGCATTGGCAGGTAAAATAAAGGAAAATCCAAAGTTATTTTACAAGTACATTAAGAGTAAGAGGATAACTAGGGAAAGAGCAGGGCCCATTAAGGACCATAGTGGTAATTTGTGTGTGGAGTCGGAAGACGTAGGTAGGGTTCTAAATGAATACTTTGTGTTGGTACTCACAAGTGAGAGGGACGGCGTTGGTACGGAAATCAGGCAGAAGAACTGTGATATAATTAAAGAAATTAGCATAGAAAGGGAGGAGGTTCTAAGTGGTCTGGCAGGCTTAAAAGTAGATAAATTTCCAGGCCCAGATGAGATGTATCACAAGCTGCTGAGTGAGGAAGGGTGTGATTGCACTAGAGAGAGTGCAGAGGAGATTTACCAGGATATTGCCTGGGCTGGAGAGTTTTAGTTTTGAAGAGAGATTGGATAGATTGAGGTTATTTTCCCTGGAGCAGAGGAGATTGAGGAGGGACATGATTGAGGTGTTTAAAATTATGAGGGGCATTGAATGGGTAGACAGGAAGGAACTTTTCCCCTTGGTGGAGGGAACAATAACCAGGATGCATAGATTTAAGGTAAGGGAGGTTTAGAGAGGATGTGAGGGAGAATTTTTTCACCCAGTGGTGGGAATCTGGAACTCTCTGCTGAAAGGGTGGTAGAGGTAGAAACCCTCATAACATTTAAGAAGTATTTCGATATGCACTTGCGATGCCATGGCATACAAGGCTATGGGCCTAGTGCTGGAAAATGGGATTAAAATGGTTAGGCACTTGTTTGACTGGTGCAGACACGATGGGCTGAAGGGCCTTTTTCTGTGCTGTGGATGTCTATGACTCTATGATTCTAAAACACACAAGTTTTCTGAACAGAATACACTGATTGTACAATAGTGATGTGTTCCCCAATTCATCCTTTTTTAATCCTTAACTTCCAAAGAAACCTTTCCAACTGACTGATCTGAGTGACATGTGTGACGAGAGTTTAGTTATTCAGGTGTTAATCACATCACTCAGCTCTGTTGGCACCTCCTGATAACCTCCAAGCCAATGAGGCAGCAGCCATGTCACTGATACTCATTTCCTAGCTTCCCGATAACAACGGGAATGTACTTAGGTCTGGAAAAAAATTAGACATCTTTATGCCTACCTTAGCAAGCCACCTTGTTGTCTTGTTTACTATTCCTAGTAAAGAAAGTTGTATTTGAATCAGTTTTTATGGTTTAATTATTATCAGCCTTTTTCTTTTCTTGTATTCAGTCTGATTATAAAAATATATTAAGGCAATTCTTACAGGTTCTCCTACAGGTTTGTGTCAGTGTCTGCCTGCTTTTGCTGAGACATATTTGAAATTTTCCAGATTTATTTTCTCACACTTTTGATTAAATTCTATTTCATACATTTTACATTATTTTTCACCCTTATCCTCTGAAGTATTCCTAGGAGATAAGTTTAGGCAGGCAGCTACCTCCCAGATCTCTACCAGTATTATAAACTAGTCCATGTGTAAAGGAGCTCTGGGTGAGTCTTTTGTCCTGTAGGGCAGCATGCCACTTCTAACACTCTATTTTACGTAGAATTGCATGGAAGTTACAACTCATCATCAGGCCATTTGGCCCGGTCAGTTCATGTTGGTGTTAGTCCTCCACTCAAGCATAGTCCTAATCCCATGTGCTTGCTTTTCTCCATATTCCTTCATCCCTCAACCATCTATCTAACCAATTAAGTGCTGTAATGTTCCCTGCCTGAATCACTAAAACTGCATTTCACAGCTTTGTACCTGCTGTGTGTTAAAAAAAAATCTGATCACCGCCCTAAATCACATATCATCTGTGTTCCCTTGTTTGTGCTGATCCACCTGAAACAGTATTTCTATCTACCCTGTCCATTTCTAACTTGAAACATTGGGTGGCACTTTGTCAGCGGGTATTGTTTCTGACAGCAGAACCAGAAGTGTGCGCCTCTTCCACTCTCTTGATTTTACCCTTCCCCACACGATTACAATTAAAATTTGAACTGCCGGCAGCATACACAGGAGACATGTGTGATTCGACAGTGGAAAAGCTTTTCAGTGGTGAAATCTGCTGTCAGCCAACAATGCTGCAGGTACGGCCAGGCTTATAAAAGAGAGTCTCCTGGCCAAATAGGAGGCTCAGCATCACAGCCAAAACTTTCCTGCCCAACTCCATTGCCAATAAGACTTATTGAGGGCACAGAGGTAATGTGGGTGTTTTTCAATTTTAAATTCACTTGTAAACATTTCACATTACATTGGTTTTACTTTATTGATGTGTGCACTGTCGTCATTTGTTGAGACTAGCTTAGTCAGAGAGCTAAATGTGCTGGCACACCTCATGGTTGGCACTCATTGATGGTTACAGGAGAGTTTGGGACATTTCCTTATTGTGGCAGAAGTAATGTTGTGTGTTTTTTTGTTCATTTTTAATGAATTAGCGTCCAGTGTTGCACTCACCATGCTTTGGGATGTGGATGAACTTGCAGGCACAGCTGGCCCTCCTTTCTATGCATTGTAACGGAGATTATCTGAGATCATTCTCAGCGGTGATAAGTGAAATGTTGTAGGTGAACTCAAAGTCCTATAAGGAGTCTGCCAGCCTGAGATGGACGTGCATTTGGATGGTACTTTCATTGCCCTTTAGGCCCCTCGTTTTCTCATCTTAACTGACTGTCCCCATCACACCTAGAATGTTGGGTCTTTCCCACTTCACTACTCTGTGCCACCGACCACACCCCCCCCCCCCCCCCACCCTCCCTTGGATCCTCCTTCCGTTTCTCCATGCCCTGATTCTACTCCACACCACCACACCAACATTGTGCCCAGTCCTGAGCCTCCATGTAAGCTGCCATTATCCTGCTCCCCTCCCCTGATTTAAAACTACTGACCTCAGTCACAGCTGCACAAAGCCACCTTTAAACAAACGTGAACCAGGTGCTACAAGATTCCTGACTCTGACGTTATTTTGAAGGTAGGACGTCATTATAAAAATTTGCTAATCAGCATTCAAGGCATGCAAATGTATTACAAGTGTGAACCCACCACAGGCCGTGCGAGAGGCTCAATGTGCCACTGACTTTATCTCTGCATCTCGACCTGCCATCAGAAAATCGAGATTTTGCATACTGCCTAATTAAGTCACCCCGCGTGTCACATTTCCCACTCTTGTATACTCCATAAAATTCCCCACTATTTTTCACTTGATTCACTATCATAATCTTGAATTTCATATTCATATCTCTTATCATAAAACTCAATATTCCATTCACCTTTTTGTAGCTTTATCCTCTTGCGGTGCTGATTTTTAGTGTTTTGTGGATCTGAACCCCCAAATCCCTGTGTTTGTCCATACCATCCAATCTTCCCTTTCAAGCATGAGTACTAATTTTGTTAAACCAAAACTTACCAGCTTTCATTTACAGACATTGAATTTTATCTGACAGTTGTTCTGTATACTCCACTATCTTATCATTTACCCCTTGGAGGTTTCATTGATCCTCAGAATCATTTACTATGTCGCTCATTTTGGTATTATTTCCAAATATGAGCACCACTCTTGCTAGTCCTAGTATCTCCCTGACATCGTGCCCAAAGTAAGGTCCTTCCTAGTTAAGCATTGTGGGCATGAAAGGATATCTTGGGACTTCAACTGGATTGACATGTTAAATCTAAATTCAAACTGTGTAACCCAGTTGCATAACAATTGTAGATTTACACCAAGAGGCGACACTTGGTGACTGACTTCTCTATTCATGTCTATCCAGATTCAAACTCTAAATGAGCAGGACTGGGAGTGTACCCCACAAGCAAACATTATGACCAGTGTGACGCACACCTTTGAAAGTGACCCAGAAATGTCTGATGTTGATGATGAAGATGGAGAGACAATGTTCAGTTCAGCAGACCTGCTTTCACCGAGCGGACATTCAGATGCTCAGACTCTGGCCCTGATGCTACAGGAGCAGCTTGATGCCATCAACAAAGAAATCAGGCAAGGCAATGACTGAGCATGGAACTTCTCAAAGTTGTTTTGGGGATGGCTTTGTACTATAACAACAAAATACTTGCATCATGCATGATAACTTGTTACGCATCATAAACCCTTTCAACTTGCTTTATAAGTTAGTTTGTATACTATGACTTTTGCCATATGCGTAATGTTACTGCAGTAATTTAACAAGATCCTAGTTAAATGAATTCATATTTCAACTGGAGTCTAAAGAGTCATTCAGTTTATTATTGAGCGATTTTGTAAGTAACTGTTTAATGTTTAATAATCATTGATCTTGTAATTTAACCAAGACTTTTCCATGCCAGGATGATTCAAGAGGAGAAGGAGTCAACTGAGCAACGAGCTGAGGAGATTGAGTGCCGTGTGGGAAGTGGAAGTATGGATGGGCTAAATTTAACCCGCATTCGAACAGGGACCTCCATTCCAACTTCCCTCACTGCCCTATCTCTTGCCAGTTCTTCTCCACCTGTCAGTGGGCGCTCCACACCCAAACTTACTCCGCGCAGCTCTTCCCATGACCTGGACCGTAAGGGCATCATGACACTGGTGAGTGCTATACTGAATGAGAATGGGAGAGTTGAGTTTTGAGGACAGGTGGAAGAACAAATAAGTCAGCTCTAAAATTATTCTAAACTGAAAGTGAACATATGATGTTTGCTGGCTCGTGTCAAATCTATGCTTTCAAGTATTTTTGCTATATGCAGGAAGTCTAACCCAAGTAGGTGAAGCAGGCCACTCTACGTGTGAAATCAATTTGTAGCTACCAGATGGAGAGACAAAGGAGTAAATGTCTTTCTAGTTTCTATTTCAGAAAGTAACCTGGAATTAGAAAAAAAATATAATCCCATCTTGATGTAATCATAATAGGAAGTGATGAAATAGTGAAGTACAGATTTTTATCAAATATTTTGGATCATAAACACCATTTTCAAATATCTAAAAAACATTCAAACAGTGTAATTTTATTAGCTAACTTTGTTATTAGGGTTTGTACTGTACAGACTGACTTAAGGTAAGCTTTCCTTTACATTCCATGCTTATTTATTACTCAGCATCAATTCCTGCAGCTGCTAACTGTGCACTGTTCATCTCAGCAAAAATGCTGATATTTGAGAGCAGAACAGGTTGATTTTGTAAAGGAGGAGCCAGTATTAATTTGACCAGCACTTCAGGTACTGAATGTCTGCTGGTTTGACATTATACTTCTGTTGATACGTTGGATGTTTTTATTTAAATAGAACTGAGTAACTGCAAGGAAAATGGCTTGTATGGTTTACTGAGTTTAACAATATGAAGCAGCTGACTTATCACCAGTAAAAAGATTCATCAGCCTCAGTTTTCTCAGCATCAGCTTTTCTAACATGTCCAAGTCAGTTTCCTTGCTGTTGTGCTTTACCCTCGCCATTTAAACATAATTTTAACAGTTTTTCCACTTCAGTAAAAACAGAAGTTAGAAATCATTTGTGACTAATGATTTGAAATCAAGAGCTCAGCCAGCAGTTTTCAAGTAAACATGTTATATACATCCAGATACCATATGTTTTGAACTTTAACCCTTGCCTTTGATATCTCATGTTTTATGCTGTATGGTAAGTTGAATGCTTTGCATAAACGTTGACTTGACTGTAAAATTGAGGGAGCAGCACTATTGATGGGCAACTTTTCAGATTGAAAAGCATCTGAAATGGCTAATTTCTAATGCGTACTTTATAACTGATTCCTCATTGACCTCAGACTCCCTGATATTACCTCTGCTTGTCCTGCTGGACGGGACTCCTCAGTTTGGGGTACATTGCACTGTTATCCCCAGGTCAGTGCTGATATCTTCATGGCCTGAGTTGATGTACTTGTCTAATTTACCTTACCTTACTGATTGTCTTTCTCTCCTTTCTCCTGCGACCGACGTTTAGCCTAGCGACTTAAGGAAACACCGTCGGAAGGTAATTAGAATTGATGGGCGGGCACAGTTATTGGCATTTTCCCTCGTGATTTATTTCATTTTTTTATGCTCATCTCCTGGTGACTCATGCTAGGGTTCAATTCTATGGGAAGGGGAAACTATTTAGTGGCAACTTCACCCCAGTGACCATGCTTCATGTCTGAGCTTAAGGAGATGCAAGGTATTTGACTGTGGAAGTCTGATTGTGCCTTCCCTCAATGCTGTACATTCCAAGGGTCAATGGCTAGCCACAGCAGTGTAAATTTGGCTGATATTTCCAATTCTCCTCAGCCTGGGAACCTGGCAGGCAATTGCAGAGCCCCAGAACCACTTAGGTTAACATTAATTAACTGGGATCAGATCAGGGATCATGGGATTTTGCAGATCTGTATGACTCAGTCCCACACCTTATAATGTCTTTGTCAACTTTATTCTATACTTGGGATAAGCCGTTTTTTCCCTCCTGTTTCTATTCTCTTTATTTTTGTCCCTTTCTTTAACCTTCTCTACTCTGTGGAACGTAACGTTTCTTTATTCCAATGGACAAGCCATTCTCAGTGCCACCAGTAATCGTGCCCTCAGAGGTCACTGCCTTGCACACTTGGCAGCTGAGCTGCCTTCACTAACCAGGCCATTTTACACTTCATTTTCCTGCTATTCCTCACTCCCTGTCTCATCACATTGGGTCTTTTTTATGTGATTAGTTCTTACACTAGAAACCTATTAAATAGCACAATGAAGAAAAAAACTGTTCCTGTGATCCTTTGTGATATTTTGCCCTTATTGTCTAATAAAACCTGGTCACCTAACCTTTTCCTTTAGTCTTGCCAGGGATCTAGAGGTAATGGGCCTGTAGGGAATCTGCATACTATTATTTCTGCTTTTGCAATGTTATTTCAAATGGTTGCAATCTTGTGTTTTAATCTTGATCAAGTAATAAATGTTATGTTTTGAACAAGCTCAATTAAATGGAAATTCTTACACTAGAAACCTATCCTTAGCCTGAGCTTCACTGATCTTAACGTCATGTTAAAAATATAGTTGGCCATTGGTTCAGTTTATAAGATGCTTCTGGTTCTCTTCTATGAATGTTAGGTTTTACACTGAATAACTTCATACAAACATGGCTACTTTAAGAAATAGTTTCCCATTGCAGCAAAAAATAACCAATGTGGGATAAGTATCCTGAAATCTGTTTCTTCGCAGCACTTTCCTGCAAGCATTTTAATTTACAAATGTGTGGAAATGGGCTATATATCGGTGTGAATATTCAGCTGGTTGATTAAAAGTTGCAGATATCATGTTAACAACTAGCGGGATGGAGTTGAATCCAAACCATTTAACCATGTTTTTTTTTCTGTTTCAGGTACTAATTTACTGTGCATTTCTAGAATTTCTGTTTTCAACTATAAATGTCCAGAATTTGAATTTTTATTTCTCTTTGAGTGTAAATTGTAGTTTACAGCAAATAATATTTGATTTGAAACAAAAACAGAATTACCTGGAAAAACTCAGCAGGTCTGGCAGCATCGGCGGAGAAGAAAAGAGTTGATGTTTCAAGTCCTCATGACCCTTCTACAGAACTTCCTGGATGTTACTGGGTCTGAGTGGATCAGCTGCCCATTGCTTAAGCCTGCTGACCACAGAGGAAGAAAATAAAAATGTGAAGGTACATTGTTATTCTTCCATTAACTACCTCTACTCTATGACAACCATTGTGTTGTCACACTGTGGATGAGCCAGACATTGGGAAGACCAAAGTTCTGTGGAAGGGTCATGAGGACTCGAAACGTCAACTCTTTTCTTCTCCGCCGATGCTGCCAGACCTGCTGAGTTTTTCCAGGTAATTCTGTTTTTGTTTTGGATTTCCAGCATCCGCAGTTTTTTTGTTTTTAATATTTGATTTGAGTTGTTTTTCCCTAGATTCCCCACTAAGTTTACAAACAGTGCTGAGGAAACCCTTGGCCTCATCCCCTCACACCCAATCATCTGTCCTTATTAAATTAATTTCTGTAAATTCTGTCCCTCCTATCCTGAATTAGTTTGCTTGTTACTGTGCTGTGTTTTGCAGGTGCCATTTGCTTATTTGTACTTCATGCAAAGACTAATTCTTCACATGTGAGCCTTAATTTTGAATGCTGGGAGAGCTATTCAAATAATATGGCCCTCACAGCTGAGTCCAATGCTGTATTCATGCACTGGTGCATCCTGCCAACAGGCCCCTGGAGTGACTGGTAATGGGGGATGCCTGGTTGATTTTGTATTTGCCTCACATGCACAGAGATGCTGAGGTCACTTGTCCTGTCCCAAAATAAGCAATTTAGCACAGACTGGCAAATTATCCTGGACTTCACTGGTTCTGAGTGGATCAGCTGCCCATTGCTTAACCCTGCTGACCACAGAGGAAGAAAATAAAAACGTGAAGGTACATTGTTATTCTTCCATTAACTACCTCTACTCTACGACAACCTTTGTGTTGTCACACTGTGGATGAGCCAGACATTAGGAAGACCAAAGCCACCAAATCTGGCCCATGGCAAAAAGTTCTGTGCACTTTCCCCTAACTCAATCTCCTTCCCTGTCTCTTTTCTCAAGCTGAACTGGGTCAGAGTGTAATCTCATATCACCCAGTTTTGGTATTACTGATTCCACCACCATTGAAACCATTATCCAAATTTTCGTGGGCTCCAAACTTCTCCCATCCTTTCTTATTGTTTACTAAGCTTCACTCAAGACAAACTCCAAGTCATAACCCCTCCGTCTGTTTCAAGTCCCACATTTAATTGGCTTGACCATTGCTGCCATCTCCCTTGAGCCTCTGTCCTCCAATTCCTCAAATTCCACTTTCAAAAGTCTCATCTTTGCTTACAAATCCTTGGTTTCTCCTTACCCTGCCTCTACTGTGCCCAGTCAGTGCTTTTTTTTTCACCCTCCAGCTCCAGGCATCCCTTCTCCCTCATTCATCCATTCCATTGTGTGGGCCCCCTCTTTGGAACTCTCTGTCTAAATGATTCCACCCTGGCACTCTTCTGCTCAACGCCACAGAAACTGTAGTTTCAGCCATGCTTTTAAGCATCTCTTCTAAGTCTTCTATTACTGTGAAGAACCTTGTGGTGTTGTCCACATTACAGTTTAGATGCAAGTTATTGTAACCCCTGCACCTCCAGTATTAAGGGAATCTATATTCTAGGTTGGAAGAAAATAATACGGACTGTTTTTATAATAAGTGCTGTAATTCACCTGTTTTGTTGTTATATTTGGGCTATTAGACTGAGTTGCCAGTCCAGCAATTCTGTCACTACACTCAGTTTACCTTTCACTATGTGCTTTAGTCTTCAGTGACTAGGGATGACAACCGTGAAGATAAAACCACAATCAGATGTGAAACATCCCCTCCTGCCTCACCGAGAACCATGAGGCTGGAAAAGCTGACGCACACACTCCAGTCAACCAGTCAAGAAGAAGGTCGAGGGTGAGGAGACTTGCATATTTTTAAACCACGTTTCACGTTTCAAAAAAACTCAGAAGCAAATGAAATTCAAGATGCGCAGCGGTCCTAGAGATGTAGCATGTGTCCCTGATTTCTCCCGAACAGAGTTACAATAGCAGCCATATGACAGTAAGATAGATACAGAACACACAACCCCAATACATAATTTGTCCCATGTGTCACTAGTATCCAAGTAATCCATGTCTGGGTTTAAAAAATTTATATAGTGCTTTTCACAATCATCAGACATCTCAAAGTGCTTTGCAGCCAATGAAGTACTTTTGAAGTATAATGTCGGAAAGGTAACAGCCAACATGTGCACAGCAAACTCCTGCAAATATTATTGTGATAATGACCAGATAACTTCTTGTTGTGATGTTGATTTGAGGGATAAATTTAGGCAGGACACCAGGGCTTCCCTGCTTTTCTTCAAAATAGTGCCATGAGATCTTTTACATCCACGCAAGTAGGCAGATGGAGCCTTAGTTCAAAACCTCATCTGAAAGGTAGCACCTCCAACAGTGTAGCACTCCCTCAATACTGCATTGGGGTGTGAGCCTTAATTTTTGTGCTCAAGCCCTGGAGTGGGACTTGAGCCCAGAAACCTTTGACTTAGAGGCGAGAATGCTAACAACTGAGCCACGGCTGACATCCTCACCCGTTGAAACAGCTCTGCTTCCTCTATACCACATACTGTTGTTATTTTCTTATTCAAAAATGCTTTATTTGCATAATTTATTCAGGTGTGAGAACATGGGATCATTTCCTCCTCTAGTTAGTCTCAGGAAGTGCCTCTGAATTCTAAAATGGTCTTGTAACAGTTTGTCGCAGTCTATCTTGGTGACATTTGAATTGTAAATAAAATTTTAAAACCAGCATTTCAGGAAGGAAACAAAAACACAAAAACAACAACTTGCATTTATATGGCCTCTTTGAACATAGGAAAACATCCCAAGGCATGTCACAGGAGTGTTATAAAACGGAAAAAGCAAAGTACTTTCATATTTGCACCAAATACTAAATTTGGAGTGGCAGAGGAACAATAAGAAGGACATTCAATCTATAACGAGTTATTCGAGTATCAAATTGGTCGGCCTTATGACGATGCTAATTGAATTTCCATGTGTTTGTTACTTTTGGCTGTGAAGCACCTCCTAAAATCAATCCTAAATTGCTGCAACCTATGCCTTCCTGTCTGACTATTGTGGTTTAACTTTTTTTTTATCCATTCATGGGTTGTGGGCTTCACTGGCTGGCTGGGCCAACATTTATTGCCCATCCCTAGCTGCCCTTGAGAAGGTGGTGGTGAGCTGCCTTCTTGAATCACTGCAGTCCATGTGGTGGAGGTACACCCACAGTGCTGTTAGGGAGGGAGTTCCAGGATTTTGTTCCATTTAATCTAGCGTCTCTGGACTGTAGAGGTCTGAAGACCTTGTCTGTCTTGCCAAAACCTGACAAATTTGGAAGGCAGGTTTTGTTTTCCATGTTGCATAGATTTAAGTTTCATGTGTCTTTCCTCTCTCTAGATGGGAGAATGTTAGTTGTGGGTCAAGTATCCATGTGCCCAGCTTCAGTGAAGCTGGGCGGGGGATGATACAGGGACTGTCAATGGAATTCAGTTTGTTACTTCAGTATGTAAGAACAGGAGTAGTCCAGTCATTCTATCGAGCTAGTTTGGCCTTCAGTTAGATAATGGTTGATCTGTACCTCAACTCCATATATTTGCTTTGGTCTCATATCCCTTTATCTTTGCCGAACATTACTCTATCAATCTCAGTCTGAAAATTTTCAACTGATCTAACCTCAACAGCATTTTTTGGGGTTGGGGGCTCCAGATTTCCACTGTTCTTTGTGTGAGAAAATTATTCCTGACTGCCCTAGCTCCAATTTCAAGGTTATGTCCCTTTGTTCTGGACTGCACACCAGAGGAAGTAGTTTCTCTCTATTTCCATTATCAAATTCTTTAATCACCTCAATGAGATAATCCCTTAATCGCCTATGCTCTAAGATAGTCTATCCAATCTATCATTGTAATTTAGCCCTGGTATTCTGATGAATCTGCATAGCACCCTCTCTAAGGCCAATCCATCATTTCTGAGGTGCAATGTTGACTCTGAGTTACTTAGAATATGTACTGTGACTGCTATATTAAGTGCTCTCAAAACTGAGCAGGTGTTTAAGTGTCTTCTCTTTTATCAGCACTCCAGATTATGATAGAATTAGCAATACTCAATGGCAAATCTTTGGATACAGAATCTATTAAAAGTGGAAACAAACTATCAATAATTGCTCCTTGTGTATAAGAGGTAACCTTTCATTGTGTAATGTATCCTCTCATGATTACCTTGCTTTGTTTTTGATCCCTATTGTGGTTGTTGCTCCTCAGCACATTGACAGCTGAGGAGCTGGCTAGCAATCCCAGCAGCAACAACAGCAGCCAAGACTCACTGCACAAAGCTTCAAAGAAAAAGGGCATCAAATCGTCAATTGGCCGTCTGTTTGGGAAGAAAGAGAAGGCGCGTCTGGGCCAGCTCGGAAAGGAAATGGCTTCAGTCCATGGTATGTCCAACTGGTTTTCAAAGAGAGAATTAAATCTCTGAGGATTCAGTGAGTTTCTTCAGTGTGAGTCAAATAAACTAGGAAGGTCCAGTCTGATTAAGGTGATTCTCTTAGTCAGGGAGGTGATAGTGTTATTTAACTAGCTTCCTAGTCCTTGGATTCAGGAAAGGGAAATCAGCCAGGGCTCCTTTTCCTGCTGGAAGTGTACACAAGATATCAGACTGCCCTAGATGTTTGAACACCTGCTGACACTTACTGCCAAAACACACACATGAATAATGGTGTATGAATAAATAGAGACAGGGACAAGATTGGTGAAAGTAAAAGTAAATGAAATGAGATGCTATCCTTTCAGTTCATCCATTAATATCGGACCACAATAGCCCTTGTCAAGCCAGTCTGTAAAAAAAAAAAAAAAATTGGAGGGTGGCTGGTTTCTTTTCTCTGTAAGCAGCGTTGGCAGGCTAAAAACCCCCCAAACAAAATACCTCCAAATACCACCAGGAGATGGAGGGAAAATGCAGAATGGAAGTAACCAATAACTTAAATCCAATGACCCTTTACTCAGCCATGAATGAAATAGTTTCTGACAGACAACAGAATTGCATGGCAACCTATTTCCACTTCATCCCATTCGTAGTTGTATACTCTGCCGGTATGGCTTCATGATGCTGATATTTTCCCTTGATTTTTTTTGTTTTGCTTTTGGCCTTTGGAAGCAACGTTACAGAAATACTCAAAATGCTGACTGTAATTTCATCAACAAATTAGTTTTGCATATCCAGAAGCTTATTGCTGAAGTAATGTCAGGGCATCTGCCACAGAGAACGTGGGGATCTCGGTAAGTCTGCTGGAATACTGATATTGGAGAGTGGGCATTGGGGGTGCTGGAGGTACTGGTGTAACTGCTCTGATGGAATACTTACAGCTTTTAGAATTTGACAACTGTGATCTTTCACCCTTATTCATGTCAAGTTGTTCTTGGTTTTTAATCTTTTGCTCCTCGTGCGTATGATACTGGTGTTTTACTACACCTGTTCTCAGCTGTCTGAGAAACAAACTTTGACTTGTGTTTGGGCGCAGGGAATGGTACGCTTTGTATTTAATTTGACTTTTCTCTTTTTAGTTCTGTTTGCTTCATGAAATTCTGAATTTTTACATTCATAGCCTCTGTGGTTATAAATAGAGCCCAGTGTCAGAAAATCAGTATTTTTACTATGTGTGAAAAAAATACACAGCCACTTAATTCAATTTTGTACTAAGAGTACAGTTCCCATTTATTGTGTAAGCTGTTAAAATGTCTGACATGGTTTGGTATAAATCTGTCTAGTTCTGTAACTTGGCACTATTTAAATGCCCTTCCTCTCTGCGATCTTTATCTTGCTCAGGTAGAGTTACCACATGTTTAAGCTGGCATGTGTTTACCAATAAGTTTAAGTTAGTGCAGTACATTCGTTGTGACGCTGGCATCAGTCACTGACAAATGTGCAGTACATTTAATGGGCTGAAACTTCTGAACTCCCCAACATTGGATTTGGGTGGTATCCCAAAGATGTGTTGGGGAATCCCTCTTGGAAGTTCCCAAGTAAGGGTTTGCATGGCAATTGCCCAGAAGTTCACACTTCCTCTGGACAATTGCCCTGCACTGAGAACCATCCGCAAATGTGATGTAAACCATAAACTTTGGATGGCTCCGCCATCCACTCAGAAAAAGTTGGAAGAATAAAAGACTCTTCTAACTTCTGGAAAACTATTGTAAAGACCCAGACCAACCTCACGGGACTCCCCCACACTCCCAACCCCCTCCCACAGGAGTCCTCCAGGCCCCCCACCCCCAGACTCTGACCCCGCCCTCCGATCTCTGACACCCCTCTCTGATCCTCCCCCTCCGATCTCCGACTACCCCCACCGATCTCCACTCTCTGAACCCCCTCTGATCTCCAACCCCCCCACCCCGACCTCTGACCACTCCCCCCGCAACACTTGATTCTGCCACCCCTTCACCCCTGCGACCTCCAACGCCCCCATCCCCCTGAAATCTGACCTCCCCCCCACGCAGCCCAAGACCGATCCCCCTCCCCAACCCCACCTCTCCGGAACTCCACCCACCACCCCCAGAACCCAGCCCACGGAACCACATACCCACCCACCCAAACATCCAACTGACCCTAATCGACTCTAACTCCTGCGGCCCAGCACTTTCCAATGCTAGTTGGAAGTTACGGCCCAATATGATTTATATTGTTGCGTAGGAACAGGAGAAAGCCATTCTCCCCCTTTAGTTACTTGTGTTCATGTGGATATAAAAACAACAGGAGTATACCATACAGCACCTCAGGTCTGCTCTCATTCAGTACCAACATGGCTGTTTTCTGCTTCAACTACACATTCCCATCCACTTCCCATATCCCTTCATTCCGTGAGAGACCAAAAATGAATTTATCTCAGATTTGAACGTACTCAACAATGGAGCATCCACAATCTTCAGGGAGAATTGCAAAGATTAACAACCATCTCAGTGAAGGAATTTCTCCTCATCTCAGCCCTAAATGATCAAATCCTTATCCTGAGACTGTGCCCCCATGTTTTTGACACTCTAGCCAGGACGAACGACCTCTTGGTGTCTACCCTGCCAAACCCCTTCAGAATTTCTTTTTATACTTTCATGGGGTGTTGGAATTCCTGACTAGGCCAGCATTTATTACCTATCCCTAATTACCCTTCAAGTGGTGGTGAGCTGCCTTCTTGAACCACTGCAATTCATGTGGTGTAGGTACATCCACTGTGCTGTTAGGAAGGGAGTTCCAGGATTTTGACCTAGTGACATTGAAGGAATGGCGATATATTTCCAAGTCAGGACGGTGAGTGACTTGGAAGAGAACTTGCAGGCGATGGTATTCCCATGCCCTTGTCCTTCTAGATGGTAGAGGTTGTGCATTTGGAAGGTGCTAACGAAGGAGGCTTCGTGAGTTGCTGCAGTGCATCTCATAGATGGTGCACACTCTGCTACTGTGATGGGAGGGCGTGAGTGTTTAAGGTGGTGGATAGGGTACCAATAAAGCGGGGTGCTTTGTCCTGGATGGTGTAAAACTTCTTGAGTATTTTTTGGAGTTGCACTCATCCAGGCAAGTGGAAAATGTTCCATCACACTCCTGATTTGCACCTTGTAGATGGTGGACAAGCTTTGAGGAGTCAGGGGGTGAGTTACTCGCTGCAGTCTTCCCAGCCTCTGACCTGCTCTTCTAGCCACAGTATTTATATGGCTGGCCTACTTCAATTTCTGGTCAATGGTAACCCCCTCGGATGTTGATAGTAGGAGATTCAGCAATGGTAATGCCATTGAATGTCAAGTGGCAATGTTTGGATTCTGTCTTATTGGAGATGGTCATTGTCTGGCTTGTGTGGCACCAGTGTAACTTGCCACATCAGTCCAAGCTTGAATATTGTCCAGGTCTTGCTGCATATGGACACTGGCTGCTTCACTAGCTGCAGATTCACAAGTGTTGCTGAACATTGAGCAATCATTAGCAAACATCCCCCCTTCTGACCTTCCGATGGAGGGAAAATTATTGATGAAGCAGCTAAAGATGGTTGGGCTTAGGGCACAAACCTGAAGAACTTCTGCAGTGATGTCCTGGGACTGAGATGATTGACCTCCAGCAACTACAATCATCTTCTTTTGTGCGAGGTATGACTCCAACCAGTGGAGAGTTTTCCCCCTGATTCCAATTGACTCCAGTTTTGCTAGGGCTCCTTGATGCCACACTCAGTCAAATGTACCCTCTATGTCAAGGGCAATCTCTCCCACCTCACCTCTTGAGTTCAGCTCTTTCGTTCATGTTTGGACCAAAGCTGTAATGAGGTCGGGAGATGAGTTGCCCTGGTGGAACTCAAACTGAGCATCAGTGAGCAGGTTATGCCACTTGATAGCACTGCTCACGATTCTATCCATCACTTTGCTGCTGATTGAGATTAGATTGATGGTGCAATAATTGGACAGATTGGATTTGTCTTGCTTTTTGTGTACAGCAATTTTCCACATTGCCAGGTGAATGCCAGTATTATAGCTGTACTGGAGCTAGTATAGCTAGTTCTGGAGCATGAGTCTTCAGTACTATTGTTGGAATGTTGTCATGTTCCATAGTCTTTGCAGTAACCAGTGCCGTCAGATGTTTCTTGATATCACATGGATAAATTAAATTGGCCGAAGACTGGCATCTGGGAAGCTTGGGACCTCAGAATCTTATATATTTCAATGAGATCACATCTCAATCTTCGAAACTCCAGAGAGTACAGACCTATTTTTCAGCCTATTGTCATAGCCAACTTTTGTTATACCGTCTCCATGGACATAGAGACCAAAACTGTTCAGAGTATTCTCAGTGTGGTCTCACCAAGCCCGTGGAATTGTAGCAAGATTTACTTATTCTTGTACTCCAATCCCCTTGCAATAAAGGCCAACAGACTATTTGCCCTCCTGTTGGTTTCCTGCTGTACCTGCATGCGAACTCTGTTTCTTGTACAAGTACACCCTAGTTTCTCTGAGCATCAACATTTATAAATTTCATGTCACTTAAAAAAATTCTATTCTTCCTACCAAATCAAATAGCCTCACATTTCATCTACCACTTTGTTGCCTACTCACCTAACCTGCCTGTATCTCTTTGCAGCCTCTTTGTGTTCTCCGAACAGTTTACATTTCCACCTAGATCCATATCTCTTTTTGGCCTTATCTGACAAAAATCTATCAATCTCAATTATGAAAAATTCAACTGACGTCCTCAATAGGTTTTTGTTCTGATCATTTTCCAATCTTGTCTCTGCCTTTTTGTTAAACTGGCGTATTGCCCGTCTTTGATTGTGACTTTAAACAATACAGGCCAGCGAGATCTCTGGTTCAGTTCCTTTTGTGCTGAATTAGCTGATTTCAGCTCGGATGATGGTCCGGCATTAGATTCTGTTGTTACTTTGCTAACTTAGGGAGCAGAATATGTCACCAGGTTTTCTACTCCTGATCATTGTGAGGATACAATTGCATTAAGCCGTGATGCCTTTCACAGCTGAGTAGACCACCACTCCTCCCGATTGAGACTTGTACTTGAGGATGGTACTAAAGAACCTCTAATAACAATGGAATGGTATGTCATTAATAATGCATAGCACTCAACAGAAAAGGAGCAGGGAAAGGGAATTGCAAGATAAATTGGAATGAGGAAAATTATTCTGCCTATGATACTGTGACTTGTAATCTTACCCAGTCAGCATGCTGGACCTAAAGTGCACTGGGCATTATATCTACATGCAAGAATAAAATTGTAGCATTTTTAAAAGAATGTTTAAAAATTACGCTGTATATTTTGCATATGGGTAAATGTACCTATTGTTTTCTTCTCTCCTCATAGGATATGGATATTTTGGTGAGTAAGAACAATGTAAATGACCTGCTTAGTGTGTTCAACATTTTCTTCATATTAACAGTTTAAATAATACGGTGTGAGCTTGATGGGGAGAGAGGTGATTTTAATTTGTTAAATGATACATTTGGACTTTTTTGGCAATGATTTATGGTGATGTAATAGGATAGCACAAGAATCTAACATACCTTTTACTGTTACTGTTAAAACCTCTGTTTTAACAATTGGGAAGAGGGTGCTCACTTCAGAAGTACTCAGAAGAGCTAACAAAACCCAGAAGAGGTCAGTTTTACTCTATGGGAAAATTCTCTGTTATATTTTTTGCAGTTAACCTGACGAGTCGTTTTCTTTTGGTTACTTTTTTTGGGTCATAGAAGATTTATTCTCCTTTTTGTAGGTCATTCTCTCACTTCCCCACTCACACTGCATACCTAAATATGAAGAATAGCAGCCAGCCTGCTGGCAGACCTCTTGCAATGACACTCCCAAGTCTTCTTTAAGGTGTTCAAGAATGGCATGTGCCATTTGCCCTGCCCATTTTATCTTGATTTCAGACCTTCATTCAGTGCAGTGCACTGACAGCACGGCTGAGAGAGAGAATGTGCCACCACCAGAGTTGTGAGCATAAATCCACATCCTATTGGCAAGGTATTGGTGCATCAGCATCTTCTACCACTGCAGTCCTATTACTTTTGTAACATCATATGTCCGGTTGCATCTTTATGTTTTATTTTGTCAATAGATGTAGGAATCCGACTTTCATTTTTTTAATTGGATCTTGGATTAAAATGAGAGTATGATTAATGTTTTCCTCAGTATTCCTTTATTGTTAACTAGGTGGCATATTGGATACAGAAATAGGCATCCAGGACTCCCTTACACTGGGTAAGCTTGGAACACAAGCAGAGAGGGACCGAAGGCTAAAGAAAAAGTAAGTTTCAAGTCATTTTTAAGAAATGTGAGAATCCTAAACATGTTTTTGTTTTCATGATGAATTGAATAGTATTTGTTTATTTATGTTCAATGAATGTATTGGAAAACCTGCACTCAAACTCATACCCCTCTCCTTGACCCACCTGCATCACACACAATTCACTATCCATTGGGGTAGTTAGATAGCCAGCTGCCAGGCTTTGCTGTGATACAATTCTCAGTGCTTTTGTTACTGGTGCCACAATCCTATCAGTACTCCTTGGTAACATCGGCGGTGAAGAAGAGTCCTCATGACCTGCTTGGTAGCCTGGTACTAGGGATCTATTGATGCCCCTCTGTATCTTAGTGCTCGCATCCTAATGCTCCTCTTCCCTCTGTGAAGTGTGGTACCAAGACCCTGCCTATTCCTCTTTGTAACCTGATGACATGGGTCTACCACTTCTCCACAACATATTGCCTGGAGTCTTGCCATCTTCATGTCGCTTCATGTCAGGAGATGCCTTGATCCTTCACACTTCCTTTTCTTGCCTGTGTAAATTAGGCACTGCGACAAGCCGACCAAGACTGGGACCCATCATTTGTGGAATCCTGATTGTAATTTGTGTCTTCCACTGTATACAGCGAGGGATCTTCAGAACAGCACAATGCCCCAAGGCCTGAAACTCCAATTTTTGTTAATTATTTTTTTAAAGTTTCACTTATGTATCTTGAGTGGATCAGCAAATTAAGATCGTTGTAACCTTTTATTTGATCTCATATTGTACTTTCAAAGTAGAATATAAATATAAAATAACCTTGGCTGAAAGGTAAACTCAGTGTATGAATTTCTTATACTAATATGAATAGTCCTTTAGCAGTACAGATCTTGAGTATTGCTGAAAAAAATGACGTCAAAACTTTTTGTTTTGCACTCTTCAGGACACTTCGCAAGAATATCAATAAAAGGGGAAAATGATCATTTATACTGTATGTGAAGAGAGTGCTGATTGGTTGACAAGTGGACTCTGATTGGTAGAGGTGTTGCCATGGCGAACACACCAGTGATAGTGACTGACAGTTAACTGACAAACATTGTTTGAAATTTAAACCAGATAGCATGACCGTGATTGGTCAAGGTATTACCCTGAGGAATGAGACAGTGAATGGCTATCACTAATTTTGTTTAGCTGAAACAGGCGCGATGTGTGTACATGTTCTGTCTGCAAAGAGCAGGGCCTTGTGTATTACTATATGTAGCTTCCAGCACATGCAAATGCATCACACTGTGAGCCCGACTGACAATCTTAAATTGACTGTCAACGTAATTTTTAGCAGACTCAGGATTACTTAGCAAATGTCCAATCGCTGAATGAATTGATGGGATGCTACCATCAAGTCAAAAGGATGTTCTGCCTATCTCACAAATGAGTAATGTGGTATGTGAATTTCAGTGCCAGTGTGATGCTGGGTATGTAGGCTGTACATCCCAAAGACAGGCAATCGTATCAAATAGTGTGTCTCAGCCACTGTTTGCAATGGGCAAGGTACAGGCCAGAGAATTACGCTGACAACCAATTTAAGATTGTTATTCGGGCTTGCAGTGTGACGCATTTGCTGGAAGCTACATATATTAATACACAGGGCCCTGTTCTTGGCAGACAGAAAGAACATGTACACACATTGCGCCTGTTTAAGCTAAACAAAATAAGTGACAACCATTCCACAGGGCAATGCCTTGACCAATCAGGATCAAGCTGCCTGGTTTAAATTTCAAACAATGCTTGTCAGTTAACTGTCAGTCACCATAATTGGTGCATTCTACATGGCAACACACCGAACTGGGTCTACTTTCCAACCAATCAGCACTCTCTTTATACAGTATAAATTGATGTTTTCCTCTTATATTGGTATTCTTGTGCAGTGTCCTGAAGAGTGCAAGATGATAAGTTTCAACATGTCTCTTTTTTCAGCTATTCTCATATGGTTCATATTGACTTAAACCTGTAGGGACCCGCTGGAGAACTACAGCCCTTGAACAGTTAATTTCCTTAATTCTGCCTATGTCGCCTGGTATGTGGTTTATTATATGATCATTGAGGCAGCTTCTTGAGTGACTTTGACCACTGTGTGACTGAGAAAAATATAGTCCATTGAACTTCATTAAAAACATCGAACAGAATGAGAGTTTCTGATGTTTTAATATTTTTTTCCATTCCAACCAGAAGGCATTACCTCTTTAGCTCTCATCTTTTTTCTTGATTTTTGCACCAGTTTTGTTTGTTGATAGCAGCTAGTAGCATGTTTGCTAATTTATTTATTTTCTTTATTCCTTCTCCATTAATTCATTCCATCCACTTATGAACAGTCCTGGGTAAGTTCTGTTCAGAGTGCATTTGGATTAAATGCATTTTTCTTCCTCTAGCTCTTTTAATTCTGATTTTTGCGCTTTGGTTTTTTGGATAACAAGCTGTTCGGTTTCTCAGTGTGCCCTGGAAACCAAAACCTGAGTCTTGTTGGGTGAATCTCACCAAATAAGTGCAAGTTCTGCACTCTTTTTACTTTGTTAACTGCTGACTAAATGCAATTAATTTCTTCATCCTCTCTATAAGTAATCGGCATTATTCTCTGCCAGAGAACATGGTTCAGAGCAACTTTTTTTAAAGCCTGGTGTGACTTGCTCCCTCTGTTTTGAAGTGCTTTAACCTCTACTCAATATCTTTCCACAAGGGCACAATAAAAATTGTGATTTTGCTGTTAACATCAGTTTTCAGTTAATGTCAGTTCTAATAACCTAAATGCTAAATATCTCTTGATAATATGAAACATTTTTATTAGGTCCCTGGGATTGAGGCTTGTCGAGAACCAAAACAGTACCTTAATGCGTACCTTGAGGAAGTGAATATAAATGAGCCAGCCTACAGGTTACAATTGATGATGAAAACAAAGATTTGTTTAGCTTTTGGGATCTGTTGACAGAGTGAAGTCCTATAGTCTGGACCAGTGACTATGCAGAGCCAATTCCATGCACATCCATTTTTGTGCCATGTTTTTATTTCTTAGTTCAAGTTAATGCCACATCCATACCTATTATGCTAGATGCTATGCCAAAGCATACTTGTTACACTTGTTTAACCTTAATGGGTTAGGTGTGAAAAACAACTTAGACATCCATTAATGCTATCCATGACATCTTTTCCCCCTCCCTGGTTGAAGTGGTTTATGAATATGTGAAGACCAGAATTCATTCACAGAGTAATTTATTCCAGCCTTCAATCTTGTAAATCACCAACGTTCAAATGTAATAAAAGCACAGAGGGCCAATCGATATTTGATAAGAGAAACAATGGCCTAACATTTCAAGTGGGCCCCTTCATCTTGGAAGCACATCCCAGTTCCAGTACGAATCAGCACTGAAAAAAGAAGGTTGATTTAGCCTTCAGCATTACCAGCTTTTCTAGGAGCTATTTTTATCTTTCAGAATTGGCCATTCCATGCATTCTAATCTATGTTAATCTTGCATTAGTCCTTTGGTTAGGTTTTCTACAACAGAATTACAGTCTATCCTCAATACTGCACAGCATGCCCTCTTAACACTTACTTGACTTCTGACTTGAGAAAATCAGTGTTTTGATTACAGAATTGATATTTTGTGCTAAAATGTTCTTCCTTTTGAACCGACGATGTCTTTTCAAGAAGGAGAAAATCATCAAACCATTGATTGGAGGAATTTGTGACTTGTGTGGCCTATATAACAGTGTAAGGCTGAGAGAATCACACTCCTGAAATCAACTCAAATTTTAAATCCTACACCTGCAGTGTTAAGACAGTTTGAAGCAGCAGGCTGCCAAAACCTGACTCCACATTGCTTGAATTCTATTTGCATACAAAATATAACTTGTTCAGGAAGCACGGCCTTTAACACTTTGTGACGCAGGTGAATGTTTAACTTATTATTGTGCACACCAGTGATGATGGATTCAAGCAAAATCCTGGACTTTTATTTGATGTTTCAAGAAATGAGTTTTATCTCTAATCTCCATTGTAGTGCAATACTCTTAACTGTTCCAGCTTGTTGTTCCCAATTCTTAACCTTGTATCATAATTAAGATTCCTGTTTGCGATATGGCTATGAATAACCCTCAATGTGCTAAGAATTATGCTGACACCCAATTTAAGATTGTCAGTCGGACTCTCAGTGGGGCGCATTTACATGTACATATATTAATACACAGGGCCCTGTTCTTTGCACACAGAATATGTACATACATTGCACCTGCTTCAAAATAAATGACAACCATTTGCTGACTCATTCCTCAGGGCAATGCCTTGACCAATCGGGGTCAAGCTGCCTGGTTTAAATTTCAAGCAATGTTTGTCAGTTAACTGTCAGTCACCATCAGTGATGCATTCTCCATGGCAATGCCACTTTCCAAGCACTCAGCACTCTCTTCATAAATGATATAAATTGTTGCCTTCCCCTTATACTGTATTCTTGTGACTGTCCTGATGAGTGCAAGAGGTAAAGCTTCAGCAAAATCTCTTTTTCAGCAATACTCAAGTTTTGTACTACCAACTATTTACAAAAATCCTTGTAGTTTCAATAAGAAGTAACATTTCACTTTTTAGCTCCACGTGCCCTTATTTAGAGTTGATGGTTAAACCATGAACTCAAAGAGAATATTGAGATGAAGTCTGTTTTGTTCTTGAGAAGTGGCCCATAACTTATAAATGAGAGCACCATGCTAATTCCACCTTTTTTGTGTTCGTGGCAGAGCAAACAGTTGCTGTGCTCCAACCAACCTATAGCCTGGCTCTGTGTCGTGGTGCTTTGGAATAGGGATAGGTAGAAAGATAGGTTTACTGACCCGAGACACAAGATGGAATGGAGGATGAAGAGACAATCTGTGTTGAGCAAAGACTTTGGGTTTCCTGGCTTATGAAAGGATAGCGCACAAAACAAAATTCCTTCCTTTAGATGCGTTAATTATTAATATCTCAAATTTTGCAGCATAAAGAAAGGCATGAGGCAATCACATTGCTGGC
Source organism: Carcharodon carcharias (assembly GCF_017639515.1). Classification (NCBI taxonomy): domain Eukaryota; kingdom Metazoa; phylum Chordata; class Chondrichthyes; order Lamniformes; family Lamnidae; genus Carcharodon; species Carcharodon carcharias. The sequence continues at coordinate 42,845,550 of NC_054475.1, read as the reverse complement.
AGCTGACCACAAAAAAATTACCGACTTTTGAGTGGAGACTTCTTGCCATTGGATGTCTTTTACAGCATGACACCCTCTACAGGAGATCTGTGAGCAACACAAGTAACAGTGTGGCTCTTCAAACAATAACATTGAAGGATCCTCATTTGAGGCACGCAGAGTCCAAAGTAGGAAGTGTAAAGCAGAATATGTGAATTAGTTTAAAAGATATATAGAAAGTAAAATAAAGATTTGGAAATACAGATAGGATTAAGGGAGAGAGATATGAGACACAAACTAAAAAAGTAGACATATTTTGAAATCTCCAACACTAGTTCTCTTCAGGGGGATGAGATTTTTTTAGGGGGGTGTTCACTAATCATCACATAGCACACTATCAATAACTCCAGAATGTATCAGCTTAACTTTTTCAACTATTTTTAGTGTGGAATTAGTGGGTATGTATCCTAGATTCAGACCACTGCAGTTGTTTCAATGCTGAATCTATCCTTGAGGACTGCAACAGTTTGTCCAATGGAGGATCAGAGTACCTCTGGCAGCAACTTCTGGAATTCTGTGTTCAACCATATAAGTTCGAATATCAGAAGCTGCTCTTCTATTTACCCCATAATAATGGAGAGCACAAAGAGCTTCACAATTACTATTACAGCAAAATCCAGTCTGGTATCTTTGCAGCCATTTCAGAGATTTCCAAACTGAGTTGAATCCTGCACATAGCATTTGGGGAGGCATTAAACAAGGTACATGATAAACTGATCTATAATTATTTTCTAGGCATGAGCTGCTGGAGGATGCTCGGAGGAAAGGTATGCCATTTGCACAGTGGGATGGACCAACAGTGGTATCGTGGCTAGAGGTAAATGTCTAGAGTTGTCATGCACGGATTTATGAAAATCCAAGCATTAAAATTGAGAACGCAGATGTATTGGCGCTTCACATTAATTACCCAACTTTCAACCTACATTTTCCTTGACTCAAATTCAAACTAAATTGTAGTGCAATTTGCTACATTTTTCTTGGACTGCACTTTCCAGTTAAGAATGTGACCAATGACCTGAAAAATACATTTAATTCAAGAAGCCATGAGAAACAATAAAAATTGTTCAATCTCGTATTGTTTTCTAAGCCATTGTAAGATATTGATATTTTCTGGTTGAATTGATTGTATTATGAGCCTCTGCAGCAAGACCTTCTCTTCCCACCTTCAATCTTCCCACCTCCAATCATTTCTTCAAGGATTTATCTTCCTCATTTATGTGGTGCTCCTTGTTCACATCATCAGCAAACATAGGGACAGCTTACACCGCTGACACCCAGCTTTACCTTTCTGCCACCTCTCTGCTGCGAGACTGCTTGTGCAACATTCAGTTTTGCATGAATCTTAACTTCTCCCAGCTGAACATTGGAAAATTCAAACTCATCACCTTTGGTCCCTCCCCACCCCCTCCAACCCCAATCAGCTCCACTCTCATGCCAGTGACTCCATCCCCAGCCCCAGTGACTGCCTCAGACTGAATCATACTGATTGCAAACTCTACATCCTCCTTGATACCAAGAGCATTTTCTGGTCCTATATCCTTTTCATCGTAAATACCAACTCTTTAGCATCACCAATCCTCTGCTCCATCTCAGCCCATTCATCCTAAAATCATCATGCATAACTTCATCGTTTCCAGACTCAATTCCATAGATGTTCTCCATGCGAGTCTTCCACCTTTCACTCCCATAAATTGCAGCTTGTATTAAACTCTGTTGCTGGTACCCTATCCTGCACAAACTCCTGCTCACTTATTGCCTCCGTTCTCTTTGACTTACAATGCCTCAAGTTAAAAATTGACAACCTTTTTTTAAAATCCCTTCACACTCAATCTTGTAATCAACCTCCACCTCCCAAACGCAATGCTCTTCTGACTCCAACTTTTTTGCATCCCCTCTTTGGCTGTGCCTTTCCCCATCTCAGTCCCAAACTCTGGACTCCTTCCAATCTAAATGCCTCCAACTCTCCACCTTCTTGTGTTCCTTTAAAATCCTCCCTATAATTTGCTTCCATCTCCATCTGATCTTTTCTTTGTCTCAGGATATACATGCAAAATTAACACTTCAATGTTTTTCTATCTCAAAGATACCTTGAAATTTCTTCTTGTTTGTCCACTGCAGCAAGCCCCCATTTTATTAACATGGCATTCTCAGCCTGCTACATGTTGTTGGAGAGATAAAATCTACAGTTTAATGTATTTGCTAAACATTCTGGTAATTTTCAGAGATAGAATAAGCAAAGAAAGTGTGTATCATTTTTGGATAGATAATGTCACACCCAAGTCATGTACTGGTGTGTTTTGTCATTGCTCTGGTGAGTGTATTTGCAAGAAAACAGAAACACAATCATTCGAAAACATTTTTTCATGAATCAGTGCCCCTTCCTAACTCTGAAACAGGCTGGAAATGGTAAGCTTCCTATCTGAGAAGATTGTCCCTTTATTTGTCTGTTGTCTGTAGGTTAAATGAACCATCTGGACCTAAAGTGTAGCAAAGGGGAATGTCAGACTGTAGCCCCATGCTGAACAGAATTTTCTGGACAGAAAATCCTGTGCAATGTGTTGTCCTCACTGTCCAACTTCAGGTTATGTAGGTTTACTGCCATAATTAATACAATGGGTCTATACAAAGGCCACTGAAGGCTAATCTCTCCTCTGGTCCAAAAAGTAATAGTGATTTGAGTTTCCACTGCAATCGGACCGCATCAAAATAGAGCATGCTTTGTTTAATAAGGGAAGGTGTCCAGCATATAAAGCAGGAAATAATGTTAATTTTCCATCTTTTCTGTAATATTAAACAGCTGTGGGTGGGAATGCCAGCCTGGTACGTCGCTGCTTGTCGAGCAAACGTGAAGAGTGGTGCTATTATGTCTGCCTTGTCTGACACAGAGATACAGAGGGAGATTGGAATCAGCAATCCCCTTCATCGATTGAAGCTCCGACTGGCAATACAGGAAATGGTGTCATTAACAAGTCCATCAGCACCACCTACATCAAGAACGGTAGGTTAATGGCATTAATTTTGGAAATGTTTGTGCAAATGCTTGGAAGGAATCAAGTATTGTGAAAATATCTCCATACTTGAATGGGGAAGATGGGTTCTTATCAAAAAATATTCTATGCTGGTTATAAGGAGGAAGAGTAATACCTGGGTGCTTTAATCAGTTTAAGGTTTCCAATTGCAGATTAGAGGTTGGATGCAGTTTTTGGCAATTAAGTGCCAACTTGAACAGCAAATATGACTCCACAGCTTTCCAAATACTACCATTAGAACTCTGGAGATGCCAGTCTTTATTGGAAATATTACCTGATAATTGGCCACTTACTTGACTCGATTGGAGTGCACTGCTAATATGGAGAGAGTTATGATGACCTGTTCCAGTTTTTTTCATTATATACATGGCAGTGATGAATAGGAATATTTGGACAGGAAAAGTGATGTTGGGGAAAAGAGATGTTAAATTGATCAGTCTTTGGCATAAAGTGAAGGTAACTGTAAGGATAGTACTATAAAATCATACACTTTCACCATTGGTGTTGGATTCAAGAATTTTATCACCACGTAGAATTTGTAAATAAGTGGGAGTTCCAATATATATCAAACATTTCAAAAACAAACTTCACAGTCTGTCACAATAGGAGGATAAACAGTAAATGTTAATGACATAACAAGTGATTCTAATACATTGTGAAATGAGTTTACTAATGATTTTAAAGCAGTTTTAATCGGCACAAATCATGGGCTTGATTTTCTCTGTGGAGGCGGGCACCCGGGTAGCCTGAGACAGGAAATCTCCCAACTCGGCAGACCCGGTTTAGACCCAATTTTCACTCTGGGGAGGTGGGGCTAGGATAGAGTCGGGCCTTCTGACCTCAGAGGCGGATCGTAGGTGGCCATGGGGTGGGGAGGAGGCAGGGCTGTGGGTGATGGCTAGGATGAGCTGATTAAAAGGGCTGCCTTGGTTCTCTGGGATTTTATCCCAGTTGTTTTAGAAGCTGTTGGGTCCCCTAGCCCTCACGTCTCACACCTCCACTCACCCCATGACCCCTCCTTAACAACACATACCTTCATGCCACCTCCATAGCTTGTCACCCAGTATCCACCATGGACAGACCTCAAGTGCAATGAGGAAATCAGAAAAAAGCTTCAAACAATCTAAGATAGCTCTCACTCATACATACTTGATAGCAAAAAAAACTCCCATCCATGAAACCAATCCAAAGTTTGAAAATCTCCTCAAGTGGCTAATGTCTTGTAAAAACAAACTTTTATTTAGATTCCACATTCAAAGACAGACAATCTTTTAATAACCTCTCTAAACTGTCAATCAAACTGTGAACTCAGAACCCCTTGCTGAGATAATTGTAGCTTTTGAAATTCAGCCAAGAATTCATAATTACATAATAGATCTTAGAAAATGTCAACAAAGACTGAAAAAACTCAAAATCAGCACAAACAGATGGTACTTTTTTTCTAACCTACAGCAGATGGGCTGTCAATTAAAGCAGTCTAGCTGAGGGCTTTTTTAACTTTCACTGACAACTTAAACCTGTTTTCCTCAGGTTTAAACAGCAAGGGATTTTTAAAAAATCTTCAGATCATGGCACTTAAACAGACATTATCCAACCTTCAAGAGCATTTAACGTCTACTCCATCAATTTGTGGCTCCCACATTGAGTATCAAGGCCCTTGTAACAGTCAAAATGGGATCTCTTTGAACTCAGTATTAAGTTCAAATGGCCCTGCTTAGTTCGGGTTTCCCTCCTGTGTGATTCATGCCCGCCCCCTTTCCCCTACAGGCAAAAGTTGTATCTGTCGGAATGGGAACCGGACTTCTGCATCTGGGCCCCGCCCATCATACTTAAAGGTGCGTGGAGTCTTTCCAACTCTGAAAATCTGGTCCATGTCTTTGGTCTCCTTATCATCCACCAAATAATCCACTCCAGAAACAATAGGGCTACAATTATATAAAAATTAACAATTTTTGAGCACATATACGAGTCCAGTGTGTGACTTTAGTTCTGGCCTGCTCAAACTTTATGTCCAACATATTTTAGTCCAGTCTGGTTGTTTCACGCTCAATAATATCATTCTTTTGAAAATTGTAAATTTGTAATAGTGATTATATTTCTGTACTAAAGAAAAAAATAATAAAACTGAATAATGCCCCCAATCCAATTGAAGTTTACAGTTATATTATTGAAGGATAGAATCACAGGAGTGATTTGAAAGCTGTAAAGATGGTTATAAAGTGACTTGTAGTTTATGATGTCTGAATCCTTCAATTGGATGTATTAATAATGCATACAGGTAATGGATGTGCTTCTATTTAATATATTTAACCTATTTAAAATTGTATTTAATATGTATTCAAGTGTTTTATGCCCTTGTATTTATTAACACCAGTTTAGAGTCATGTAAAAGCAAATATACATTAGATTGGGAATTCAAAAGGACTTGATAAGTTGTAAAGGAGCCCTTCCACTAAGATTAGACACATGCCATGTTCTAAAAAGTAATCCTGTATCAAAATGCAAAACAAATGGGCTCATCCAGCTGTATTGCCCATTGAGATAATGCAAATAGAGGACAGTTTAAATTCCTCCACAGCACTTCAGTGTAATGAGCTGCTGTAATGTATTTGCCAGTGCGTGTGTATTAGAATTCTGAAGGGCATGGTGATGAAAGGTTCATCCTTTGGACTTGTCAGTGCTGCAAAACACAATTGCACAGACAATATATGTGGCATGGGATTGCACTTACAAAGCATCATCTGGCTGGGAGTTTGTATGTGCCAAACAATTGAAAGTGCCCTGAACTGAAAGCGTGGAAGTGTCGGTCAAAGGAGTGAATGTCTGGACTATTTACGTGCCATTGGTGCACGGCACTGGGAAAACCTGTTATTTCTTTTGTTGATTTGCTCAATTATTTCTGATTTGAAAGCTTGATATACTAAGTGTAAATAAGATACCATTTAAAGGAGGGAAATATCCTGTTCAGAGGGATTTATAAAAAAAAAATTTCCAACATGTTTCCTAAAGCATTAGTGGAAGCTGAGTGTGAAGGAAGAGAATAGCAGCTCAGAATTGATCTGGAGACAGATTGGTGGAAATGGATAACAATGGAAAAGGCATCCTTCGAAGGAAGGCTCCTCAATTGGTATTATAGAGAATCCATTCAAATATTTGGGGCTTGAGAGAGGGGAATGGGATTGTTTAAAAATGATTGTGAAAAAAAAACCATCACTGCCCTGGGACTGATGCTTTTGAACTTTACCCCAGTGTTCAATTTTCCTCCTTTCAATGCAGAAAACCCAAACCCTTTTTCATTTGCTCCTATAATGTTTTGTTGATTCGTAGTTTAGTAAGATTTTCATACTCAGGTCAGCTTGAGTGTAAATACAAATCACAGTAATCTCTAACCCTCGTGAATTACTTTTGGAAGATCTCAGCCAGACTGCTGGGGCAGAATGCTCTCCAGATATGGAGCGGTCCTTTGGGGAGGGAGGTGAGACCTGTTGCACCATTCCGGACCTGCGATTGTGCATTTGCTGCCAATAGATCAGGAGTATTCCCAGCATTGTGGCCTGCAGCTCAAACTCTCCTGCATTCTCTTCGCAGGAGGGAAACACAGTTTGGGGGATTGGGCATCTATCTTGAAGGGAATGAGTGCTAGTGAGATTTTTGAAACTCTTTATCTGTACAGTTTTGTGGCATTTATTCTGGCAGCAACATTGCATGGAAAGTGTGTGTTTTAATGAACTATCTCTTCCTTCACTTCTTCCTTTTGTGTAACACCTTTTTCCTCTAACACTGCTTACTGGACTATCCTTGTGCTGTTTGGGCCTTCCACTTAGTCCTCTGGAAATGTCTGGGTGACTCATGAGGAAATGGAAAACATGGCGGCTTCAGCAAAAACGGTTAGTCTATCCCTGTCCAACTTTGTTGTGCTGCATTGAAGAACCATGTCTCCATGATCATTATTTTCATTTACTCTTTCCAAAACCTCTTTTATCGATTCATTAATAAAAAATGAAATTTGCTATCTACAAGGAATAAGTACTCGTCTTCAATGTATAGTTTATTTGCTTTATGATGAGGTAAATACTTGCTCATTTAAATTAACCTGTATCTATCTTAACAATTGTGTGAAGTATTCCGGAAAATATAACTCCTAACATCAACATTGAGAGCAGAATGATTTTTAGAAATACAGAAATACCACAAATTTTGAAATTCAATTGACTTAAAAGAAGAAAATGATGATGTGTTGAAGATAGGACAGTGGTTTATGACTTAGTATTGCTGAGTAATTCTTTGCACGGGTGAGTAAAGGCCAGATGCTTACCCCACATGGAGAAAGGAAAAATTAAAAGAATCATCAATAGCTATTGGTTCAAAGGTAGTGTCAGCAGAGGTCGGGGAGGAAATCATCTGTCTATCATCATGGATTGATGCAGGGTGACCTGAAAAACACAAAAAGAAATAACGACTTCACAAACTCAGATGAAAGGTTCAAATATTTCACTACTTCAAATAAAGTGACATGAACTGTTCAACACTGAAGATTTCAATTAGCTAACTTGTTTGTGTTAAGTTGCTGAAAAGGCTGAGCGACTTGGCAGCCCAGTGGATTGGAACACCATCTCTTTCAATTCACCCGCTAAGTTTGGATGAGGACGGTCATTTCGTCTCACCCTGTCAGTGTTATCCTAGAAATTAGGATTGAATCCTTGATTAATGTGTTGAAAATCCCATCAATCTGCCAGATGTAGAGTTGATTTTAGCCTTTTCAATCAAAATAGTCCATAATTGTGTGATAAAGTGCCAGCCAGTAGATTTTTAGTTATGGAGGGTAAGTACAGAAGATCGGTTTATCAGAAAATGCTGTTAATAAGGCTGAGGTTAAAGTCTGTTGTTAAACCATAGTGGAAGGATTTTGACTCTGTGTCTAACACATGTCTATCTTGACTTAGGAGTGTTTGATTCTGACATGATTGAGTAATAGAAAGTGGTTTTTTTTGTCACCTTAATGAGCACATTTAAATGATTTAACAAGTTAATTATGGAGTTTAAAATTTCTTCTGGTTGTTCCTACTGAGGGCGAGAGATTATTATTTTAAACAAGATGTAAGTGGAGCATTTCTCCATGAGTAGGTTTATGCACATCTGTTTGTGGAACATTTGCTTTGTTTTGTCATTTGTTTTATTGTAATGATAGGCAGTTTCAGTCCTTGTTGTGTATAATTCATGGTACTTGTTTGCAGGCTCAGTAATTTCCAGTAAACTAATTTTGTAGACAAGGAAATTACAGGGAACATTTTTTTTGGGTGATACTTAAAAAATAAACTGATTGATACCTGACTTAACATAAGGCTGACAGATACTTGATGCAATGCAAGTGCCCAACACAGAATTTCCTGTCAATTCCCTAACAAGTCATTTAGTATATTCACATAATATAAGCCTCATTTATTTTGAAGAAGTTCTAGTGTCCATTGTAAATCAGATTTCTGATAACAAAGTCCAAGTAAGGAGCTCCTGGCAAGAGGTACATACCTATCATGCAACTAGAATAGACTACTGCATAAAAAGTGGTTTTGGCGATGAAGTTTGACAGGGACAGTCTGCACTGAGTTGAACCCTTTCTGCAATTCCCCCAGAGAATAAAGCTACATCTTTACAAGCAATGTCGTTAGAATGTACATTGCCAGACATTTAATAGAGGCAAATAATTTTAATTCTTTAAAAATATTAATGCCTTCCACAAAATTTAGAGCCTTAACGCAGATCATAATTGTGACAAACCACATTGACCCTTAAGACCATTCAAACAGAATCATAGAATATTATAGCATGGAATGAAGTCACTTTAAGTATTTTACTAATTCCCTTTTGAAATTTATTACTGAATTGTTTTCCTCCATTCTTTGAGGTAGTGCTTTCCAGATCATGACATCCTGTGTAAATTTTTTTTCTTCAAGTCGCCTCTGGTTCTTTAGCCAATTGTCTTTTTCCTATCGTGGCTGGATAGTATAGAACTTGAGTAATACTTCATATGTGCCCTCTGGTTACTGACCCTACACCCACTGGAAACACAGTTTCTTCCTATCTAATCTATAAGAATCGAAATAGTCATTTGGTAGTATAGAATTTGAGTATTGCTGAAAAAAGAGACATGTCTAAGCTTTTCACCTTGCACTAATCAGGATACTTTGCAAGAATAAGGGGAAAACAACAATTTATACTGTATGTGAAGAAAGTGCTGATTGATTGGCAAGTGGCATTGCCATCTGGCAGACTGACAGCTGCCAAACATTGTTCGAAATTTAAACCACGCAGCTGGACCCTGATTGGTTATGGCATTGCACCCCTAAGGAGTGAGTGAGTGAATGGCTGTCACTGATTTTTGTTGTTTTCCTCATATATTGTTATTCTTGCGAAGTGTCCTGATGAATGCAAGACATAAAGCTTAGACATTTCTCTTTTTTCAGCAATACTATCAAGGAAGATCTCAATTTTGAACACCTCTATCAAATCTCCCCTCAACCTTCTCTTCTCTGAGAACAACTCCACCTCTTGTTTCTCCTTGTATGATCAGGATGGGGAGGAGTGTGCAGTTTACCTAGATCCACTGCTGCACAGGTCGTATCATTAGTGTAAACGTTTAATTCACTCACCAAAATGGCCACTTGGTTACCTTTGCTACTGTTAGACCCAGAATAAAAGAGACATTAACCAGGCTTCTTCCAATAAACTCAGAATGATTGATTTATTATAAAACAAAACTTATTTTTTAAAACCAGTTGCAAGAACTGGCTAACATACAATTTGTAATTTGAAAGTGTATCTATATATCCCTTTTAAAATTGCCCAGCATGCGCACGCATAACACACACGTGCAAATACACACACACACATGCATAAAGGGCAAACAAATAGGGTATCTGCAGAGATGGGCGGTTGAAGAAAAAACTTTATAAAACGATAAAGTTTGTGGGGTTTTGACACTGTCAGTCTAGTGCTCCCTCATGTGAGGACGGGTCGCTAGTTCCAGTAGATGTCTGGAGGTTCTCACCAATGGAGCTTCAGCATGGAGAAAAATAGAGCCAGATCAACCCTTCTCGTTTAAGGCTCTCAGGTTTCCAAATGCAGACAAGTTCCCCTGAGATGTGGGTTCATCGCTGAATACTGAGGAGCTGGGCAGCTTTTCACCCCTTCTCAGTTCACTCTCAACTGAGTTCAAAACAACAAGTTGAAAACATAATGCTCCTCCCTCAGGTGATTTCCAGTAAATCACCAAGCCTTTGCTTTTAAAGCTGTTATTTTTTTCCATCAATTAAAGTGATTGCAGTTCAAATAAACAAATAGCTCTCCTCCACAATTGCCGTGGCTAGTCATTTAGCTGATATCACATGATTTCTTAGAAAAGGCATGCTTGCTCTAGACCAAGGTGAATTTATGACCTATTCTTTAAAAAAAAATATTCTAGGTCAGCTCCCAAGGGTCCAAATAATACAAAGTCCTTCCAATTTTAAAAGAAAATATAATTCTTGTAAATGTGGTTCTAACACTCTGCTCATCCCTGGTACCATTCTAGTAAATCTCCTTTGCACCCTTCAAGGACCTTGACATCATTCCTAAAATGCAGCACCTAAATTGGCCACAATACGTTAGCTGGGCCCTACTAGTGTTTCAGCATAAATTCCTTGACTTTGTATTCTTATGGCCCACATGTTCACAGAGCCATTTTAAAAATGGCCAGCAGGACCCAACTTTGGCATTCTTGCCTCCATTCCCGGTGTCCCTGCACTCCCGACCATTGCGGGGGTAGGCATCTAATAGCAACCTGCAGTTTTCCAGGAATCGGGCCAGCTTCTCCGTGACTTGTGGTTTACTGGTCCCTCAGAGGAGTCATGAACCATGGTCTGGAATAGTGAACCTTTTGAAAGGTAAGTTCAAAAGGTCTTACTATGATCCCTCAATGCCCCACGATATAATTCCCTTCAGTCTTTAAAACAACTGCTCATCACTACTCTCTACTTTCTTTCCCTTAGGCAAAATTATACCCAGTAAGTAACTGCTCTTTTAATCCCATGGAGTTAAATTTTGCTAACAGGTCTTTATGTGGTACTTTATCAAACACTTTTGAAGGTCCATTCACACAACATGGCCTGCACTGCCCTCATCACCCTCCATGGAGTCCCCTTCCTTTTTCCCATGGTTCAGAAGTCAACCAATGGATTATGTATTGCTCACTCTTAATTGCCGCCCCATTCTAATGGGGTTGGGGGGGGGGGGGGGGGGGTGGGGGGGGTGGGGGGGGTGGGGGTGTTGCGGGGGTGGTGGCGGTGGAGGCGAGGGGGCAGGGAAGGGAAATGGTTGCTCTTATATTTCCAGAGATTGATTTGATTGTAACTCTTTCACTGAAGTATAGTATACCTGTCTTGGTCAGATGCAGTCTCCTTGTCAGATTATATTTTTGATTGCCAAAGAGGCTAAGATAATGGAAGATTAACAATCTTTGTTCCTCTGTTTATACCCAACTGCTGCTCACCATCTTCAAACCTTGTTTCCTTACTGTTGAGGAGTTCGAATTACCTGAGTTACTGAGGCTTACTACCTAGTGTTCTGTTTAACAAAATATATTGAGGTGAAATAATGTTCTAGCCCAGCAGTTTAGGTACATTGATTGAACTAATCAGAGTGTTTTTTTCATTTTCCTCTTTTCTGTTAATGCTATTACTAACTTGCTAACCTGTTAGGAGAATGAGGAGGGCAGTTGGGCTCAGGTGAGTATACAAGATATTCAAATACGTTCAAATTTGACTTGAAATGATTATAATGTGTGTTAAGTAAACCTTTCCAAGATATTACCATTGATGGCACCCATCTAGTCTCCACAGTACGGAACTCCCACTTCAAATCTCTGCATCATTCTGACTTTTCACCCTACCTACAAGATCCTCCATGTCTACCTCTTCAACCGCAATACCTAACCTTGAGAAAATCAATTTTACTGTTACACCATGTAAATTTTGCTCTGAAAAGAGCAACTGCTATCTTAAAAAAGTTCCTCAGTAGAACTGGTAAGCCTTGACATTTCATACAGCATACCATGCCAGCCGTCTGGAAGAATGACTGGAACAAGTGAAAGAGGTGGTTATATATAACGGAGGATGGAATTATAGTTGAGATCTTATTGCTGATTGGTCAGGTTATTGTGTTTGTCATAGGTCAGTACATGTTAACATTGTTGCTGCTGATTGGTCGGCTGTGCAGAATGTATGGTAATACATTTCTTGAGTAAGGGTAGCCAGATGTCACTGATGAGAAGGCCTCCTAACTTGTTAAGAGAATGGCACCTGTGATGCATCTTGTGTGCCAATGCGTGATGGAATAAATCTAGAGTTGGACCATTGGATGTGGTGGTTATTAATTTGAGCGTGTTTGATGATAGCTGATTAGTCGCATTCACTGTATTTGAAACTGTTTTGATATTCCTGGAGTGTAGTGTGTAAGCTGCAGCCTGCTTTCCCAATGTAGACAAGTCCACAATCACTTGGTATGGTGTGAATTCCATGTTTATGATGAGGTGGCTTTTGCCTTTGTGGCTATGAAGGATGGAGTGGAACTTCTTAGATGACTTGTGTTGGACTTCTATATCCGTTGATTTGAGTATGCGTTGTAGCTTGTGCTAGGTGAAACCGATGTACAGGAGGCTGACTTGTCTTAATGCAAGCAATTGTTGTGGAACGAGCAACGGATGTTAATCTTGTGTGAAGGGAATCCACTGAGTTGAGTGTAGATTTAATATGGCGAAGTTCTTGTTGTAGATGTTTCTTGTGATTGATGGAATATGCTCTTTTAATGAGGGTGTTGGAAACCGATTGGAGGGCAGAAGGATGATGGAAAGATCAGTAGTGCAAGTAACAGTAGACAGCAAGAATGTTACCATGTACCAAACTATTACAAACACGATGACCTGAGCAACCAGTAAAATCCCACCCATATTCTCATCCTTCAGTGTATACAACTACCTGTTTCACTTGTTGCAGTCATTACTTCAGATGATGGGCAGGGTACACTGTCTGAAATATCGTGGCCTACCAGTTCTTCTGAGGAACTCTTTTAAGGTAACAGTTGTTCTTTTCAGAGTAAATTTTATATGGAGTAATGATAAAACCATCTTCCTCAATGCTGCTGCTCTCACCATGAAAACCTTCAAACAACTTCTCTTCAATAGCACTTTGCAGTTCCTTGCCCTAAAATAAAACCCAAGACCCGTTGGTTTTGAAACATTAAAAGAAGTGGAGACCCATTCACAAGAAGGTTTTGGGGGAATTCTGAGAGTTAATTCAATTTCATAATAAAATTGTACTCATGCAGGAACTCCTCTTCGAAATCACTTGAACATTTATACTTAGTTTCTGCAGATAAATTAATTTGTGACATTGACAAAGATTAAATATTATACAAAAGTGCGTAATTGAACATCTTGCTGACATCCTGCTGGGAGAAGGTGGTGAATGAAATTTTACTCCTAAGAATGGGCAACTTAGGAACGGGTAGGATGTTAAAATTATAAAAAATTTTAACCCCAATGCCAACCTGCCCACTTTTGATTTTCACGAAGGTGGGACAGCGAGAGCGGGTAACCTACCGCAGGAGGAGGAATGTTGGCAATTTTAATATTATAATGAGGTTACGTGCCTCATAATTAACCACCATTTTAAAATTAGCCCTGGCTGACTGATTGCAGATCTTGGAAAATCCAACAGCTATCAAGGGAGGTGAGGATTGCTGGCTCCAGGAGCTACTTAACTTCTGAATCAAGTTTGCCTGCTTCAACCCCACTGTAATCAGACCCACGCTCCCATGCCTGACACTTCGATTTCCTCAAAGAAAGGCCTCTGATCTCCCCTCTGACCTCCCCTGACCCTGGCCTCCAATCACCCCATGCTCTAGTTCCCCTGATCCCCCAGCTCTTCTCTGCTCCCTGGCTGCTATCTGGTGCTGAAGGCCTACCTGTCAGACAGCCTCTTGATTAGGCTGGCTGCACCCAGGAAATGGTGAGAATAAAATGGTGATCAAGCCCTGTTGATAAATTCCTGACCTCAAGCCAGCCACTGCACAATCCCTCCAAGTTAATATCCATCCATCGGTGTCAAAGCTTAAAAAGAAGAATGGGCACATGGATGATTGTAGCCTAGCTGGTATCTATGGAGATAATGCTTCAGAGAGATATGGAAGGAGTCTTGTTGCATAGATGTCTTATGCATCTTCTTCCAACCCTTGTTAATGGAAGTGTGAAGCTGTATACTGCAGTGGGGTCTATGATCAATGGTTTTTGCTTGCTATTTGGTAACTCTATGTGCACTGAGGCTATAGTGCCTTCTGACTGCTGCAGAAATATCTTCGTTGCAGCTTCAGAGCTTCAACTAGTTGACCTGTTCACATTAATAAAATGCTGCTTTAAACTCTTGGGGGAATTTCAAAAGGATGAGAGCAGCTGTCACTATCTGGCTTTCAGACTGAATTTGCACACTTGCAGTCAGCCTCACATCCTGTCCGCCTGATGGTCATTTTTCTTTTTTGACATTTGTCCAAAAGAACAAAAACGAGTAGCAGCTATTCCACACAAGTTATTGCTGTTAGTGCTGCAAGTTTTTTTCATTTTACAAGAAGTCTTCATTTGACATCTTCAATAAATTAATCAGTCAGCATCCATTTATTTCCTCAAAAGAAGTTGAGCTGACCTTCAGCATTGTGGCTCACAGGTGGTCTGGAATATGGTTGCAAGATTTAACCAATAATTTTGCATGTAGCTTTAAAACAGCTGCTCAGGTACTCATGGTAGAGATAAAGTAGACGGCCTAAATACGTTCTCAAAGTAATTTTTATTATTGGAATGTTTCTCGGCATTGGCAGGTGCTTGACACCTCTGCAAGCTGTTCAAGCAGCAGGACCGAACAGTGTTTCTTTCTCTCTTTAAACTTCCCTCCCTCCCTCCCTCCACCGCCCCACACCGCCACCACCTCACCCCATTATGACCTGTTATTTCACAGAAAATGAGATACCCGGAGTTTGGTAAACACTTTCCAAACCTGCATGCAAGTAGATACTTGAACCTGAATTCACCCTACTTTGTTTATATATTACTTTCAACAGTTTAATCATATCAGTTCCCATATGTAAGTGATTGAGGGAGGTCAGCTTCTTTTCTCAGAAGACAACCCCAGTGTGTTTCTATCATAAATGACTTTATCTATGCTTCTCACCAGACTTTGGCTTATGGAGATATGAACCACGAGTGGATTGGTAATGAGTGGCTTCCCAACCTTGGATTGTCCCAGTATCGCAGCTACTTCATGGAGTGCCTGGTGGATGCTCGAATGCTTGATCACCTCACCAAGAAAGACCTGCGAATGCATCTGAAAATGGTTGACAGCTTTCATCGGTGAGCTGTAGTGTTTTTGCAGTGTCACGACTCAGTGGGGATAGTGCGCTGTAATATCAAGCCCTACTGCTCCCGGAGCTGTGACAAATGTGAGAAAGTTTAACCAAATTGCCCCAATTTAACCAACTGTGTAATTTAATTTAGATTAACAGAATACAAGCACCAGGTTTGTAAACTTAACAAGTAAATAACTGTTTATTAAACAAATTGTTTTTAACCAATGACGAAAGAAATATGAACTGCTAAATCTTAACTCTATAACTTACTCTACCCCTTTTTAACCCCTATACACAACACACACACACACATAAGACACACAACACGAGGATTTTAAGGGTGAGGTAAAAACAGTTCGATAGCACCAATCTGGAGTACAGGGTTAGATGAGTTTGATTTTTCTTGAAGTCTTCCAAGTTCCTTGCAGACTTGTACTGCTAACACGAGGGGACCTTTCAGCACTTCCAGTCTGTAGTTTACTAGTTGAAAACCTACTTTTAATGACTTTACTAGCGATTGCTCCCCTGTTCTCTTGACAGGGGTTTCTCAGAAAAACAGGATACGGAGATATGAGGGATAGCCAGCTAATTACTATGGCAGAATTATTGGAGTTTTACCAAAAACACAGGAGAGAGGTTTTTTAGGCCTTTCCTCTTAGCAGGTTGGGATCCTTTTTCTGGTTACTATCTCAAAACCCTGGTCACCTGGTCAGCAGCCAGTCAAACACCATTCCTAGGTAGCTCTCTCTTAAGCCATGTCCTTTCCAGTACCATCGTCCAACCTGGCACATGCTGTTCAAAGAAGTAGCAACGTTGTAGTTCTTCCTGCTTCAGGGAACATTTTTTTAATTGTAGCCACTGTAGGATTTTAAAGCCACAGTCCAACCTTAAAGTCCCAGTCCAAGAAAAATAAAACAAACTGTTCTTTACAGCAGTCTGATTGCAAATGCATCCTTTGGAGGGAATCATTCAGTTGAGTAAAGGTCTGGCTAAGATGTAATCAGTCAGCAAGTTAGAATACGCATAAGCAGAAAGATCCTGTAAAAAGGCTTATTAATTTTGTTCAGAATTCAGATGTGCATGTGTGCCATTTCTCTCTTTTCTACTTATACCCTCTTATATAATAACAGCTACAGATATTTCCCTTCCAATCGACTTAGCATGTTGCACTTTTCCATTCTAATACTATAGTACAGCAGTACCAGTTTGAGACAGGTAATGGCTAAGAGCGACATGGAGTCTGCAGACCTGAGTTATAACCAGGCTCTATAATGTTCTGTAGCTAAGTTGAGCCTTCTATGTGTCTACAAACTTATACTACAGTTTTAAATGAAGAAGCTAAGATGAAAATTAGTACCTAATGAGAATATTGTTGTTTTTTTTCTAAAGTATTGCATCTTTGCTGAAAGTCTCTCTCCATTATGGTGTCTGGAAACTCAGTGTTCCTGCGCATCCCCTGGATTGAAGTCAACTGAGTAAAGTTAAGCATAGCCTGGGTTATGAAAGAGAGTGACCCTCCATAACTGGGCACTGTGTGACATACACTGCTAACACAGGGTAGAATTTTCCCAGAATTGCACCAAGTGCAGTAGCAGGGGGGTAAAATGGAGTCCTACCCGCCAGTGAAAATGGCAGGTTTGAATGCCGTATCATCCAGAGCACGCCTCATTATTTATTCAGTCCCGCAAAACATGCCGTTTCCATGGCGAGCGGGCTCTCATTCACCCGCCCGCTATCACTCCACTGTTGCTTCGTGCTGGCTGCCATCTTTAAAAGGCAGCCACCAGCAAAGTGTTCATCGCCACCAGCTCACCACAGTTGCCTGGGAGACATGGCCAGCAAAGGAAAAAAGACTGCAGACCCCCTGCTTCAACGACGGGTCCCTCGAGCGACTGCTGGATGCCGTGAAGGCCCGCCAGGATATGCTCCACCCCAGCACTGGCTGCAGGGTTGGTAGCAATGTCACCAACCGGGCTTGGGAAGCAGTGGCAGCGGTGGTCAGCGCCAGTGCCCTTCAGAAGAGGACAGCCAACCAGTGCCGCAAAAGGATGAATTATCTCCTCCGTTCTGCCAGGGTAAATCACTCCTTTCATCACTCCCAACTCACAATCTGATCACACATCCACAAGGCCCTCACTCACTGCCAGTGCAAGGGACATCACCATTCCCTCTTTCACACACACCTTCATTGTCCTCATCCCGTCCATGGGACCACTCAGCCCCCACATAGGCCAGGCACACTTATCATCTGGCCCGGCAGACGTCTTAATACACTCTCCCCATCTCTATCCATGCAGGGCAAGCTAGCTCACAACAGGAAGGAAAGGTTGCAGGCAGGTGGAGGGATGCCGGAGATCAAAATTTTGACAGAATTCGAAAACAGAGCCATCCAGCTGGCCAGTGATAACTGGGACCGTTCCTGTGCTGGCAGTGAGATCAGCGGTGTTCTATCAAGTGAGGATCCAGCAGTGCAACATCCATCAGACAACCATTTTGTGAGTGATGTGCCCTGTTTCATAAGCCACTGCCATGCATTAATTATCACCCCTTGCTTTCGTAGGCACATCTGCCAAATAACCGACAGAGCCCACAATCCAGGGCCTCCAATCAAGCCCCGAAGAAACCTCTGAAGAGGAATCTGGAGACACCCTCTCTGAAGTCCCATCACAGTGCTCACCCACACCCTCCATCAGCGCAGCGACACACACCTCGGTGGGACCTAGCTTTAGAGTAGCCTCTGGATCACAATCTGGCGAGCACATCACACTTTCTGATCCACAGCAGGCGGAGGCAGGGACTTCCCAGGTCCCCGGCACTCGGAGGACTGCTGGAGGCCAGAACGTTGCTGAGTCCATGTCAGATGATGAGCCTCTGGACTGGGTGATGTCACAGTTGTTGGAGCTGCAGAGGCAAGCTTGGGAACATCAGGAAGGGATGTCTGCTGGACTCCTCAGATTACAAGGCATGATGGAGGAATCCGTCCATCTTCAGGCTGAGGTGATAGCGCCGGCATTGCAACACACCGAGGCCAACACTGGTCCAGGACATCACTTCTGCTCTGCTGCAAGGGCATAACTCCATCGCTGATGCCATAGTTGGCCTCCAACAGTGTGTATGCAAGAGGGGTGTGGGGCAGCTCATATCACTCCTGCTTTCCCCTTCTCTTCACGGTGTCAGCCAGGGGCCCTCGGGCACCTATAGGGAGGAGGATCAGCAAGTGCACACCCCGGGGTCATCCACCCAGGTGACTCTGGGAGTGACCGGCCCATCCGAGTCCCCTCTTCCTTTGACTTCCCCAGCTCCAGCTTCACAGGCCGAGAAGGGTGCCACTGCCACACAGCAGGGCCCTCCAAGCCTTGGCCTTCCAGAGGCCGCCTGCCAAAGTCATCGCAGACAGGGCGTTACAGTCAACAGGCTGCCTCCACCTCTGCTGTGGATATCTGGGGAGCACCAAGACATAACAGCAAGGTTAGGAAAGTTAAGGAGAATTAGTTGCACAGCCTGGGCACAGGTGTTGATCACTTGTACATATTGTTCACTTTTGGCAATAAACTCCTAAGAATGTCTCCCTGCCTGTGGCTCCTTGTTCTGATGAGGATTGTTCTTGTCACTGATGTGAAACCTTTCTGCACAAGATAAAGGCAGGTGTCTCAGTCCAGGGCCTCTTCCCTGTGCTCTGTGCAGCATTCAGACTACAGTGATGGTCCAGCCTCACACTCCCTGGAAACATTACTGATGCCTGCACCTCGGCGGTGCTGGTCATTGCTGCCAGAATGTAGTGGGCAGGTGCCACAGAGTTCTCTCATTCTATGTGTTCTCAGCACCTTTAAGGTGGGCTGGCCCCCATCACACCAGCATCTGCGACCACTGATGCTGTGCACCAGCTCCCGAAGGGCTGAGGTGCTGAAGGTGGACACAGCATCTGATGCATCTAATGTTTCATGGCTGCGTCTCTGAGATGGCCCTCATCATGGAGCACAAGCGAGCTGCCCTTGGCCAGACAGGAGTCTGACATTCTCTGAGGCTATGCGAAGGTCTATGGAGTGTCCTGACTGCATGTTGTCATCATCCTCCTGCAATCAAGTAACTATTAGGGCCTCCACTGCATCTCCATGACAGGAGCATTCTCACAGAGGATATTGGCGCTGCCATAAGGCAGACTGGAGCCAAACATTCCCAACTGCGATGTGAGGATCACCGGGGGAGCCTCACTGCATGTTGTCATTATCCTCCACAAATCTGACAGCAATGAGGGTCTCCTCAGTGCGCCTGCCTCATCTGGCCAGTGCGAGAGCCTCATCCCTGTCATCATCACCACCGAAGACCCCCTCATCCTCATCCCTGTTGGCAACATCCTCACCCAAGTAGTCCTCCAGCTCCTCCTCAGCCAGCTTCTCTCCCCATTGCAGTGCCAGGTTGTAAAGGGCACAGCAGACAGCAAAGATGTGTGTGGACTGTATTGCAGGGCTCCACTAGACTGGTCCAGGCTCTGGAACTGCATCTTCAGTATCCCGATAATCTGCTCCACTAAGTTGCGAGCTGTTGCATGAGCCTCATTATAGCGCCACTCTGCTGCAGTCTGAGGCCACCGTACGGGTGTCAACAGCCATGGCCTCTGCCCTTGTCCCCAAGGAGTCAACCCTGCAGCCTCTGTGGACCCTGGAAAACCGCAGGGATCTGTGAGTGACTCAGAATGTAGGTGTCATGCACGCTCCCTGGAAATTGTGCGCATACCTAAAGATGTGTTTCTGGTGGTCACATACCAGCCGCACGTTCACTGAGTGGAAGCCCTTGCGGTTGATGAAGTCCATTGAGTGTAGCGATGGAGACCTGAGCACCACATGAGTGCAGTCAATTGCACCCTGCACCTGTAGGAATCCCGAGATCAGGGCAAATCCAATGGCCCTTGCATCCTGGCTGTCCCGGTCCTGGGCAAAATGCACAAAGAAGTGTGCCATGGAGAAGATGGCATCCATGACCTCATGGATACATTTGTGGGTGGTGGATTGTGAAATCCTATAGAGGTCACCTGTGGAACCCTGAAAGGAGCTAGTGGCATAGAGATTGAGTGCCACAGTCACTTTCATAGCCACTGGCAGTGGATGCCCTCCATGTCCCCTTGGTGCCAAGTCCTGCAGTAAGTGGCAGATATGAGCCACCAGGTCCCTATACATGTGCAGTCATCGGTGACACTGGTTTTCAGTTATTTGCAGGAATGGCAGGCGGCGTCTATAGACACTGGGTGTCACTAGGTGCTGACCAGCCATGGGTCACTGTCACTCCGGGACAGCATGTGCGGGAGCTCCTGCTGCCCCTTCTTCATGAGGTTGCTGCTCCTGCCTTTGCGCAGCCAGGAGCCTCAGTCGCTCTTTCCTCTTCTATGGTCTTCTATGGTTTCTGTAAGTCATCAGGCATACAGCTAGGTCACCAGGATCCATGATCCTGACGTGGGGCCTCCTGCAGCATGAAAGAGAGAGGGAGAGACGTGGTTATTATGGCTGTACTTAGCACCTTTCCTGGCTCTGTGTGACTGCCCCATAATGCTTCCCGGTGAGTGCTGGTCATCCCTCAGATGGCCAAGAGATGGGTGCGCTGCATAGCTGATCTGACAACCAGCGATATGGGGGACACTGGCCCAAACCAGGATGCTGAGATTGCAAGGGGCTGAGAGCACCTCCAGCAGTGACTACTACATGGCCAGCATTGACGAGAAGATTGTACAACGTCTGCTGTCCAACCGCTCCGCGGTCCAATAAATGTTGGCAGACTCAAGTCTGTGCTGGGGGCGGGTGGGAGGGTGGTAAGGTATGGAGCGCTTGGTGGCCTTTTGGTGCTTCCGCATTGCTTGCATTGGTGGACAGGCTAGGAGCCCGACCCCATTCATATCACTGTGGCTGCATCTGATCTGTCTCAGTTGCAGAGGCATGGTCAGTTTATACAGGTGTCCCTAATGCTTGGCCACTCCCCTCGCTTACTCTGACCTCCACCTTGATTGCCTGTGCACGGGATGCAGTGCCAGGGCAGCTCTTGACCCCCTTTACCGACAACGGTCGTTTCTGAGGCTGGCCAGCACTTGCCCCCACCCCCGACGCCCCTGAGGCCTGTAAACAACAGGCGAGCTGTGGAGAACGCTGCTGTACACTCACCTCAGTTTCCCCAAAGTGAAGGCTGCCAAGTGCATGTCACCTGCATGCTGTAGTGAAACATGGACAGATGGAACAGTGGGGTTCCAAGAGCCTGGTGGGATGGCCTTTTAATTATATGCTAATATATTACAATTAGCTCCCCGCCAACTGATGGCGGGAAGCACGGCCCGCCATTGATGGGTTGAGCGGATGATGGCGATCTGCCTTCACACCATTGTGAATCAGGTTGCGCCATATTTCCTGCGCACACCACCTATCATGCCCACCGCCAGCGGCTCAGAAAATTCCGCCCATAGGAAACACTCTAGTGCAAATCTTGACATATTTATTAGTATAATTAGCTAGCCCCCCATTTGGAAGAGTGAGAAAGTCATGGATTTTTAAGGCACTTTTATGCACTGCTTACTTCTGTGCCAATGTGCAATTACAAAGTATCTATACTGTCCTTAGATCTCCATTATGGCTAAAGAGGCTATACCTACAATCTAATGTTGTACATTCACTCTTCAAAATAATCAGGGGTGAGTTTCAATTTCATAAAATGTTTGCTTTTGAATCAACTGATTTGTGTGTTTTGAGACCTAAAGTAAATTTATTCAGATAAGAAAGAACGTGCATTTTCATAGCACCTTTCATGACCTCAGAATGCCTCGAAACAATTCACGGTCAATGAAGTACTTCTGAAATGTAGTTACTATTGTGAAAAAATGAGACAACCAACTTGCTCACCACAAGATCCCACTAACAACAGTTGAGATTAGTTACAAAATAATCAATAAATATTGGCAAGGGTATTAGGAGAACTCCCCTGCTCTTTGAGAAGTGTCATGGGATATTTTACTCCATGTGAATGGGCAGGCAGATCTAAAGTTTAACATTTCATCCAATAGACAACATTTTCAACAGTGCAGTACTCTATGTTGAAGTGTTGGCCTTGATTGTGTGATCAAATTTCTAAAGCAGGCCTTGAATTTACAACCTTCTGGCTCAAAGGTGAAAGTGCTACTATTGAGCCAAGGATAACACACAAAAAAATCAAAGGGCTTTTTATAAGTTATACTGAATAACATTTGTCTTGTTTCCAGCACGTGTTTACATTATGGTATCATGTGTTTGAAGAGATTGAACTATGACAGGAAGGAACTAGAGAGGAGGAGAGAAGAAAGCCAACATGAAATTAAAGGTTGGTTTGAAAGAAATATTGTTGTTTGTTTCTCGTCCAGAATTGAACTTAGAAAACCTGGATATTAAAACTTCAGTGTAATTTTTACTATCCTGTTGTATAAATGCGTGCAGCACATTTCGGTATTCCTTCCTGCCCCCTTCTACATTATGACCAGGCCAAATCCCCTTTTAATATGGAGATTCAGATTGTCCCTAGTACAGAATAATTACTGTGCTACTCAGTGGTCGATCAGCTTTTACAGGTGAAGCCACATGGTTCAGACAGTGTTGATGTTTTATCTTTGAAAAAGAGTTGTTCAGCACAGAGTCCCATCTGGTGCTGATGAAACTCCTCTACTCTGACTGGCTGATGATTTGAATTGTGCCCAGGCAGATTAGATTCTTTGGCAAATCTAAGAATCCCACTGAAGTGAAACCATTTGGGGTATAATGTCACTACATTCCTTTCTCACTCCCCATTCCACCTCTGATAGTGTCCGACAGGCAGTGATGTAGTTTTTAATAAGTTTGTTAAGACGGAGACATAACCCTTCAAGGCAAAATGTTGTGAAGGACACAGCCATAAATTTAATTATTGTTTGGCCCAAATATTTTATGAATTGTAAAGTTTTACCTGTTTTAATTTCAATCAGAGGCACGCAGCATTACGTTTACTCTTTTTGAAGATTGTTTCTGTATCTGTAACAAAGTGCAATGTATATGCTGCCATACGCGCACATATTAGAATTATATTTTATTGATCACTGCTTATAATGATCACATGCATCTTGAAATCTGCTTTCTGAAGTCACAACCCATGCTATACTGCTTTATTGCAATTGTACAATAAGTACAGTTCCATCACTTTAGTGGTATAGTTTGCAGCAGTTCCCATGAAAGTTAATTACTTCAGATGTAACATAGTTAATTACACTATCTAGGATATGAATAGGTACAAATATTAATGGTGGTCTGGTAATTGTCCTTAACTAGGGGCTTGCTGATGAATTGTAGAGGATTTTGAGTATGACTGCACTCCTTAACACTTTGCACATTGGAGCAGTGCTCTGTTCAGAACCCTGAACAAAATGAAAGCATTAACCTTCCTAAAGCTTTAACATTCTTATAACACTAATGATCTGAGCAGGATTTAATCAGCTGTTTGGTGCTGGTTGATGTAGCAGTGCACTGTGTCAGCAATATGCAAAGTGCTATAAACTATTGATCAGTTGTTCATCGTGACCATTTGCAGTATTGGTCATATATTAGCTGCTTATGTGACCATTATGCAACCTTAGCCTTTGTAGAAGTCCTTTTGGTATAAAGTAACCCTCGTTTTTTTTTTTAAACAAATGACTAGCCTATTTTGTGTCTCACTTAGAAACCTACAATTTAGTAAGGGTTTTTGCTGCTCGGGGACCTGAGCTAGTTTTGATCTTTGCTAGCTTAGATGTAGATTATTGCTGTACGGGGAAATGTTAGGTTGAAACATCTACAGCAAGCTTTCATAGTGATTGAGATTGCTGAGCCACCTAGTCATAAGTAGTAGATTCAGCTTCCCAGGCTGTGCATGCACATCTGAAATGATGAGCCTCTATGAGGAGGAAAATACCTTATTCAATAAAGAAATCTTAACATAAAATATTTTGAAATACATGTGAAGAGGATTTGTATTGCTCTGGGCTCTTTTTCTTCTGTTTCAGTAATTTGCATGCTGACCCTCTTATGTAACTAAAGCTCCTTTATGGAATCCAGTTTAATTTGAGAAATTAATATGCTGAACCATGTCTACCGTCCTGTCTTCTCATCTGATTTTTACTGTTCCATCACTGAATCATAGCTTCTAAAGAATATGTTGAGTTTGTGAATCATTCAGAAGCAGTCTTCAGAACTGCCAATCACAGTCTTTTACACAGATAGCTCTGGCATGCTGGACCTACAGCTGCGTAGGAAGCATCACTTTTTCCAGAATAGAAGTAATTCCCTATTTAAAAATCCCAATTGGCGTGAATAATGTTTCTGAATGTGAAACAATGATCTGTATTTGACTCTTGCTTAGATGTGTTGGTGTGGACTAACGATCAAGTCATTCACTGGGTGCAGTCTATTGGACTACGGGAGTATGCCAACAACATAGTCGAAAGTGGGGTACACGGAGCCTTGGTAGCACTGGATGAGAATTTTGATTACAACAGTCTAGCGTTATTGTTACAAATCCCCACACAAAATACACAAGTAAGTCCTGATTTAATATCTTTGTTTCCTGCATCTATTTGATTTCCAAATGGTTATAATAACTGCTCAAGTTAAATATGGATTTTAACCATGACTTTGTTTTTAATAGGCAAGACAGGTCTTGGAACGTGAATTCAACAACCTGTTGGCCTTAGGAACTGAGCGGAAGTTGGATGATGTGAGTATTAGGAATTCATTCACTCTTTCACTGAGGGAAATCTAGGTACCACCCTGGCCACGTTTAAATACCCTGATTTGTTGGCTCATATAAATCAGGAGCTGGATTCAATGGAGAGAGGAATTTTTTTTTTATTCATTCACCAGATGTGGGCTTCGGCAGCTGGGCCAGCAATTTTTGCCCATCCCTAGTTGTCCTTGAGAAGGTAGTGGTGAGCTGCCTTCTTGAACCACTGCAGTCCATGTGGTGTATGTACACCCACAGTACTGCTGGGGAGGGAGATCCAGAATTTTGACTCGGCGACAGTGAAGGAACGGTGATATATTTCCAATTCAGGATGGTGAGAGACCTGGAGAGGAACTTCCAGGTGGTGGTTTTCCCATGTATCTGCTGCCCTTGTCCTTCTAGATGGTAGTGGTCGTGGGTTTGGAAGGTGCTGTCTAAGGAGCCTTGGTGAATTCCTGCAGTGCAACTTATAGATGGTACACACTGCTGCTACTGTACGTCAGTGGTGGAGGGAGTGAATGTTTGTGGATGCGGTGCCAGTCAAGTGGGCTGCTTTGTCCTGGACGGTGTCAAGCTTCTTGAGTGTTGTGGGAGCTGCACACATCCAGACAATTGGGGAGTATTCCATCACACTCCTGACTTGTGCCATGTAGATTGTAGACAGGCTTTGAGGAGTGAGGTGGTGAGTTACTCGCTGCAGGATTCCTAGTCTCTGATCTGCTCTTGTAGCCACAGTATTTATATGGCTAGTCCAGTTCAGTTCCTGGTCAATGGTAACCCCCAGAATGTTGATAGTGGGGGATTCAGTGATGGTAATGCCATTGAACATCAGGGGACGGTGGTTAGATTCACTCTTGTTGGAGATGGTCAGTGCCTGGCACTTGTGTGCCATGAATGTTACTTGCCACTTGTCAGCCCAAGCCTGGATATTGTCCAGGTCTTGCTGCATTTGGACATGGACTGCTTCAGTATCTGAGGAGTTTTGAATGGTGCTGAACATTGTGCAATCATCAGTGAACATCCCCACTCCTGACCTTTTGATGGAAGGAAGGTCATTGATGAAGCAGCTGAAGATGGTTGGGCCTAGGACACTACCCTGAGGAGCTCCTGCAGTGATGTCCTGGAGCTGAGATGACTGACCTCCAACAACCACAACCATCTTCCTTTGTGCTTGGTGTGACTTCAGCCAGTGGAGAGTTTTCCCCCGATTCCCATTGACTCCAGTTTTGCTAGGGCTCCTTGATGCCACACTCAGTCAAATGCTGCCGTGATGTGAAGGGCAGTCACCCTCATCTTTATCATATCAGAATAGCTGGGTTTGAATGCTAGGTTGCATTATCCCTTCTTGCCCTTCTCAAACTCTCTGTAATATTTGACAGTCATCTATTTCACCTTTCCATTGACTTTGCTTCATGGCACTTCCCTCGATTGATTCCACTGTGAGCTGCATGAATGCAACTGGCACATCTCCCTCAATGACTTAACAACCCACCCTCAAGCTGAAGGCATTCTGTTTGGCTTCCACCAAAACCTCTGAGTCATCATTCCAGCTACATCCCCCTCGAAGCTACTTACTCACTGAGCCCAGTCCTAATCCATCATCAAGCTGTCTGTTACCTCCTCCACAGCGTCACTCACTGATATCTTTTCTTCATCTCCATCTTTATCAGCTCTCAAGTTTCAACCTACACAAATCCAATTTGTCAAACTCCATCCCCACATAACACCTCACAATGACTATTGTCACATTCTTTCAAACATACTGAATTAATTTGAAAAAAGATAAATTTAAATGGGTATAGGCAAAGGCTAAGGAATGAAACCAAATGGATTACTCTTCAGATAGCTGGTGCAGTCACCACGGGCAAGATAGCCTCCGTCTGTACTGTATAATTCTATGATTCCTTTGAATTTTCCTATCTCTCCATCACTTTGGCCTTGGCCTACCTTACTTAGCAGTCTTTTTTCACATGCCTCCCATATTTCTCTGAACCTGGTCCTCTGTCCTTCAAATTATTGAACCCTTCTTTGAGGAACCCACTGGCTTATTAACCTTCTTCCAATCTTCAATTATATTCTGAAAACTTATCTTTTCAACCATTCCTTTGACCGTCTGCCCTATGTTCTACTGCTGTTCATGTCGGTCACACTTCTTCAGAGTTTACTATATTACTAACCCTATGTAGCTGTAATTTGTAATAGGGTTAATAAACTAACCCTGCCACTATCAGTAGACCAACCTGTGCTTTTCCCAAAATATTTGTTAATTTTAGCCTTTGGTTCTAATTATCTATGTTAAAGGAGGAAAGTGAGGTATAAAGGCAGAGAGGTACTCTGGGGATTCTGGAGCTTGGGGCCTAGCCAACTGAAGGTACATACACTAATAGTGAAGCAATTAAGATTGAGAATGCTCAAGAGGCCAGAATTAGAAGAGTGTTGTAGGGTTGGAGGAGATTACAAAGCTAGGGAGGAGCGAGGCCATGGAGCAATTTGTTAACAAAAATGGGTATTTTGAAATCAAAGCATTGTTTAACTAGGAGCCTGTGTGGGTCAGTGAGCACAGGGACGATAGGTGAATAGGACTTGGTTAGGACACAGACAGCAAAGCTTTGGGTGACCTCAAGATTACGTGGGGTAGAATTGGGATTGTATTTAGAAGCGTCAAGTCTGGAGGTAACAAAGGCATGACCGAAGGATTCAGCAACAGAAGAGAGAAGGCAGGGACAGAGTCCGGTGATCTTATGGAGGCGGAAATAGACAGTTAGTGACTGTGTGGAAATGTGGTTAAATCTGACAGCGAGGTGTCAGCCTGGTTCAGCCTCAGTTGCCAGGGAGAGAGATGGATTCAATAGAGTTTGTATCGGGGGCCAAAGACAATAGCTTCAGTCTTCCCAATATTTAATTGGAGGAAATTTCTGCTCATCCAATACTAGATGTTGGACAAGCAGTCTAACAATTTAGAGATAGTGAGGGGTCAAGAGAGCTGGTAGCGAGGTACAGCTGGCTGTTGTCAGAGTACTTGTGGAAACTGATGTTGTGTTTATTTACATGTATCCCAAGGGGCCATTGTGTAAAGGAGAAAAAGGATGGGGCCAAAGATAGATCCTTGGAGACACCAGAGATAACTGTGCAGGGATTAGAAGATAAGCCATCAATAGTGATCCTCAGGCCATGATTTGCTAGGCAATTCTAGTAGTGCCACAGTTTTATTCCTTCTGCTATTACAGGGTGATGACAAAAGTTTTAGGCGGGCGCCATCGTGGCGAAAGCGTTTTCGACCAAGAGAGATCCACAGTATCACCATGATGGCAGGGTCTACAGAAACACTACCTGCAGGGTTCAGGGTAACAGCAATGTCCAGCCCAGCTCCAGCGGTACAGCCGAAGAAAATTCAACCAGAAGGTAAATTAAATCAACTCCTTACTGACTCTCAGTCACTGTAACTAAATTAGCAGAATTACTAATGTGCAAAAGTCAAATCATTGATTCACTGTGTGAATAAAATATAACTGGGTATGTGGTAATCAAGGTCATACCTAGTTCAGGTGTTTCTGTGTTTGTCCTTAATAAGTCTGACTGACAGTTGGCTGTGTTGCAGTGATATAATGTTGAAGTGCATGAAATGGTATGAGAACCCAGACTTTCATACTACCAATATAATATAGAACAAACACTGTTGTATTGATTGGTATAATCAGAGACAGAAATATCAGACCTTTGTACGATGTTAAATTGACAATCCTAACAAGACATTAATATCTGAACCCAATTGCAAGCCATGAAATAACAATTCAGCATTGCAAATCACGCAAAGTGATTTATGTCTAATGCTCCAACAAAAAGATTTTTGAACATGAATCATTAAATGCTGAAACCTAAAAAAATAATGGAGCTTTCTCATTCCTTCATTTCTTATTGCTATCAGTTGTTCCTAATTTAGTTTCCAGGAGCATAATGAAAAGAAACCCATTTTACTAAATCCAGGAAGTCTTTAGGATAATTCATTGGGAAACTTGTGACTACGAAGGCTATTCTTACTGCTTTTTTATGTTTTCTTAAGAGCATATTTACCTATTCAATCCTAACTTTGCAGATATGCATGAAGTGCTAATAAGGATGGTGAGCTTTTTATACCATCACAAACCCACTGCAATCTGTGTACGCACATCAAGCTGCAGATTGGTAGCAAGGCAGAGCTGTAACCCACTAACCCTACCCAGGGCAAAATGCTAACCCTGCACTCTCTTTGTGGTTCAGCTATGTTAATAGAATCCAAGCTGGTTTGTGAAGCCAAAACCAAGACAGAGCTTTACTGAGGGTGTTTATTGATTGTTCAGTCTCACAACTCTCCCCTCACACAGTGTCCAAGCTGTCCCCTATTTATACTTTTTTGAATTTAACAAATTGACAAAATAACCAATTGAAAAGAAACCAATTAAACCAATTGGTAGCCCCCTAAGGGACACACGAACTAAAAGAAAGATTAAAAGGAACCTTGCTGAATTAAATTAAAGTGTCATCTGGGGGGCTGAGGAAGCACTCCAGCCCCTGCGGTGCCCACCGGCCACGGAAGGCTTCGAGCATACCAATGGATTCCATGTGTTCCCTTTCGAAGGACATCCAGCCGCGATCATAGCCGCAGAAGGTGGTGCAGGCAGTCGGGCTTGACAACCCCCTCAACCGCCCGCTGTCTGGGCCAGGCTCAGGAGCAGGTTTGTGAAGAGGTCCTTCTCCCTGCCCAACCCCGCTCTGCACCTCTTTATAGAGTCTTTTGTAAGACAAAATCAGTAAACAAGAAGAGGGTGATGGCCCCTGGTGTGGCACTGTAACTAAAACAAAAATGTGAAAGGAAACTTACAAAATCAAATCAAAATATAATTTCTGGGGGCGATGATGCACCCTTGCCCCCATGGTACCTACCAAATGCGGAGGTCCTCTAGCATTCTGGTGGACACCACGTGCTCCCTCTCCAGGGCCTCCCGGCCACAAACATAGCCGCAATAGAGGAGCAGGCATTCACGTCGGACAACCGTCTCAACTGCCTGCTGCCTGGACCTATTGATGGCCACCTTGGCCAGGCCCAGGAGCTGGCGTATGGAGAGGTCCTTCTCCCTGCTGCCTCCTTCTGCACAGTTGTCTATTTGTAGACTTTTAAGCTAAACAAAATCAATAAATTAAACCACAAATCAATGAGTGAGGAAATCAAAAGGGAGGAAATTGGCAGATAAAAACGAGGAAGGAAATAAATAAACCAGTGACCCTTCTGAGGCAATTTGCTTGAATTTTTATTTAAGAATACATCATTGGTAACCACTAGATTGTTGATGGCAAAATTTCTTTAATAGTGATTCTTCTAGCAGAACCTGTGTGGAATGTAATTCCTTTAAATCAAGATCTGCATAAAGGTATTAAAACCTTTACGATATTATCCAAACTCTGGGATTTTGCGCATCCTCCATTTCCTTCACTCTTCAGTTGGCAGGCATTCATTCATCTGTCTAGGCTCCAAGCTGTGGAATTCTCCCCCTAAACCTCTCTGCCTTTCTTTCCTCCTTGAAGCCACTCCTTAAAGCCCACCAAACTTTGTCACCCGTTCCAAATATCTCTTCCTCCAACTTAATTTTTGTCTGATTACTCTCCTGTAAAGTGCCTTGTGACTTGTTTTCCTACTTTAAAGGCACTACACAAATGCAAGTTGTCGGTGTAAAGCCAGCTGAGTGAAGTCACAGCTCTTACACCCACACTACCCTCAAGTGGAGATTCTGACCATGGCAACCATGTTAGAAGGAGTTGTTAAGGAAATTAAGCTCCATATGATGTTCCTTCCTGTGGAAGAAGGAAAAATTGATGGCTGAGCTAACCTGGTTGTACATTTCATTATCTAACCTTAGCACCTACACTTGGACCAAGAATTTTCTATCTAGTGGGGATTTAGTATTAACAACATTGTCTGTTTAAATGCTTATGAGGAGAGGCTGGCTGCGGATAACACAGAGCCTTGCCAAACGTTTTTTTTTTCTCTCTGTGATGCTACTGGATGTAGAAATATGTGACATTGAGGGGAGTTGGGGAAAGAAGAAGAAAGGAGCTGAAGGTAGGAGTGGGCTCACCCCAGGAAGCCTGTGCCCTAGTCTGCCCTATTTCACCCCTTCCCAATTACAGGGCAAAGCTGTGGAATGGAGCGGTCTCGGAAAGGAAGGAAATGGGCATTGGAAAGTAACTGGATAACACATGTTTGAAGCTTGACTTGTATGTTTGTACTAACTTGCAGGAACGGCTTGCTGTACTTACTGCATGTTGTGTGTGTTTTTTGTCATTTGTCATGACTGGAACATAGTTGGTACATCAGGGACACAGAGGTTAGACACATCAACAGTACGCACTTACTCCTGCTGACAGCCAGATCAATCAGGGAGTCAGCAGTGATTACCAGTGAGTATGCAATTTTTACTTTCTGATTTTCATCATTATGTGGATAGAACAGAGAATTTGTTCATTGCAGTAATACAGTGCAAAATAGTAAACAGGTTGCAATCTGAAATTTTATACTCATAATGTTGAAGGACTTCAGTCCTGACAGCTTGTAGCTTTCATGTGCCTTGTACAAGGATCAGTCTACAACTTTTCTGTATAGTATTTATGTTACTAACTTGTGGATAGTAAGAGCATTCCTGGGCCAAAGTTATCAACAGCCTTTAAAAAATATTATCTATAGATCAATCTTATTTCTAAATGTTAGCCTTTTTCATTTCTAAACATAAACTGCTGGTAAAATTGCAGGCAGATTCGAGTGTCAGACAAGGTGATCTGATCAGCTAAATAACTGATGGCCCTGCAAATGAATTACAGTCTGTGCTCAGGCCTAATTCTGCCCTCACAATGCATAAGTGAAAAATTGGTGCAATTAAGAAAAGGCCTTGTGTGTTAAACTGAATGTTGTGACTATTTCCCATGACAAGCCAGCCTATCCTCATGACTGAGCTCAGTGAATGATGTCAGTTGTTTAACTGGCATTGCCTAGCAACAATATTCTCATGCTCTAGTCAACAAGTTGAGTGAGAATGCCCAATTTTTCAAGGGCAACAGATAAAATAGTTCACCCTTTATGGTGGCTGTGTGTAAGAACCTTCGTCCCTGGGATGAGAGCATCACTGGCAAGGCCAGCGTTTATTGCCCATCCCTAATTGCCCTTGAGAATAACCTGACTGCACTCGTGAAGAAAAATATAGTAAATATTATATGAACCGTGACATTCCTCAGAAGGGTTTATTGTTCTACAGATGGCATTCATAAGCATTTTTCATGGCAGCTAGGGAAACATTGTTGTCAATGTTCAAATCATCCTTTAATTACTACTTTAATCTTGGAAACTCTTCAATACATTAATGCCAATTCTTTTTTTCAATACTGTAATTATTTTTTTATGTTCAGTCACTCTCATGCACCACAATCAAATTTTCTTTCTTCAGAAATACAGCCTATGGTTTTCTCCATACTGCAGTCAACTTTGTATTCACAAGTTAAAATTCTCCTGCATTTGGAGGCCATATATTCAAACAATTCTGAAGAGATCTAGGTATCATTTTTGTTGGACTTTTAGCATTCAGTTTTCCTGAAGGAGGTTAATCACAACAAATGAAGTCGTAGTCTGCTTTCTGGTTAGTTGCTAACGCAAAGCCTTAACTGAATTTGGTAGTGTTACTCTTGACTAGAAGGTCTGAGAAAAAGTAAACTGGGTCAATGAATTGACTTTGGGATGTTGCCAAGGACACTTGCAGTTACTTCTGATGAACATTGTACTGAATTTTGGTTACAAACTGAAGACATTTTCATTCTTCAATATGATATAATGAGTTTTAAAGGCTGCCTGATTCTAACTTTGAAAGTGATTTTTTTGCCACTTTAAGGTTGTGTATAATTTAAAAATAAGTTTTAAATGAAGAGCAAATCCTTTTTAAAACAGAAATAAACAATTGAAGTGTAATTCAGACTGCAAACTTATAAAGTGCATGTCTGCCAACAGCAGATAACATCACATGGAGACATGGAGGAAGTGACTAGCATGAGTTATTCAGTATGGTGGAGCTGAATTTGCATTCTTGGTTAAGAAGAATATTCTGAATCACAGGGGTCATGGATTGTATTGAATAACTACCCAATGAACGGCATGCACTGTTGCTCCAGATTTTACCATCAGGATTGCAGATTCATTCCTATTCTTTTTGCCCACCTCCTCCTTTATTCTGGCGCAGTGTTTGAATTTATTAAAATAAGAATGTGCGCACTGATCACCTAACTGTCCCAGAAAAGCAAAATTGGACTGATTTGCATGGAGAGAAAAGACCCACTCGATTGCACTTTGAATAGTTTTGAACATTAATTTCCATTTTTTTCACATCCCACTCTTTTATTTTAAAAAAAGGAATGTCCCTGTTTAACAAGTTTAAAATCTGATCACCTTTAGGTAACTGCATTTCTTTCACCTGTAGATTACAAGTGTCTGGCAGGTCTCTGAAAAGGCAATTCCATCAATAAACCATGAACTACCTAGTGTGCATTCAGGGCTTGCAATTAAGTATTGACTTCACTGTAAAAGTTCAGGTTTATAAGCCTCTTGGACCAACTCTATCCTATCTTCACTTGTTTTTTAAAGAAAGAAAATAAGATGTCTTGTGTGTTGGGCAATAGGTATGAAGAATGTAAATAATAATGATGCTGTGATCCCAACTGCAACAAAGCTTTGCTATTTTAAAACAAAAATGTAACATTGCTTTTTGATGAGACAGCTAGAGCAGGAGTTGAGGCATTACAACTCGCTGCAGTGCTGCTATGCTGAAGAGAGAAAATTTCTAAAAATGGCCAAGGTTCTTTCTGTGTTCCTTATCCAGTGGTTACCAACTGCAAAGTGCAAGCACGTGGAGGTTAGATGAGGGCAGAATTGCACTGATGATACCTCCTACAGTTGGATAAGCTGCTGATATTTTCAAGTCTAGCTAGCATATGAAGAATGGCTCCTTGGGCAAAGCATTGGCGGCAGTGGAACTGTTCTCCCTGCCCACAGCTCCCACCTCCTGTAAGAACCGAGTACTTTCAGAACAGGCATTGAGAAAGCTGGCATGGAAAAAGTATAATTAACACTTGGCAAATTGTCTCTTCCAGTCCATTCCCACTACCTGTATGGACACATGCTGGCCGCCTTTCGGGAATAATCCACTACATCTCTGTGAGATCAACAATAGAGGTCAAATGCTGCTGCACAGAAATTGGAAAGGCACAGATGGTTCAAATGTACATTGAATATAAATGGGCAATAGTTTACTTCAGTTCAGAAACAAAATCTTAGACTATCATTTTACTTATCTAGTAATGACTTCCTTTGTGGAATTATCCTTTACAAAGCCAGTAGAAAATGCTAGGGATCCATTTTTTTGAGCTGTTTTACTGTAATATTGTTCTGGTACAGTAAGTAGTAAGTTCTGTCAACTTTTAACCTCAAGTACAGTTGTGGTTTCATTGGTTGTAGTAATTTTTTCTCAAGTGTATCATACCTGCTGTATGTAAATGTATGGCCATGAAGTAATGCAAGTTTTTTATGTAAATGTATATAATATGGCTGACTGTAACAGCGTTTTTTAGATAACTTAATGGAATTTGAAGTATGTAGATTCAACCTAAATGCTGTCTTAATCATTGATGTTGCTGCCATTTTTTTCTTGCCAATACCTTTCAAGGACATCTTGTTCTATTTGATGAGGAATTGTTCGTTTTCAACAAAAGAAAGTGTGCAATTATTTGTCTGCCATATTAATTGTAGCATAACATATGACTGGGTAGCTTGAATCATGATTATTTTTAGGTTGTTGTGGAAACACCAGAGGTTAAACAGACTCCTCCTGTGTACATAAGCATTAAACCTCCCTTTGATGGCAGTTCCCAGCTCCTGGAAACTCTTGCTCCACTGAACATTTTTAAAAAGATATACTGACTCCTAATAGCACTACAACAGTTATTTAACACAGCCTTGTGTCCACACAAAGGGTTTGTTTCCTTTATTTTTGCCTGATGAATCCCTGAGTCTTACACATCAAACCCGGTGTCTTTTTCAAGTTCCCTTCCCTAAGCTGTGCATCAGAACACTTTTCTCTATTCCTCATCACCTCTTTTATTGCTGTATGTGCAGACCTGGTTACAAAGGATATTTTTAAAGAAGTATATAGAGTAGAAATATTACTTTGGTTTTTATGAAGCCACAAAGCTGCACAGCATCCTAAAGGTTTAAAACCTTCAATGCTGCCATTCTGATTTCTAATATAATAGTAATCACCGATGTTAACTGAACAATTTTGAAATGGTAGTTTCTATTGCAAAATGTTCTTTAAATATTCTGTAAGAAGTAGGGTTAAAAAATTTTTAGCATTTTATCAAAAGATGCCTTGTAATGTTTAAACAAGGTATTTCCTCTTGTGATTTCCCAGTTTAAGTATGGCTTCCAAAACTAGAATCGGGCATTTTGCCTTTTTCCCTATTTTTAAATGAATGTGACAATCTAACAGTAACTTAAGACAATGTTATGTGGCAGATGTCTTCTGTTAAAGGAGCCTTGCCCATTCTACCTGGGACACAGGGAACTGATTTTGTGAAGTTAATATCAAGCTGACACTCACTTCAGCTTATCCAGATATTTCCTGAGGAATTTAGCCAGGTTCCTTTTAAAGTGTGTTAAAGTGGCTAAGCACGGGCACTTTTTGTTCCTCGAGTCTGTGTGACTATTCCTTGAAAAATATTGAACATTGATAACTTATATGAGGATTGATGAAATGTTAATCATGTTTTATAAATTCATTTTTAATAAATTGATATATAGTCCTTCTAAGCCAATGAAGGGTCCATGGTTTTAATTCAGCACTTTGTGGGAGTGGTCAAAATGATTCTTGAAAATCAACTATTTTGCAAATACGATAATTAAATATGCTCAGTAAAGAATTTTAATTCCCAAGTGCCACAAAGAAAAATATGCTATGATTTCTTCACAAATCTTATTTAATGAGTTCAGCATCATGCAACATGCAGGGAATGAATAGGACCACAGAAAGAAATGACCCTGAGCTGTACCTGTAATATGCTGTCTGCGAAAGTCAGCATTATACATTAAAGCCCAGAAAAAAATAAGAAGTCATAAACACCTATTTTAATAACAGCTGCAAAGTTTTATCCAAATTGTCCAATAAATTTAGGAAATGTCCAGGTATTTTTGTTTTTGTTCTTGACTTCCGGCATCCGCAGTATTTTGCTTTTATCTTCTAACTCCAGTTTTCTTCTGCCTAATAAATTTGCAAATAGTCCCCACTTCCCTTCTTAGCTCTTGGAAGAAAGCATGCTGAATAAAAATGCATGAAAAGCACTTGGTCTAATCTTAGGAAGGCAAACAGTAGCTTTTTTTTTTCTCTTCATATTTCATAATCAAAATAATTCATCAAATGGCTAGATTTCCAAAATTGTTAAAATGCTTTAACTACAATTGTTTTTAAAAACATCCTTAATTATGTTGAACAAATATTGTGTCTGCTTTTTAATACGTTCTTCGCCTCTGAAAATATTAGCAATATCTGGGAATCATCTCTATTAATGAAGTTTATTGTCAGCACCATGCTCTGAGTGTTCTCATTGCTTAGTTTAACCTGCAGTCAAGCTAATTGAATTTTGTTTAGAAGGTACCCAGTAGTTTCTTGTGGCAATTCAGTTTAATTCATTCAATTTGCCTTTTTTGTGAAAGAATCTTATTGCTGCATTTTATGTTTGAATATGCACTTTTCAAATAAGATTGCGAAGAAGTAGTTTGGGAAGTGTTTAAATTATCCAGCTAAAATTAAGGGGGCAAGTGCCACACCACCACACATACATACATGCATGCATGCATACATACATAAGCTGCTCGTTTACTCAAATACCATAGGCACAGTTTAAAATCTCTATAATATACCAAGCACATTTTGTAACATGAACTGGGTCTGTACTCCTCCATCTGCCCATAGATTATGGTCATTTTTAATTGAGTGAAAGTTAAAAAAGTAAAACACCTTCCTTTCATCTCTGTAATCAAATCCTCAGTTCATCAAATGCTTTATGGGCATTCTGTTTTTTAAAAAAATGCTCCCTTATTTTCTCTCTTTCAGGCAGTGATATTGTACTCAGTCCTTGGTTTTGCACTTTCATTTATTCTTGCCAAGTTTGCCTTGTCATGTGGTAATTGTCATTTTACCAAATGTGCTAATTCAAAGAAAAAAATGTACATTAACTGACAAAACAGTGAATGATAACTGTTAACTCTAATGTTATTTGACTGTAAGAAATTTTGTTACTTATTGCCTGTTTTTTGATGATGAACATGTCTTCTGAGTGTGCTGTGGTAGTGATGCAAAGCTTTGTTAATAGATCTTAACTTGTCCTATTTTTATTCAGCAACACTTTGATCATGGTGGGTGGGAGTGGGCTGGGGGTGGAGGGGGCAGTGGAGCTGGATAACTGGGTGACCAGAGATGCATAATTACTATCTACTTATATGTTAATCCCATGTGTTTTTTTTCTGTAAATATTACAGTTTAAAACAGCTGGATCTATGGGATTCATCACTGGACCTATGTATACCCTTAATTTCACCCCAATGGGTGAGGTTGGGTTGCCATAAAGCAAGGGGATCTAATTGGAGGTCTTTCACCTTTTATTAGTGTTAACAGAATAGTTATGTTTATCAACTGATTATTTATTGTAACAAAAACTGGGAAGAAACATTTCTTTAAAAAAAGTGAGCCCAATGTTAAGTGAACCAATCCCCTCACACCAAATCTGGATGCTTTTTAGGAAGATTCCCTCTCGTTAGGTCACCCAACAGAATAAAAAGTGATGGGTTTGTGAGCTACTCACAAGCCTTTCAAATATAAATGCACTTTAAAAACATCTTTAATATCTTGAAATCTGGAGAATTACCAAGAATATTTTGAGATCCTCCCCAGATTGTGCCACGACAGTGAACATAAAATGTTGGTGCACATGTAACATTGGTGGTTCAAATGTCACGCTGTAGCACACAGATTATTTTCGATGGGTGACTAAATACAGCTTATTGGAGCTAATCAAGACAAGTGCTGACATTTTATTTAACGGACATTGTCATCTGAAGAGCATGCAGTGATGCAGCTTGTGACACAATATCATGAAGTACCTAGTTGTGACAGCCAGAATGAAAATCAAACAATAAAAGAAACAGAAGTCTTCTCTATTAAAGTTGGCCCCAAAACAGATAAAACAGCTGCAGCCGCATAAACCATCTCCACGACCAGTGTGGCTGAACTTATCCAATTTTCCAAGACTTCACTTGTTTGAACTGTTCCCCCACATGACCCCTGTAAATCGTGGTGTGACTGCTCTGCTGATGGCTTGACAGGAAAGATCCTAATTTTATGCAGTTTTGTTAACCCACAAGATGCAAATGTCATCTTTGTGCCCATTTCCAAAGCCACTTATCTTAGTGATATGACAGCTTCCTGCTGCTCTGGTGTTGTGCTTTGTTAATAGACGTTCAACACTTTGCTGTCACACACATACCACCTTCCTGAAATGGAGTGACACGTGTGCAATAAGGGTGGGCCTTGCTGGCTTCCAAGTAGAGCACTTCGTCTATATATCTCCTACCTTATAGCTTATTTTAGGTTTTGGGAAGAGAAATTTGTTTGTGAAGTGTATAAATGTGTAATTTACAGTTCTTGTAGCATAGGTAGGATAACTGGAATGACACAAATGGTGGTCAGTGAGACCACTTAAATCTTTAACACTTCACTAAAAGGGATATTGTCCACCATATTAAGTGTGAACTGCCAGGAATGTCCATCCCTGAAAACTCCATTAAAATCCCCTTTACCAACATTGCCTGGTGGGTTTTATTTATAATGGGACAGGTGCCATGTTGGGAATGGCTGAGCTGGGGAAGGTATTGGTCTAATGAATGGGGAAACTTGTCAGCACAGATGTAATCTGTTGGGACAAAAGTTTTACTAATACAGCTGCATGTACTGAACATGAAGAGTGATCTATGGGTCATGGGTTTCAGCAAAACATTTAGTGTAAATCTGGTAAACAGTTGGACACTCATCAGACAGGTTCTGTTCAACACACATCGTGGGCAGGATTTTCAGGTCAGCAGGCGGCCACAATCGGTGGGCCTGGGAGCAGCCGGGGAATGGACTGTCGGCTCCTGAATGTGATTTCACACTGGCTGGCCAATCAATGGCCATCCAGCATGAAAGGCACTCTGAAAGGCTCAGCGCTGCCAGGGTGGCGGAGGGAGGAGGGTGAGTGCTGAAGCCAGTGCGGGTGCAGAGGAGCACAGAATGGAAACTCCCTGAGGGCAGAGAGCTGCCTCAGGGAGCTGAAAACTTTAAATTAACTAAAAACAGATTTTAAAATCCAGAAAAATGTCCATGTGTCAGAATGAGTCACCTAAACATATGGATGCTGAAATTTCTGTCCAAACATTCTTACCTGCTTTGAAATTAATTTTGGAAACCTCATCCCACCCTTGGATGAGGTTTCCTGAAAAAGTCAAAGGCTGCCTGGCCAAGTCACCTGCCCGCCAACCAAAACACTGGACAGGCAGCGAAAAATCCCAGTTAACTGCACCGTTAGTGGGTTTAATAGCCCTCTTAATTGTCGGTGGGCACACTGCCGACTCTCGTGCCCACCCACCCACTGAAATATTGCGCTGGTGCACGATGAGGCTGGGACGCTCATTCGATGTCATCGCACGTTATTTCATTGCTCACATGCCGAGCAAAAAATTCTGCCCCAAGTTTTTTAAATATTGAATCAAGCATAGTTATCATCTACATTTGACCAATGCTAACATAATAGCCAACTTGTTTAATTTCACCACTGTGATCTCTGAGCCGTCTAATACTCATAGCTATGGAGACCCAATCCAAATATTCTAACAAGTTATGCTCTTAGAAGGAAGGCAATGAATTAAATTTTAATTAACAGTTGGCATGAATGTGGTCCAAAAAGGATGATGAGCTGGGTTGATTGTGTAGATTTAATCTTAATAATCAACGTATACATATAGTGAATGAAATGTATGTGCATACGGTACACTTTTGATTCAAGCCAGAGTAATTTTGAGAACTGATTATTATATAGTGTAATACTTAAGTTACAGGTAAAATTATTCATTAATGGTCATTCAGAGACTGAGTCACTCAATTTTATGAAATTCATTTCTTCCAAACATTAGTAGTGATCTTGCAATGTGTTCTAAAAAGAACATAGAACTGATAATGGAGTAATCAGCATTTCAAAGTAATATCTGCTGGTAAGTAATATCTAAATTGTGTATGTCAATATTGCTGTTTTTTTCAACTATATTAAAACCTTGTAATTCATGAGCAGCCTTGGACATCATAACAAAAATTATTACTTCAATGGAATGGCTGTATTGATAGCATCAATGTACATAATTGCGTTATCATTTTATGTTTATATTTCAGACAAAGCACTTAAGGTTTTCTCACATTATATGTTTTGAAAATATCAATGATAATGGGGAGCAATTAATGTTATATTTTTGATGGTACAAAGTTCTATAGATTTCAGCACTATGCATGATGAATAATTCCTACATTATTTTAAGAACTACAAATGTGTGAACTCTTGGGGGAAGAAAGAATCCTGAATTCAGCCAGTTTAATAGTTTTATGCTGGAGTTGGTGCACACTTGGAAAGACATGTTCATCTGTGTCTGAGGATGTGGTCTTCCTTTTTGTTGCTTACAGGAATAAAATGTAATTGTTTGCAAGTTTCAGTAACCAACTGAGAACACACTATTGTGGACTTTGCACTTGAAATGCTCTTGTTTTGTACAGTATATCCAAATCTTTTGTTTCTTTTGTCACAGTATTATTTGTTGCCTGGTTTCAGTGGATACCGAAACTGAAACAATTATTTTCCACTGCCAATAAAAAAAGTATCATAAAAATTATGTGCTCTGTTTCATCTTTTTATTTTTATGATTGCATTCTTTCAATCAAACCATGGAATGAGGTGTCCTGTTTACCTTTCATTCATTTTCTTTCTTGGCATTTTTAAGATCCAGAATTAATAGAATTACTGATCCACCAGTGTTTCTGAATGGGCCAGCTGTTTCCCCCGCACCGCCCCCCCCACCTTTCTTCTGAAAGACTGACGCCTTCCTTGGACGTATTTGTATGGATGCACCTGTCCTCCGAAACTGTATGTAAGTCGCTATTCTTCAAGTGTGATCTGAAGTACTGAATATTGGCAAGTCGTTCAACCAAGGAGAACATTTCTGGGAAGCCCAATCCAGTGGAGACATAATATATTTCCAGCAGGAATCAATGATTCTTCACATTTACTCTCTGCCTGTGAGGCTCACGTTGACTGAACACCTCCTGTCTGATGATT
Organism: Carcharodon carcharias; assembly: GCF_017639515.1. Lineage (NCBI taxonomy): Eukaryota > Metazoa > Chordata > Chondrichthyes > Lamniformes > Lamnidae > Carcharodon > Carcharodon carcharias. The sequence continues at coordinate 42,803,860 of NC_054475.1, read as the reverse complement.
GAGCTGAAACCAGGAATGTGCCATCTGGGGAAAAACAGTCCAAGATCTGCACCAGCACTGTGAGGCTGTGCATTCGTGCACCTACATCATAAAGCATCACAGCTGCCAGGTGGTTCATCTCACTGAAATCGCTATTTGGCTGCAGGATATGGTCATCCAGTCATTTCTGAAGAGTAAATTTTTTGAGTGGGCTGAGCAGAGATTTCGAAAATGCAAAATAGGCACTAAAAGTCTGAAGTTTAAGATTTCAATCCATTAGTTTGTTTACTTCTGTTATCATATGAAGCCTTTTTTTTAAAGAGAGTCTTCTCAACAACAGCAAAGCAATTCTCAAAACTCGAGCCATGATACCACATCCCTCCCCAGCACCTAGTCCATCCACTCACTCTCACTCCTTTTTGGTATTAGTAGCAACCTTTCACTGGCATCACAGAGAATGTTCAATGGGGACCTTGAAGTAACAGTGTTGTTACAGCAAGGGGTTTGACTAAAACTTGCCTGCATGATATCAGTCAAGTTTCTCACCATTCTTATTTAATAATGAGTTGAAATGTATCAGTTTAATTTTTTAGATGTGTTTTGTGTGATTTCAAGGTTAACTTTTGGGGGAAAAATAGTTCGAAACAACAGCCTGTACATATCTAACTAATAGCAAGTTGCTGGATGAGTGGCAATTGCATACTTCCTCAGCAAAATGTATTAATTGTGGGAAGGGAAGATTTTAAGGTCTGCCCTGAAACAATGGGTACCTAACCTCCTGACTTGATGCTTTTCATCACTTAGGCCCTTCTTCAGCTAAGAGCTGGGGCTCCCCCATGATCACTTATTAACATTGTTTTGCAATTGGTTAGCAATTCTCTTTGCAGATGAATTAATTTTATTCTTGAAATATTAGCCATACTGCATCAATTGCCTATCTCTTCAGAGGGAATTAAAGATCAAATATGTCATGTGGATTAGAGTCCCCACTTCAGAAATGACTGGGTGGCAACCATATTTTGCAACCAGTTGCCGACTCCGTGGGATGGCAGGATTCCTTCCCTGAAGGGCATCCATGAACCTGCTGACTTTTTAATGACAATCCTGTTTTTTTTTCTGCCATCCCACAAGGTGACTAGATTTATTCAAATGATATTTGAACTGAAGCATTTGGATATTGTTAGTCCATACCATAAAGACAACACTAATCAACAAGATTCTTGTTTTTTTTTTAGCATGACTGTCAGGACGTGTGGAAATTGGGACTATTGCCAATCCCGCACATGCATAAAATCTGGCGTGATGACATTGGCTCATTGGTTTCCCTTAATACAGTAGTCGAGTGGATGCCAGAATTGGCAGCTTGCCTGCCATTAAAAAAAAATTCTAATGGGCAACTGAGCTTCTTAACAAGCCAATTGACCTGATACTTATCATCTTCCGACTAGGCACTTTACAGCCTTCCGGACTGAATATTGAGTTCACCAATTTTAGATCATGAACTCTCTCCATCCCCACCCCCTTTCTGATTTTCCCCCCCCCACTCCTTTTTTTCCAATAATTTATATAGATTTTTCTTTTCCCACCTACTTCCATTATTTTAAAATGTATTTCCATCCATTGTTTTATCTTTACCTTTTAGCTTTTTTTGACTCCTTCACCCCACCCCACCTCCACTAGGGCTATCTGTACCTTGCTTGTCCTGCTTTCTACCCTTAAATAGTACATCCCTTAAATAATATCACCACCGTCAACACCTCTTTGTCCTTTTGTCTATGACATCTTTTGGTTATCTCCACCTATCACTGGCCCCCTATGCAGCTCTACTTGTCCCACCACCACCCCCCCCACCCCTTAAACCAGCTTATATTTCACCTCTCTTCTATTTTTCCTTAGTTCTTTTGAAGGGTCATTCGGACTCGAAACGTTAACTATATTCCTCTCCGCAGATGCTGCCAGACCTGCTGAGTTTTTCCAGGTATTTTTGTTTTTGCTTTGGATTTCCAGCATCTGCAGCTTTTTGCTTTGACCTGAATATTATGCTGCCCATGCCAAAATGTTGGCAGGGGAAAGCGAGCAAGAGTAGGCAGATTGCTTTTTCATCAACTCTGGTGAAAAAGCACGAAGGAAGGGTCCTTTGGGGGGACACAATGCACCTTAGAAGCACCCCTCCCTAAGATGGTAGAGCTCCTTTGTGCCTCCCCCCCACCATCGCCGCTCCATGGGCTTCCAAACCAAACACTCTCACACCCATCTATAACGTGCCTGATCTCTTCCTGCCTCAAAATTGTGGACTTATCTGAGTCCAGAATCCATGCTGTCATCCTCGTGGGGCTTATTGCAGTCCCAGCAGTGCCTGCTATTAAGTTCTAGAGCTGCTGGTACTGTAAGAGCTCTCAAGGTGGGGATTTCCTTTCAGAGAGACACAGAAGTCCCACAATGAGCTCATTAAGACCACCTGCAGCGTACTATCATGACCAACTTTTCGAATTGGGTGGGGGTGGTTGGTGGTGGTGAGCCCATCCCACCTCCAGCCCAAAGTGGCTGCATAGAAATAAGTTAATGATACCAATGAGGGTTGTAACAATTTACTTACTATTCGGACTTGGAACCACTGGTTAGCCTACCACTGCTTGAGGTTTTTCTGTAATATTGCCTTGTAGTTATGCTGTTAACGATCGGGATCTGGGTGTGTTTTGTTAACAGGATCCAATCCAGTTGATGAAGTCAAAACTAAAACACTAGTGCCAACACTCCTCCCTTTCGCCCAGTATCCCAGCTATCCTCTCTTTATATGTGTTCAAATGCCTATCATCTGTTTCCCATGACAATGTAATTGACATTAACAAACCTTAGCAAGATAATTGATAAGACATTGACATGTTTTTCTAATTTGTGAAGAACTATTGTGGACCTTTGTGGAGCTCACAATATTCAAAATAAGAGTGAACTCAAATATTCTACATGAGTGATTCATTCAAATTTGAGATTGTCTCCATGGATTGGAATGTGTGGTTCTCACTTTCAAAAACGGTGACAAATTGAATATTAGGAACTATAGGCCTATTCGTCCAGGTTAGCAGATGAGGCGGTCCAGCAGACATTGGGACAGAAATTGGCCCATTTTTTCAGTGTAAACAGCGCAAAGCAAATGCCTACTTCTCAGTAGGATGGCCAGCACCCAATGTACACAAGCTTTGCCCTACTACTAAAGTCATGGAGTCCATGTTTTAGGCACACCAAGCAGCTGCCTAAAACAAGCATTAGACCCCTGAATATATAAATTTGGAGCCTAAAACTCATTAAAGGATTCCAATTCCATTTCAACCTCTTCCAGCACTGAGCTGTCCATACCTATTTTTGATGACCTGGCTGAGGTTCTGAATTTTTCATTTCAAACGTCTTGCATCTTCATCAGCTGGATGGTCAGAAGCATAGACATGTATCTGAGAGTAGTTGTGAAGCTGAAGTCGAACTTCGAAAATGTCAAGGATAAAAACCGTCCTAAGGGTGACTAAGAGTCACATCTGTCAAGGGATGAGGACAAATCAGCAGACGGAGTTTGCCGAGAGCTGGTAATTACTGTTTGGGATATGAGTGATGTTAATGAGACAGTTGTCAGAGTGTTGGAAAGAATATCCTTCTGCTCCCAAATTCTTACACAGCTGCAGCTGTTGACTTGAATTCCATTGTTGTGTTCATTGAATAAAGAAAGCTCATTAATGAGTTTAAATTAGCCGGTGTGTATTCTTTTTAGAGCAAGACCCGCCTTCTTTAAAAAGCTCTTCACTGATGGTGGCTGTGGTGCCGAGAGTGAAGGAACATTCGAAGGCCTCATCCTCATGCAAGGTATTAGACCAGAACATTAAAATCCATATACTAGTTTCACAGTGGATATTCTGTTTTAGGCAGCAGTCTGGTGCTGCTCTGTTCACAACAGCATTACTTAACTGTATTTTTATAGGACTAGCTGGTTTAGAATAGATCAAAACACAATTCTTTAATTAGAAATGCCTGGCTTTGAATCTTCCTTGGGTTAATAGTTCAGAGATTTTTAAACAAAACATAATTGCCACTCTTGAGTGTGACTCCACGATGCCAATAAGTCATCACCGATTAGCAAACTTTGGTGTCCACAGGCATATTTATTTCAGTGGAATTTTTTCTTCTGAGGACTATGGTGTTTTTCGTTTTTGCTGAGTAACGGGAGTTTTACTCAATAGCTAACACTGGTTATGTCATTGAGTTTGATGATGACACTAGGAATAAACAGTAAGTGAGAATTCCCATTCCTCAAACTAACATCCCTCACTGTGAGCATAACATTCATTCCCCACTCAAAGAAATGTCAAATTCTGTAGCAATGAATTCTTCTCAAAATCACTGGGCTGAATTTTGACCCCTGTCAGGGGGGTTGTGTGGGGGCAGACGGGAGCAAGCGCAAACCCAATCGGTGCCCCCAATTGGGTGCACAGCCATTTTACGTGGGTGGCCAATTAAGGCCTGCCCAGCGTGACGCTTGCCCTGTGTGGGTGGTGTTGTGGTGGGGGGGGTGTTGGGGGGGATTCCCTGAGTTAGGAGTACGCTCTTTTGCGCATGCACACGGAAGAGTGCAGAAATCTCCCTGAGGCACAGAGGTTAAAATTCCTAAATAAAGTATTTGAAAACTTTTAAAACATGTCCCTTCATGTGACAGTGTCACATGAGCTGGGACATATCAATGATTTAAAAAAAAAATTCTATTGAATTTGTAAACACTTCATGAAACCTCATCCCGCCCGTGGATGAGTTTCCATGAAAAATGCAAAGGCTGCCTGGGGTCTTCGGCTGCCCGTCAACCTTAAGGTTGGACGGGCAGTTCATTTAATTGTTTAAATTGGTTTTAACAGGCCTTAATAGTCCTTTGACAGTTTGGCAGGTGCATAGCCAACTCAGTTGAACTGAAAATCTAAATGACGTGAGGTGATGTCGAGACACCCGCCTGACGTCACTGCGCATCATTTTACGCGTCGCCGACCGGAGATTTCAGCCCATTGACTGACTTCTTCATTGTCATCATAAGAGTTAAAATTGCACAAAATATATTGTCACAACAGGATTCATACAGTACATACAGATGATTCTTTTGTAGATTCAAAACTGAGTAAATGGTGGATTTATAGCTGAATTTTTAGAATACCTTTAGAATTAGCTTGTAAACCGTTAAATGGAGAGAAGTGTGTTGGAAACCATCTGCAGTATATTGTTAGTTTGGGAGTAAATGCTGCACTTGGAAGAGTTTCTGCTGTGGAAAAGATGATAAGTTTCCAGATTATCCAATCTGGAATCCAACATCAGTGATTTCACTGTAATAAAAACAGAAAATGTTGGAAATACTCAGGATGGGCGGCATCTTAGAGAGAGAAAAACACTGTTAACGTTTCAGGTCTGTGACCTTTCATTTGAACTGATGGTTTTTCTGTGTTGTGGTGAGCGCTATCATTATTAATATGACAGATATTCAACTTAATTTATATGGCAGCAATAACAGTACTGTATTAATTCTGTGGGCATAAGGGGCAATTTTACTGCACATAAAATCACTTCCTATACGTAAAAATCAAAATAATACTTAAGACATGTGTCACAACTGTTGTGATGTGGCAGATGATGTGTGATCAGAGTTATATCTTCTGCTTCAAAAAAGTTTTAGCCATGGATGCAATCATTTTTGCAGTCTCACCACTTTAAAACCCTTCACACCAACCCCTGATTTCAATGTGCTTCTCATACTCGTAACCTTAAGATTCACCAATTCCAAACCAATCAAAGAATTTCAAATATCCCGCAAACAGCCCCCAATTTGTTATGACGTGGCCAAGGTGGACCAAATCCACAAGTGCTATTGCAATGGTTTTGCAATTTGTGTGCACTGAATTCAGAAGTAATAAGTCCACCAAGAACTTTAGGGATTTTAAAAGTTAAATCAAAATATTTATTAACAAAATATAAAAGATTTCAAGCACATACATAAGACTACAATTACTTACTACTATAATAACTCCTAAAATTCCTAATTAACCTGACTCCCAATTACAATCCCTTTAAAGCAATAGCCCAAAATAGGTTTTAGATTTAAAACAAACTCAAAGTTCACACAATACCCTGGACAGTGGAATTCCAAATGGCTTTTCCCCAACTTCAGCTTCGCTATATAGCAAACTTATGGACAAATGCTGGAGGCTTAATTGAGACTATTTTTCTTGTTAGATCTTACATGGCCTACTTACACACAATCCTTCATTCTCCTTTATATATGTTTCTCTTTTGTTAATATGTAAACTCTATTGTTCCATATGCCTTTGAAACTGTATCTTCCTCATAATATGAAAACTTTCATGTTGCCAATATTGTCAGTAACATTTGGGAAAAATAAACCCAGTCCTTAGCCTTGCTTATCTGGCTAGTTATAAACAGGCTAAGATCCCTTTGAAATCCAAATATCCCTTCATTTATCTAAAAATGTAAACTCCCTTCACATCTTACATGCTAGGCCAGCTTCTATGTTTGCTCATTAACATGTCAAGCACCTAGTTTGTTTTGATGACTTGCAGCCTACTTGACTGCAAATGTAATTAAATCAAACACAGAACCAACTATACTCACCCTCATAAACCAACATCACAATAAACCAGAAAAATATTATGAAAATTATTACACTTTCATCACACAACTCTTATTTGGAATAACAACACACAGCATCCCAGATTTAATTTGGAGAGATTTTCAAGTTATCCCAGGATTGATGGCGATATATTCAATAAATCACCACCCAATATTGATGGGATATTCTACATCTGTTCCCTTTAATATGTTGAAAACTTTGATCAAATCACCCTTTCACCGCCTTTTATTCTATCCTTAAAAGTGTAGTCACTCATTCCTACTCATAATGCTCTTAAATAATGTACCTGTGATCCAAATACAAAGCCTGCTGAATGACTACTGTCATTCCATCGCAAAATATTTGTTCAAAATTTAGTGAGTTCACAGAAATGTTCCAGCCTCTGAATCCTCGCAATGTTAGACACCCTCCCTTCCTGACTCCCAATGTAGTTATTTCCTCCAATGGCTGCAGTATACAATAAGTCAGTATCTGTTTAATAAAAAAGGATGAGATAATGTTGCTGCTATTACCTTGTCAGAACTAAAAGCTGAAGGGTGAGTAAGCAAGGGGGAGGTGATGGCGTAGAGATATTGTTGCTGGACTAGTAACCCAGAGACCCAGGGTGATGTTCTGGGGGCCCAGGTTCAAATCCTGCCACAGTGGAATTTGAATTCAATAACAACCTGTAATTAAAATGTCTAATGATGACCATGAAACCATTGTCGATTGTTGTAAAAACCCATCTGGTTCATTAATGGAAGGAAATATGCATCCTTTCCTGGTCTGTAATGTCTGTGGGTCTAGAATCACATGTAGGCCAGACCAGGAGAGAGATGGGGCATTTTAGAGTGAACCACATTGCTGTGTGTGTCAAACAGCATAAGTGGCAAGTGATAGACAGAGCTAAGCAGTCCCCTAACCAACGGATCAGATCTAAGCTCTCTGCAGTCCTGTCACATTCAACCATGAATGGTGGTGGATAATTAACACGCTGTTGGAGGAGGAGGCTCCACAAATAACCCCGTAAAGAATGATGGGCCTGAAGCATTTGCTACAATCTTCAGCCAGAAGTGCTGAGTGGATGATCCCTCCTCCTCCAGAGGTCCCCAGCATCACAGATACCAGTCTTCAGTCAATTTGATTCAATCCACATGATATCAAGAAATGGCATTAGATAGTGCAAAGGCTATGGATCCTGATAATAGCATTAAAGACTTGTGCTCCAGAACTTGCCATGCCCCTAGCCAAACTGTTCTAGTACAGCTACAGCACTGACATCTACCCGACTATGTGGTATGTCCGGTACGCACAAAGCAGGACAAATGCAACCTGACCGATTACCGCCCCATCAATCTACTTTCAATCATCAGTAAAGTAATGGAAGAGGTAATCAACAGTGCTATCAGACGGCACTTACTTAGCAATAACCTGCTCTTTGACGTCCAATTTGGGTTCTGCCAGGGCCATTCAGATCCTGACCTCAATACATTCTTGGTCCAAACATGGACAAAGGAGCTGAACTCCCGAGGTGAGAGTGACTGTCCTTGACATCAAGGCTGCATTTGACCGAGTGTGGCATCAAGGACCCCCTAGCAAAACTGGAGTCAATGGGATTCAGGGGGAAACTCTCCACTGGTTGGAGTTATACCTAGCACAAAGGAAGATGGTTGTGGTTGTTGGAGGTCAATCATCTCAGCTCCAGGACATCTCTGCAGGAGTTCCTCAGCGCAGTGTCCTCAGCTGCTTCATCAATGACCTTCCATCATAAGGTCAGAAGTGGGGATGTTCGCTGATGATTGCACAATGCTCAGTACCATTCACAACTTCTCAGATACTGAAGCAGTCCATGTCCAAATGCAGCAAGACCTGGACAATAGCCAGGCTTGGACTGACAATTGGCAAGTACCATTTGTGTCACACAAGTGCCAGGCAAAGACCATCTCCAACAAAAGACAATCTAACCATCACCCCTTTATACTCAATGGCATTACCATCACTGAAACCCCCACAATCAACACCCTGGGAGTTAACATTTACCAGAAACTGAACTCAACTATCCATATAAATACTTTGGCTGCAAGAACAGGTCAGAGGCTATGGCCTGAATCTTCTGGTTGGCGTGTGGGGTTGGGCCTTGCTCACCAATGCATAAAATGACCCACGATGACGTTGACCGTGCATCCCAACGTCATTCTGATATTCAGTTCCTCAGGCGCGCACCAGAGTCGCCTGCGCAACTGCCAAACTGTCAAAGACCTATTAAGGTCATTTAAATACCAATTGAAATAATAAACAGAACTGGCTATCCAACCTTAAGGTTGATGGGCAGGTGAAGAGCCCAGGTGGCCTTTGCATTTTTCATGGAACCTCATCCACGGGCGGGATGAGGTTTCATGAAGGGTTTATAAATATAATAAAGATTTTTAGTAAATTTCATTGTCATATCCCAGCTCATGTGACACTGTCACATGAGGGGACACTTCTGAATAATTTTTAAAATTATTTTTTTAATAGTTTTCCAAATCAACATAATCCCCCCGAGGCAGCTCCGTGCCTCAGGGAGATTTCTGTGCTCTTTCGCGTGCAGTCCCCGACTCTCCCTCCTCTTCCTCCTCTCCCAGCCCGCACAGGTAGCGTTAAGCACTTTTGGGTGCGTGTCACGCTGGGCAGGCCTTAATTGGCCCACCCACACAAACTGGTGGCGCACAGCTGATCGCGGGCGGCAATTGGCATCATGCCTGCTCCTGAACCACACACCAGACGGGGGGATAATTCTCCCCTAGGAACCCTGTGATGAGTAACCCACCTCCTGACTCCCCAGAGCGTGTCCACCATCTACACGGCACAAGTCAAGAGTGTGAGGAATACTCCCCACTTGCCTGGATTAGTGCATCTCCCACAGCACAAGAAGCTTAACCCCATCCAGGACAGAGCAGTACGCTTGATTGGCACCACATCCACAAATATTCACTACCTCCACCACCGTCGCACAGTAGCAGCAGTGTGTACCATCTACAAGATGCACTGCAGGAATTCACCAAGGATCCTTCGACAGCACCTTCCAAACCCACGATCACTACCAACTAGAAAGACAAGGGCAGCAGATAAATGGAAATACTACCACCTGGAAGTTCCCCACCAAGTCACTCACCATACTGACTTGGAAATATACAGCCCGTTCCTTCACTGTCTCTGGGTCAAAATCCTAGAACTCCCTCCCTAACAGCACTGTGGGTGTACCTACACCACATGGACTGCAGCGGTTCAAGAAGGCAGCTCACCACCACCTTCTTGAGGGCAACTAGGGATGGGCAACAATACTGGCCCAGCCAGCGCAGCCCACATCCCATGAATAAATTTTAAAAAGGCATGATGGGCTAAATGGCTATCTGCTGTGCTAATTCATTCTATAGTTCTGCGATTATCTTGTCATTTTTAATACTCTGTCCTGTTGAATGACCAGTCGATGTCCAAAGCCTCAGTTAAAAGAAAAAATGAATGAGAACATTGCAGATGCCCTAACTATAATCTCCCAAGGTTTTCTCAATTCAGGAGCTGTTCCTTTAAATTGGAAAATTGCATATGTGACTCTGTTAGTTAAGAAATGTAAGAGAGGTTAAGAGACCGGTTAGTTTGAAATCTGTCAACAGGAAATTACTCGGGTTTATCATGAAGCATGGGGTGACTGAACGGTTTGAAAATTTTCAGGTGATCAGAGAGAGCTAGCATGGATTTGTAAACGGGAGGTCATGACGGACAAATGTAACTGAATTTTTTGACGAGGTAACTGAAGTCATGGATTGTGAAATGTTTATGAATGCTAGTTATATGAACTTTCAGAAGATATTTGATAAAGTCCCTCATAAGAGACTGTAAGCTGAAGTTGATGCCCATGCGCTGGAAGGCTAATTATTGACCTGGTTAGGAAATTGGCTAAGCAGCGTGTAACAAAGTGTAAGAATAATGGACTGTACTCTAATTGGCAGAATTTGTCTCGTGGTGCCCCGCAAGGATTTGTGCTGGAGTCTCAACCAGTCACTATATTTAGTAATGGCTTAGATGATGGGATAGAAAGCCACATCTTCAAATTCACCAAAGGCGTAAGGATAGGCGGCATAAGTATAAAATTACAAAGGGCAATTAATAAATTAAGTGAGCGGGCCAAACTGTGGCAAATGGATCTCAATTTAGGCAAATGTGAGGTCATCCACTTTGAACTAAAAAGGGATAGAACACAGTGGCCAGAATATTGCCATCAGCATGCGGGGTGATCCTGCCACCGACATGCAAAATGACGCGTGATGATGTCGGGCATGCGTCCCGATGACATTGCGAGTCACTTAGATATTTCGTCCGGCGGGTGCACGCTGGAGGTGGCGGCGCGCCTGCTGAACTGTCAACGGCCTATTAAGGCCATTAAAAAAACCAATTAAAGTTGTTAACCACACTGCCTGTCCAACCTTAAGGTTGGCGGGCAGGTGAAGAGCCCAAGCAGCCTCCGTGTTTTCCAAGAAACCTCGTCCACGGGTGGGATGAGGTTTCCTGAAGGTTTTATAAAATTAATAAATAAACTTTGTGAACTTGAGAAACATGTCCTAGCTCAAGTGACACTCATGTGAGGAGACATGTTTAAATAATTTTTCACTTTATTTATAACAAAATTTGTTTAACAACTTAATCTCCCTGGGGCATCTCCGTGCCTCAGGGGCAGGCTCCCAACTGTCCCTCCTTCCCCGCCCGCATAGGTAGCACTGAATGCTACTGGCCGCGTGTTACACTGGGCAGGCCTTAATTGGCCCGCCCATGTAAAATGGCAGCACTCAGCCAATCGCGGGTGGTGATCAGCTCCACACCCGCCTCTGCCCGCTCCTTAACATGTCATGAAGAAGTACAGAAAATAATCAAACAGGTTAATAGAATGCTGGCCTTTATAACTAGAAGGCTAGAATGAAAAGGATAGAGGGCATGCTTCAGCTATACAAAGTGCTAGTTAGACCACATCTGCAGTACAGACAATAGTTCTGGGCACCACACCTTAGGAAGGAGATGTTGTCCTTGGAGGGAGCATAGCATGAATTTACCAAAATGATACCTGGACTCCAGAAATTAATTTAAGAGGGGAGATTACACAAGATTGGGTTCTGTTCCATGGAACTAGAAGGCTAAATGATGATTTCAACATATTAAGGGGAATGGGTGCAATAGAGAGAAAATGTTTCTGCTGGTTGGGAAGTCTAGGGCTATGCCAAAAAATTAAAGCAAGGAATGAAACTAAGAAATGCTTCTACAGACAAAGGGTGGTAAAAGTGCATAACTCTCCTGCAAATGGAATTGATGCTCGAACAATTGTAAATTTTAAAACTGTGATTGATAGATTTTAGCTAACGAAAGGTATGGATTTTTGTTAACCAAAGGATTAAGAGATATGGACAAAGGTGGGTATTTGGAGTTAGGTCGCAGACCAGCCATGATCTCATTGAACAGGATCGAGGGGCTGAATAGCCTACTGCTATTCCTAAGTTTCTTTGGAAAACATAGAACATGTAGTTAGAGCTGAATATTGGGATTTAGAAATGCAAAAAAGGAAAATTAGAAAAAGTCACCAGATAATATAAAAGGAAATACTGAGGGCTTTTGCAAGCAAACGAAAAGCAAAATAATAGTTCAAAAATAGTAGAACCACTCAGCAAGGTAAAGGATTGTGAAGGATGAAGATATGGCAGCGATGTTAAATACTTTCCATTGGCTCTTATAAAGTGAGAGCATACATGTTTTAGAGGAGGATATGGAACAATTATCAGAGCAAACAGCAGAAAAAGGATTGATTCTCAGCACGTTTGAGATCGAGGCTCTGACTGCAATCCTCCAATGCTTCTTAAACATGCAGTTTCTGCCATTGAATTGCAGAGTAGGTAATGTTATACTAAGAGAAAGGCAAAATACTGCGGATGCTGGAAATCTGAAACAAAGACAAAAATAGCAGGTAATGTTATACCTTTGTTCAAGATTGAAGGAAACTACAGACCATCTAACATCAGTTATTGGAAGACGCCTAGAGCTGAATCTTCTGGTTGGCGTGTGGTGACAGGCCCAACACACTGACACGTAAAATGACGCACGATGACGTCAGGTGTGCACCCTGACATCATTGCATGCCATCGCAATATTTCATTCGATGGGCGCGCGCCAGAGTTGGCTGTGCGCCTGCTGAAATGTCAACAGCCTATTAAGGCCATTAAGAAAGCAATTAAACTAGTTAAGAACGCTACCCATCCAACCTTAAGGTTGGGCGGGTAGCCAAAAAGCCCAAGCAGGATGAGGTTTCCTGAAGCCTTTATAAAATCAATAAATTAATTTTCCCATCTTCGCAAACATGTCCCAACTCATGTAACACTGTCACATGAGTGGACATGTTTAAATCAATTTTTACATCAATTATTAAAATGTTTTAGTCTCTATTCAATTTCCCTAAGGCAGCTCCATGCCTCGGGGAGATTGCTGCGCTCTTTCTCCCTCTTCTCCCCACCCACACAGGGAGCGCTGAGCGCTACCGGCTGCGCGTTACGCTGGGCAGGCTTTATTTGTAAAATGGCGGTGTGCAGCTGATCCCGGGTGCCGATTAGCTCTGCTCCTGCCCACTCCCACCCAGCCCGCCATAGGAAAGATCCAGGCCCTAGAATCTATAATTCAAGATGAAATTGTAGAACATTTTAAAATGTGTGGGTTAATCCAAAGCAGCCAGCACAGAATTGTAAAGGCCAGTCCTGTTTGATAAATTTGAGATTTTTGCAGAAGTGAAATGGAATGTGATGTATATGGATTTACATAAGGCATTTGATAAGATGCTTTACAAGGGTTGTTTGAAAAATTTGGGTTCATGCTTTAAGAAGTTTGTTAGATATATCATGGAAAGAAAATCGATTGATGAACAAGAAACAGAGTTAGGATGAATGTGTGTTACTTGAATATTAGTAGGGAGCAGGGTACCCCAGGAATGCATATTGGGTCCACTTTTGTTCTTGATGTAGATAATTTGAATTTGACTATAAGAAGGTATCATCGTGAAATTTAAAGACACACAAAAGTAGATGATTTGGTAAACAGCAAGGAAGCTATGAAAGACTTCAGGAAGACTTGAACAGGTTACTGGAATAGGCAAGCTGATAGATACAATTTAATGTGGATATATGTGAGGTATGAGAAAAAAAGGAATGGTAGTGTGCATTCTATGGAAAAGGTGCAGGAGAACAGAGACCTAAGGGTTCAAATAAATAATTCCTTTAAAGTGCAGGTAAATAAGCCAAAATAAAGGCCAACAGCACCTTGTTTTTTTTTAAAATAGAGGCATAACACGAGTAAACAAATAATACATGAATAAAAAGAACAGTGCTTAAGCCGCTATCTGTATAATTTTAGGTGACCCATAATAGAAAAAACATTAAAGCCATAGAGAGCTAACAAAGATTTACCAGGCTAATGGCATGGATGGGCAATGAGGAGAAGCTTGACTTTGAAGACTATTCCCACTGGAGTAGAGAAGACTAAAAGGACATTTAATAGAAGATTTTAATATTCATTATAATGAATCAGCAAAGACTATTTCTACTAATTGGGGAGTATAAGAAATTGAGAAAAGAGGTCAATGGAAGCTTTTACATAGAGGTTTGTTAGAGAATGAAATATTATGCCACAGTGAGTGATTGCGGATTATCTATTAAAGAAAAATTGTATAAATATTTGAAGCAGAGAGAGGGCCACCAGAGCTTTGGGGTTAAGTTTTGGATGGCTCTAGCAAAGAGCTGACATGGATATTCCTCAGGCTTATGCCTCCTTCTGACTTAGAAACTACTATGATACTATGGTATGTTTGCTCATAAGAATTAAAGGGAAACACATTAAAATATAGAAATTAAAGTGTCTCAACAAGATGCTATTTGATCATTAACGGGGTAGAAATTTGTCCGGACATGTTTCCAGCTGTGCACATCCAAACTTGGAGGTTAGCCTGAAACTAGGCATCGATTAATTTTCACGCCTCCACTGATAGCTCACCCATTCAAAAGATTAATTTTGGATCACTTACCTCACCAGCAACTTACCTCAGGTATTTTCTGAGTATTGACGGTGGGGTTGGGGAGGGGTGGGGGGGGTGGTGGGGGGAGAGTAAGTCCAGTTGTGGCCAACAAAGCCCGTCAGTGCTGTGAAGCTTTTCTCTCCATAGGAAGGTTTTTCAAATATCCTTTGTAGATAAATACTTACCTTTAGTTGGTGGCCACAGTAATTGTTGAAGAAAATCCTGAGCAGGGCAGGCCTGGTGCCAGGTGCTATGCCTCTCATCTGTATACGTAAAGTAAGCATGCCCATTATTGGCATCATCAAAGACACTTGACAAATAGCCTGACCCAATTTCAGTCAGTTGGTTGTATTTTCAACCATTCTTCATTCCCATTTTAGGCCTCATTGTACCTGCTTTATGCCTGTAAAATGGGTGCAATAAGATCCCATTGATATGGTAGCCTGTACACCTTTCTTAGACATAACAACCGAAAATACTGTATAAGCGTCAGCAGGTCATGCGGCAACTATGCAGAGAGAGATAGACTTATTGTTGACCTCAAGAGGTCCTGCCTCATCTGTGGTGAGCTGCTGCAGTCCATGTGGTGTAGGTACACCTATAGTACTGTTAGGAAGGGAGATCCAGGATTTTGACCCAGCGACAGTGAAGGAACAGTGATATATTTCCAAGTCAGGATGGTGAATGACTTGGAGGGGAACTTCCAGGTGGTGGTGTTCCCATCTTTCTGTTGCCCTTGTCCTCCTAGATGTAGTGGTCGTGTGTTTAGAAGGTGCTGTCGAAGGAGCCTTGGTGAATTCCTGCAGTACATCTTGTAGATGGTACACACTGCTGCCACTGTGCGTTGCTGTTGGAGGGAGTCAATGTTTGTGGATGTGGTGCCAATGAAATGGGCTGCTTTGCCCTGGACAGTGTCAAGCTTCTTGAGTGTTGTGGGAGCTGCACTCATCCAGGCAATTGGGGAGTATTCCATCATACTCCTGACTTGTGTCTTGTAGATGGTGGACAGGCTTTGGGGAGTCAGGAGGTGAGTTACTTGTCACACGATTCCTCGCCTTTGACCTGCTCTTGCAGCCACAGTGTTTATATGGCTAGTCCAGTTCAGCTTCTGGTCAATGGTAACCCCCAGGATGTTGATAGGAGGAGATTGTGATGGTAATGCCATTGAGCATCAAGGGTCGATGGTAGGATTCTCTCTTGTTGGAGATGGTCATTGCCTGGCACTTGTGTGATGTGAATGCTGTGTGTCTGGATTCACATGTAGGCCAGACCAGGTAAGGATGACAGATTTCCTTCCCTAAAGGGCATTAGTGAATCAGATGGGTTTTTAAAACAATTGACAATGGTTTCATGGTCATCATTAGACTTTTGGCTCCAGATTTTTATTCACTTCAAATTCCACCATCTGCCTTGGTGGGTTTCGAACACTGGTCCCCAGACCATTGCAAAAACGGAAAATGCTGGAAAAACGTCTTCTCTTTGAAATTGTTACAATCAAGGGCAGGTTGATTCTGTTTACAACTTATCTTTCACAGTTTGATTTTATTAACCCAAAAATTTGACTGTTATGAACTATAATATTGGCAGAGGTGGATTTGCCCTGTAGGATGGGTAGGTGCTTGGTTTGGATACTGGAGCAGTATTGGGCCACTGACTATGCTGTTACTTAGGCTGCACTGACCTAGCACATTAATTTTTCTGATCAGAGGGCATATCCATACCAACCAGCCTTGCAGAAAATTGGCAGGATTTTACCGTTGGCGAGTGGGGGCGGGGCCCACTTGCCGACACGTAAAATGATGCGTGGTGATGTCAGGGGGAGCTCCCACAGGTAAATACTCCCGCCAGTCTAAAAATTGAGGCTGGGTGGGAAACAGCTCTTAAGTGGCCATTAAGGCCTTGCCCGCCCCCAGCGTGAAATCGCTTTGTGGTCGGGCCAGGCAGGAACCTGGAGGAAATCCCGTTCCTTCAATTTCACACTCCCCCCTCCCCCGCCTGAAAACCTACTGGTGGGGATGTGCGATGGCACTATTTCTAACAAGTGCAGGGGAGTTATCCCTCAATCACTTTGTCACTCAATCAACATTACAGAAACAGATTATATGGTCATGATCATATTGCTATCTGTGGGACATTGCTGTGCACAAGTCGGCTGCCATGTTTCCTACATTGCAGCAATGACTACATTTCAATAGTTCTTCGTTGGTCATAAAGTGCTTTGAACCATCTGGTGGTCGTAAAAAACCTTTGTGTCTTTTTTCTACCAGTAATGCGAATGGGTTTCGCCCTGGGCCCCTGGTTGGTTTGGGGATGTGTGTAATTGCTAGCTGCAATGTCTAATAAGCAGATTGATTTCAAAATGAATCATTTGCTTAGGAATCCAGAAGTCATAGATGATGTGAAACATAAAAATCTAGACTTAATCAACCAGTATTACAAGTTATATTTTTATCTTACAATTGTAGACACATTTGTTTTAGATTCTTATTCAGATTCTTTCCTCTATTTAGCACATGGAAGATTAAGGTCAGTCATTGCTGTTTCTGCAAATTGTATGAAGTACTATTACAGTCTTTTAAAAAAAATCAGAACAATTCAGAAATATATAAGTTCAGGAAGATCTTAATCTGTATGTTTTCATTCATGTCGTTGTACATGAATGGAGAACCATCTCATAAGTTATTCAAAAACTTGAACAAATAAATTATTCAAGCCAAATGCACCCTGTTTAAATTTGGCTACCTTAACGTGGTGGTCAGATATACAACAGCTCAGAGAACGTCTTTTGAGTTTTTCTGTGAATGACAGATGTACTTGCATGGACCAACACCTTATGTAATTGACAAGCTGTGAAGGGCTGTTAACCTCATGTAATTAAGAGAGGTGTAGCTGTCCAACCTCCTTTGATTCAGTCTATCTTCAAAGGATGTCAAATTATCTCTCTGTGCCTGACTTTATTCTGGTTGTCAGTCATTCTGAATCCAGTGGGGAGACTGGGAAAGATCAGTAACAGTTTTGCCACATAGGAATTGACTGTGCTTGTTTGATCAATTTTATGTTTCAAGGTGGGCAGCTAGCCTTATGTTGTTCAGCATTTCAAGGAGAATAGTAAAGTTTGAAACTATTGTAAGTTTATTGCTTTATAGAATCTTGTTCTTTTACCTGTTTAATTTGGAATAAATTATTCTGTTGGCTTTTAACTTGAGCTTCAGTTTGATAAAATGTGAATTCATCTGCCTATTGAAGTTTCGGAGATCATGTAATGGTTTATGACATATGACATGAGTTCTCTGTGCAACTTCTGGGACTTATTACATTTACCAAGATACTGGCCAAATAAAAACACATTTGAGTTTGTAGGAGACACAAGGTTCGCTTGCAGAAAGGCACTTACAATGAATTGAGAAAATATAACTAGTGTAAAAAAAATTGCAACTTAAAATTAAAATTTTTTTTTACAATTTCTATTTCCTTCATGGCTTGAAGCACAGAAGTGTTTGAATCAAGGTATTACAAATTAAAATTCATTTCAAAGTTTTGTATTGAGAAATTGAACAGAACAGTTCCTATCTTTAATATTGAATTAGCACCTTGCAACGTCATTCTAAAGTGTAAATTCTTATGAAAATCAAATTGTATAGGGGGTAATTTCAACTTAATTGCCTGGGTGTGGTACCTGGCAGAGCTAATCACCAGGTTACTACTGAGGTGAGGTTGAAAATTTCCCTATAAAATTCAGGAATATATCAAATGAATTTGCATATCTCCATTTATCTCCAAATGAATGTAACTTAAAGCATTTTCCATGTGCTTAGCTCAACAAAAAAGAATTTGAAAAATAATTTAAAAGACAAAAGCAAGGTTATAGTTAAGACTTTGGAACCCCTCTCTAAACGTTAATAATTGTAGAGTTTTTCCAGGATTTCCTTCCTTTATGTTAATTCTTTATCTATTTTATGTTGTTTTTGAGATATGCATCAGGAAAAATGATGCAACTGCTCCATCTACAGTATTAAAAATGGCTAAATATCAAATGCTATGTTTCATTTGTTGCAGTAGCTTGATTTTCAGTAATTCACCAATAGCCTCATTGTGCAACAAAGGGAGCCAGGAGCTGGAGTTTGACATCGGCAAGGGTGCACCCCTGACGATTATCCAGTGAAGCAGGTCTGGGGTTAAATGTGGACCTGCAAATAGAGTGTAACTAACCTCCAATCAGTATAGATGTGGTGTTGGCACTGACTTGGAAATAAGCATAAAGTGCCCTGGGAATTGGAGTTCACTTGCGCCCAGAGGTAGAGTTGACTGGGATATGGAGATGGAGTTGAAGATGATATATAGATGGACATAGCTCTCATCATGGCCCTGGCCTACCCAGGACTCCTAGATCCAATTTCTGTCCCGAAAACCAATGGATTCACATGAGACATGACCATGTGGCAAAAGAATTTGATTAGCACAATAAATCTCATTACTGATATCTAGGCAAGACAGTACAAATCCAGTTTATTCCTTGTGACAAATTAATGGCACCAAACTTAAAGAATCCTTTGTTGATCCAAGTAGCAACTGGAAGAAAAAGTTACATTTAATAAACAAAGTACATATTGGATGCAAAATTGAGTTGTGCACTGCTATGAAGACGGTTTTCATGCACACGATGTGTCTGCTTCCAGTGCGGCCCTTGCAGCATTAGTGAGTTGAAGAGGTTTATGCAGATGCATCCACTGCGCACACCCAAAGATATTGAATGGGTGCTGTCATAATGCCAGTGACCTGAACTGGCTGATGAATAGCCATAATACCAAATTTGGTCAACATATGTTACTCGCTTCTGGAACAACATGTGTTATGGAGCAAGCTGATCTCTTATTGCGCTATTTAAGGGGCTACTCACAAGTTGCAACTGGGGTGCTTTTGACTTAGCTATGCTAAGGCAAGTGATGAGTGGTTGGAGCAATTTAGAGGTTGTTGATGACCATAGAAAGGGAGGGAAAACCAGTTACTAGCATAGGCATGGGCCAGTTGCAGGACAGTTGAACCATAATGTGAGAAAGACATGGTGAGGAGGAGTCAGATTTGGGAAGCTCAATGAGGTTGGAAAGGAATTAAGCCTGTCCATAGGAGGCCTACTAACAAGGGGTGTTCTGGGAGCACCCATCTGCCTGAGCAAGGGCAGTGCCTGAGGAGGCTGTGGTTCACCTAGGAGGCCATGAAGGAGCAGTGCCGCCTCCTTCACACTGACCTATAGCCACAAAGCTCACTGTCGCCCCTAACATATCCCAGTGCATCCTACCGGACAGTAGCAGGCAACATCAGTCACATATTACAGTTTGCCGTCCATAGATACAGCAGGGAGGTCAAAAAGGCACCATCCACCAGCATGGCAGACTTCATCGTTTTCTCTGTCAGAAGGAACACAGGCTGAAAGGGCTTATGAATTTGCCAAGATAGCAGGCTTATTGAAAGGGCAGGGCACTATGCAGCTTACATGGCCCAGCGCATGTCCCACATCACTGGGGAGAAACATTATAACCCCGGGGGCGACCTCTCTCTGAACTTGGAGTTGGTGTGCGACCACACTAAATAATTCATTTTGGTGATTGCCTGCTCTCCTGGCAGGACCCATGATACTTTTATTCTATGTCAATCCGCAATATAGAATTTTTTTTTCGTCGTTCATGGGATGTGGGCATTGCTGGCTAGGCCAGCATTTATTGCCAATCCCTAATTGCCTTTGTTCAGAGGGCAGTTAAGAGCCAACCACATTGCTGTGGGTCTGGAGTCTCATGTAGGCCAGACCAAGTAAGGGCAGCAGATTTCCTTCCCTAAAGGGCGTTAGTAAACCAGTTGCAATTTTACAACAACTGACAATGGTTTCATGGTCATCACCAGACTTTAATTACAGATTTTTTTATTGAATTCAAATTCCACCATCTGCCATGGCGGGATTTGAACCCAGGTCCCCAGAGCATTACCCTGGGTCTCTGGAATACCAGTCAAGTGACAATACCACTATGCCACCAATACCACCATCCCCCATAATTCTCACCCCATTCAAGGTGGAGGCAGCGGATATGGTGAGGAAGGAGCAGGACCATGTCTGTGCTGAAGGCAAGATTGGACTCTCCAAGGAAGCCAGTGAGGATACCTGCAGCCTGCTGTTGTCAGATGTGCCCACAGAGTGAGACATTGCTCTAATAGGATGCTTAGGCATCCACTAAATCTTTCTCTTCTCCAGTTCAGGTACCAGCCAGAAAAGGGGAAGGCCAACGAGGGAGACCAGCAAGCGAACCAGACCCAGTCCCATCTTTGAGGATGATGCCTCAGAAGATGCACCTTCACGGCATACCCCTGCACCCTCCAACAGCACAGAGACATTCATCTCGGTGGGGGTACATTCTAGATTAAACTCAGGGTTACAATCTGGTGAGCACATCACTGGCAACAGCTGCAGAATCTGACACTTGAAGAGCTGTTGGAGACCAGGCCCCTGCTCAGTCCGATGCTGATGACAAGCCTCTGGACTCGGCCATAAGAGACCTGTTGGAGACGCATAGACAGGCAGTGGAACATCAGGCAGAGATGCCAGAGGCCATGCATAGACTGGGCCAAAGGCTGGAGGGATCTAACCAGGCTCTGTCTACTGTCACGGCTCCAGCTTGGAAGCATTTGGCTGCCTCCATGAAAAGGGTGCAGGCCGCCTTGGAGAGCTAGGTCCAACAGAACGCACACTGGCTGCCGGATTTACGCTCGGACCCGCACTCCATCACTCTAGCCATGGGTTTAGTGCAGCAGTGGCTAGGTGAGAAGGGGATGGGGCACTCAATCTCCCTCCAGGTGCCCATTCTCCTCAAGGAGTCAGAGAGGTGCCTTTGCCCACCCACACGGAGGAGAAGCAGCAGCGAGGTACCTCGGTGGTTTCATCCCAGGTCACTCCAAGGGTGCCCTGCTACTCCACCTCCCCATCGCCTCCAGCAGGTCAGGCCAAGGAGTGTGCACCTGCATCTGTATAGGGGACCTTTAGCAGGCCGGGGCCCTCTAGGTTTCAGGCCACGGGAGGACACCCGCCAATGTTCTCACAGTCAACAGGGAACAGCAGGCAGCAGACTGACTCCACCTCAGCTGTGGATGTCAGGGCTGCAGCTTGGCATAGAATAGAAGAAAGATGAAGTAATTTTGAAGGCAATCACTGTATAAATGATTCACACTTCTAAATATATATTTAATTGCGTGGTGTTTAGGTTTGCTGTTTTCTCATTGTGCTGCTAATTGCTGCAATGGTGGGGATTAAAGGGCATCGCACCTGGTTTCTGATTAGACTCTGATGATGTGATTCTACAGTTGCACCATTTATTGTATCACATCATCAGTATCATCACTGAATACCATGATTTGTGTATTTGTGAATGTCCGGCCTAGGCAGGCATCAGCAACCAAGCAGGTATTGCTCACCTGGATCTGAGAATGTCGTCTGTGCAGCGTTTGAGCCGAGTCATTGCATTTCCTGCTGATGTCTGATGTGAGGAGGATGCAAAGAGACCTCGAGGAGAGTTAGAAAGGCTAAGTGAGTGGCCAGAAACATGGCAGATAGAGAATGAGGGTCAAAAGTGTCAGGCTATCCACTATGGTCAGAGGAATAGAAAACCAGTGTCTCTCCTAGGTGTTGAGATAAGGAGAAGTGTGGACGGCCAAATGGACCTGGCTGCCCTTGTTCAAAAGTAACTGTAAACTAAGATGCAGGTGTAGATGACAATAAGGAGGCAACTGGCAAGTTGTCTTGATTGCAAGAGGGATCGAGTGTAGGATTAAAGAGGCCTGGCTGCAGTTGACTACAACTTTGCTGAGACCTCAGCTGGAGTCGTGTCCTGTTCATCTCCTTAGCAAGGGATGGATAGGCCTTCCATCAAGCGATTACAATCAAGGTTCATCAGACTGATTCCAGGGACTTTAGGATTATCCTATGAGGTGAGACTGAGGAGAATGGGCCTGTATTCTTGAGAGGGCAGAGGACTGAGAGACTGTCTAGGTGAAGCGTAAAGACCTTTTCCAGGGCTCTGCAGGAAGGATTTTTTCCATGGATAGATTGTCCAGAACAAGGGGCCATAGTCTCAGAGTAAGAGGTAGATTATCTAGGATTAAGCTGTGTAGGAATTTCCACATTCAGAGGATGGAGTGTGTTTGGAAGTCTCCATCCCATTGGGCAGTGGAGGCTCTGTCATTGAGTATGTCCAACTAGTAGATCGATAGATTTTTAACCAAAGACCAGGGACCCTCGAGAATGTAAACTGTCACATTACGTTGTCCACCACCTGCGCCCTCCGGAGCTAACCCGTGCCTCCCTCCCTCCTTCCCGCACCCTGCCTCCCCGCCCCCCTACCTTGGTCATCTTGAGTTGCCATTAGCACAGGGTTTTCCTGCAGCTCCCGACCTTGCTGAGTTCTCGATGCTATGAGCCTCATGAGTCAGGGAGTAAACCTGCTGCTGTGTGAGCTTCACCATACAGAAGAGAACACAACTAAGCATGACTGACATCCAGTTGACTCCTGTGAACGTTCTAATTTCTGATTGGCAGGGAACTTAGTTTTGAAGGGGAACTTAATTCTATAGAGCTGGCCTTTTAATGAGCATGCATGACATACTAATACATGCAAAAGGGTTTCCTGACACTGTTCATCAGGAAGCATAACCCACCTTTAACCCGCCTTTAAAGTCCCGAGAACTTAGTTGCAAAACTTCATTCCACCGTCAGGAAACTGATTTTTGGCCTTATTAAGTTCTGCCGCCTCCCACTGCTGGCAGGACCAGAATGTCCATTTCAGACTTCCTATCACAAATTCTTCTTGGCCAACATCACGTAATAAAGGTTAACAGCAAATGTCTTCGCTCAACAACTTTATCTTGCAGCACATAAATAATACAAAAAAACAGGACAAATCACCCTTGTGCATCCTCTTCATGCCTGTCCTCCAGGTGACCTTGCCTAACCTCATACTTTTATGCAGAGCTACCCCAGTGGCTGCAGTATGACTGGTGGAAGGCAGCTGATTTTCATTGGCGGAGACTGCACTTGGCCTTGCAGGTTTCCTTGACCAGCTGAGGGCCTTGAAGGACCAACTTTGGACTGCATCACCTTGGTGTGGACTGTAGCAGCCTGGGTTGGCTGGCTGAGATGCAGCAGCAAGGACATTAGCAGAATGGCAGCGGTAGGAGCACAAACATTATCATCCTGCGAGAGGTTTGTGTACAATCACATCACTGCCACTGTAATGGAGTGGTGCCTTAGCAATCCAAGTAATCTAGAGGACAGATTACCAGACTGCCCCGAGAACCTGAAACCTGCACTGTTAGCCTGCAAGCCAACTGTCTGAGTTTCCATTACAGCACTTTACAGTCTCCTGAATGACATTGGCAGCACCAGGTACCCCTGGCTCTGTGGCATTGGACCTGATGATTCTATCAACCATCTCATCGGCCCTGACGGGAAGCAGGCATGGTTTCTCATCTGTTGGGTGTCACCTTCTCCTGCAAGAGAGTGGTGTTACAGACAGGAGAGAGATTAACTGATACAGTCCTGACCTCTCCTCCCACACCCGTCCGTAAAAACAAAGGTGGTTTTGATTTCTGATTTCCCCCTTTATAAGTGGTGGTGTAGTTTCCCCAACCCTTCAGTTTGGAGTGATCCAATCTTCAGTTAATAACTCTACAGCAATCCCGAAATAAGGTAAAATAAGAGGGTTGGTATATGTTGCACACAAGTGCGAGAAGAGATTTCACCATATCCGTCTCCTTTTGCACTCATGCAATAAAGGAGGGATAAGGGAATGAAAGGGGTACAGGGCAAGACCATGTTAAACATATGGTTTCATGTGAGCCCAAAGTCCAGAATGAAAAGTCCAGTGGAGTATTCCTTCAGAGGTCAGCAGGCTGAAACTGCTGCATCCGTCTTTCTGGAAACAAGGACTTCCCCAATGGAAGAGGACAAGTAGGGATGAATTAGTTTTATAAGCCCAGAGATACAGGTGTTCCGATGTCCAGTAGCTCACAGCCCTAGATTAGCCCCAGGCAATGTGACTGGACCGAGCTCTTTCTAGTGCTACCTGTCCAGTGGTAAAATGGTAGACTACCTGAGTTCAGTTCCATATGGAAATATAACAGGTTCTAGCAGCTTGGGGGAGGTCATGTAACATACCTCCCACTTCTTCTCCTCTGTGTTTGACAAAGGATGTATTTTTTCAGGTCTGGAATCTTGAGAGGTTGAATACCTTGAGAGGAGTCAGGGTCCCTTTTGTCCTTGTAGACATACCATCTCCATTGGCTGGAGCTCTGCCTTAGAAATGTAAAGGGTGTTGGTGCATTTCTTTGGATTTTGATTTTCCGCAGTCACAGGAAGCATTAGCACCTCTTTAAAGGTAATGGGGTCCCTATTTATTTCTGAAAGTTAGGAATTCCTCTGGTATAAGCCGTGACTAGTCAGGCATGTCAGGGTAAAGCCTTTGTTCATTTTAAAAATAAAATAATTTAATAAAGTAGTCAGGTTGATGTAAATATATATACATATTCCTTCCTGTCCTCTGGACGGGACAAACCTCCCCTGTTGGAGAAAAATGAAAAAAATTCCATTTCATTTCGTACATTTTTTAATGCGGTCTTATGGAAGGAAGAATAGTAAGTGCAGAAGTGTCCAGGCATTCTCTCATTCATGCTGGCACATCAGACACTCAGCAGGGGAAATGGCAGTTCCCTGCTGCATGGGGAAGTCTCTTTGGTGCTACAGTTCTGACTTCCCTCTGTTGGGGGTCAAACATTCCAACTTCCTGACTAAGTTTCCTTAAAAAGGATCTGGGGGGTTTATAGAGTGGTTAACTCTCAGGGGGGTGAGTGACAGTTAGGCTGCTCTCAGTGATCTGCACGGGAGTGCTGGACATCTCAATCCGTGCGAGCCAGGCCCTGGGATCATGGGGCTGAGTTGCTTTTGTCCAGCTGAGCTTCTGCCCATCGACTTTGGTAAGCTGTGGGCTCAGGCGTTCGGACCCAGGGACTGGGGTTTGGCTGAGGGTCAGGACAGTGGGGTGTTTTAAAGGGACCTTTAACTCTTTAGGGGATTCCAGTTTGGGGTCCGGCTTGGGTGCTAGCACGAGTGCAGAGTTCTTCTGGTGCCTTTGGTTGATAGCAGGTGGGCAGGTGGCCCCTGAACTTGGGCCAGCCTTTCTGGGCTGGGATAACAGGAAGATGGCCTTCAGGCAGGGGCTTCTCCCACATCCATACAAGATATGGCTACAGTGCTGTGGCTTGATTTGTGTGTGGGGGGTGGGGTGGGTGGGGGGGGGATTAATTCTGTGTGGTCCTCTTGCAATTCTGCATGATGGTGGCTGGGCATGGGGAGCATGGGGTCCAATCTGGCTGGGGTCCCTCTGCTGGTCAGTTGCATGATAGGTGGAGTGATGTTTGGGAAATTACTGCTCTCAGGGGGATGGTCAGCTCTTGCTGTACCTCGGTGGCTTATCAACTGGGTGAGGCATCACTCTTTCTAGACCAATTTGGGAACTTGTCTGCTCCATATTTAAATTCGCCACAAGGTAATCAGTGAAATCAATCACTGTTCCCTGGCCGGGGCCTTTGGCTTTGTGGGGGGAGTTCTTTCCCAACATGTTCCATGTTCTCTGGAACACCACAGCCCTCAAGTGGAGGTGCAGCTCCATCTACCCTCCCTGGTGGCTTTTTGACTGGGGGAGGCATGTCCCTCCCTATTTGCTTATTGATTTGGGAACTCCCTTTGTCCCTATTTAAGGCCGGAAAGGAGGTTTCTGCCAGCCATACATCAGGCAAGTCCTTAACCTTTTCCTTTCCAGACTTAATAAGCTATCTTCTTTCAGGCTGTTCGGTTATGTGGAGCACCTCCCTCACCATTTCTTTCCCTGCATTACGACTTCTCTGGTCCCTTTTAACTCAGGGATATTTGGGGAATCTATTGCAGATTCTTGGGGCCTTCTCTGGACCTGTTTAATTCCACTGGCCTGACTTTGGCCTTGCTACCTTCGAGCCACTCTTGCTCGAGGTCTTTGGGTGCTATTCCACCTTCTTGGACCTCTGGACCTTCTCCAGTTTTCTGCCCTCCTGCAGATTTCTGCTGTTTGGTCCTGGCCTCTTTTCTTTTGCTGGCTTGCACCTGGCTGCCAGCCAAACAGTTCCCCAGGAGGAAATCAATTCCTGGTACTGGTAGCTTCGGGACAATTCCTATTGTAACAAGGTCACACTCTAGGTGGGCCTTGTGGAGGGGTACAAACACAGGTCCCCCTCCACCCCACTGCAGGGCTTTGGCCTTCAGGGATGACTCAGGAGTAGGTTAAGGTTTCCCTCTAACATTAAGGACTGGGTGGCCCTTGTGTCCCAGGGCAGTACCACAGACTTGGTCACATTTTGGGCCAGGTATGGGGACACCGTTCCTGAATGGACAAAACTCTGGAAGCTCTCTGGGAGTTTGTCTAGCTCAGGTATGCATCATGCCATGCCATCCAAAGGGTAAGTTTCTATAATGAGAGGCTCTGCTGCACTGTCCATCCTTCGGGGGACTACACATGTGAAGCCCTACTAGGCCAGCTGGCTTGCCTCACAGTCTCCAGCACTCAGACCTGGAATCCCAGAAGGAGAAAATAGTTTGGACTAGTATTCTTATTTCCCAGTTTTTACTGTTTTTTCCTTCTGGGTGGGCCTATTTTGTTGCAATGAGAAAACACCGGCCTCTGGGAATTCTCCTGACAGGATATTGGGAGGGGTGGGGCTGTCTTCTTGCACCCTCTTTTGTGTTTTCTTTTCTTTCCTATTTAGATCACCCTGCTTCTCTTTCCAATACTCATGGAAAGGGTCTGCCTGAGTTTACAGGTCTATGGGTGAGGTTATAGCTGTTTGCTGTGACTGCTGCACCCCTGGCTGAGGATTCTCTGCTCCTCTAGAAGTACTCACAGATTGGAGGGTAGGCAATTCTTGAATTCCTCCAACAGTACTAGCACACACGTGCGTGGGATTTTTAGGGATCGCATCCATCAGTCAAAGGTGATTTGTTTCAGCCGTTCAAACTCAATGTAAGTTTGGATGGACTTCTCATGTGTGTTTTTTTAAATTCGTTCATGGGATATGGGCGTCGCTGGCTGGACCAGCATTTATTGCCCATTCCTAGTTGCCCTTGAGAAGGTGGTGGTGGGCTGCCTTTTTGAACCTCTGCAGTCCATGTGGTGTAGGTACACCCACAATTCTGTTAGAAAGGGAGTTCCAGAATTTTGACCCAGAAGGAACTGTGATATATTTCCAAGTCAGGATGGTGAGTGTCTTGGAGGGGAAATTCCAGGTGTTGGTGCTCCTATCTATCTGCTGCCCTTGTCCTTCTAGATGATAGTGGTCGTGGGTTTGGAAGATGCTGTCGAAAGAGCCTTGGTGAATTCCTGCAGTGCATCTTGTAGATGGTATACACTGCAGCTACCATGCGTTAGTGGTGGAGGGAGTGAATGTTTGTGGATGTGGTGCCAATCAAACAGGCTGCTTTGTCTTGGATGGTGTCAAGCTTCTTGAGTGTTGTGTGAGCTGCACTCATCCAGGCAAGTGCGGAGTATTTAATCAAATCCTGGCTTGTGCTTTGTAGATGGTGGACTAGCTTTGGGAGTCAGAAAGTAAGTTACTCATCGCAGGATTCCCAGCCTCTGACCTACTATTATAGCCACAGTATTTATATGGCTGGTCCAGTTCAGTTTCTGGTCAATGGTAACCTCCAGGATGTTGATAGTGGGGGATTCAGTGATGGTAATGCCAATGTATGTCAAGGGATGATGGTT
This sequence comes from Carcharodon carcharias, assembly GCF_017639515.1. NCBI lineage: Eukaryota > Metazoa > Chordata > Chondrichthyes > Lamniformes > Lamnidae > Carcharodon > Carcharodon carcharias. Next base: position 42,775,335 of record NC_054475.1, on the reverse strand, counting down.
AGATTCTCTCTTGTTGGAGATGGTCATTGCCTGGCACTTGTGTGGTGTGAATGATACTTGCCACTTGTCAGCCCACGGCTGGACATTGTCCAGGTCTTGCTAGATTTGGACATGGACTGCTTCCATCCATTCCTAGTTGCCCTTAAGAAGGTGGTGATGGGCTGCTTTTTGAACCTCTGCAGTCCATGTGGTGTAGGTACACCCGCAGTTCTGTTAGAAAGGGAGGAGTCGTGAATGGTGCTGAACATTGTGCAATCATCAGCGATCATCCCCACTTCTGACCTTATGATAGAAGGAAGGTAATTGATGAAGCAGCTGAAGATGTTTGGGCCGAGGACACTACCCTGAGGAACTTCTACAGTAATGTCCTGGAACTGAGATGATTGACCTCCAACAACATCTTCCTTTGTGCTAGGTATGAATCCAGTCAGTGGAGAATTTTCCCCCGATTCCCACTGATTCTAGTTTTGCTCGGGCTCCTTGATGCCACACTCAGTCAAATGCTGCCTTGATGTCAAGGGCAGTCATTCTCACCTCACCTCAAGAGTTCTGCTCTTTTGTCCATGTTTGAACCAAGGCTATAATGAGGTCAGGAGCCAAGTCGCCCTGCTGGAGCCCAAACTGGGTGTCAGTGAGCAGGTTATTGCTAAGCAAGTGCTGCTTGAAAGCACTGCTGATGACCCCTTCCATTACTTTACTAATGATAGAGATTTGACTGAAAGGATGGCAGTTGACTGGGTTGGATTTGTCCTGCTTTTTCTGTACAGGACATAGCTGGGCAATTTTCCACATAGCCAGATAGATGCCAGTGTTGTAGCTGTACTGGAACAGCTTGGCTAGAGACACAGCAAGTCCTGGAGGACAAGTCTGCAGCATTATTGCTGGAATATTGTCAGGGCCCATAGCCTTTGCAGTATCCAGTGACTTCAGCCATTTCTTGATATCACATGGAATGAATCGAATTGGCTGAAGTCAGGCATCTGTGATGCTGGGGACCTCAGGAGGATGCTTGAGATGGATCATCCACTTGACATTTCTGGCTGAAGGTTGTAGCAAATTCCTTATCATTTGCACTGATGTGCTGGGCTCCCCCATCATTGAGGATGGGGATATTTGTGGAGCCACTTCCTCCAGTGAGTTGTTTAATTATCAACCACTGTTCATGACTGGATGTGGCAGGGCTGCAGAGCTTAGACCTGATCCATTGGTTGTGGGGTCACCTAGCTCTGTCTATCACTTATGCTGTTTGGCACGCAAGTAGTCCTGTGTTATAGCTTCACCAGGTTGACCCTTCATTTTTAGGTATGCCTTTTGCTGTTCCTGGCATGACCTCCTGCACTCTTCAATGAACCAGGGCTGATCCCCTGGCTTGATGGTAATGGTAGAGTGGGTATGCAGAGCCATGAGGTTACAGATTGTGTTCAAGTACAATTCTGCTGCTACTGATGGCCCACAGCGCCTCATGGATGCTCAGCCTTGAGTTGCTAGATCTGTTTGAAATCTATCCCATTTAGCACAGTGGTAGTGCCACACAACACGATGGGGGGTTTCCTTAATGTGAAGACAGAACTCGTCTCCACAATGACTGTACAGTGGTCACTCCTACTGATACTGTCATGGACAGATGCATCTGCTGCAGGCAGCTTGGTGAGGATGAGGTCAAGTATATTTTTCCATCTTGTTGGTTCCCTCACCACCTGCCAAAGACCCAATCTAGCAGCTGTGTCCTTTATGACTCAGCCAGCTCAGTCAGTAGTGGTGCTACTGAGCTACTCTTGATAATGGACATTGAAATCTCCACCCAGAGTACCTTCTGTGCCCTTGCCACCCTCAGTGCTCCCTCCAAGTGGTGTTCAACATGGAGGAGCACTGATTCATCAGCTGATGGAGGATGTTATGTGGTAATCAGTAGGTCTCCTTGCCCATGTTTGACCTGATGCGATGAGACTTCATGGGTTCTGGAGTCAATGTTGAGGACTCCCAGGGCAATGCCTTCCCGACTGTATACCACTGTGCCACCACCTCTGCTGGATCTGTCCTGCCAGTGGGACAGGATTTACCCAGGGATGGTGATGTTGGTGTTGGTGTCTGAGACATTATCTGTAAAATATGATTCCATGAGGATGACTATATTAGGCTGTTGTTTGACACTAGTCCCCAGATGTTAGTAAGAAGGACCTTGCAGGTTCGACAGGGCTGATTTTGCTGTTGTCGTTTCCGGTGCCTAGGTCAATACCAGGTGGTCTGTCCGGTTTCATTCCTTTTTTGAGACTTTGCTGCAGTTTGATACCAACTGAGTGGCATTTTTAAGAGTCAACAACATTGTGTGTCTGGAGTCCAGGTAAGGACAGCAGATTTCCTTCCCTAAAGGACATTAATGAAGCAGATGGGTTTTTAGAACAATTGCCAATATTTTCATGGTCACCATTAGAGTTTTAATTCAAGTTCCACCAACTGCAGTGGTGGGATTTGAATCCTAGTCCCCAGAGCATTACCTTGGGTCTCTGGATCAACATGTCCAGCGACAATACCACCATGCCAGCACCTCCTCCTAATTTCCAGAATTGCGGCAGTATGCCTCTAGGACTAACGCGTAGGCACTTAGTCTGCTCATAATTTAGGGACAGCTCAGGAGGCAGCATGGAATAGATGTCTTGGGCTCTAACTGACAGCTGCCCTTGAATTTAAAATGCCCAGATCTCTGAGGTCCATTTTAGCTGCACTGCTATTTTCTCACAGGTGGTAAAAAATGACTCCACATCAGTCTCTTCAAATTTGGGAAAGAATCTCACAGGGCCTCAGAGAATGGTTCCAGGATAGAGGGACAGGGGATGCTGCCAGGTAGCGGGAGATTTTCTCTTGCAGCGTCTAGTTGTCTGCTCTCTCTCTCTCCCTCTGAGCTGCTCGTTCCATTTCCAATTTTCTTTCCTTCTCCTGAGCTTCCCTCTCTCTCAATCTCTTTCTCTTTCCTGAAATACTAGCTGCAATTTAAGCTCTTCCAGCTTGAAATTGGCTAGGGGAAGAGATTTGGAGTCATGACTGAGTTTTTCCTCTGACTGCTCTACTAGTGACGTCAGATTCAGATGTCCTACCAATGCCAGGATTAATTCGTTCCTTTTGGTTTTGCTGGGCAATTTTAACTGTATCTCCCAAGCTACAGCTTTCGACTGATCTGTGCTAAGGGCTGGTAAATATTCCCTATTTAAATTCTCCTGCTGGACAAACATTTGGGCGTCAAATGTTGCCATTTCCTTAGTGTTAGGACAAGGAATTTGCTGTGGTAAGTTCCTTGTCTTAAAATTAGTTCCAGCCACCGAATTTCCCTCTTTTTGTTTCCAATTGACTCTTTTATCTCTAATTTGGCTAGTCTTTTAACTTGGACTCTGGTCAAATTCAAATTGGATCAACCCCACATGTGAGCTCCCAATTTCTGTTAAGACAGGAGTGGGATTAATTTAAACAGAAAATGATGGAAAAAACATAGCAGGTCTCGCAGCATCTGTGGAGAGAGAAACAGAATTAAAGTTCTGAGTCCGTATGACCCTTCTCCAGAGCTGAAGAGAAGCTCCTCTTCTCTTCAGAATGTCAGTGTGTTTGGATGTGCCTGATCCAGCTAAATAGCTGTAAGTTTGTGAAGGCATGTAGAGGTCCATGCAGGTGAGGTGGTATAAGGATGCTAGCGGTGAATCCTGAATGTCAGGGTGTGCTGCTGTGTGAGTGATGGAGGTGTGGTGCATTGAGCAGTATGAGATATGGGTAGGGTGGTGGGTCTGTCATCTGCAGGTGCATTTGTGCACCTTGACCACCTGTATGAGGTCATTAGCTCTCTTTGGCACTGGTGAGACACTCTGGGCATTAACAGCCTTGCCACCTGCTTCCATTCACTTCTGAGGTTCGTTTGTGAGGGCATTCTGTCCCCTGTTAGAAGCATAGCCTCTTTTCTGGCCTCCACCTGTCTAACCAATGCCTCCAGGGGTGCGACACTTGATGGGGTGTGTCATCCACTGTTCCTCAGTGATCCAAAGTGATTATCCAACAGCCTGCAGTGCCTTGTTGCAGCTTCACTGTCCAATGCCTTTGTAAAAGGATGACTGCCTGGAGCATGCAGTTTGTTCAGAACTCTATTCAGCTCACTGAGGTGCACACAAGTTGCTGGCAGTTCTACAGAGAGCAGTTCAGCATGGGATCTGCTGCAACCATTGAGATGAGTTGGCTGCATTAGTTTTATGTGCTGCCCACTTCATTCAGAACCACATGTTGCAAATCACAGCCGTCTGTCCCAAAAACTGGGCTATCCAGATTCTGGCCCTTCACACCCATAAAAGTCAGTGAAATACAATACTTCATGTATTGAAGTCAAAAGTCAATTGAAATACAGTTTCCTGAAACAATGACTTGTTCTAGGTGCACCATTAGCAATGAGTATCATCACAGATTAAAGATTGACTGATACGGACATTGCTGTGATTGTGATTACTTTTTTGTTTCTTTTCTTTTGCGCCCATTCTTAGTGTACCAGCTGCCATGTAACATGTAACAAAATAAATCGGAGCCATAATGCCAACACTGATCAATTATATATGGGACCCGACACTGATTTGCATTAGCTTGAATCTCAGCTGGAGTGGTTTCAGCGCATCACGCTGCCAGTGATTTAGGATGTGCCTGGGGAATCCAGACAACCCACATATACTTCGTAATCCTTCTCCAATGTAGAACATTTAAGGAGAGCTGTGTCCTCGGGCCCTCTCCAGTTTCACAGTGAGGTTTGAGGAAGAAGGCCGATATGTGCTAGCTACTCTTTCAGTTCCACGGGTAGCATGAGCTGCAAAAACCTCACGTTGCAGCATCTCTCTCTGACCCAGTTTGCCAATGAGCTATAGAGGTAAAAAGAAACTACTGCAAACTGGAAGGGCTTGTAAGTAAAATACAAGTGGTCCTTACTTTATGCTCAGAAAAGGAAAGAGTTTTGGTACTGGTAATATTAATTTTGACTTATTCCTAACATTTCTGCTGAGCAGAGGTTACGTTCTTTATGCTACGTAGAAACTAGAAATAGGAGCAGGACGTGGTCATTCGGCCCTTCGAGCCTGCGCCACCATTCAACGTGATCACAGCTGATCCTCTATCTCAACACTATACTCCTGCACTCTCCCCATACCCTTTGACGCCTTTAGAGTCTAGAAATCTATCTATTTCCTTCTTAAATATATTTAGTGACTTGACCTCCAAAGCTTTTTGTGGTAGAGAATTCCACAGGTTCACCCCAATCTGAGCGAGGAAGTTTCTCCTCATCTCAGTTCTAAGTGGCCTACTCTGTATCCTGAGATTGTGTCCCTTTGTTCTAAACCACCCACCCCAGCCAGAGGAAACGATCATCCCTGCATCCAGCCTGGCCAGCCCTGTCAAAATTTTATATATTTCAATGAAATCCCGTCTCATTCTTCTAAACTCCAGTGAATACAGACCTAGTCAACCTAATCTCTCCTCGTATGACAATCCTGCCATCCCAGGAATCAGTCTGGTGAACCTTCACTGCATTCCCTCTATGGCAAGTATATCCTTTCTTAGGTAAGGAGACCAAAACTGCACACTACTCCAGATGTGGTCTTACCAAGGCCCTCTACAATTGCACTAAGATATCCTTGCTCCTATACACTAGTCCTCTCACAATGAAGATCAACATACAATTTGCCTTCTTAACTGCTTGCTACACCTGCATGCTTGCTTTCAGTGATTGATGTACAAGGACATCCAGGTCCCTTTCTACATCAACATTTTCCAATTCATCACCATTTAAATAATACTCTGCCATTCTGTTTTTCTCTACCGAGGTGCTTAACTTCACACTTCTCCACGTTATACTGCATCTGCCTTGTATTTGCCCACTCACTCAATTGTCTAATTCGCCTTGAAGCCCCTTAACAACCACCCCACTTCTCACATTCACACCAAGTTTTGTGTCCTCAGCAAACTTGGAAATATTACATTTGATTCTCTCATCCAAATCATTGATATATTTTGTGAATAGCTGGGGCACAAACACTGATCCCTGCTGTACCCCACTGGTCACCACCTGCTACTCCAAAAAAGACCCATTTATTCCTACTCTCTGTTTCCTGTCCGCGAACCAATTCTCAATCCATGCTAGTATATTACCCACAATTTCATGTGCTTTAATTTTGCACACTAACCTCTCATGTGGGACTTGATCAAAAGCTTTCTTAAAATCCAAATACAGTACATCCACTGATTCTTCTGTATCTATTCTGCTAGTTATACCCTAAAAAAAGACACCTGTAGATTTGTCAAACATGATTTCCCTTTCATAAATCCAGTAGACTTTGTCTGATCCCATTGATATTTTCTAAGTGTCCTGTTATCACATCCTTTATAATAGATAGTAGCATTTCCCCTACTAATGAGATTAGGTTAACCGGTCTGTAATTTGCTATTTTCTCCTTTTTTAAATAGTGGGTTTACATTTGCCACCCCCAGTCTGTGGGACTGTTCCATAATCTACAGAATTTTGGAAGATGACAACCAACACATCCACATTTCCATGGCCACCTCCATTAGTACCCTGGGATGTAGATGACCAGGCCTTAGGGATTTAGCAGTTTTCAGTCCCATTAATTTCTCCAGCACTATTTTTTTGGTAATACTAATTTTCTTCAATTCCTCCTTCTCACCAGACCCTTGGTTTCCTAGTATTTCTGGGAAGTCATTTGTGTCTTCCTCTGTGAAGACAGAAGAAGTTGTTTAATTACTCTGCCATTTCCTTGTTCTCTATTATAAATCCTCCTGTTTTGGACTGTAATGGATCTACATTTGTCTTCACTAATCTTTCTCTTTTCACATACTTAAAGAAGTTTTTACAGACCGCTTTTATGCTCCTTGCAAGTTTACTCTCATACTCTATTTTTTCCCTTCTTAACCAATCCCTTGGTCCTCCTGAATTGCAAACTGTTCCCAATCCTCAGGCTTGCCACTTTTTATAACAACTTTATGGAGCTCCTCTTTGGGTCTAATACTATCCTTAATTTCTTTTGTTAGCAATGGTTGCGCCTCTCCTGTTGTGTTTTTTGCACCACAAAGGAATGTGTAACATGTTACAATGCATGCATTCATTTCTTAAATATTAACCATTGCTGTCATGCCTTTCTATGAATATCCATGACTATTGTTATTAGGTTGACTTACTCATTTGAGCCCAGTGCTGTGTGCTGAGCTTCCACCCTTGGGCCAGAATTTCATACTCTCTTGCTGGCGGGTTTTTAGGTGGGTTGGGGGAGTGGGGGGGAGTGTGAAATTGAAGGGATGGGATTCGCTGGGTTCCCGCCCACTCCAACCACACAGTAATTTTACGCTGGTGTGGGCAAGGCCTTGGACGGGAAGCCTGGCCTTGTCCCAGTTGTGCCCCTTACTTGGCCAATTAATGGCCACTTAAGGGCCGTTTTCCACCTAGCCTCAATTTCTAGGCTTGCAGGCTGATTTACCTGGTGTAGAGGAAGACTGAGAAAGACTGGTTCTAGATCTTAGGTGTTAAGGGGATAGGAAGGTGCCTCCATCAGAAGCCCTCTTGTGACTGTGGACGCCCCCTACCATCTTTTTCTTCCACCTTTTCTACCACCTACTTCCTGTGCTCAGATATGGTAAGAAGAGAAAGAATCATCTTCGAGGTTTTTTGTTCTTCCCCACTTAAGGTCCAGTGGCCGCTAGGACCAACCTCCCCTCCTGGCCTTTACCATGACACCTCGATTGCCCCCTTTTTGCCTCCACTGCCTTAGGCCTTCCCTAAATCCCTTGCCCTGGGACCCCTTAAACCTACCTTGTCCTCCAGTTCCAGGACTTAGGCTCAGGCATGTTGATGTACTTCCTCTTCAGTCCACTGCAGCTCTTGTTGCTGCAGGGAATGGAGACCTGCCAGCCAATCAGATTGGCTGGCAGCCCTCTAAGGCGGAACTTCCTCCTGGGTGAGGGGCGGAAGTCTTTTCTGCAACCACTTATTGTTCATTCGAGTGTGAAATGACTGCAGGGCACTCAGAGACAGCGGGGCTTCGGATGGTGGGAAGAGAGACCCTGCTACCTGAAAAATTCAGACCTTGGTGGTGGTGGGTAGCTGGTTGTGTTGACAAGACTACAGTCAAATCACTAAACAGGAAAGGCATTCGGGTGATAGCCTACCCACTTCCTGTGGTCAGATATGGTGAAAAGAGAAAGAATCATCTTCAAAATTTTTTGTTCTTCGAAGGTCAGTCATCCCAGTTAGATCTGGGAAGGAGCTCAGCCTTCAGCCTGATGAAGCGCAACTCACTTATCTCGTGTAAAACAGAAAATGCTGGCAATATTCAACAAGTCAGGAATCTGTGGAGAGAGAATCAGAGTTGACCATCTCTCCATCTCCCTCTTCTCCTTTGAACCCTCCATAAAACCCTACTCTTGGTCACCGCTCCTAATTTCTCATTCTTTGGATCAGCGCTTTTTGTTTGAATAAATGTCTGTAAAACATTCTGATGTATTTTTACATTATAGGAGCATTACAAATACAATTCCTTGGAAGAAATGAGAGAAAATGTACTTTATATGAACCAACCAGGGAACAGTTTAGTTTAGACCTGGTCATATGTAATGAGACAGGATTAATTAATGACCTCATAGTAAAAGATCTTCTAGATAGGAGTGATCTTAACATGATAAAATTTCACATTCAGCTTCAGGGTGAGAAATATGGATCTAAAACTAATGTTTTGAATTTAAATAATGGCAAATACAAGGCTATGAAGACTGAATAGGCCAAAATGTACCGGGAAAATAAGTTAAAAGATAAAATGCTAGAGAAGTAGTAATATTGGACATTTAAGGAGATATTTCATATCTCCGCAAAGATATAATCCATGAGAGAGAAAGACTGTATGAGAAACATATAACAAGCAGGGTGGATAAAGGGAAACCAGTAGATAGATGTAGTGTAATTGGTTTTCCGAAAGGCATTTTATAAGGTGTAACATAAAAGGTTCCTACACAAGGTAAGAGCTCATGCTATTGGGAGTGATTTAGCATAGATAAAGGGTTGGCTGACAAGGAAAGATTGAAAATAAATGGGTTATTTTCAGGTTGGCAATCTAACTGGTGAAATGCCACAGGGATCAGTGTTGAAGCCTCAACTATTTCCAATCTATATTAATGACTTGGATGAAGGAACAGACTGTATTGTAGCCAAATTTGTTGACTATACAAAGATAGGTAGGAAAGCAAGTTGTAAGGAAGATGCAAAGAGTCTGCAAAGGGATATGGACAGGCTAAGAGAGTGGGCAAAAATTTGGCAGATGTAGTATAATGTGGGAAACTGTGAAGTTGTCCACTTTGGCAGGAAGCATAGAATAGCACAATATTATTTAAATGGAGAGAGACTGCAGAATGTTGCAGCACAGACAGATTTGGGTGTTTTTGTACATCAGGGGTGGGGAATCCCCGGCCTGGGGGCTGGATCTGGCCCATTACACTTTTTCATACAGCCCACAGGGAGGTTTCAAAATCGTAGCCCCCCCACCCCCACCATGTGCTGCATTCTGGATCAGCCACAGCTTGAGCCTTAGCTGCAGTTACCAGAGGTCCAGGCTGTTGGGAAAAATCGAGACCTGAGATCCAGGAGCAGGAGCACAGGGCAGGGACAGCAAGCTGCTGGCTGCCGATTGGGTGCTGAAGTGTGAGTAGCCCAGGAAGGTGGCGAAAGGGAGCAGGATACCTGCTACAGCTGAGGCTCGTTTCCTGCCCTCCACTACCCCCTTCCCCTCCCAACTCCATTGGTGTCCCAGGACAGGTGCTTAGCCCCTGCAGACTGAGGAAGAGGTCCAGGCTCCAGGCTCCAGGCCCAGGTGTAGCCTCAGACTAGGAGTTGGCCAGAGCCTTGGGTTATTGAGTCACTGCCCTGGGCTGGCTTGGGGGTGAGACAGGATGAGAAAGGAGAGGGAGAGAGACAGAGTGGAAAAGAGAGAAACCCACAGACAAAGTGGGAAAGGAGAGGGAGAGAGAATGGGAAAGGAAAGCAAGCAAAAATTGAGCTGAATTTCAAGAGTGTTGTGATTGAGAAATAGAAAGAAAAGCAAACTCAGCTGTCACATTAAAGCAGTGAATGTTTCTGTATTCTCTCTTAAAAGAAATAAATTAAGTTGTATTTTATGGATGTGTGGCCTGTGACTTATTTTGTCTACGTGTGTGGCCCTCAATAAGAAAAAGGTTCCCCACCCCTGTAGTACATGAATCACAAAAGGTTAGCGTGTAGGTTCAGCAAGTAATTAGGAAGGCAAATGGAATATTGGCCTTTATTGCAAGAATGATGGAGTATAAAAGTAGGGAAGTCTTGCTACAGCTGTCCAGGGAGTTGGTGAGATGGGACCTAGACTACTGTGTACAGTTTGGTTACCTTACTCAAGGATGGATATACTTGCATTGGGCGCAGTTCAGAGAAGGTTCAATCAATGGATTCCTAGAATGAAGGGGTTGTCTAATGAGGAAAGGTTGAGCAGATTGAGCCTAAACTCATTAGAGTTTTAGAAGAATGAGCGGTGATCTTATTGAAATATATAGGATTCTGAGGGGGCTTGACAGGGTGGATGATTGGAGGATGTTTCCCTCATGGGGGAATCCAGAACTCAGGGGTGCATTTTCAAACTAAGGGTCTCCCATTTAAAATGGCGATGAGGAAGAATTTCTTCTCTCAGAGTGTTGTTAGTCTTTGGAATTCTCTTCCCCAGAGAACAGTGGAGCTTGGGTCATTAAATATGTTCAAGGCTGTTAGACAGGTTTATAATCTACAAGAGAGTCAAGGGTTATGGGGGGACAGGCAGGAAAGTGGAGATAAAGCCACAATCAGATCAGCTATGATCTTATAGGATGGCAGAGCAAACTCAATGGCTTAAATGGCCTACTCCTGCTCCTTTTTATGATTTTATGAGTTGTTTTCAAGAGCGATCTATAATGATCACAAAACATCAATATGCATTATAATTATAGAGCTTTTACCCGCTCCCCCAAAATAACACAACACGTCAACATATTTTTATTTATAAAGAAAACAGCACGTGCTAAAGAAAACTGAAAATGCCTGAAATACAGCAGCTCATTACAGTATAAATTTCGTCATATTTTTACTTCTCTTTAGCTATGAAGAAGAGTTATAAAGACTCGAAATGTTAGCTCTCCACAGATGCTGTTAGACCTGCTGAGTTTTTCCAGCACTTTTTTGTTTCAGGTTTCCAGCATTCGCAGTATTTTGTTTTTAACTCATACTTATATGTGCCCCTCACATTATAAAACATCCATGGTGCTTCCCTAGAGAGTTATAAAGCAAAATTTGACACCATACGACATAAATAGATATTAGGGCAGATGGCCAATTGGTCATGGAGTTAAGTGTGAAGGTGCGCCTTAAAGGAGGAGAGAGAGGTAGAGAAATTTAGGGAGGGAGTTTCAGAGCTCAGAGCCAGAGAAGTCAAAATCTGGAACGCTCAATGGGCCAGAATTAGAGGAATGCAGATATCTCGGGAGGGTCTTGAAAAAATTACAGAGATATGGAAGGGTGAGGCCATGGAGGGTTTGAAAATAAGGTTGAGAATTTTAAAATGGACGCACTAATTAACCAGGAGCTGATGTAGGTTAGCGAGCACAGGCCTGAGTGATGAATGGGACTTGGAGCGAGTTAGGACATTGGCACAGCAGATCCATCAAAACTCTTCAAATGAGAAACAAGGGGGTGATTCAGTGTAGCCTTGTTTCCACCTGGAATCTAGTGTATCCTTTTTCTGCCAAAATGGCCTAAATTGCAGAGACAGGTTTCACTACAAGGGATTTTCACAGAAACAAACTGGTCCTATGTAAATTCATAAGGAGGCCTCAGCCTCTGTCCTCCTCCAGTTCCCATGATCTTGGGTCAGCTAACTAACTAACACATGCTTCTGTGACATTGGAGCAACAGCTGCTGCCACACCTACCACCGAACTAGCTTTGATAGAGGTTAAAGGGCTGGTGTCACCAATTTCACAGTTTTCCGCCACCACAGTTATTGGAAAAGTTGGATAGAGTTTGCATTTCATCACATCCTCTGTCATACTTCTTTCCAAAATCTTAGCAGTATGAGGAATATTCAATCATTTTTTGCAGAAGCACATAATCTTACAATTTGCTTCTCTGCGATATGCCTCTTTTGCTAGTTTGCATTAAAAAAAATGGGTAGGTGTGTCTTGGGATGCTATTTTTGTCCATGGGATTGCATCCTTGTCTGTGTTTCAGTGTTTTACAGGTGAGGCTACATTTAGCATATTGAGCCCAGTTATAGTTTCCGTACATGTTGTCTGATAGTGGCCTTAGAAGAGGTCCAGTGGAGAACTGTGAGAATGATTCCTAACCCAGAAGAAAAAATATAGTTCGGACTAGTACTCTTATTCCCCAGTATTTACTGGTGTTTCATTTTAAGGTACACAAAACCAATTTTGACCAATATCTTATTTCCCAGTTTTTACTGTTTTTTTCCTTCTGGGAACATAAAGGACCTCAGCTATTCAGGCTCGAAGGCCTTGGTCTATTTACTTCAGGACAGCGTAGACTTGTAAGTGACCTAATGGAGGTCTATTAAATAAGAGGGGAGGGGAAAGGTTGGTTGGAGGGAAGAAATGTTTAGTCATGTTGCTCTGGCCATCATGGTGTGGGCTAGGCATTATGAGCCAGTTGATCTGATGATCAATTTTTCTTCTATGTTACAGGGTAAAGCATTGTGTGCTTTATGAAGGGAAGACTGCCACTTTAAAATGTGTTGTTTATTTTGATGTCAAAAATAACACTGGATTCAATATTATCATTTTCTTCTGTATTGTCAGGATGTGCCTCCCCACCCCACCACCCCCTGACAGGTTGGCTGAAGTGGAAGTTTACAGGGCTCCATGGGACGCCTCCATAAACAGATTTCAATAGGACTGGAACATAGGTTTTTTTAATATAGAAGAACTCTGTGGGTAAGTATCAAGCTGTGATTGAATTCACCCCTCCAGTTACCTTTTCCAGTAACAACATTAATAAGCAAGGTTTAAAACTATAAAAATAATCACACCATCAGTAGGAGCTAGATACATGCAGAGAAAACAAATGGAATTCAGAAGTTAAGTTCCAGGCACCACCGTGGGATTTAGAGGGTTGTGATAGCTAAAGGTCGCTGCTATTATTTCCATGCTGTTACTTTTAAACTGATCGCTATGTAATTGTGATCATTAACAGAATACAACAGGCCTAATCTCAAGTCACAATGTACCTCATGCTTTATTATTTCTTGTGCACTCCAAATGACAGTGAGATTTTGCTCATTGAGAAGAGGCCTATAAACTCTTAATACTGCACTGGATCTCCTTTTCTATACATTGCATAACCAAGATGAGGGCCAAGACCCATTGCAGTGACAACATCAAGGGAGCAGAGAAAAATCTGAGGTAAACTAGGGCATAGTGATTACTGCAGACTGAGATTTGGCTTTAAAAGTCTTGTCAGAGGAGATAAAGACTAGAGTTAGGAAAGGAATTTCCAGGGCCTGTTAAACAACGTGTTAGATTTGGAAATTAATCTTAGTTTTACCATGGGGCATTTCGAGAGTCTGCACTTTTAGCATTCTAAATATGCAGAGAGCTGTTATTAAAAGCAGTAATAAAATGGAATTGAACTGAAATCTGAATTTGACTTTTCACAGGTTCCAGTGTTTGATCAAACAGATTTTAAATTTAGTCAATTTGGGTAGACATGTGATGTTGGAAATTATTGAGACCTCTCTGGCACACCCTCACTGAAACAACATACACTGTGTGGCAGCCATAAACTAAAGGAGCGAATGTAGGGATCAATTAACAGTCAATTAAAGAGGCGTTATGCAGGTCTCAACATGTGCCACTGCAAGTATTTGGGCCTCATTCCATAAAGTGATCTGAGCAGAGCTATCTAAAGCCTTGTAGAAGGAAAGATAGCAGCAGCACAATAACAATGTAATTTACAGCAATTTGCAGTGCTGTGGATAGGTATAGAAGAACTTGATGCGCACAGTCTGATATTTGTTTTAATTAAGTTTTTGTTTTTTTAGGGGTGGGCTGCTCTCTACCCTTTCAATTTGTTATGGATTCCAGTAATGAGCCAAATCATTTAAACCGTTTCCCTCAATAATGTAACGTTTGAAATATTTTATCACAATAACTTTATTGTAAAAAGCAAAATAATTTAGCAAAAAATCCAAGTAACAAACTCACTCAAAACAAATGAATAGTAAAAAGGAGAAATGTATATTTACAACAGTAATTTCAGACTCTTTAGTTACAAAAGCACACATTGGTCATAAAGCTCTATAAAAAGGATTGGCCATTTTAAACAGGTTTAAGAATTAGGAATGATTTTTTTTCTAATAAAGCAACCCTTTTGAGTCAACAAACCTTCTGCACAACACACATCAAAAATGTATAAAAATAAAAAAGCTTCCTATTATAAAAAGACAATGGAGCAAATGCTATCGATCAGTTTGGGGTGTTGTCCTCCAAGAAGCTATTTGGTGAATCCTCTGGTGTGATACTGTCTACTATGGAGGAGAGAGAACACAAGCTGGTACTTCCAGATGACTGGACCTTATTCACAGATAGCAGGTGATCTAAAAAAACAACATAGGTAATGAATTTGAGTCACATTTGTTGATTAACAATCTGAAGTGTTACATCATGGAAACATTAGTGTTTGAATTCTGACAATTGGAATGGGAGAATAAGAGATGCACTGGAGCTTGTGCCATTATTGCCTGTTGGAAAGTAACCATTTCCTTCTCAAGAAACACAGCCAGACATGGGACAAATGATGTAACTATAGAAGTCAGAAATTCTGTTCATACCCTGGCTGAAGACATGTCTTCTTAGTTTGAAGCTTAAAACCTAGCAATGAATCTTTATCAATTCCAGTGATAATTGTTATGACAGACTGGGCTGCATTATCCCTGCTCTCTCTCCTTGGCCTTGGTACTGTTGATCCCCCCATCTTCCCTCTACTGCCTTTCTGCTGTGGTCTACCTCTGTGACATTACCCTTTTGTGATTACATTAGTGCAGATTATAACATAGTCAATGCATCTCTAGCTATGGCTTTTCTTCCCATTCTTAATATTCCATCCTTGGACTCCACTTATTCTTCAACTATATGCTGCCTGTCAGCACTGTTATCCATCAGCATGTCTCAACTTCCATCCAGGTGTAGCCCTCCAATATCATCCTCAACTGCTACTGTGCTGCCTGTTTGCCTGGCTGAAAGTTCCTTCAGCTCAACATTGGGAAAAGCAAAGTTGTCCTCTATCTGTTTCCTGACTGCTTCCTCTGTCTGAGTCTGATAGTGCTGGTCACAACATGCTATATTCACACTAGTTGCATTTCAAATATCATATCCAGTTCTTCAAGAGAGTTTTTTTCACCACCAGTATTGTTCACCTCATGCTCAATTCCCCTGATGGCTCCTCCACACTTTAATCACCTGTAGTCTCAACGTTTGCATCCTACTAATAATTCACCTCCCAAACTCCAGCCTGCACAAACTAACTTATCCAATACTTTACTAGCCACGTCCTATCCCATACTACATTCTGTTTGCTATTGTCCTTCACTGGATCCCCCTCCCTCAGCACATTGCTTTTGATATCTTTGCCCTCATTTACAAATTGATTAAATGCCTAACTTCAGCCTTATTCTGCAAGCTCCTTCAGCCCAAATACCCAGTTCTCACCTTCAGTTTTTCTGACCTTGGTTTACCGCGGCTTTCCTTTTCTCCTGTTCCATCAATGGTAGTGCTTCAGTCATTTGTGTCCTCAACTCAGGAAATGTCTTCCTAAAACATTCCACTTCACTACATCTCTTAGCAGATTTGAATTTCTGCTTAAAAGCTATCCATTTCACCAGACCATTGTTCTTCTCCTGATTTTACTCTCCAGTATTCAATTTTTCCCCTTGCAAACTGCCTTGGGAGACTTCATTATGTTAAAGGCAAATCAAGTTGTGTGACTCAGATACATTGTACTTCAGGCCTGAGAACCAACTTATGGGTCTTTCATTTGGAGCCCCTTGAGAAGATTAATTTTACTGGTTCGGAGCTGGTGATTGTGCGGGGAATGATATCTGGTGGTGGTGTGGCTCACTTCCTAGTCTACTAAAGCCTGCTTGCTGGTGGGCTGGTCAAAGAAAGCTGATGAAATCTATGCAGGCAGTGATAAGCTGGTCTGTGCTTTCTCCCTGGCTGACCAAAATGGTGTGGGCACTCTAGAACAATTCTGTTGCTGTCTTTACGCATAGTTTTTATGCAATGTGAAATTTTGCCCTCTTTTAAGAGGAGCTATTATTTGAAAGGTGGATGTAATGCGTGAAGAATTAAAAGCACAACATTACAACGCATTAGACAAGATAATGAGATGATGGGCCATTGGCTAGAAATGTACCTCCTAGGACCCAAACTAGCTCCAACTGCAGAAGTGCACATTCTATTTCCACTTCACTGATTTATTAAGGGAATCTGAATTAACAGAATAATTCAAAATATGGAGATGGGTCTTTTGTTTCTACATCAGAGGTGGCCCATAATGTTGTCAAAGGTGATATGGTTCCTCACTGGAAATAAAAAGAGTTTCCCACCAATCTATTTATGGACTGTACCTACCCCTGGGATTGTTGTACGGGGTGTTGCAGTGATCAGAGGAGCTGCTCCACTCGGGGCTGCAGGAGGCACTGTTTGATCCACACTCGCTGGGTACGCCGACCTACAATTGCAGTAATGGAAAAATGACCAGGGGTGGATGGCATTTATAGACTATTTATAGCAAAAGTCAAACTGCCTTCGGATCTACAGTCTTCTGAACTTGTAGAGTGACAATATTTCAAGTTTATTGTTTTCTTTCAACAGCTGTTTTAAACCCTACTCAAAACCCCCGTTCCCTGTGTGAAGCTGTGATCAAATCAAATGTTTCACATGTGAAATGGTGAAATACTGACCCCTTTCCACTGGTGAATCTGTCAAAATTTGTTTAGCGTCCATTTACAGGTATTATTATGTTTCGATCAACTTCTTTCAGTAAAATTGCATAATTGATGTACTTCATTGGCTATAAAGCGCTTTGGGGCGTCCTGAGGTGATGAAAGGCGCTACAGAAATGTAATTCTTTCTTTGTCCGTCCCACGAGACAAAGCCGTCACTTCAAGCTTTTAAAATGAGTGTTTTCGTCCCGCTGTCGTTTTAAAATATTTGAACTCTTTAGAGTGAATACTTAAAATTCAAACTCGACTAAAACCCGTCTAGTCTTCCGGATATCTACACAAGACTATTTTGATATCAATGCCATTTTTAAATAGAGCAGTGATAAGGTAAATGGGGTCTGAGTGGATTACAGTTAGGGACTGCAGAGACCAGACCTTGCTGAACTTTCTGAGCAGGATTCCCCACATTGCAGCAGTGGCAAGGCTAAAAAAAAAGTTAACTGGTTACAAAGCGCTTTGGGACGTTCTGAGGCGGTGAAAGGCGCTCTATACACTTTCTTTCTAACCTTCGAAAATAAGGTTTACTAGACTGTAGAACAAAAAGGCCAACAAGAGGCTAGCTTTTCTTTAAAACAAAAACAGTTTACAATCCTGGAGATGGTGCCAGAGCAAAGCTGGGTGATGAACTCCATCCACTCATCCCAAACTATTGACCAGTGTCCAGCCCATCAACTGGTGGGTTTGCTCTGGGCAGGTCTCCAGGGTTGTCAGGTTGGCTATGCTGGTTCTTGTGGTATCTAGACTGGACTGTTTGGTCCATCCCTTCTGCTGTGTGCGGGATACTTGCCGCTTGGCGTGTGCTGCTGCCACTGTAGTGCAGTTTGTCCTGCTGGTTCAAGGTGCTGAGCAGAGCTTGGAGTCTTTCGATGTACTGGATGGCGCTGCGGAGGATCTCCACCTTGGGCAGTCTCTGGTTGGGGTTCAGCAAAGTGCTGCGCTTCAGAGCCTCGAAAGCTTCGTTCACTTTCTTCAGCCTCCTCTTTTCCCTCAGGGTAGCCGCCTTCCTCCTGTCCAAGGTCACTGATTTCCTCTTGCAGGTTTTGCACGCCCACAGCAAGCACTGGCCGGGGCAGCCCTGTTGCTGCTGCTGCTGTTGTTGCTGTTGGATCTCCGAGACCGGGTACACGTGCTCCTCCAAGCCGGCTTCCAGTGATCTGCCATCGGTGCACAAACCAGTCCCCAGCCGCTCCTGGTATACGGGCTGCTCAAACCCTTGCAAACGGGAGGGGAACACACTTTCGTTGTCGAAAAAGCGTTGGTCTGTAAAGTAATAAGGGTTGGTTTCGAAGAGCTCCATTATCAATGGGGCTTTTTAGTCTCAAGTTATCTCAAGCACCAACTGCAGAAGAGTATGTCGACGCCAACTGTTAGGTGGCATTTAAAGTCTCCGCTGGCATGAAATCACTGAGATATATATAGAAAGCGCAGAAATTCTATCCAACCCTTTAGCTGTCGTCGTGCATCAGAACTTCAGCCTGATTTCACCTATTCCCTGGAGTGCGGCGGCGAATTGACTGAAAAGTTATGACCCGAATGATTTTTAAAACAAGTCTTCGTTTTCGAACACAACTATGCTGATGTCAAAGTTGGAAACTCGCTGTGCTTTCTTTCGTGGTCAATAATATAACAAATCTGTTCAGGGTTTCTTAAAGTCTCCACACGGACGAATTAATGTTCTTCCTGAATGATAGTGGGAGCAGCTCCTGTTTAGATTTGGAACCAGCTGGAGGATCAGGTGGGAGCCTCAAGCCCCATTGTTTTGGTTCAATGTGAAAATATTTAACTCCCAGGGATAATAATACAGACAATGTTTATTTACTAGAGAAAAATTGGCATTTATCGCTTCAACTTCCTTTTAGATATAATTTTCAGTATACTTGGCCCAGTGTAACTAATATCACTGTTTTACAATTCCCCCCATTATGAACTTGTTGGAGATGGATTTTGGAACATCCACACACTTGGGGCAATGCAAGGGGTAACTGAATGGAATAGTTTCGAGCCGGCGCGGTGATGTTTGAAGTGCTCTCAATGCTGATGCACTCTGAATATTTTGGACACACACGTGTGTTTCTGGACACGGGTAGCGAAAGGTCATTTCGAACCTGTTTTCACTTTCACCAGCAGCCTTCACACCTTGTAAACTTTCACAGAAAGCCCGCAAGTATTCCGGAGTTAGCATCGAATTTCGACATTACTACCGTGCCCAGGATAGTCTTCATACGCACCAATCAAAAACTACTTTGTTTTTTCAAACCCTTTGCGATTCATTCCCTGCCTGAGCATTAGATCCTGTGATGTCTGGTGTCAAGTTAAACAGTGATGGATGATGGCGAATGTTAAAATAACACAAAGCCTCCATTGTGCCGATTATTAATGATGAACGTGTTGGAATCAGTCAGCGTCAGTCCCTGCCAACAGAGTGTTCCCTATTGCTGGGGCTTTGAGCAGGCGCTGCCCTTAATACACTTACACCATCTGACAACACTAAATGTCTACACGCAGCACAGGGGCAGGCTTCACAACATCACATTCCGAAAAGTTTTAGTGAAATCTATTTTTTCCAGTTGTGCCTTACACACTATTGTGTTTGCCTATACAACAAGAGTCAGTGTCCTTGGAAGTCATTTATTGAACATTCAGTAAAGTTACTGCGAATGCAAGGTTTTACAATGAGCTGGTTGTGATTTTGAAACATCTTAAAATACTTTAGACTTAGTCTCCACTCTGCAGTCAACTCAAATCTTTTAAGCCACGTTTGGCTTTAAGTTCGTTTTAATGGGCAAACTGGGCAGCCTATGTTTCTGATACCTGATAATAGTAAGAAATGAAAATACCTAGCAGACGGCACATTTAAAAGCAAAAGAAGCGTTTGAGGGGAAGCTCGATAAATATATCAGGAAGAAAAGATATGTTAATTGGGTGAGATGAGGTAAATTGGGCAGAGGCACATGGGGAGTAAGCACTACACAGTTAGCTGAATGGCTCGTATTGTGCTGTGCATTTTATGCCATTCTATGTCATTTTTCCAGAACTAAACTATATTAAACAGAAACTAGAACCCTATTGAGAGTGAAGATTTTAAAGGCATCTTTTTGGGGTCACTTTGGTAAGCCATGTCACTTTGTTTCCAAAGGCAGTGCAATAATTTACAATCTTGTTGACGCCTAGCATTGCATCACTAAATAACATCAGGACCAGGGTAGTGAATATCTGTCCTATCTCTTGATCTTTCCCAAAAAACACAAGCTAAGCCTCTTCATTTCAAAAATCATTTAGAAAAATACTTTAATCCTAGCGATCTGTCTTTCCTTATTCCAGAATATTTTTCCCATTCTGATTGTAATTACTATTGAACATTTGTGACAGATTTTGTCCTTACTACTGATTTGTTTTTCTTCTCAGTAGGATTATTATTTTCCTAATGATTGAAAGACTGACAAGTGCCCAGTGGTTTACACAGCAGGGGTTTGAAGGAAGTAGGTGAAGAAATTGCCTTGGCCATAATCTTGCAAAACTCTCTAGATCTACAAATTGTCCTTTTAGCATA
This sequence comes from Carcharodon carcharias, assembly GCF_017639515.1. Lineage (NCBI taxonomy): Eukaryota > Metazoa > Chordata > Chondrichthyes > Lamniformes > Lamnidae > Carcharodon > Carcharodon carcharias. Next base: position 42,754,705 of record NC_054475.1, on the reverse strand, counting down.
GAAAATGGCAAATGTAATGAAATTATTTAAGAAAAATGTGAGAGAAAAATAAAACAGGAACTTATAGAAAAGTTAGTCCAACATCTGTAATGGGGAAGTTATTGGAATCGATCATTATGGACAGATGTACTGAGCACTTGAAGGAATTTGATCTAATTAGAGAGTCAACATGGATTTATAAATGGTGGGCCAGATCCAACAAACCTAATAGAATTTATTTATGAAATTACTAAAGTAATAGACAAGGAAATACCTAAAGATGTGAATTATATGAACTTCTAGACAGTATTCAGTAATATTCCACATAAGAGACTCTTAACTAACATTAAAGCTCATTGAATTGAAAGCAAATTATTGACCTGGTTCAGAGATTGACTAGTTGGTAGAAGGCAGTGTAGAGATAATGGTTATGTACTCACATTGGAAGGAAATGACTAATGGTGTCACAAAAGTATCTGTGCTGGGAGCTCAACTGTTCAATGTATTTATTAATGACTTCGATAACACAACAGAGAACATGCATCGAAGTTTGCCAATGACACAAAGATTGGTGGTATAGTAAGTAATGCACATGGGAGCATAAAATTACAGAGACATCGATAGATTAATTAAATGTGCAAAATTATTATAGATGGATTTCAATGCAGGTAAAAGTTAGTTCATCCGTTTTGGACCAAAAGACGTCATAGATATATATTTTATAAAACTATGCGAAAGCTAGAGACTGTGAAGATTCAATGAGATTTAGGGACCCATGTACACATCATTAAAATGTAATAGTCAGGTACAAAAAGAAATTTAAAGAAAGCTAATAATCTTTGTGTAACACGAAGAGGAGAAATTTTGACAATAGTTGTATAAAGCTGTGGTTAGTAGACCACATCCAGAGTACTGTTTACAGTTCTGGACATCTGAGCTTACAAATTATATTTTGACTTTGGAAGGAGTTCCCCAGAATGGGCAGGATTTTTCATATGGTGGGTGGGCTCGGCGGGAGCAGGCGAGGGTGGTCGTGGAACTGATCACCACCAGCGATCAGCTCTGCGCCACCATTTTACGTGGGCAGGCCAATTAAGGCAATAATATGCAGCTGGTAGCATTCAGCGCTAACTGTGTAGATGAGGGGGTGGAGGGAGAGTTGGGGCCAGTGCTCTTTCGTCCGCATCTTGAAAGAGTGTTTCAATCACCCTGAGGCACGGAGCTGCCTCAGGGAGATTGAATTGATATTAAAATTATTAAATAAAAAGTTTATAAATTTATTTAAACATGTCTCCTCATGTGACTGTGTCATATGAGATGGGACATGTTTTTATGTGTATGAGAAAAATTTTATTTATTGAGTAAAAGCTTTAAGAAACCTCATCCCGCTCGTGGATAAGGTTTTCTAAAAAAAATGAAGGCCCCTTTGACTTTTCGCCTGCCTGCCAACTGTAAGGTTGGACGGGCAGCGTTAACAAGTACTTTAATTAATTTCTTAATGGCCTTAATAGGCTGTTTACATATCGGTGGGCCCACAGCCGACTCCGGTGCCCGCCCGCCGAATGAAATATCGTGGGACTGCACGATGACACCGGGACACACGCCCGACCTCATCATGTGTCATTTACGCATTGGTGTGTTGGGCCCGCCCCTGCATGCCGGCTGAAAAATTCTGCCTAATGTTACCAGATCTCCAAGGTTTAGATTGCAAGGAGAGATTTCATAAACTAACCTTGTCTTCCTTGGAATACAGAAGGTTGAGAGGTGAATTGATTAAGATTTCTGAAGAAGAGTCAAACGGACTCAAAATGTTAATGCTGTTTCTCTCACCAGTGTCACCAAGTCACCAGTGGAATTGAAAACACACCAGACCTTTCCATTTGAATTTTCTTCATTACTCATTATAAATACTTATTATAAAATTCAGTTTGTCCAATTCCATATTTATCCAGATCAGGATTTTTGTCCAGCCTCAATTTTCGCTTCTGGGATTATTCTCTGAAAATTACACTGAAAGCTGAATATAACTGGAAAGTGAAAATGACAGGTTAATGGTGGCAAAGCATAATCTGATGTATTTCTGTTCCTTAAAGTCTTGCTAATATTGGGTGCCAGAAACAACTTTATACAGCTGATATCCAGTGTTGCTGATGTGTCATTGTAGAGAACTTAATGATTAAAGAGGCATCTTAGATAATGGTTATCAAGGGAGTTTAACAAGTTTTTTAAAAATCTGCTGTCGATACTATTGATCATCCCATATTGCAGCAGACACCATTCCCACCGTCAGCCCAAGTAAAGCTGAGAGGTCACCATGTTCATGCTTTTAGCTTTTTCAATCACAGATGCTGGCATCACTAGCAAACTCAGAATTTATTGCCCATCATAATTGCTATTGAGATGGTGGTGGTAAGCTATCAACTTGAACCATTGCCGCCCCTCTGGTGAAAGTACTCGTACAATGCTGTTGGGGCTTGGCCTAAATAGCCAAGTGGTTATGGTACTGGGTTTGGAACTCCAAGATCAAGAGTTCAAATCTCACAAAGGCAAACTATGAAACAATGTAACTTCATCTGAAAAACAGATGGAAATGGGTTTGTACTTGAAAGAGTTACAATGCTGTTGGGTGGAGGGCTCCAGCAACGATGAAAGAACAGTGAAATATTTCCAAGTCAGGGTCATATATGAGTTGAAGGTGGTGGTGTTCCCATGCACGTGGTGCCCTTGTCCATTCTACATAGAGATAGCCAGTTTGGGAGGGGCCAAAGAAATCTTGGCAAATTGTTGCAGTGTATATTGTAGCTGTTACGCACTGCAGCCACGCCACTGGTAGAGCAAGTGAATGTTTAAACTGGTGGATGGGTGCTAATCAAGTGGGCTGCTTTGCCCTGGATGGTCTTGAGCTTCTTGTGTATTGTTGGAGTTGCACGTATTCAGGCAAGTGGAGACCATTCCATTATACTTCTGACTTGTGCCTTACAGGTGGACAGGCTTTGAGGAATTAGGAGATGAGTTAGTTGCCAGCCTCTGACCTGCTCTTGCATCCACAGTATTTATATGATTGGTCCAATGCAGTTTCTGGTCGATGGTAATCCCCGGGATGTTGATAGTAGGGGATGCAGTGTTGGTAATGCTGCTGAATGTCAAGGGGAGGTGAATGAACTCTTTCTTGTTGGAGATGGTCATTGCCTGGCACTCGTGTGGCACATGTGTTACCTGCTACTATCAGCCCAAGCCTGAATGTTGTTGAGGTCTTACTGCTTGCAGGAGTGGACTGCTTCATTATCTGAAGAGCTGTGAATGGTGCTGAACGTTGCACAATCATCAGTGAATGTCCCCATTTCTGATCTTATGATGGAGAGCTGTCATTGATGAAGCAGGTGAAGATGGTTGAGAGATGAGCACTGCCCTGAGGAATTTCTGCAACGTTGTCCTTGGGAAGAAGTGAATGGCCTCCAACAGCTACAACTTCTTCCTTCGATTCCTGGTATGATTTCAACAAGTTGGAGACTTTTCTCTGATTTCAATTGGCTTCAATTTTACTATGGCTCTTTGAGGCCACACTTGATCAAATACTGCCTTGAAGTCACTCCTCACCTCTGGAATTCAATTCTCTTTGGACCAAGAATGTAACAATGGCGAGATGAATGGCCCTGGTGAAACCCAAGCTGATCATTGGCGAGCAGGTTGTTGGTGGCTAAGTGTCACTTAATAGCACTGTCAATAATGCCTTTCATTACTTTGCTGGTAGTTGAGAGTATGCAGATATGGTAATAATTGTTTGGATTGAATTTGTCCTGCTTTTTATGGACAGGACATGCCTGGGAAATTCTCTACTTTGTTGGGAAATGTCAGTGTTGTAGCTGTAGAAGAATCCTTTTGCTAGAGATTTTTTTTCATTTGTCTGTTCACAGGGCGTGGGCAGCACTGGCTAGGCCAGAATTTATTGCCCATCCCTAGTTGCCCTTGAGAAGGTGGTGGTGAGCTGCCTTCTTGAACCACTGCAATCCATGTGGTGTAGACACATTCACAGTGCTGTTAGGAATTTGGTCCAGTGAAGAAGGAACGGCTATATAGTTTCAAGTCAGATTGGTGCATGGCTTGGAGAGGAACTTGCAGATGGGGGTGTTCCCATGCATCTGATGCTCTTGTCCTTTTAGGTGGTAGAGATTGCAGGTTGGAAGGTATTGTTGAAGGAGACTTGCTGCAGTTTTTCTTGTAGATGGTACACACTGCTGTCACTGTATGTCAGTGGTGGAGGGGCTGAATGTTGAAAGTGGTGGTTGGTGTGCCAGCAAAAGGGGTGCTTTGTCATGGAGAGTGTTGAGATTCTTGAGCGTTGTTGGAGCTACAGACAATTTTAATGAGCTAATCCTGGAAGATCTTCTGGGGTCATGATAGAGGAAGTTGGATTGGGTGGAAGTCATGCCTGGTACCCTTCCTGCAGGAACACAGTCACAGGGAAAAATAACAATAATTTAAAAATATATATCCACTGATATCAATTAGCAGCATTAGCGAGGGCCATCTTCTCCTGCTTAATGCTTATTCCTGAAATTCTATTGACTAAACCCAGTTTAAAATTTATGCACACAGGAATCAATCATAGTCATTCAGTGAAGGAAGTTTAAGGGTGGACAATATTTGGAGCAGGATATAAAGATGTAATACAGAATCCATTCAAATTCATACATTCTATTCTTATTTTTGTTTAATATTTCATTTTCTGTTATTATCTATAGTTAAATAGCAAAGCAACCAGGGAAAGTGTCCACTTTGAGCACAGTTGCAAAATTGTTCTGATTAGCCTAGAGTTCAAAGGTTCCCTAAAATTCATTTCCACATTCACAAATATAAAATCTTAACTAGTGAAATCAGTGAACAGAGCAGAATATGCTTGTTTATTTTTTCCTTTTTGCATTAAAAAATATTCATTGATGCATTTAAGAGTGTTAACCTGGTGCAGTGTTATTATGTCATGAATATATGCTTTATACCAAATACTTATATTTAATCCACCAGCTGGAAATCTGAATTGATCTTTCAAAAAGAGACTTTTTAAAAAAACACGGAGACTAAAGTGACTTGAACTCACAGCCCAAGATGGCTAACCCCAATTTGCATTACAATACATTCCACATTGCAATTCATTGCAGTGGAGTCAGTCAATCTGCAAAACCCATTAAGAACAATTACTTCAGGGGAGTGTGAAGAACTCACATCTGTCTCATTAGTAAGGTATCTATGGCATTTGATCTAAGGTATTCAACTGTTGGAGACATCCAATTAAGCCTAATCATTTGGACAGTGGCACCCTGGCTAGGTTACCTTCTAGACATGTGTGAATCAAATCACCTTTGGAATGGTGGAATTTTCTGTGCCTGCTGGCGGCGGGCATGATAGATGGCATGAGCAAGCAATATGGCACGATTGGTTTCACGATGGCAGGAGGGCAGTTTGTGATTGTCTGCTCAGCCCGCCAAAGGTGGGCCACGTTTCTCGGGGAAATCAGGAGGACAGTGCAGCCCTGCTTCTGAGGTGACTTTTGAGAGTGATGTGGAGTGGAGGGCAAGTGCAGCCTTGCTGTTGAGATGACTTGTGAGGGTGGGCAAGTGCAGCCTTGCTGTTGAGGCAACTGGTGGCGGGAGGGGTGGTGCTTAATGACAGCCCTGCCTCTGAGGTGACTGGTGGTGGGTGGGGTGGTGTGGGCAGTTCAGCAAGGGCAGCCCTGCTGTTGAATATAGCGCACAAGCGTTCGGGGTGGGGGGGTTAGGATGGTCAAGGGGAATGGCTACGCATTTGGGAGACCTGTAGAAAATGATCATTCCTCTGCAAATGGGACAGTTCAGACACAGCCACATTGACATGTGTGGAGTCGGGCCTCTAGCTTATCTGCCCACTCAAGCAACGCAGAGGCATCAAAGTGCCACCAAATTCTACAGAGCTTCCCCCCATTCTGGCACAGACTGCAAATTCAGGAGCACTTTAGTGGACCACAGAGCAGTTGGATTGCACACGTTGTACAATCTCCTCGCTAAAGCTGGCCATGTAGCAGTCACTGGCGGAGGTGCTCACAGCCCCTTGCAATCTCAGCATCCCAGTTTGGATCAGTCTCGCCCATGGTTCAAACTAACAGTGCAGCCATGCAGCACGGTTAGGAGAATGCCTTTGCCTGAGCTGAGAGCACAGCCTGCAATCCAATGGGCAAATCTGCTGCCAATTGGTTGGGTGGACTGGAGTGGAAGTGGTGGGGTTTTGGGAAGCCATGCAGTGCACTAATCTCTGACCAGCCGGTGCTATCTCCTCAGACTGAAGGTGGACAGACTCCTCCATTGTGCCTTGCAATCTGAGGAGAGCAGCGGACATCCCTTCCTGATGTTTCTGAGCTTGCCTTTGCAGCTCCAGTGACTTTGACATGACGGAATCCACAGGCTCATCATCTGACTCAGACTCAGCAACATTCCAGCCTCCAGCAATCCTGCAAGTGCCAGACATCTGGGAAATCCTTGCTGCCGCCTGCAGTGGATCAGAAAGTGCGATGTGCTCACCAGGTTGTGATCCCGAAGCTACTCTAAAGCTACGTCCCACTGAGATGTGTGTGTCTGCGCTGGTGGAGGGTGTGGGTGAGCACTGTGATGGGACTTCAGGGAGGATGCCTCCAGATTCCTCTCCAGAGATTTCTTCGGAGCTTGATTGGAGGTCATGGATTCTGTTGGCTGTTTGACAGATGTGCCTGTGAAAGCAAGGGGAGATAATTAGTGCATGGCAGTGGCCTGTGAAACAGGACACATCACTCACGACATGGTTGTCTGATGTATGTTGCACTGCTAGGCCCTCACTTGGTAGAGTACTGGCAACCTCAGCACAGGACTGTGGCCAAGCAGCTGGGTGGCTGCTTTCAAAATCCGTGAGGGCCTTGATTTCGGGCATTCCGTGACTGCCTGGGTCTGCAATATATCTCTATTGTTGTGTGCCAGATTGTCCTGCATGGATAGAGATGGAGAGAGTGTAAGCAGGACAACTGCCGGGCCAGATGACAAGTATGCCTGGCATGTGTGGGTGGTGAGTGGTCCCATGGATGGTATGAGGACAATGACGGAGAGTGTGAGAGAGTAAATGGTGATGTCCCTTGAACCGGCATGAGTGAGGGCCCTGTGGATGTGTGATGGGTTTGTGAGTGTGTGAGTTCAGTGATGAGATGAGTGACTTACCCTGGCGGAACAGAAGAGATCATTCATCCTCTTGCAGCACTGGTTGGCTGTCCTCTTTTGCAGTGCGCTGGCACTGACTCTCAAGTTGGATTAGTTAGGTTAGGGGCTGTTGCTGCCCATCCTGCAGCCAGAGCAGAGGTAGAGGACATCCGGGTGGGCCTCCACGACATCCAAAAGTTGCTTGAGAGACTCGTTGCTGAACCTGGGGGCTGTAGTCTTCTTCAGTTCCAGGGCCATTCTTCCATGCAACAGTGGTGAGCTGGAAGCACTGAGATGTGTGCTTGCAGCTGGACTTTAAACATAGCACTGGGCGTGATGCAGTGGCAGGGTGATGGCGGGCAGGTGAATGAGAGCCTACCTGCCACGGAAATGGCATGTTTCCCGGGAGTGTGCAAGTAATGAGGTAGGTTTGGAAAGATACGGCGTGAAAACCCGCCACTGTGGCCAGCAGGTAAATTGTCACTTTACCCCCCTGCTACCGCACCTTTTAGGAAAATTCCACACAATATCTTTTTTTAACCCCTCTAGCAGTTGGAGAAGTAAGGTCACATGACATACCAACCCTTTTGATGTTTTGACTACATGTTTCCTCAGCATAACTGATGACAGACAGCTTTGGGAAAAGATCTACTTCCATTTTTCTCCAGCCCACTTGGTAATCTTCGAGCGTTGTTTGCTGACTCTGATCATCCTGGGACACCCTACTGCAGACAGAGATTCCTTAAAAGAATTCAACTCAGCACTATGGTCTCCTGGAGAGCAATGAACTCAAGCATCTACATCTTTAAATCAGTAGCATCGAGACCATTGAATTCAGCCTGAATCCAGCCAACTGACTAAACTGCAGACTGTATAGTCTTTGACGTGTGTGTGTGTGTGTGTGTGTGTGTGTGTGTGTTAAAGTTGGTGCATGTCTTATTAGCTTACTTAGATCAGTTTAAGTATAATAAAGCGTACCTCTTTTTTGATTAAAAATCTGTCCAATTGGTTCTGTTATGATCAGAGCACATAAACAGTTAGCTACACACTGAATTGGCTAGTATATCCTTTTCAAACAAAAATCCTGTTGTGGTCAAACAAGGAGCGGGCAAAGAGGGGAGCTATTTGACCCCTCCTCATCTTGTCATACTTGTAATTTAGGGGCTGCATCCAAGATCAACCTACAGAAAAATGAGAAATTGGTATTGGGGAACCAAATTCATCCCTAGAAGTAATTTAAAAACTATTTTTTATTCATTCATGGGATGTGGGCCTCGCTAGCTGAGCCAGCATTTATTGCTCATCCCTAGTTGCCCTTAGGAAGGTGGTGGTGAGCTGTCTTCTTGAACTGCTGCAGTCCATTTGGTGTAGGTACAGCCACAGCATTGTTAGGAAGGAGTTCTAGGATTTTGACCCAGCAAAAGTGAAGGAACGGCGATATATTTCCAAGTCAGGATGGTGAGTGACTTGGAGGGGAAATTCCAGGTGACAGTGTTCCCATCTATCTGCTGCCTTTGCCATTCTAGATGGTAGTGATTGTGGGTTTGGAAGGTACTGTCTAAGGAACCTTAGTGAGTCCCTGCAGTGCATCTTGTAGACGGTACACACTGCTGCCACTGTGCGTCAGAGATGTAGGGAATGAAAGTTTGTGGATGTGGGGCCAATCAAGTGGGCTGCTTTGTTCTGGGCTGTGTCAAGCTTCTTGAGTGTTGTGGGAGCTGCACTCATCCAGGCAATTGGGGAGTATTCCATCACACTCCTTACTTGTGCCTTGTAGATGATGGACAGGCTTTGGGGAGTCAGGGGGTGAATTACTCATTGCAGAATTCCTAGCCTCTGACCTGCTCTTGTAGCCACAGTATTTATATGGCTAGTCCAGTTCAGTTTCTGGTCAATGGTAACGCCCAGGATGTTGATAGTAGGGGATTTAATGATGGTAACGCCATTGAACGTCAAGGGGTGATGATTAGATTCTCTCTTGTTGGAGATGGTCATGGCTGGGCGCTTGTGTGGTGTGAATATTACTTGTCACTTGTCAGCCCAAGTTGTCCCAGTCTGGCTGTGTTTGGACATGGACTGCTTCAGTATCTGAAGAGTCGTGAATGGTGCTGAACATTGTGCAATCATCTGCGAACATCCCCACTTCTGACCTTATGATGGAAGGAAGGTCATTGATGAAGCAGCTGAAGATGGTTGTACCAAGGACACTACCCTGAGGAACTGCTGCAGTGATGTTCTGGAACTAAGGACTGACCTCCAACAACTACAATCATCTTCCTTTGTGTTAGGTATACTCCAAGCAGTTGAGAGTTTTTCCCCCTGATTCCCATTGACTCCAGTTTTGCTGGGAGCTCCTTGATGTCAAGGGCAGTCACTTTCAGCTCACCTCGGGAATTCAGCTCTTTTGTCCATGTTTGAACCAAGGCTGTATTGAGGTCAGAAGATGTGAGGCCTTGGCAGAACCCAAACTGGGCATCAGTGAGCAGGTTATTGCTAAGCAAGAGCAGCTTGATAGCACTGTTGATGACCCCTTCCATTACTTTACTGATGATGGAGAGTAGACTAATGAGGTGGTAATTGGCCGGGTTGGATTTGTGCTGCATTTTGTGTAGAGGACATACCTGGGCAATTTTCCACATAGCTGGGTAGATGTCAGTGCTGTAGCTGTACTGGAACAGCTTAGCTAAGGGTGTGGCAAGTTCTGGAGCACAAGTCTTCAGTACTATTGCCAGAATATTATCAGGCCCCATAGCCTTTACAGTATCCAGTGCCTCAGCCATTTCTTGACATCACGAGGAGTGAATCAAATTGGCTGAAGACTAGCATCTGTGATGCTGGGGACCTCCGGTGGAGGCTGAGATGGATCATCCACTTGGCACTTCTGGCTGAAGATTGTTGCAAATGCTTCAGCCTTATCTTTTGCATGAATGTGCTGGGCTCCTCCATCATTGAGGATGGGGATATTTGTGGAGCCTCCTCCTCCAATGAGTTGTTTAATTGTCCACCACCATTCATGACTGGATGTGGCAGGATTGCGGAGCTTAGATCTGATCTGTTGGTTATGGGATTGCTTAGCTCTGTTTATCGCTTGCTGCTTATGCTGCTTGGCATGCAAGTAGTCCTGTGTTATAGCTTCACCAGGTTGATACCTCAGTTTTAGGTATGCCTGGTGCTTCTTCTCGCATGCCCTCCTGCACTCTTCATTGACCCATTGTTGATCCCCTGGCTTGATGGTAATGGTAGAGTGGGGGATATGCCGAGCCATGAGGTTCAAGTACAATTCTGTTGCTGCTGATTATGGCCCACAGCGCCTCATGGATGCCCAGTCTTGAGCTGTTAGATCTGTTCAAAATCTATCTGATTTAGCATGGTGATCGTGCCACACAACACGAGGGAGGGTATCCTCAATGTGAAGCTGGGACTGTGCGGTGGTCACGCCTACCTCTAATGTCATGGACAGATGTGTCTTGTTGGTTTCCTCATCATTTGCCTCCCTAACAGACATTAGTGAACCAGGTATGTTTTTACAACAATCGACAATGTTCCACAGTCATCATTAAATTTTTAATTCCAGACTCTTAGTGAATTCAAATTCCAACATCTGCCGTGGCGGGATTTGAACCTGGGTTCTCAGAGCATTACCCTGGGCCTATGGATTATTCATCCAGTGACAATACCACTACTCCTCTCCTACAGCCATGGAAATGCAAACTGCCTTCCTCAGGCCAAAAGTAACGTGCTGAGACAAGGAGTGAAGCCCAAAAGCCTGTGTGTTTCCATTGCAACAAGGCAGGTCACCTTCGAGCTGACTGTTGGAAGTTACTGGGACAATCTATAGGATATACCAGTGTGCACCTGATCAGTACAGAAAAGCAGCTACAGAAAGCACAGCAGACAAGGCTGTAGCCCTAACCACGGCAGTAAGTCCCTGTAAACGTACAGCTGTCAATGTGGGAGAGTTTAACGAAAATCCTGAGAGTTACCAGGATTTTGTGTTTAAAGGAAAAATGACTTCATACCCTTTGAGTGAGGCAAGTAAGCCCATTGTCAAACTTAGGGATACGGGGGCCACCCAATCTCTTCAGCTGGGGAAAGGCATGACCTTTCCACCAGAGGGCACATTGAATGTCAAAGTATTAGTATAAGTATCAGAGGAGGATATTTATCCGTACCTTTATATCAGGTGCACCTGGAGGGCAACCTTATTTCAGGGCTGGTAACTGTGGAGACTGGCCCATAGTTTACCTGTGGACAGGGTCAAGCTGCTGCTCGCTTATGGCCTGGTGGAGTGAAGATGGTAGCTTCCCCAGTGGTCCAAGAGAGGCAGAACATGGTCAGAAAGACAGAGCAGTTACAGAAGAATGACCCTGGCATTTTCCCTGACTGTGTGATAACTCAGTCCATAGCAAACACACTCCATCAGAGGAGGCTGAACCAGCACTACGGACAGATGAACCCGAAGAAACCTTCTTCAGAACTTTAGATCAGCCAGAGGAAGTGTTAAGCAAGTCTTCCTTGGTCAAGGCTCAGCAAGGCGACCCAGCGTTAAAAAAGTTAGCACAGACTGCCCACACTGAAGTTGAAGCAGGGGAAGGCCCGGCGTGTTACAATTTAAGAAATGAGGTGCTGATGAAAAAGTGGAAACCTCCTCACAGATCTGCAAATGATAACTAAACAGTGGTTCACCAGGTAGTGGTGCCGCTGTGGTACTGTACGGGGATATTGAGGATAGCCCATGAAATTTCAATGGCTGGACATGGTAGTATGTGAAAAACCCAAGCCCTCCTAAGCCAGCATTTTTACTGGCCACACCTCCACAAATGTGTGATGGAGTCTTGTAAAACTTCCCATATGTGCCAGGTTGTGGAGAAGCCCCAACCTGCAATAAAAGCTGCCTCCACTATTTCCCATACCAGCTTGTGAACAACCCTTCAGCAGGGTGTTGGTGGATTGTGTGTGGCTTCTGCCAAATACAGCATATTCTCCCCATTATGGATATGGCTACCTGATTTTCAGAGGCCGTTCCCCAAAACTATTTCTGCCAAGGTAGCAGTGGAGGGGCTGTCTGCTATGTTATCATTGTTGTGGCTCTTAGATGAGGTTGTCCATGGTCTGGATTTACAGATGCTGCTGGGGGCAAAGCTCTTGATAACCTTTACCTTTTATTGGATATTATACTATGTACAGTACAGGCTCTACATGGAACTATCTCTCAGCATTCTCTTGTCATGTGATATTACATCACTGATGATGTAGACTTCTATTTACATATCTAACATTAACCTTTACACTATATCTCCCCCACCAAACCTTTGACTATTAAATGCATTATTTACATTATCCTACATCTCCCCACCAAGTCCCTGACTATTAAATACATTATTTACATTATCCTACATCTCTCCCTGAAGTCTCTGCCTTCACCCTTGGTTCACAGTGATAACCATTGTGGTGGTTTCACCAGTCTCCCTGATCTTGTTCTCAGCTCTTTCGAAGGTTGTATAGGATTCAAGTTCTCCATGTTCTCTCTTGAACTCTGTAGAGTGGTTGGTGAATCATCAGAGACAATTGGTTCTCTGTTCAGGTTGTCTTCCTGATCATATGGATAGTTAGTCCATTCTGTTGATGGTCTTCTTGTAGATACAAGTGCGCTTCTGTTTCTTCTCCCCATTCCAATTTCAGTCTCTACTAGAAAAGATCACATTATCCTACATCTCCCCACCAAGTCTCTGACTATTAAATACATTACTTTATCCTACATCTCTCCCTGAAGTCTCTGCCTTCACCCCAGTACACAGTGATAACCATTGTGATTTTTCCAAGACTTGGCCTTCGAGATTCTGATCACAAATCCTGACTGATTCACCTGGTTGGAGTTTTGGATAATCATGCATTGTATGGCGTTGATTATAGCTTCTGGTTTGATTTGCACAATTCTCACCCTCATCCTGTCTCACTCTCTTTATGTCTGCTGCTTTGAGACAAGGCATAAATGTGTGTGGAAGAACAGGAAGTTGAGTCCATATTCATCTTCCCATCAGATGTTCTGACAGACCCAAACCACTGTGAAGTGGCGTGGCATGGTAGCATAACAGTTCTAAGTTGAGATCGTCATTTTTCTTCAACGAAGCTTTTACCATCATTGCTCCTCTTTCAGCCTCTCCATTAGCTTGTGGCTACCTGGGTGAAGTAGTTGTGCAGAAAAATCCATAGTCTTTCTTTGCTAGTTCCAAGGCTATTCTATACCTGGTAAACCTGCGATGCCTGTTCTGCCGCTTCTCAGCTTGATTTGGCCCTCCCACTTGGTTGAAGCCCTCTGGTAAAGGTAGGAGTTTCTCCATAGCTTCCCTTCACTGCAGCCTTTTCTCAAGTTCTGCTGGTGCTCTTTACCTGAGCTATCCTTTTCCTCAGGTAATTTCTCTTGCTGCTTCTTCCAGTCGCTAGGCCCTTGGTGCTTTTTCTGTCTGTTTTCTGCTGCCACCTAGACCAGTTATAAGCACTACTGTGAACGTTATAGTCAGCTGCTTTGGTGGTATATTTTGCTAAGACCAAGTTCGCTAAAGCTCAGGTAAACTCTCTTGGGCATATTGAGAGTCAAGGGCGGCTGTTGCCCAGAACAGCAAGTGTGCAGGTGTTGATGGATTCCCCAACCCCCACAAGTAAATGGGAAATAATGTGATTTTTTTAGAATATGAGAGTTTGACTGCAAGTTCATCCCAAACTTCAGCACTATTGTCGCCCCAATGACAGATTTGTTACAGAAAATAGTGAAGGTAGTCTGGTCAGGGAGGTGTCAAACAGCTTTCAAAATGCTGAAAATCATGTTAACCAATGAACTGGTGATGGCAGCTCCAACCTTCAATAAACCATTTAAAATACCCGTCGATGCTAGTGACCTCGGGCTAGGTGCCATCCTGCTCTAGGTTGATGGATCAGGCATCAGCTGGGTATTTCTCCAAAAAGTTAGAGACACCAAAAGAGATACTCCACCGAAAAGGGGGAAACTCTGGATGTTTTACTAGCTTTCAAACACTTTGAAGTATATGTCCGAAATTGATGTAGAGAGACCGTATAGATCACAACGCCTTGACATTTGTGGAGAAATTTAAAACTCAGAATTCAAGTCTATTTTGTTGGAGCTTGCTTTTACAGCCTTACCACCTGAAGATTACCTACATTGCAAGGAAAAACAATATAGTAGCTGATGCTATATCCAGAGTTTAACTCAGCACCTCAACCTTGTTACAAAAGTTTAACAGAGCATAAATATAACAGTGTAAGATTGAGGTGTGAGTGTTTGACGAGGAATATGTGTTTATGTTTTTTCATTACAACCTTGTAATGAAATGTTCCTGTTGCCACGTTTAATTTTCTGATATGTGGAGGTGTTTTGCAGATGTGCTTTATGCCAAATAATGATTTTTAATCCGTTGGCTGGAAACCTGAATTTAACTTTTAAAAACAGATGTTTTAAGAACACAGAGCCTAAAATGACTTGAACTCGCAGCCCAAGATGACTAACCCCAATGTGCATTACTATTCATTCCACATTCAAATTTATTGCAGTGGGGTCAGTTTGTTTGTAGAACTCATGAAAGACAACGTCTTCAGGGGATTGTGAAGGACTCACATCTCCTTTCTTATTAACAAGGTATCTATGGCAATCACCTGAGGTATTCAACTGTTGGAGATGGGCCATTAAGACTAATTGCTTGTTCAATGGAACCATGGCTAAGTTAGCTTCCACAGATGAGTGAATCAAGTCACTTTTGGAATACATGGACAATGTCTTTTTTTGAATTCCCTTGGCAGTTGGAGAAGGAAGGTCACATGACAAGCCAACCCTTTGTACATTTTAAGTACATGTTTTCTCAGCAGAACTGAGGACAAGCAGCTTCAGGAGATGACCTAAGTGGGGCCCTTCCTGCTTCCTTTTTTCTCCAACCCACCTGGTAGGCTTCAAAACTATCTGCTGACTGTGATCATCCAGTGATGCCGTGCTACAGTCAGAAATTTAAGAAAAGAATCCAACCCAGCAGTACCATCTCCTGAAGAACAACCAACTTAATCATTTACATCTTTCAGTCGGAAGCATCAAGACCATTGAATTCAGCCTGAAGCCAGTCAAGTCATCAAACTGCAGACTTTACACTCTTTTCCTTTTTTAATGTAAAGATTATTTTTAAATAGACTATTTGCAGAGTAAATAGATGGGGCTGTTTCTCCATAACTGTTACCTCCAGAATTTCACAATGAACCAAGACATTTAGTCATTTCACAGTACAGACCTTGAGTATTGCTGAAAAATGAGACACATTGAAATTTTTTGTCTTGCACTCATCAGGACACATTGCAATTTTAGTGCCAGTGTGATGCTAGGTATGTAGACCGTACATCCCAAAGACTGGCAGATCGTATCAAACAGCATGTCCCAGTCACTGTTCGCAACAGGCAAGGTACAGACCGTAACCAACCAGCCCGAGCTTGCAAAACCCATAACACAATTTCCAATATCAGATATAATTCTGCAGTTGGACGACATTTGCTAAATAATCCTCAATGTGCTAAGAATTACGCTGACAACCAATTTAAGATTGTCAGACGGGCTTGCAGTGTGGCACATGTGTGTGTACTGGAAGTTACATATATTAATACACAGGGCCCTGTTCTTTGCAAACAGAAAGAACATGTACACACATTGCACCTGTTTCAGCTAAACAAAATAATTGACAGCCATTCACTGACTCATTTCTTAGGGCAATGCCTTGATCAATCAGAGTCAAACTGCCTGGTTTAAATTTCAGATGATGCGTGGCAGTTAACTGTCAGTCACCATCATTGGTGCATTCTCCATGGCAACGTCTCTACCAATCAGAGTCCACTTGCCAACTAATCAGCACTCTCTTCTCATACAGTATAAATTGTTGTTTTCCCCTTATATTGGTATTCTGGGGAAGTATCCTGATGAGTGCAAGACAAAAAGCTTCAACATGTCTTTTTTCAGCAATACCAATTCTAGAGGAACAATAATTTATACTGCATGAGAAGAGAGTGCTGACTGGTTGGCAAGCAGACGCTGATTGGTAGAGGCATTGCCATGGAAAATGCAACTGCCAAGCTTTTGTTTAAGTTCAAACCAGGTAGGCCAACTCTGATTGGTCAAGGTATTGCCATGGGGAATGAACCAGGGAATAGCTGTCCCCCAAACTTTTGTTTGGTTGAACAAGGCAAAATACGCAGACACGTTCTTTCTGTTTGGTTGTCAGTGTAATTCTTAGCATAAATATAAATAGACCACGAGCCATTTGCTAACCATACAAGCTTGATGCTGGAACAGGGCAATCAATCCTGCGGGATAGTAGCTATCCTGATCATATCGTTGTCTGCTGTATATTGTGCAAACGCATGAATGAGTCTAAGGCTGCCACTTTTGCTCTTGAAAAGTGCCTAGTCTACATCAGATTACCCTGGAAGGATAAGGTGTCTTGAAAATGTGAATAACAGTTGAAGCTAGCCGTTTCATGCTACTATTATGCAATAGCAACATGAGTAGTATTTTTCACTAACAGGGTGCTGCTGTTAAGCCAAAAAGACATTCTGCCTATCACACAAATTAGTAATGTGGTTCTGAATTTCAGTGCTGGTGTGATGCCAGGTATGTAGGCCATATGTCCCAACAACTGGTAGATCTTCTCAAACCGCATATCTCTTCGTCTGTTCACAACAGGCAAAGCACTGAATGCATGCAACCAGACCGTGCTTGAAAAAATCAAAACATAGGGTGGAATCATCCCAGATTTGCACTATATGCTGTAGTGGGCAGTAAAAACGACATTATTCCCGGCAGCTGCAATGGCGTCTTTTCATGCTGTATTGTCCCAAACCCGCCACATTAACTATGCTTTCCTGGGATACACGCTGTTTCAATGGTGGGCGGCTCTGATTCGCCTGCCGTGCCATCACCTCTCCACTTCATTGTGCCAGGCACCACATTTAAAGTAAAACTGAGCTCAGTGCTTCCAGCCCTGGGCTGCAGCAAAGAAGACATGGACCAGAAAGGCAAGAAGACTGCAGCCCTCGAGCGCCTTTTGGATACCATTGGGGGCACACTGTGATGCCTTTTACCCCTGCTCTCGCTGCAGGAAGGGCAGCAACATTACCACTCTAGCTTGGTAGGCAATGGCAGTGGTGGTCAGTGCCAATGCTGCACAGAAGAGGTTGGCCATCCAGTGCAGAGAGAGGATGAATGATCTTATCTGTAGTGTCAGGGTATGGAAACCATCTCGTCACTCTAAACTCACACACTCAAGCCCATCACACATTCACTGACATCTGACTCACTGCCAGCTCAAGGGACATCACCACCCATTCTCACAAACATACCCTCACATGTCCATCTGGCCTCATCTCCTCTGGAAACTGTCTCTCAGCCCTCAGCATCGTGAGGCCACTTGCACAGATCAACACGCGCCCCCACACATACCCTAGGGTACCCTCCTTCCGCAGTACAGCTCTTGTCCTGTGGCCTCTTCCCTTGACTGAGGTCACTTCTCCTCCTTCCCTAAACCAGCCCTAGACCTGCAGCCATTGAAAAGCCAGCTACATATGGCTGGTCTGGTAGATAGAGATCTGCCCATGAGCCTGCTAAAAGTTAAGTGGTGCTGTCTGTGAAGCCTGGCGCTGATGACTGCAAGTGCTGACCGAAACAAGGTAGGAAAACGAACCTTGAAGTCCCGAGCAAAGTGTGGCCTGCCAAGTACACACCTTATATATGCTGTTGTGAAACACACCAGCATGTTTTCCCGCTGGAGTGGGCGGATGGTTCAGCTGGGGGGGGGTGGGGGGGGCGGTGGAAGGGATTAGTCCGGAGGGCTGGCCTTATGATAATATGCTGATGTGTTACAATTAGGCTCCTGACGCCCGATAGCGGGGAATGCGGCCTGTCATTGATGAGCTGAGCAGACGATCGCAAACTGGTTTCACGACGTCGTGAAACTGATTTTTGGCCTTCTTGCTATATTGCCCGCTCACACCACTGAACACGTCCGAAGCCAGCGTGCACAGAAAATCCCGGCCCTAGATGTTAGATGTGATTCCACGATTGGACTGCACTTGTTAACCGATCCTGTTTGTGCTAAGAATTACAGACAACCAAACAGAAAGAATGTGTCTACGTACTTTGCCTTTTTCAACTAAACAAAAAGCTTGAGGGATAGCCATTCTCTGGTTCGTTCCCCATGGCAATGCCTCTACCAATCAAAGTCTACTTGCTAACCAATCAGCACTCTCTTCTCATGCAGTATAAATTGTTGTTCCCTTTAGAATTGGTATTCTTGTGAATTGTCCTGATGAGTGCAAGATGAAAAATGTCACCTGCATGTCTCTTTTTTCAGTAATGAACAAGACATTGGCCATTTAATGAAAGGTTGAAAAACAAGGAACACAATTAAAACAATTAGAACGTTAGGAGTAAGGAGGGTAAAGTGATCCTTCATCTCACCAAGGAGAAAAAAGGGAATTAAATTTGTCTGGGAAGACCACTGAAACAGTCAGTATAATTGTGCTCAAGTGGCAACTGGATTTGTTGCAGGAACAAGAGTGGCTGGCCAGATCAGTGAATTTTTGTAGTGCACCTGTTGTTTAAGTGGCACTAACCTGCAACACAATCAAGATGTTTAGATGATACCAAAAATATAAGAACAAAGCATGACCTACATTTAATGATACCCAATGAGATTGTTAATACTTCTCAGATTGGCTGTTTTGGGTAATATATGCACAACACATGGCATATTTTATGTAATGCCACTAAGTTGTAGACTATATTTTAATTCATGTGCATGGCATTTTGTGAAGAGTGTACAACACATTGTAATGTGTGTAACAAACTCAAGTTATACTTTATACCTTGGTAAATTATGCAAAGACATTTCATATTACATATGTTCCACAATTTGTTTTACAAGTAGAATGACTTTGAAATCAAATTGTCTAACTGGTTTCCACTTTCATTGTTCTTTCTGCATTGCGTAGCCTGTGGTGAGTAATGTTTATTACAAGCCTTTGTGCTGAAAACAGATGGGGATAAAATGCAAAGCTGTTACTAAACTAATGATGGATCTATGGTGCTGAAGGTTATAACTCTTTAAACAGCTATAGCTAGGTGGTTGGATGCAGTCTTGATGTTCCAGGTAAGTGAAGTCACAAGGCCCTGGAAAACTGACTACACAGTTAACAAGTCAGCACTGTGTCATTGGCAACCCAGCAGTATGGTGTTGGGAATGTGTTGCATCATAGAATCAGATGTGGAACATTTTTCTTTGAGGAGGCTTTCCAATTTTAGCTGGAGCATGGAGGAAGACCAAGTCCTTCTTTCCACATGGAAGCTGGAGGAGGAACCTTTGAATGAATCAGTGAGGTGCTGCTGTTCCATAACTCCATGTAGCTAGCTACAGAGGCCTGAGGGCAGATCGGCTCTGTTGGACCTTCTGGCAAGTAGAAAGTATGTGACAGCCAGGAAGCACCAAAAGGGAAGGTAACCAATAAAGAAAACTAAAGTTTCAATTCAGAAATCCTGTTTCTTCCTCCGTATATCTGCAGTTTAGATTAGAATTTCCTCAGCATGATCAAGATTATAAACAATCGCTAGAATGCGGCATTTTGTAACAGGCACAGTTCCCTTTTTTGTTTTTTGTCAGTGTATTGCCAGGTTATTGCAGCCATAATACAAATCAGAATAATCTGCAACAGCAGCAGGCTTTTCTAATAGACACACTATGTTATTTGTCAAGGCTAAGATGCCACTATTTTCACTGTTAGTCACAAACAGGTCCAGCAGGACTTGTGTTACTATTGAATGCTTTGATTAGTTGCTCGTTTCCACTTGTTTCCAGATATCTGTATAAAAAAACTTTGGCAGTAGTACATTGCTGAATTCAAATGAAGTTATAAAACATAGGATGGAATCATCCCAGATTTGCACTAAGTGCAGTAGTGGGTGGGAAAAAATACGTTTTACCTGCCGGCTGCAATGGCGACTTCTCATGCTGTATTGTCTCATCCCGCCTCATTAATTAAGCAGCCACAGGAAACACACCATCTCGCTGGCGGGAGACCTCTGCCACGCTATTACCTCGCTGCTTCCTCATGTAGGGCACCATATTTCAGATGCAGCCGCGTGCATACTTCTCAATGCTCCAGTGAAGACATGGGCCCAAAAGCCAAGAAGAGCGCAGCCCCCCAGTTCAGTGACACATCCCTGGGAAGCCTTCTGGACACTGTGGAGACCCGCCACGATGTCCTCTGCCCCTGCTCTGGCCACAGGAGGCCTATCAATGTCAACACTCCAGCTTGGGAGGCGGTGACAGAGGTGGTCAGGGCCAATTCTGCACATAGGAGGTCAGCCATCTAGTGCAGAAAACAAATGAATGATCTCATCTGTGCTGTCAGGGAAAGGCAACCATCTAATCACTCTGAACTCACACACAAATAAGGCCATCTCACATTCACTGGCATCTCACTCACTGCCAGTTCAAGGGACATCACCACTCATGCTCTCTCACACACACCCTCACATCCCCATCTGACCTCATCTCCTCTGGAGACTGCTGCCTCAGCCTTCACCATCTTGAGGCCACTTGCACAGATCAACACTTGCGCCCATGCACACCCTGGAATACCCCACCCTTCCCCAGTACAACCCTTGCCCTGCAGCCTCTCCACTTGCTGGAGGCCACTTCTCCCCCTTCCCTAAGCAAGCCCTAGCCCTGCAGCCTTTAAAAGTCACCCCCGCCTTATGGCTGGTCTGACAGGTAGACACCTGCCCATAAGCCCATCTGAAAGTGATGTGGTGCTGCCTGCAGAGCCTGGCACTGATGGCCGCGAGTGCTGCCTGAAGCAAGGTAGGCAAACAAACCTCAAAGTCCCGAGCGAAGTGCAGGTTGCCAGCTGCACGTTGTTTATGTATCAGCGTGATTGCCCTGATGATCCAGGGTAAGGGGATGATTCCAGCGAGTAGGACTTATAATGAGATGCTAAAGTATTGAAATCAGGATCCTGATGTGCAGCGGCAACAAATGTGGCCTGCTTTTGATGGATAGAGTGGATGATCGCAAATTGGTTTCACAATGGCATGAAACCGATTTTTGGCCTTCTTGCCATATTGTCCCCCCACCCCCGCACACCACGACGCCCAACGCCAACAGAGCCAGAAAATTCTGGCCATAATCTTGAGCTGTTTATCACTGTCATTTCAATATTAAGGTGTGTTACTACCTTGAAATATAATCCGACCCATGCTTATAGGAGGTCTTTCTTACAATTGTCTAGCCTATTTAGTAAGAGGTTGTATCATTCAGTACAGAGAGAGTAAAGCTATTTTCGTGTTCAGCACACTGCTGTAATGTCAGCTCATGATTCATACTGAAGACACATTGCATCCAAGATTCATAGTGAATTGATATTGAATTATATTTCATACCATGTTTGTGCAATGCACACTTGAAATGCAAATCACTAGTGTTTTATTGCCTCAAATTTGACTTGCCCACCTACAGCAATAATGACTTGTAATATACAGTGTCTTTAATCCAATAAACTACTTCACAGTGGGGTAAAACCAAGGTTGTCAATTGAAGGGGGAATGTTGGGGGAGGGGACCAAAGGCATAGATAATAGCAGTTGAAGAAGACTTCTCATTGTGCAAGTATGCCTAAGCAGTAAGTAATTTTGAAGATCGAGCTTTACAACTAAAGCTGCACTAAGGAATTTGATTATAGTGGGGGAAGGGTGCATGCTGCTGCTTCCACTCTCTCGGTTGCTTGTGCATGATCCTGGAGATAAGGAGAATCCAAGACATCTCAGTAGCTTGGTAGCTGCATCTCTATGGTGCAAGGCAAGACCAAGAACTACCCAGCTGGTACAGGATTGAACCCACACTGTTGGCATTTTTCTGCAAACACTCTCAGCCAACTGATCCAATCAGCCCCCAAAAGCATAGGTAAAAAAAAGAATTTGAGGAGGCTTCCGAAGGAAGGAGTTTGGTTAGAAATGTCAATAACTGTGAGGTACTGTTGCTAGGATATTTAGTAAAGAAAATGGCAAGTTAACCTATTTTTATGTTTCACAAACATGTTACTCAGCATAAAATTCACACCTATTTCAGCTGCCTCAATCTGTGAGACTGGAATGAATCCATTTATTTGTGCAAATGTATTTTTTTTCTACCTGCTTAATGAAAGCACATTTCATTTTCTAGAATAAATGTTGCATCTTTCCAAACACTTACAATCTTCTGCATGGAGGCTTCCCAATTTTGGCTGCAACATGGGGGATGGGCAGACTCTTCTACACCCATCAAAGGTGGAGGAGGAACCATGGAGCGGATCAGTGAGGGAACTCTTCCCCACTCCTACAGCCCAGTTACCTCCAGCTACTTTAAACCTTTGACTCACGATGAGCAGCACCACAGGAGATCTGCTGGAATTTTTAGTTGGGTACCATTTATGCAAGAATAGATTTTACTTACTCTATGGAAAAAACCGTTTGATAGAATAGACTTTATCTTTTGTTATTTTCCTTAATTTCTGTGATGTCAAGATTATAATGATGCAATGGAAAAAGAAAGCTATAATGTGCTATGTAATTATAGTACATCACACTACCATTGAAATAACTGACCTTCCAGCTTGCTTTGGACTGAATGATTAATGGGCACATGATTATTATACAGTTTATATGTTTCAGTAATAAGCTCCATACAAATTAATAGCTGTGACATGCTATTAAAGGAATATGTAGTGTTTCTTAGATTAATATAATAATATATTATCTCCAATCCTATGAGTCCCAATTGTGTGTAATAACCTCTTATGTTCCACCTTATTAAATGTTTTTTGAAAATTCAGATACACTACACAACAGAAAAGTGCACCTAAGCACACTTCCAGATGTAAGTGAAGGGCAGAACCGGCTTGAGGGGCTGAAAGGCATTGTTCCATTCAGATGAGGACTTGGCAGAGTTATTCTGCTACATTTGTGTCATTTCTTACGAGTATATTGAAAGAGGCCTGCTTTGGTCTCTCAAGCAATGTGTGGCAGAGAGCGATTTAAGAGGGAAGTAAAAGGAAGCAAATATGCAAATTAGTATTTAAAAAATGTAGGAGAAACAAAGGTGGTAAACACTACCCAGAAATTGAAATGCTTTATCAGATGATGTAGCAGTACCCATTACTAGATATTATTATGCAATGATACCTGATGCTTTAGGAATGCAAATCCAGCATACTTTGAGTAATGGCTATGTATTATTTTACAGCTACAGCACATCCCAGAAACACTTTGGATTCCTTTAACAGCATATCACAGCTATTAATTTGTATGGAACTTAATACTGAAACATATAAACTGTATAATAATGTGCCTATTAATCATTCAGTCCAAAGCAAGCTGGAAGGTCAGTTATTTCAATGGTCGTGTGATGTGCTATAATTACATATCACATTATAGCTTTCTTTTTCCAATGCATCATTATAATCTTGACATCACAGAAATGAAGGAAAAATAACAAAGGATAAAGTCTATTCTATCAAATGATTCCTTCCATAGAATAAGTAAAATCTATTCTTGCATAAATGGTACCCAACTAAAGAATTCCAGCAGATCTCCTGTGGTGTTGCTCATAGTGAGTCAAAGATTTAAAGTAGCTGGAGGTAACTGGGCTGTAGGAGTGGGGAAGAGTTCCCTCACTGATCCGCTCCATGGTTCCTCCTTCAACTTTGAAGGGTGTGGAAGGGTCTGCCTTTCCCCCATGTTGCAGCCAAAATTGGGAAGCCCCCATGCAGAAGTTTGTCCTTATCCATATTCAAAGTATTTGGAAAGATGCAAAATTTATTCTAGAAAATAAAATGTGCTTTCATTAAGCAGGTAGAAAAAAACTTGTTATGTTGTTATATAGATTGAGGACAGGTTAATGAACAGAAAACAGCATGAATAAACAGAAGATTTTTGGCTTGGCAGGTTGTAACTAGTGAGGTACCGCAAGGATCAGTACTTGGACTTCAGCTATTCACAATCTATATTCATAACTTCTATAAGAGGACTGAGTGTAACATATCCAAGTTTGCTAATGATACAAAGTTAGATGGGAAACTAATTTGTGAGGAGCATGTGGAGGGGTTTAGGCAGGTTGGATCAGTGGGCAAGAACATGGCAGAAGGAATACAATGTGGTAAATTATAAAGATTTCCACTTTGATAGGAAAAATAATATTTTTTGAATGGTGAGTGATTGCATTCAGAGGGACCTTGAGCGTCCTTGTACATGAATCAAAGAAAGTTAACATGTAGGGACAGCAAGCAGTTAGGAAGGTAAATTATATGTTAGCTTCTGTTAGAAAGGGATTGGAGTATAAGAGTAAAGAAATCTTATTACAACTACGCAGGGCAGGTTATACCTGGAGTACAGTGTGCAGCTTTGGTCTCCTTACCTGGGGAAGGACATACTTGCCCTGGAGAGAGTGCAATGAAAGTTCACAAGAGTGGTTCCTAGGATGAGGGGATTGTCTTATGAGGAGAGATTGAGTAGACTAGGCCAGTATTATATTTTAGAAGAATGAGAGGTGACCTAATTAAAACTTATAAAATTCTGAAGGGGTTGGCAGGGTAAATGCTGAGAAAATATTTCCCCTGGATGGGGAATCTAGAACACAGGGTCACAGTCTTTAAATAATGGATCAGGAGAAATTTATTCACTCAAAGTTTGCAAAGTTTTGGAATTCTCTATCACTGGGAGCCATGGATGTTCAGCGAATGCGTATATTCAATTCAGCGATAGGTAGATTAAGGGATGTGGCATAGTGTGGGAAGGCTGAGTTGAGGTAGAAGTTCAGCCATGACCTTGTTAAATAACAAAGCAGTCTGGAACTGCCTTGACCTACTCCAGCTCCTATTACCTATGTTCTTACATTCTTTCATTATCTCTACACCTCAGTGAGGTCAGGATGAGGTTTGTCTGCAGCATATGTCAGCAAAGTGTCCATTTACAGACCAATTCGGATCAATATCCGTAAAGAAAATAAAAGTTGTATTTATACAGTGCCTTATCACATTCTTAGAATATCGCAAAGTATCAGCCAGCCGATGAATTGCTTCCAAGCGCAGTCAGTATTTTGTCAGCAAATATAACTGCGTAAACATAATTGGCATATCTGCCATTGCCAAACTTGTTTCACTAATCTAAGTGCTAGAATTAAAGAAAATGGAGCTCGGAGACTTATCACCAAGAGTTTCATTTCAGCAGGCTCAGTGTCATCCAAGCTCAAAGCCAGAGCTGCATTAAGAAATCCTGGATATTGGGTGCTAAGAATATTTGGGGTTCCCCCACCCTCTCTGCACAACTGTATGCACACATCCCTGCACCAACCCCTTCCACTCCAGCTATCAAAACACTGCTCAAAAGATTTCTAGAAGTTCTTCCAATGGGCCTTCCTGCTCTGTTGTGAAGCCCTGACAGGGTCTTCCACTCTTACCTCTTAGCTCACGGGCTGCTTGCATCATGTTTTTACCTTGCCGATACCATGTGCAGGCTCTAAGGCACAGGAGGCCACCACAGTCAGGTGACTAATCCTCTACCAAGGATTAATTTCCAATCACTGCCTGCTGCACAATGCGATTAATCTAATCAGCAGGCAGTACAAGTTAAATTCAGGATGAACTCTCTTGGTGGGAGCCCCATTTTGGCTAAGACGCTTGATATGGCCTCATTAGTCCATGTGTTCATGTGGCTTTGCTTAAAAATTCATGAAACTGTTCTCGATTATTGGTTGTTGATTCTTTGATCAGAAGTTTTAAGTGTTGCTCATCAGAAATATATTTTATCCTTGTCCTGTTAAATGATCATAGTTTAATCACCAGACAGGTTTTTTGATTCTCGGGATGCAGGTGTTACTAGCAAGACAGGCTTCTATTTCCCATACATAGCTGCCCATGAGAAGATGAAGGTGCTTTTAGTTTTTGCAGTGAGTTGATCCATCTATTAGGGATGGGCAGTAAAAGTGCTGGCCTAGCCAGTGACACCCACGTCCCATTAAAAAGAAAAAAAAACTGCGAGGCTACTTCAGAGGACAGTTAAGAGTCAAGAGCTGGTGTGGGACTGGAATCATCTGTAGGATGGACTGGCTAAGGATCAGAGGTACTACCCTAAAGGATATTAGTGAACCATTTCGCTTTTATGACAATCTTGACTGGTACCAGCTTCTTATGTCAATGATTTTCTAAGTTAAATTCAAGTTTCAAACTGCCATGGTGGGATTTGAATTCATATTCCCTGCGTTATTAGTCCAGGCCTCCATATTACCAGTCCAGCAACATAACAATTGTGTTACCGTACCCCCATTATTGATCACAAGATGTTAATATATTAGCAAAAGGAGTATAATAATTTGGGGGTATTATGTTCTGTATGTTATAGCAAGTTGTAGGATTATTCTCCGTACTTCTGTGCAATCTTCATCTTATCTGGATAAAAGCATTTCTCTTTTTGGGACTTCTGGTTCTATGATCAGTATAACGTGTGGTTTGTCATTATAAACTCTTGGGGCAGAATTTTCTGGCTGGCGGACGGGGGTGGAATGGGAGTGGGTGTGGGCGGGCGCAAACCTGATCGCCGACCACGATTGGGTCCGCGCCGCCATTTTACACGGGCGAGCCTTAATTGGAATTGAATTGCGGTCCCTGAGGACAGTGGGAGAGGGCGGGCGGCAGGACTACAGTGACCGGCGGGTCCAATGGCGACCCAGCCTGTTTTAAAAAGCACCTGCAACCTTTCAAAGGCTGTGAATCATGACCAGTGGAAGGGCACCGCAGAGCACTGCTGGTGAGCAGGCCAAGCAGGAGGGTAGGGCAGGGGGGGCACTGTGCCCCTCGTTTTTCCAATGATTGCCTTGCTGCCCTCCTCAAGGAGGTAGCAGCATGGCAGGGGGTGCTGGTACGTCAGAATGGGAGGAGGAGGCCCCCCCCACATGACCAAACATGCCTGGGAGGAGGTGGTGGAGGTGGTGAGCTCCTGCGATGTGGTACAGCGCACCTGGATCAAGTGTTGAAGCGCTCAGTGACCTGTTGTGCTCAGGAAGGGTGAGCGCCATGTTGGCATCAGTCACTTAACCCAGCAGGCAGGCTTTCCCCCCTGATGCCCCTCCAAATCTGAGTATAGTGACTGCATTGAATCATTGATGGCATGTGTCCTTCACTGGGTGGGCCAGCAGATATTGCCCATGCCAAGGTCACCCTGAGGGGATGGTGAAGAGATGGGTTCTGACCGCAGCATGTGGTGCACTGAGACCCACATGACTGTTTTGGGGGAAACCTGGAGGACCTGCACCTAAGTGCAGTGCTGGAACTCCAGGACATGTCAAAGTCAGGGTGATGACATACTGGGAGGGGAGCTTCAAGGTGGCGTGGCAATGAACCATCTGCTGCACTCTGCACTCTATGTGCTTGCGCCCCCTTGCTACGGAAGGATATACCGTGTCGTGCCTAATGTGATGTAGGCAGCATGTGTCCAAGGGGATCGGGGTGGGGGGGTGGGGGGGCAGGCCTAGCATCTTTGTGTGAGTGTTCAGCAGCAGCGGGTTGAGGAGGTACTGGAGCACTGATATGTCCCACTCTGGTTGGGGTGGGCCGTCCGCAAAGAGAGTCCAGGTACAATTAACACTAATCACTGGTCTTCTCTCTTTTTCAGGAGAAGAATACACACAATGCCGCCGAGAGGGTGAGGACTGGATGCAGGTCAGCATAGTTGGCGATTCTCAGCCGCTTCGGGCAGGAGGCTCTGGATTTGGAGAGGCGCCATGCGCCCAGGTCCACCGGTGTCAGTGAAGCTGGGGTGCCACGGGCAGGTATTTATGCCCAGCAGTGAGGTCACCATTGTTCTCCCAACAGCCATGACAGTGCTGAATGTTCAGTGATTGAAGTTTGCAACATGGCTTGACCATTGCTTATGGAAGGATGAGCGCATAATGATCCGGGGGACAGGGATGCACATTGACATTGTCTCCACGTTAACTGATCCAATGTCCTTGTTTTTCCTTTCAGCATCAGTGGAGCAGGGCTGGGAGGAGGAGCAGCAGAGGGCCCTGAAGTCTTGCCAGTGTCACACCATCTCTGCCAGGCAGGCACCAGCGCAGATACTAGCACCCCGGTGGGAATTAGAACATCGGCTAGTGTCCCAGGGCACAATGGTGAGGGCACTTCAAAGTCGCTGGAGGAGCTGGCAGAGACAGAGTGCCCATGGAGCCAGCAGTCGGAGGACTGCAGGGGACCAGGCACATGCTCAGTTGGTGCCTGAAGATGTGCCTCCGGAGTCGTCCGCGATGCAGCAGGTGCAAGAAATGCAGCCGGGTGTGAGGCAGCATTATAGGGAGATACATGAGGCTTGGCTTGGTGCCTGTGGTGGATGAGTCTACATAGACTATTGCCGAAGCACTAAGCCTCATGTTCGAGCGCCATGTGTCCTCCATGGAGAGAGTTGCAACTCTCGTGGAGAGGCTCCTCCAGGAGACCCATCAGGGCTTCCTGGGGATGAGCTCGGACCAGCCAGCCTTCACATCGGCATTGACCTCAGCTGGTCAAAGGTGGTCTGGGCACCAATTTTCCCAGCTCGGTGCTCATCCATCCATGGTGAACAGGGAGGTCCAAAGCAACCTCACGTCGGTGCAGCAGTTGCCTGTCATTTCTATGGGCTCCTCTCAGGGCGCTCCGGATGAGGGCAGCAGCTCCTCCGCCCCTCTGCCAGTGACCATTGCATCCGGTGAGGCTGTGATGACTGGGGAGGTGAGGCCAGCACAGGCTCCACGGGCCAGAGGACAACCGCCAAGGTCATCAAGGCCAACAGGACAGCAGAGTCAGCTGCTGTCTCAGATGCCACTCCAAGCGAGGGGTCAGCACCAAGACGCAGCACCCAAAAACGTAAACATAAGGCATATTATCCACACCACGGGTTTATCATTGGTGCTTCTGTGTTGGCCCGCAATGAGGTCTTTATGAGTTGGTGTGATTTTTAACACCTTTTTCATTTTGTTTTATTAAGTTTTTTTGGTTGTAATATTAAATTCAGACATGTCACCATGGCTCAGGGTGCCTCTTTTGCTCTGCAGGTGGATGGTTTCCAATAATTTAATGAGTGCTTTGTGGGATATTCAGTTTTATTAACAAGGAACTTAGTTAATGTTCCTAATCAGGCAGATTTTGCTCTTGGGTCTCGAATATGGGGCATACAGCCCAGACTTGTCCTGGAGGTCCATATGCAGTGTGCTAGCTGAAAGTTCGTTGGATTAAAGCCCCCCCGGGTGTCCCTGCCTCTCTGGAGTATGCCCGGGTCAGCGTCTACCCTCTCAGCATTTCCCTGTGCATGCTCATCCTCGGACTTACCACTGGAGTCATCATGTGCAGCCACAGCTACTGCGTTGATGTCTTTGTCATTCACTGCATTCCCCCTTTCCAGTGCAAGATTGTGTAGAGCACAGCATGCAACCACTATCAGCGACACACGATCTGGGGGGTCCTCGAGTGCACCCTCTGAGCGGTCCAGGCATCGGAAGCGCGTCTTGAGAAGACCAATGGCTCTCTCCACCACATCTCCTATTGTACCGCTGCTCAGCTTCTGTTCTTGGATGGTGGAGAGGCGTCTTGAGCCACCTTCAGGGGGGATAGCCCTTGTCACCCAGCAGCCATCCATCCAGCCAGACTGGAGCACCGAAGAGCCCCGGCACCTGGGAGTGTCTGAGGATGTAAGCTTCGTGGGAGCCTCCTGGGTACCTTGCATAGACTCATAGAATCTGCATCTTGTGATCACACACTATCTGCACATTCATGGAGTGGAAGCCCTTCCTGTTGACGAAGGCTCCAGGGTCACCTGCTGGCGCCTTGATGGCCGCACGTGTGCAGTCTATTGCACCCTGGACACAGGGGAAGCCAGCAATGGCCGTGAAGCCTCTGGCTCTCTCCATATGGCTTGCTTGGTCCCAACAGTAGAGGACGAAGGTCAATGCATGGCTGAACAGAGCGTCTGTAACCTGCTTGACACAAGTGTGGACAGCTGATTGGGAGACACTGCAAAGATCACCCACTGACCCCTGGAAGGAGCCAGGGGCATAGAAGTTGAAGGCAGCTGTGACCTTTAGAGCCGATGGCATTGGGTGTCCACCCACACAGTTAGGGGAGATCTCAGGCTTAATCATCTGACAGATATAGTTGCCTGTTTCCCTTGAGAGATGGAGCCTCCTTCGGCACTGGATCTCAGACATATTGAGGTAGCTGCTTTGTTGCCTGTATACCCTGGCAGCAGGATAGTGGCATCTTCTGCGGCCCCTTCAGCCTCGGACTATCCTTTGTGCCTGCGACTAGCCTCGCAAAGGTGGTTCCCCTGGAGGCTGAATGTGCACTCCTGGCCTCCTCCCCCTTCTAGCCCTCCCTTCCTCATCAGAGGAGGTGCCTCCAGTGGAGAGTTCAGCTCCCATTCCCAGGCTAAGGGAAAGCTGCCTGAAACCTGCAGGCCCAAAAAAGATTCCTCACTGCAGAGTGCTGACCTGAACGTTGTGAGTCCAGTCCAAGCAGCTGGTATGCATTGTGAAGTATTGCAGATCTCACGGGCAAGTGTCAGTAACTTTGAAACATCAATATTTGACAGAGCACACTGACAACCCCACTGAGCCCTCTTATCCCACCCATGGATAAATGTGTCCTACCCGTCTGTCCGTTGTGCCCGTGCGCTGACCCGAAGATTGCATGGGCACCAAAAAATCGCTGTCGATTGGCACCTCAAGGGCCTTAAGTGGCCGGTTAATTAATGGCGGGCGCACATTGGAGATCATCATGCTCCCACCCAATGAAATATCGCGATGGCGCGCAGTGACATCGGGACACTCACCTGACGTTACCACGCATCATTTTACGCGTGAGCATGCGGGGCCTGCCCCCCCACACCAACGGGAAAATTCTGCCCTTGAATTTAACAATTAACTTGTGTAACACAGAACAATTCAAGGTAAGGAAAACTAGCAACTTCTTAAAAATCATAAACTTTAGCAGATAGAGTTCAATTCTAAAACATGCTGCTCTTTCGTAGTGGACTATACTTACTACACTGATGCCTAAGAATAGTGCATCCTGGACTAGGGTCTTGTTTTTCAATGTCAGGTTATATCTGTACAATAGCAAAGTGCTCAGTATTTTGGATACTGCACAATGACTGGGATTTGTTTGAGAGATTCCAACTCTGCATATTGGGAATGACTGGCATTTGGATGGTACACTTGATCTCTGCAAAATGGAAATGGCTAGGATTTGTTTGGTACATTGGATTTCTGTACAGTGGAAGTAGCTGGGATTTGGTTTGTATATTAGAAGAATATACAATACAAAACCAGTGAAACATTTTGACAATAATCTTTGATTCTATCTTTTGACACAAAGATTCCAATCTCACCTCTGATCTGTGTTTTATGTGTGGAGGGAGTAAGATAGCGGTGAGAGGGGGAGGGAAATTAGGAAGGGGAAACTTGGAAGTGTGAGTTTCCTGAACATCCCACATGTCAATTTTTTTCCATAGGCTTCCCACCCACAGCCAGCCTCGCTGCTTGTCAGGCGGTTATCCTGCAGCACACAGCCACATCGAAGCTGAGAGCAGGTAAGTCCATCGGGGAGGAGGATGGGAGAGATTGTGAGGAGAGGGGAGCTGGGTTGTTTGGTCAGGAGTGAGTGAGGATAAGGTTGCGTGGGGTGGAGCCATGGTGGTGGGGTAGCTGATGGTGTTTTGTAGGATCCGATCACTGGGTGAGTGGATCAGACAGTTTGCAGTGAGGGGGCTTTACTGGTAAGCTTCTCAGGCTTGGAGGAAACAGCTTTATCCTCCCCTGTGCCCATAAGCTGTGCTGTAAAGGTACTTATTTCATGGATTCATTTCTTCTCGCCTCCTTTCACCTGCTGGTTTTTTCAAGGTCGGAAAAACCTGATTGACAATGGATAAAAAGAGAAACACTGTTAAAATGAAATATTGAAATTTCCTCCTGTGATTGGATTGGACACCCGGTCCTTTCCTCGCCTCTGTTAAAAGCAAAAGTGGGTGTATTTGAAGTGGGTTCCTGTTTCAAGTTTGTGGCTTTTTAATCACCCACCTGAACCAAACCCATCACTCTTAGGAGGTTAAGATCCCCCAAAACTGTTACCATAAAGTTTAGTGGCCAGTTACAATGAAATGTGAGGCTCTGACTACAAAGCATCTCAATATTCTGTTGCATTCTGCTGTTCTGAAATTTTCTTCTCCTACTATTTGGAAAAACGGACTATTTCCTGGGGGGTATAATTTTATTTGTCAGCCACACTCCAGTACGTTGCCAAAATCACCAATGTTAAAAGGTGAGGCTTCACACTGAGTGCTACAGGCTATTTGATCACAGGGTATTTTTTTAATTCATTCATGAGATGTGAATTTCGCTGGCTGGGCCATCCCTAGTTGCCCTTGAGTTATATCATAGGTGCTCACCTAATGTCCAAACACACATGCACTCCAAGCAGAGGCCACCGGATAGAGTCAGGAATAGGATGCTGGCCTGTTTTCTTCTTTAACCTGATGGGCTGAGGTGCTTTTAGATTCCCTCCCTGTATTGAGTGCAGAGATCAGTTAACTTGGTGGTCAGTGAATCGAACCTGGAGCTTTCTTGGTATGCACGACCTTCCTCAATCTCTCATCTTCTTTTTCAAAGCTCTTTGACTTTCAGTGATGTATTCTGCTAAGGGCAGAAATTAGGAACATTTTGTATCTTCTGCATGCTGGGCAACTTCAAAATGGCCCATGCTGTGACAAAACTCAAAGCGATGTTCCTCCTCTGCACTCCTTTGGGTTTGTTGACTAAAACATGCTACAATGGTACTGCGCACTTTCAATTGATATCTGACGTTATCTTGCCGGACATTTTGGTTGCAACTTAATCAGGAGCACTTCTGCAGCACAGCATAGGGTCAATTTCCTGAAATCAGCCAGCACATAATGAAAACGGCAGGTGTGTGGTGCAGATTTTTTCCATCCATTGACTTCAATGGAGAAAACCTGGGCAGCTTGCCTGTGATTCTCTGATAATCTCTGCTTTGTGCAAGGCCTCACAAGTCAGTCTGGAGACTTGGAAAGTTTACTCTTAAACATAATTTGAATTTCTGTTTAAATGTTCACTTTCTTCAACAGCAAGTGAAGCTGCCTTAGGCACGGCGGGATTTTCTGGCCCCAGCCACCACTGGGATCGTCTGGTGCCGCCAAAAGCCGATGGACTTTTGGCTGGGCTGCCGAATCTCCCGCGCCGGGACCCGCCATGATGGGGCTGAAAAATCCCAGGCGGTGTATTCTGGTGTCAGTTTTGGATCTCCTATCCCTGTCAACTGAAGAATTCCAATGAAAATCTTCCCACGCTCCCCTTGTGTCTTGGCTGGTTAATTCACTGTCCAGTGTGGACTGAATAATACAGCCTAGGAAAATCTCAGATCTTATTCCTGATCCGTACTGAGTTAACTGATCACAGCCAGAGTGGTAATTATTGCACTACAATTGGCCAATATGGTCAAAATTGCATAGAATTAAATATAAAGTACAACCCAAAAGCAGCCCCCTTGACCTAACATGTCCCCGTTGTTGATCATTGCCATAATCTTACAGGCCTGCCCTGCTACTTTCCTTCAACCATCTATGTAACCTGTTTTTAAATGTTAAATGTTGACGTGGTCTCTGTTTCAGTAACGCAATTCACAGCTTCACAACCTCTGTGTAAGAAAGCTTTACCTGTTCTTCATTGTAAATCTCATACATTTAATCTTATATCTATATTTCCTTTTGTCACAACACCTTAACTACTAGAAATTTTCTGTTTCCATCTACTCAGCTCCACCCTTGCATAATACTAAATACTTTTGACAAATCAGTCTTTAATACTCTGTCCTAAAGCAACCATAGTTTTTCCATTTTTTATCTTTGCATTTCTTCATACCATTAAGAATCCTATGGGTAAAAGCAAAAGCAAATTACTGTGGAAGCTGGAAATCTGAAATAAAAACAAAAAATGCTGGAAAGAATGCAGGTCAGTCAGCATCAGTGGAGAGAAAAAACAGATACCATTTCAGGTTGATGATCTTTTGTCAGAACCTAGCACCCTATAAATCTGCTTTGTGCCCTTTTTATTGTCTCAACATCCTCCCTATCATGTGGAGCACCGAATTGCACACAGTACTCTACCAATAGTCTTACTAAGTGTTACAACCAAGTGAGGAGATGTAGACTGGTTCCCCTCTTTTTCCACTCCTCTTTTGACCTCAACAGGTTTTTCTTTTTAAAAGGATATGCTTACCAATTCAGCGAGTGTTTAACTTTTTAAGTGCTGTTGACTGTTGTTACAACCAGGTGTGGTCCCCTCTTTGCCCTATCCTGGTTTGGCCGCAACAGGTTTTTTGTTTGAAAAAGATACTTGCTAATTCAGTGAGTACTTAACTGTTTATGTGCTGTGATCATAAAACAACCAATAGGACAGGTTGTTTTCAGTTTAACAAAGAAAGAGGTTAGTTTTAATATACTTAAAACCAATCTAGGTAAAATAATAAAATGTGCACCAACTTTCGCATGCACACACATGTGCATACACACACGCACACATTCACACGCGCGCACACACACACACAAATACACAAAAACACACACACGCACTCGAAGTTACATGCACACAAATACAGATTACAGAGCGGGGAAGGATAGGTTTGTTAAATTAAAGTCCATAAAAAAGTAAAAGAGTATCCAGTCTGTAGTTTGGTGTCTCAGCTGGTTTTGGACTGAATTCAATGGTCTTGGTGCTTCTGATTTCAAAAGGTAGGTGACTGAGTTTGTTGTTCCTTGGGAGATTGTAGTGTTGGGGATTGGATTCTTTTAAGAAATCTCTGTCTGCAGTAGGGTGTCTCTGGATGATCACAGTCAGCAAACAATGCTTGAAGCTTACCAGATGGGTTGGAGAAAATAGATGGTAGGAGGGACCCCACTTAGGTCATCTCCTGAAGCTACTTGTCTTCAGGTCTGCTGAAAAAACATGTGCTTAAAATATACAGAGGATTGGCTTGTCATGTGACCTTCCTTCCCCGACTACCAAGGGGATTCAAAAAAAGACATTGCCCATGTATTCCAAAGGTGACGTGATGAGCTCATGTTTGGAAGCTAACTTAGCTAGGGTCTCATTGTCCCAGTGATTAGTCTTGATGGCCCGGCTCCAACAGTTGAATACCACAGGTGATTGCCAAAGATACCTTGCTAATGAGACAGAAGACAGTTATTGTCTTTGATGGGCTTTGCAGACAGGCTGACACCACTCCAATGAATTAGAATGTGGAATGTATGGTAATGCAAATTGGGGGCAGCTATCTTGGGTTCTGAGTTCAGGTCACTTTACTCTCTGTGTTTTTAAAAAGTCTGTTTTTAAAAGTTCAGTTCAGGTTTCTAGATGATGGATTAAAAATCATGGCCAATTCACTATCATGACTTTTCAGACCTTAAATCTTCAAAACCAAACCATCAGTGCTAAAGTGTTAATTCCATCCTTTCACTGGATGTCTAAAATTCGCTTAAAAGAAACACAATTCACCTTTGTGCAAACTTTTCCTTGGGAGAGCAAAGAATGACTAAAGTGGTACAGGAAGGTTTTAGAACACAAACGGAGCTGATAACATTCTGCGCCTGAACGGAATGGCTACTACACCAAGAAAACCTTTTTGAATGAGTAGACAAAATGTTCAGAGTTCTTGTTGTTGCAGGCTCTTTAATTGCCTTGTTTAAATCTTTGCCAGTGACATACAGCAGCAGGCTTTGAGCAGCTGTGCACTGAATAACTTATTGTGAAGAAATGCCTAGAACGTGGCCACATTAGCCAAGGAATGCAATGCTTCCATATCTCACTTTCTGCCTAATGCCTAGAATAATAACAGTTTCTCCACTTACTAACTGCCAGAATGAGCTTCTGTATTTGTTCCTTGGGACAGGTGCTGCCTTCAGTGAGATATTGTTGGTTCCTTCAGCCCAGTCCTTTAAGTTTTTACTCTGATAGCAGATTAATCTTTTGATGAGATCTCAGCTCCTATGAAGAGATTTCGAAAGCCATGAGCACTTTGGCACTCGGAGTGTGCGAGCAATTGATCCCTGAGCATTAATGATTTCACCAGGGAGAAACTCTAAAGATTCTTTTAAAGAAGTTGTTGGGTTAGATTACCAAGTTTTAACAATACCATGACTTGTGTCCCAGCATTTGGTCACTGGGATTTCAATGAGAGTAATAACATGTTTCAGATTGTTCATTGCTGAACTGATATTTAGATCATTATTAAATGAATAAATGGCATAGTTTTTTTCTAACATTAAGGAGGTTGTGAGAGAGAACAAAAAGCTGAAAGTGCAGGAAATCTGAAATTTAGAAAAGAACAGAAAATGCTAGTAATGTACTACAGACTGACTGATAGCTGAAATGATAAAAGACATGCTAATATTATAGGCGTATGACAATTAGTCAGACTGGGAAAGGAAGGCTGGAGTCATTTACAGGATTTTTATATCAGAGAACTGTCCTACTTTTCCAATGTTAATGAAAGGTTTACATTCAACATTTCTTTCAGAGGCTGAAGGAGTTACTGTATATTTCTGTCTACATTTTATTTTGGATACAAAGTCAAGCTGGCAAAATAATCACGCTGAAAATTAATATACTGCATCAATAATGCCGTACATTTCACTTTTCTAGCCCAGTGCAGTCTAGATTGCTGGAACAGGGTGTGCACAATATTGAATTTTAAAGTGATCAAATGTTATTCCAATACACAGAGCTCTCCTTCAACATCTTACCCTAAACACTGATAGAGTGTGTTTATAAAGTAAAAACAAGTGAACATTTCCCTCTTACTGATTCACTAACAATCCTTAGTCACTAAATAATGACAGCCTGCACTGCTCACTGAAAATAAAGGGAAATCTAGAATTTCCAGGTTCTAAACTTCCAGTTTCTTCTGTCAGAAAAAGCAGCTCTTCTTCTGTTTAATCATGTGATAACACTAGGATAGAAGTAGTGTCCCTGGCTATTATTGAATGCTAACATATCCAATAAACTATTGAAGAAGACAATGCTCACCTGTCTTCCTGGGCACTGGACACTGTTGGCCTTCTCAGGTTAATCAGCCTACTTAATTTGACAGGATATAGCAGCTCTTAATATACTGGTAATATCCGTAACATTTGATCTTAGCTGTTGTGCCTTTAAATGGATGATCTCACAGCCCACCATAATGATGAGGTAAACATATACCTGGATGGAGAAAATGAATAGTCAAATTCCTGACAGGATAATGTAGAAAAGCAAGATCAATACATTTGCCTTCAATAAATCGACACTGAAACATAATAAACATATGACTTTGGTGTTGTCACATCAGCTCAAACTCTGTTCTTCATGGGCACAAAGCTATTCATTTTCACAACACTACGTTGGCAGCAGAGCCAGCAACAGAACATTGAACTCTATATCCACACATCAAATGCTATTGAAAGAATAGTTGAAAGCAAGAAATAGATTTTCAGGTGCCCGCGGTCTAGTCTCCTTCTGCTTTCCTAATGGAATGAGGTTAAAATGAATTCTATTACATCCAGTAAATTACATTTCCTCTTTTGCCCAGATATAGTTCTTTAAAATAATTCTGCTTTTCTATCCTTACAACCAAAGCGAATAACCTCACACTTCCCCACATCATACTCCATCTGCTCACTCACTTAACCTGTTTATGTCTCTTTGCAGCTCCACTGTGTCCTCCTCAAAGCTTGCTTGGTATCATAATAAAACTTAGATACTTCTCTGTCTCTTTGTCTGAGTCATTACTATTGATTGTAAATAGCTGAGGCCCCAGCTACAGCTGGCATAATAATCTACGGCCTGCCAACTTGAAAATACCCCATTTATCCCCACCCTCTTCGTCCTGTTCATTAATCAATCCTCTATCCATGCTAATATATTACCCCTGACTCCATGAGCCCTTATCTTGTGTATTTTGTAATGTGTGGCACATTATAGAATACCTCTTGGAAATTCAAGTATACTAGAAGGGAAAACAATGTCAAATCTGTGTGAGGCATTCAAAAGTGAGATTCTATAGGTATAGTTTAAACATGTCCCCACAAAGTAAAAGGGTAGTACTGCCAAATCTAGAGCCCCCTGGTTATCCAGAGGTATAGAGGAGAAGATAAAGCAGAAATAGAAAGCTATGACAGTCACAAAAAGCTTAGTATTGTAGAAAGCTTGGAGGAGTATTGGAAGTACAAGAGCAAAGTAAAAAATAAAATTAGGAAAGCAAAGACAGGATATGAAAAAAATATTAGCAGGTAAAATCAAAGAAAAGCTGAAGATGTTTTACCAGTACATTAACAGCAAGACAATAACTAAGGATAAGGTCGGGCCTATCAGAGATGTACATGGTAACTTGCGGGTTGATGCTGAAGATGTGGGCAGGGTTCTCAATGAGTATTTTGTCTCTGTCTTCATGGAGAGGGATGATGTAGACATTCTAGTTAAAGAGGAGTGTGAAATATTACATACAATAAGCATAGTGAGAGAGAAAGTACTGGAGGGACTGGCATCCTAGAAGGTGGATAAATCACCAGGGCTGATAATTATATCCCAGGCTGTAAAAGAAGCTAGGGAGGAAATAGCAGATGTTCTGAGGGTCATTTTCTAATCCTCACTAGAAACGGGTGAGGTACCAGAGAATTGGAGATCTGTGAACATTGTACCATTATTTAAAAAGGGTGTGAGGAAAAGGCCATAAAATTATAGGCTGGTCAGTCTGACTTTGGTGGTGGGCAAATTATTGGAATCAATTCTGAGAGACAGGTTAAACTGTCACTTAGAAAGGCACAGATTGATCAGGGAGAGTCAGCATGGTTTTGCTAAGGGCAGGACATGTCTTACTAAATTAATTAAAGTTTTTGAGGAACTAACAAGGAGGATTGGTGAGGGTAGTGCAGTGGATGTTATCTACATAGATCTTAGGAAGGCATTTGACAAGGTCTCAAATGGTAAACTAGTCAGAAAAGTGAGATCCCATGGAAAACAGGGGAGGGTAGGAAGTTGGATCCAAAATTGGCTGGGCAACAGGAAACAAAGAGTAATGGTCAATGGATGTTTTTTGCGAATGGAGAGCGATTTCCAGTGGCGATCCACAGGACTCAGTGTTGCGGCCCTTGCTGATGGTTGAATATATTAATGATTTGAGTTAAATCTAGGAGGCATGATCAGGAAATTTGCAGGTGACTCAAAAATTGGCCGTGTAGTTGATAGTGAAGAGGATAGCTGTTGTCTCCAGAATTATATCAATGGTTTGGTTGAGTGGACAGAAAAGTGGCAAATGGAATTCAACCTGGAAATGTGTGAGGTAATGCATTTGGGGAGGGCAAACAAAGCAAGGGAATACTCAATAAACAGTAAGATATTGAGGGGGGGTGTTGAGGTAGTGAGAGATCTTGGAGTGCACGTTCACAGGTCCCTGAAGATGACAGGACAGGTGGATAAGGTGGCAAAGAAAACACATGGAATGCTTTCTTTTATTGAGCAAGGTACTGAATACAAAAGCAAGGATGTAATGCTGGAACTGTATAAAATGCTGGTTAGGCCACAGTTGGAATTTTGTGTACAGTTCTGATCATCACATTACAGGAAGGACATAATTGCCCTGGAGAGAGTACAGAGGAGATTTAGAAGAATGTTGCCAGGACTTGAAAATTGCTGCTATGAGGGGAGATTAGATAGGCTAGGGTTGTTTTCCTTGGAAAAGAGAAGACTGAGGGGGTGACCTAATTGAGATGTACAAAATTATGAGGGGCCTAGATAGGGTAGACAGGAAAGATTTGTTTCCCCTAGCTGAGGGGTCAATTACCAGGGGGCATAGATTTTAGATGATTGGTAGAAGGATTGGTAGAGGGGACATGAGGAAAAATTTTTTCACCGAGAGGGTGGTGGGTGACTGGAATTCACTGCCTAAACTGATGGCTGAGGCTGAAATGCTTAACTCACTTGAAAGGTACCAGGATCTGCACTGGAAGTACTGTAACCTGCAATGCTACAGACCAGGTGCTGGAAAGTGGGATTAAAAATGAGAGGCTAGTTTCTTTTATTTCTCTTTTTTGGCTGGCGCAGATACAATAAGTTGAATGGCCTTTTTCTGTGCCATGGTTTTTCTATGGTTCTATTGTACCCTACTAGTTACATGCTCAAAGACTTTAATAAATTTGTCAAACATGATTTCTCTTTTGCAAAACCGTGTCGACTTGCTATATTTTTCTAAGTACATTGTTAAGACTTCCTTAATAATAGATTCCAACATTTTCCTGATGGCTGATGTCAGGCTAACTGACCTATAGTTCCCTGTTTTCTCTCTCCCTCCATTCTTGAATAGCAATATTACATTTGCTAACTCCAATCTGCTGGGACCATTCCAGAATCTAGAGAATTTTGGAAAATCATATTGCCAATGCATCCACTATCTCTGCAGCTATTTCTTTTAGAACCCAGGATGTAAGTCATCAGGTCCTGGGGATTTGTCAGATTTTATTCCCTTGAGTTCCTCCAGTACTTTTTCTCTGCTGATATTAATTACCTGAATTTACTCACTCTCATTAAC
The DNA here is from genome assembly GCF_017639515.1 of Carcharodon carcharias. Taxonomy (NCBI): domain Eukaryota; kingdom Metazoa; phylum Chordata; class Chondrichthyes; order Lamniformes; family Lamnidae; genus Carcharodon; species Carcharodon carcharias. Next base: position 42,713,814 of record NC_054475.1, on the reverse strand, counting down.
CCATAGTTACCCTCCATTTCTGGTATGCAACTTGTACCTTCTACTGTAAAGACAGACATAAAATATTTGTTCAATGTCCCTGCCATTTCCTCATTTCCCATGATAATTTCTCTGCACCTAAGAGACCAATGTTTACTTCTGGGTGGGAGTGGACAGGCCATCCTCCTTTCCTGTCCCCTCCTCCTCTCCTCTACTTTCTCCTCTCCTCTTTTTTCCCCCTCTCTTCTCCTCCTCTCCTCTCCCCGTCTGGTAGGTGCCAGTTTTATATATGAAAATTAGGTGGTGCTCCCCTAATCCTGTACACTTTGCTGGGGTAATTGCCAGATGTCATCAGTGATCTGATCCTTATACTTATGCCTGCATCAAAGCCACTAAATTCTCACTATTGACATTGTGACTTATCACATGGTCTAATTAAATATTTCTCACGATCTGAAAACTATGAATGTTTGTCTTGCCTCTGCCGTCCCTTTCCCTGGAATTCCTAGACTGGTAAAGCACAAAAGCTTCAGTGATTACAATAGAAAATAGGAAAAAGAAAAGAAAATCCAATCATTTCTTCTGGTCCACTCATGAAGTGATTCGTCCTCTCTATGATTTTTCTCCCCTCAACCCTTGCAACCGTTGGCTCCAGGGAGTCTTAACAGCATGGCCAACAGTAAAGTAAAACAATAGTAAGACAACTGGAGTACCAGCCTGTCTATTATCATGCAACATATGGCATCTGTAATACACCGTCTTCCACTCCAGCTCACCATACCCTCACTCCAGCATTGAACTCAAAGCCTTTGGGTGGGATTTTCTGTGCCCACTGGGCTGGGGTATGTTTGGTGGCGTGAGCAGAAAATATGGCAAGAAGGCCAAAAATCGGTTTCATGATGTTGTGAAATCAGTTTGCAATCGTCTGCTCAACCAATCAATGGTGGGCTGCGTTTCCCACTGTTAGATGTCGGGAATCTCATTGTAATACATCTGCATATCGTTTTAGGGCCCAGCTCACCAGAATCATCCTCCCACGCTGGATCATCCGATAATGTTGGCGTAATTGCACGCCGACATGTTTCACAACTGTATATAAGCGACATGTACCTGGCAAGCTGCACTTCGTCGGGACTTCAAGGTTTGTTAGCCCACCTTGCTTCAGGCAGCACTCGTGGTCATCAGTGCCGGGCTTTGCAGGTAGCACCACATCACTTTTAGGGGGGCCCTGGGACTGATCTCTACCTACCAGACCAGCCATAAGGCGGGGGTGGCTTTTCAATGGCTGCAGGGCTAGGGCTTGCTTGGGGAAAGGGGAGAAGTGGCTTCAGGTAAGGGAAGAAGCTGCAGATGAGGGCTGTACTGGGGAAGGAGGTATCCCAGGTGTGTGTGGGGGCACAAGTTGATCTGTGCAAGTGGCTTTAAGATGGTGAGGCCTGAGGAGACAGTCTCCCTTGAGATGAGGCTAGATAGGGATGTGAGGGTGTGTGTGAGAGAGTGAGTGGTGATGTCTGCTGCGCTGCTAGTGAGTGAAATGCCAGTGAATATGTGATGGGCTTGAGTGTGTGAGTTTAAATTGATGAGTTATCCTGGCACTACAGATGAGATCATTCATCCTGTATCTGCACGAGATGGCCAACTTCTTCTGTGCAGCAATGGCACTGATCAACACTCCCAATGCCTACCAAGCCAGAGTGGTAATGTTGCTGCCCCTCCTGCGACCAGAGCAGGGATAGAGGACGTCACAGTGGGCCCCCACGGCATCCAAAAAGTGCTCGAGGGACGTGTCACTAATCCAGTGGGGCTGCAGTCTTCTTGCCTTTTGGTGCCATGTCTTCCATGCAGAAGTCCTGGGCTGAAAGCACTGAAAGGTGTACATGTGGCTACACTTTAAATATGGCGCCCGGCGTGATGAAGCAGTGAGGTGATGATGTGGCAGGTAAATTGGAGTCCATCCGCTATCGAAATGACATGTTTCCTGGGAATGCATGATTAATGAAGTGGGATTGGGACAAGAAAATGAAGAAACATGACAAGTAGTACCCCACTGAGACAAGAATAGGAATACTGGGCCATCACTGCCCACTTCAACTCCTGCAAACCTGTCACTTAATTCCCACTAAAAAAAAAATAACATATGTATAGTGTCAGGTGCTGGAAATCTGAAATAAGTATCAGGAAACACAGAGCAGCTAAGACAGCAATTGTGGTGAGAATGAACAAGTTAACATTTCAGCTGAAGATCGTTCTTCACTTCTGCATGTACTTATTCATTTCAGTCACTTTCCTGTTCTTTACAACCTTACTAATGACCTGAATGATGGGTTTTGGGCTTTACACAAAAGATTTCTTAATATTTAAAAAAGCCGTTTCTCCCTGTTGTTCACTCGCAACTATTACTGTGGAAACTTTCTCTGCTTCCTGTTCTTCAGACAATTTATTCACCAATTTGTAACTTTTCTTCTTGAAAGCTAACATTTTAACTCCAGCGAGAGACTTCACCTGGTATTTGTGAAAATCACTATTTACAGAATCATTCAAAATAGTCTCATTCTCTGCTTCTCAATATTCTTAGAATGTTCTAATAACCTTATCCACCATTTGGCATGTCTAGAATCCTGTTGACTTTGATATAGCAACTTTAATTTTCAAAGATGTTCCTGAATTGCCTCCTTTATTATTGACTGCACTATTTTCCACAGTACAAGTCTCAACAGAACAAGCCTATAATTCCCAGGATCATGCGTTTGACCCTTTCAAAAGACTGCACACATATTACTTACTTTCCAGTCAGCAATCAAGTAGCTTCTCAATATGTTTTTAACTGAAGTATCCATCTTTGATGTCTCCTGTCGTTTGGTATTCTTATGTGCACTCCATCTGAACCTTGTACTTTATGAATCTTTAACCTGTATCAGGTTGATTTTACAATAGTATGAAACCTTGACATTTTTAATAACTTTTCTTTTTCTGCTAAATGATGGCCTCAAAACCTCATTCTTCATGCCAATGGGATAGCCACATAGGCACCAAGATGATGCACCATGATGATAAATGTTAGATTCACTCAACATGGTTTCACATTAAAATTATAATTAATTAAAGTTGTGCGTATAGAAATTGATCTTGAAAAGATTTGGGAGTTGTATAATTGCATCTGCGCACAAAGATGGGATTTTCAAATGATTTCGTATGTGGAGGGAAGAGGCAAGATGTAAACAATATAACAGTGCAATTGGCAGATATGAAAGTCAAAAGTTTCTCTTTGTGAGAGAAGAGCAATATCTCCTGTGATGACAATTTCCTCCCTATCCACTTTAGGCTGCTGCTGTTTCACATACTGATCCCCTCGCTGCCTGTGACAAGGCCTCTCTGGTAAGGCATGGCAATACAGTGTACAACTCACCACCATGATCCTACACCCTTGTGATGGCCTCCGTCTACACACTGCATGCATCCCAAATGTCAACCTCTCCATCCTGCGATCCTGGCCTGCGCCCCCTCCCACCACACCACAACCCCCTTCCCCACCCCACCAAACTCTGCCTCTACCAATTGCCAGGAAATGTTCCCAAGTTCCCCCGACCTTCTGCTGCTGCTTTCGCCTCTGACAGCTGCTCAGGCCATCAAGGTAGCCGACTGCCATCAAGCACTCATTGAAAAAAAAATTGATAACTAAAACCCTGAAGTCAAATTCGGCTGAACCTTTACAACCACAGCTTCACCAGTTTCGTTGGCCTTTTCTGGCCTCTTGCCTCTCCACAAATATCAGGCCTCTTTGTTTAACTGGTGTACACTGTGAAGAATAAGATCTCACTGTCCTTGCATCTCAGTGGGCTTTGAATCTACGAGAAATATAAACAACTTATACTACTCTGAAGTTCCTTTAAATACATTTAAAAAAAATCACATTCACAAACAAAATACCGACGATTTTTTCAGCTGTCACATTGCTCAAGCTGCTGAACAAGTGGTGTCATGTTGAGGTTGGAGGCTATAACCCTGGAAGTTTACAAATAATCCAGCTCATGTTACTGTACCACACAGGCTAGTGTAATATTAGAACAGAGCGGACAACCCTCTTCACACTTTCACTGTATTGCCTCTGTTTGAAGGGCTGCTGTGGAGGATATCAAATCCCTTCCTCACATGATTGATTTAGTCCTTTTCTTTGAAAAGTTCCAGTGAAAACTGTTATCACAGGTAACAAGCAGGAGGAAGTATTCATCTGCTTTTAAGAATTACAGACCTAATTGGAATAATAAAAATTTAAAGAAAGGGAATGAGATTTCAGAAAAAAACAAATAGGATTTTGCAACATGTAACTGTAGACTTAGGTAAGTGAGTCTATCTTAGGCCCAAACATTACCTTACAGGAAAGCCGAAATGTAACAAAAAGATACCAAGTATAGGCTGTGATGAACTGCATAGATGTGATTCTTTTGTTTTTGTTCTGGATTAGTTTAAAAATGATTGGAACAGCAAGAAAAACTCCTGACATTGTTGATGTGCTAACATATAATTCACATAGAAAATAGTTTTGCTGTATTCTGCTATTATATACTTTACACTTTGGACTTCAATTATTAGTGTGCCACGTTATTTGTCAGTATGTCAATTTGCAAGCACATAAAGCTGTAATAGCAGGAATGAATTGTAAGCATGAACATCCAGAGCAGAGTTTGAATAGGCCACTGTCAAATTCCAATTTGAATTTCAGAACTGTTTGAAGTAAAATTCAATCCATCAGGAAGTGTCCTACTGGTCAAGCTCAAAAAAGTGAGACATCATGTAAAACTAGAGTTTGCTTAAATGAAACTTTACTTACGAATATATTACTCATTAAAGCGAGGGGTGTTCATTCTGGGGAATGAAATTCTTCCCAATCAGTATTCCCTGTCCCAACCAGCTTATTTTTATCTCCTTAATATTGCCTGACTCAGCTCCTACCTCAGTTCATTTGCTGCTGAAACCCCCATCCATGTCTTTATTATCTCTAATTTGACTATTCAATGCTTTCATGGATGGCCTCACATCTTCCACTCTCCATAAACTTCACCCCGTCCACTGCTGTCTGTACTCTAACTTGCACCAAATTTCATTCGCCCATCACTCCTGTGGCCTCTGACTTACAATAGGCCTAGTCTGGCTACTGGTTAAAAATTCTTAGACTTTTCAAATTGCTCCATAGCCTCACCCCATCCTATCTCTGCAAGCTCCTCGAGACCTACAACCCTCTGAGTGCTCTGTGCTCCTCAAATTTTGGCGTCTTGTGTATCCTGATTTTAATCACCACATTGGCACCGTGTCCTTAGTTCCCTAGCCCTCCTAAACCTTTTTGCCTTTGTACCTCTCTCTATTTTCCCTAAAAGTCCAATTGTTTGGTAATCTCCTTTTGCGGTTATGTGTCAAATTTTGTTTGATTGCTCTTCTGTGAAGTGTTTTAGGAAATTTTTCCACATTAAAGGCACATATTATTGCACTTAACCTTGTCCACTTGGCAAAAGTTGGGTGAGCTGGCTGTTAAAGTCATTCAAGAGGCTTGACCACTGACACCCAAATTCCTGACACCATCTTCAATTTTCTGAGCAGGCAGCTCGGATATCTATTGGAGACCAGAGGGGGCAATCTTTAAATATGTAGGTTGGGCTCCGAGAACATGATTGGTGCCCAATAGCTATTTTGACTAATAGCCATCTTGTGGTTTCCTGTCAGGTGAAGCTAATGGGGAAAAATGTCAGGGTCCGATGGAGCCCAAAGTTTATCCATTTTTCTTTACTTCCATTGTTCTGAAGTTTCAGGAATGCGTTTCCTGGCCTCACAAGGACATTTTTGACCTTTCCTGTGCTGGGCTCTCCCCCTTGCTGATTGTGAGGCCTCCCTGAAACCCCCATGACTCATTCCTGAGTTCCTGGGACTTTTCCTGCATTCCCCCAATGGGAATTCCCACCTGCTGCCCAGCTGCCACTTTTTGCCAGTTTTGGGTGGGCAGCTAGCCACTGCCATGCAAATAAAACCCGGGAGTTCAGATTGGCTGGGATTATGCCACTGAGGACAAGGGTGTTTGGTGTTTGTTGAGGCCCCTGCCTATCCAATTCCTGTTTTGGATTCCAATGTCACATTATTCGATAAACTAGTTTAGCATCATATCCTTGTAAACATCCCATGGTGTATTTTATTAAAACCATCTGATCTCATATTAAACCAATGTAGTTTGAACAAAATCAATAACACTTTGAAAAATATCCAGCCTGATATACCATTTAAAGAGGGAACTTTGTCAGTCAGTATTACAGAACAGGAGATACTCGAGCAACTACGAATGTTTTGGTGAAGACCTACCTCTAACGGGATTTACTGAGAAAGAATTAATGTAAAAAGTGTAATGTGCAAATATTTATTTGAGATGTAGGGTCTTTCAAACCCTGCACTGTTATGAGATGTGATATGACACTTCTCTGCTCCCTGTATGATTTCTTGTGACAAACCGACAGCTGCTGGTTGCAGGGTATACGTTGCTATGACTGATTAATGTTGACCTGAATCTTGAGCATAGTGTGCCTGCCATTCATTTCTACCATCTATCATGTTTCATTGTACATCACATTCTTTAATCAACTGGATAATATGAGAAGCTTTAGTTTATTTTCCTAAATTGAAAGGCCAAATGTTGTAAAGTACATGACCAGCTTTCAAATGTGAGTGAACAAGGGAGTGTCATGGGCTATTCAAACAAATGTCAGGAGGCTGATCCTCTTCACACCTGCCATTAGAACACATACTTCCGGTAGGAGTCGCCAAGGCTCCTTCATCAGCATGTCCCATTCCCCCAATCTCTATCAGCTAGGCGAACAAGGGAAGCTAGCACATGGGAACACCACCACCTGCAGGTTTCTCTCCCAGTCACACAAATTCCAACATGGAAATATATTGACGTTCCATCACTGTCGCTGACCCATCCTTGACCCAGAACTTCTGATAGAAAGCAGTATGGGCTGCAGTGGTTCAATAAAACCTCTCATCATTACCTTCTCAAAGACTGTTAGGGATGGGCAATAAATCCTGGCTTTGCCAGCAATGCCTACATTGCATATAGAATAAAAAGGCATTGGATTGCAATCAGAAGTGGAAGCGCAGTCTATAATTTTCTTCCTTAGGCTGGGAACTCTGACACCCCACCAAGTGCAGTTCCAGTTGAAATTGTCTAACTCAGTATACACCAGATTAAAGCTGGGGTACTCTTTAACTCACTGAGCTATCACATTACTTTGAATAATTGTTCTGCTGAATACAAACTATACTTTTGTTGTGGGTCTCCCCTTAGCTCTTATTGATCAGAGGCTTCTTCCATGATTAAAATCAGTTTTGTTTGTTGATGATAATACTTTGTAACTATTGCCTTTTTAGATTGAGGAGATAGGGAATCATGAACTGAGATGAAACAGAAGCAAGGCTTGCACACACAGGCCCGAATTTAGTTCAAGGAGCAGTTAAAAATTGAACTGCATTTTCCCCCCATTCCAGCAATGTAATTCTGGTGGCTGGAAGTGGAAAATGGACAGTAGTTCAGTTTGGTTGAAACTCCATTCATCAAGTTACCCTCTAAGTCTTTATGATCCTACCTATGGCCTGCAGTGCTCCATGAGCTCATTATCAGTCCTGAACCCTTTTCTGTTATCAAGGCCTGAATTTTTCCTGCGTCGGGCAGGCTCAGTGGGTACGGGCGTGGGTGGTCGCAGAGCTGACCAGCGCCCGCGATTGGCTCGGCACCGCGATTTCACATGGGCGGGCCAATTAAGGTTGCTTCAGAGGGATTGAAATGCTTTTCAAAGAAATTATTAAATTTAAATTAAGTTTCCAGGGCCACAGGGACAAGGAGCCTACCTCAAAGAGGTGGGTGTTTTATTGGGGCTGGGAATATTCTGCATATAATTTCTCAAAAATCCAGCATGAAGAAGTTAGCTGTCAATCATAACCATGGGGTGTCCAAGGTAGCAGCCGATGTATGGGAGATCATGGAAAGTACACCATAATGTTGGGGGTGTGGGGGCGTGGGGGGGTGCACATATATCAGTAATCCAGATGAGTGGTGAGTTGTCAGTTTGTTTTCCCCACCACTGTTCTTAACACCCTGGAAATCTCTATCTGAGGCTTTTGGAAGAAGAGGTGGAACAACACCAGGCTTGTCACAATGACCAGGAGGCATTGTATGTGCTCACCTGATGGTATTTGCACAATCCCTTCAGCAGACTGAGCTGAGTCTTGATACTGCACACAGAGACTTTTCTCCCTAAACGACACTTAGGCAGGAGATCCAATTATACCACTAGGATATCTGGATGTCTGGCACGCCCCAATGTTGGATGCTTGCTCAGAGCACCCTAGTCATGGTATGATCTTATTCTCAAATTTGGATTAGTAATTGATGCAACACCTGGGCCAGGATTTTACATTCGGCGTGCAGGGGTAGGCCTGACATGCCAGAGCATAAAATGATGCTTGATGATGACGGGCGTGCATCCCGATGTCATCGCGCAGTCTCACGATGTTTTGTTTGGTGGGCGCGCACCAGAGTTGGCTACGCACCGGCCAATGATTAAAAGGCCTAGTAAGGTCATTACCACACTCATTAACTCCAAATTTACGCTGCCCGTCCAACCTAACGGTTGGTGGACAGGCGAAAAAGCCAAGCGGCCTTTACGTTTTTAGGAAACCTCATCATCAAGCAGGATGAGGTTTCTTAAAACTTTTACAAATTGAATAAAAGCTTTTTTTGAAAAATAAAAACAGGTCTCATTTCATGTGACACAGTCACATGAGGGGACATGTTTTATTACATTTTTAATGTTTTTAATAATTTCTTTGAAAAGCACTTCAATCCCTCTGAGGCAACCTTAATTGGCTCGCCCATGTGAAATCGCAGTGCCGCGCCGATCCTGGGCGCTGGTCAGCTCCGCGACCACCCATACCCGTACCCACTGAGCCCGCCCGACATGGCACAGATTCAGGCCTTGATAACAGAAAAGGGTTCAGGACTGATAATGGGTCATGGAGCACTGCAGGCCATAGGTAGGATCATAAAGACTTAAAGGGTAGACTTGATGACTAATTATGTTATTCAACCTTTTTGGGTTATTATTGGTATATTCAAAACAAGCCACTTTGCTTGAGTTCAGCAAAAAGCAAAATGTTTTGGCAGATTCAGAAATGAGGCGTGCATTTTATTATAATAAAAGGACAGTTAGCAAGCAGTTATGCAAAGGAACAATGGTCTTCATTTTATTGTGCAGAGACAGTACTATTAAATACTTGGAACAAAATCAAGCAACTTTGGCATAAAATCTGTATTATTTGCTTTATTCTTTGTGGCATCAAAGTCACATCAAATGCAAATACCACGTGGCTTATGTCACTTCCTGTTCCTAAAGCCAACATGCTTGAACCTTATGCAAATTCAAGTTGTTGTGTAATATTGCGAATCAAGGAACTGCCTCATCAGCTTTATTGCTTTATGGAGCTGGTGTTCTTCAAGCTTAGAAAAGTGTGAATTTGGGCACTCAGCCACTTCCTGTTAAAGGCTAGGGATTCTTTTAGATAATGTGACATTTAACCACAGTGATTCTGTCAGAACCCAAGCCTTAATCTTATTGTCACACGTTCCCCATAGGTTAAGTTTTGGATATTGGTTTTGAGCCTCAGACCACCAATTATCTTTTGAAGTTATTGACAACACAAATCAAAAGCTTCACAATAAAGCCTCATAATATTAGTGCTGCTACAATGTTTTGTTTGTGAGCTCTTCAATCAGTGTAGTTGTTTAATTGAAGGCCAGCCAGAGAAAAAAAATTAAATTGCCGCAGAGAATTGAGGAGTGTAAGTGCAGAAATCAGAGTAGGAATCGTGATGGAACTTATAAACTGGTGGGTTTTCCAGCTTATCATAACCAGTAAGCAACTTGTCCAGTGAATAGAATTTGAAACCCTAAGGGTTAAGGTTGAAAAGGAGAGGAGAGAAATAAGTGAATCAAAAGATGGTGATTATGACACCCAGGGCGAAATTTACTGTTGGCAATAGAGGTCTTGCCCGCTGGTTGGACAACTGGCAGGAATCCCACATTGCTTCCATTGGCAAAGGCCCGGCAGAATTAAGTGCCCATTAGGCACTTAACTGGCCAGCAGTGGGCCTTCTCTGGGATTTAGGATACTGGGTCGGAAATCCCACCCCCTGACAGTTGCCGGTCAGTCAGATGCTTGCAGCTCTCCATTACCCGTCAGCTCAAACTAGAGACCAAAGATCACCAAGGAACCCAGGCCCCAGGTGAGTGATGGCAGGATGGGGGTCACAGGGAGGGGATCACTAATGGGGGGCTTGGGAAAGAGCATGATGGTGGCTGTCAGCGGACCCTCTCCTTAATTCCCAATGGTCCCTCGACAAGGTTTTCTTTATGTGCTTCCCGTGTGATGACTCTCCTGCCCATCGCTGGTTGAATCCCAGCAGTAGTACATTGAGAACTTTAAGTGGGCCTAAGGGCGTCAATTGGTGTGTGGGTGGGAATGCTGCCTACAAGCTTTCCCACACCGGAGTTGATCAGGCGGAAGTGGGAAGGCAGTGGGGTCCCTTCCACAGACCCTCCCACCAGACTGAATGGACTCCCTGCACCCAAACCTGCCCCTGTGGGTGGGTCATTAAGTTCCACACAAAATTTTTGGGTTTACATTTATAGGGGAATAGCAAGACTGAGGGAGGGAACAGCAATCAGAATTGGTATGAATATAGAAAGATGCTTTTTTTTGTGCTGTTGTAAATGATCATTTATGCTACTGAGGGTAAAAATACAATACAATAAGATCCCTTGGTATGATTGTTAAATAAAAGGACAAAACATATGGCTGGCTCGAGGAATCATTGGTAGACCTCATGTCTGTTTCTAATTTAAATCTTGTAAATGTGTGTCTAAAGTGGAAACACCATTTTATACACAAATATAATCTCTCACAGAAATTAACAGGAGGAAAATGACCCTCCATTATCACCACCTTCCCCCAACCCCACGCCCACCCCCGCCCTACAATCTCCTGTTAGTTGCATTGAATTTTTGAACAGCTGCAGACAATCCCATTGACATACAGGGTAACCAAACTTGTTACATAGGGTTACATCAGAAGGCCTTCGCCTGCTGAACGGCCAACACAGGTGCAGTATGTCGCCCAGGCACACATGGTGCATAAAAATCACCCAACAGGCAACAGATGCACACGAGGAGAGTCAGTACTGATAGGACTCGACAACAGCTTGAATAGCAATAATTAACTAGTCATTAATTGTGGTGGAAATCAATGCCTGCTCAATGCAGGGAAAAGAAACTGAAGTCTTAGAAAAGCCTTTGCAATAAAACGGGACTGGTTTGCTGAAAAAATGCATTGAAATAATTTTAAAGTGGCACCAGCTTCAAGAAGTGTTCAACAATTTTTGTTTTGTTCTATCGTTATGGGGAAGAGAAAACCCAGAAGAGCCATGCATCATTTTTGTCATTAATCACACGAAGATGTCACAGTCATGTATTTTAATATGGTTTTAGAATATAACAACCAATGAAGAAAGCTTTGACAAAATGCTCTTTTTCAGTTTGCAATGCTCCGATAAAGAAAAAGCCCAGACATTAATGTCCCTGACTTTTGGCAAAACAATGTAACATTACAGAATTAAATCACTGACATTAACTTCCTCTTGTTTATCTCTTTCCATTGCTGTCAGGTCTGTTTAAGATGTCTGTGCTGATGATATCAATGACACTGGCTTCAGGGGTCACTGAGAATGACTGGTGTCAACCAGCTGAACTGATATTAGCAGAGATTTAGTCATTAGCTCAAGACCAGTGGGTGGGCTTCTGAGATCATATAATATCAACCATATATGTTAATTATTCTCTTGAATGTTGTTGATCTTTGCACATTTATTTTCAAGTGAATCTATGTCCCCTGGTTCTAGAATTCTCCATCAAAGGAAACAATTTTATCCTGTCCACTCTATCTATTCCCCCCATAATTTTGTACACCTCAATCAAGTCACCTCTCAGCCTTCATTGTTTTAAGGAAAATAACCCCAACCTATCCAATCTCTCCTCGAAGCTACACTTTTCTAACCCTGGCAACATTCTTGTAAAGCTCCTCTAAACTCTCTCCAGGGCTAAAACGTCCTTCCTATAATGTGGTGACCAGAACTCAGTTCTGTCGAAGGGTCATGAGGACTTGAAACGTCAACTCTTTTCTTCTCCGCCAATGCTGCCAGACCTGCTGAGTTTTTCCAGGTAATTCTGTTTTTGTTTTGGATTTCCAGCATCCGCAGTTTTTTTGTTTTTATCTCTGACTAGTCCATGCCTTTCCACATGACAGTTAATCCTATATCTCAGGATTGATTCTACTAATTTGCTCACCACCGATGTAAGACTAACTGGCCTATAATTGTTTGGTATTTCCTTTGATCCCTTTTTAAACAATGGAACTACGTTTGCATTTCTCCAGTCCCTTGGTACCTCCCCTGTATCTAGTGAAGATTGGAACATCATCCTCAAGCATCTGCTATCTCCTCCCTGACTTCCTTTAGCAGCCTCGGAAACAATCCATCTGGCCCTGGTGACTTATCAACCATCTTCATCTCTGATAGGTCCCACTTTTTCCTTAACTAACATTTTAGCATTAATGTATTGGTAAAACATCTTTGAGTTATCTTTAACTTTACTTGCTAATCTTTATTCATGCTCTCTCTTTGATTTCCTTATTTCCTTTTATTCTTCGTGCACTTCCTATATTCATCTAGGTTATTCGTCTAGGCTATCTGCAGTGCTTAGTTCTTTGTGCCTATGGTACGCTTTCTTTTTCTGTTTGATCTTCCCCTGTCTTCCTCTAGACAACCAGGGAGGTCTAGATTTGGCAGTACCACTCTTATTTTTGTAAGGGACATGTCTACTTTGTACAATTAGGATCTCGTTTTTTCGTGCTTCCCACTGATTTTCCACTGTTTTATCTTCCAGCAGTGCTGTCCAGTCCAGCTCAGCCAAGTCCATTCTCATTTCTGCAAAACTTGCCTTCCCCCTGTTCAAGGCTTTTATTCCTGCCTTATCTCTGTCCTTTTCCATGGTAATGCTAAATCTAACTGAATTGTGATCACTGTCCTCGATATGGTCGCCAACTGTCACTTCGCCCACTTGCCCTTCTTCGGTCCCCAAGACTAGGTCTGGAATTGCATCTCCTTTCCTTGGGTTTGTCATTAATTGGTTGAAAAAATTTTTCTGGACACACTGCATGAATTTTTCTCCCTCAATGCCCCTTATATTGTTTGAATCCCAGTTGATATTAGGATAGTTGAAGTCTCCGACTATTAATGCCCTCTTGTTCTTACAAGCAGAAATTTACCTACATATTTGTTCTATCTCCCTTTCAATATTTGGGGGTTTGTAGTATACTCCCAGTAGTTTAACTGCCCTTTTTTATTTCTAAGCTCAATCCATAAAACCTCGTTTGTTGACCCATTTAGTATATCATCCCTTCTCACAACTGGAATTGATTCTTTAACCCTTAATTCCAAGCCCCCCCTCCTTTTTTATCTCTTACTCTATCGTGTCTGAAGACTCTATAACCAGGGATATTTAGCTGCCAGTTTTGTCCCTCTTTTAGCCAGGTCTCCGTTATAGCAATGACATCCTGCTGCCATGTGTCTACCTGTGCCCTTAACTCATTTACCTTGTTTGTAATACTCCTTGCATTGAAGTATAAACAGTTTAACCCCGTCAATTTCCCTTGCTGGACACTTTTTAAACTTTGCTTCTCCATGTCTATCACAACGTCCCTAACTAATGTTTTACCTCCATTTTTCTGATCTGAATCTGATCTATCTGATCCTACTCCTGGGATCCCATCCCCCTGCCGCACTAGTTTAAATACTCCCCAACAGAACTAGCAAAAGCCCCCACAAGGACACGTCCCAGCTTTGCCTGGGTGCAGCCCATCGGGTTTGTAAAGGTCCCACCTTTCCCAGACCCGGTCTCAGTTCCTCAAGAATCTGAATCCCTCCCGGCTGCACCATCTCTCCAGCCACGTGTTCACTTGGTCTATCCTCTTATTCCTGCTCTCTCTAGCATGTGGACTGGGAGTAATCCTGAGATTACTACATTTGAGGTCCTGCATTTTAATTTATCTCCTAACTCCCTTTACTGAGATTGCAGGTCCTCATCCCTTAGTTTACCTATGTCATTGGTACCAGTGTGTACCACGACCACTGGCTATTTACCTTCCCTCCTCAGAATGTCCTGCAGCTGCTCTGTGACATCCTGGACCCTGGCACCAGTGAGGCAACATACCATCCTTGATTCACATTTGCGGCCACAGAAGGATCTGTCTGTGCCCCTAACTATTGAATCCCCTATCACTATAGTCCTGCCACTTGTTTTCCTCCCACCCCTCTGAGCAGCAGAGCCACCCACGGTGCCGTGAACTTGGCTGTTGCTGCTTTCCCCTGAGAGGCCATCACCCCCAACCGTATCCAAAGCGGTATATCTGTTAGAGAGGGGGATGACCACAGGGGACTCCTGCACTACCTTCCTGAGTCTTTTACTGTTCCTGATGGTCACCCATTCCCTTTCTGTCTGTGTAATCTTCATCTGCAGTGTGACCACCTCGCTAAACATACTATCCATGACTTGCTCAGCATTACGGATGCTCCACAATGAGTCCACCCACAGCTCCAGCTCCGAAATCTGGTTAGCTAGAAGCTGCATTTGGACACACCTTCCGCACACTTGGTCAACAGGGATGCTGGAAGCGTCCCTCATTTCCCACATCCTGCAGGAGGACCATATCATGGATCTGAGATCTTCTGCCTTGGCGTCCCTCTCGATTAAGCTAATTTCTCCCTTAAAAAAATACGCTAGCTCGGGGCCTTATTTATGTTAGCTAGGAACCTTGTTTCTTGACTAATTATACATGTACAGTATTACTCTATACTTTTTTTTATCGCATTCAAGGTGCTATATAAATACACATTGCTTGTATTCCAACAGTAGTTGTTAGGATGCTTGCCAGGAGAGGTTTACAAACAGGTAAAACTGTTGGAAAAGGAAAGTCCACCTGGTTCAGTGTCCCTGTCCCCTACAGTCATAGTGTAACTGGGCATCAGGGTTTCCAATGTGACCCACCAGGTGTTTTGAGAGGCAGAAAAATACCCTAGTCCAATTCTAGGAAATTCATCTCCGACCCCATCAAAAGTTTCAGGAGACTAAGCTGACAGTCAGACGTATCTCACAGTATCACACTGTCCTTTTGTTATAAAAACAGGAAATGCTACGAGTACTCAGCAGGTCAGGCAGCACCTGAGGAAAGAAAAAACAGAGTTAGTGGGCAGAATTTAATCCAGCCGGTTGTGCCAGAAATGGTTAACCGCGGGAGAGGCCACGCGTCAGTCTCCCACAATTAAGTCGGAGGCAGGAAGGGGCCATTGCAGGAAACTCACTGGCTGGTGGCTAGGTATCAATTAAGCTCATAAATAAGCCAACTGACCTCCAATTATCCGTGAGCCCAGTGGGATTAAATGGGAGTCCCAGGGCTTTCCTGTGCTTTCTGAAGGTTGCCTAGGCAACCCTGTCAGATTTGCCAAAGGCCTACCAGAAGGTTCCCTCCTGATTGAACCCGTCATTGGGAAGTGTGGGGCATGAGTGCTGAAAGCTAATTTCCCCCCTTCTTGCCTCTGGCACCTTGCCCCCACTCTCCTGCAAACCCCTCCCCACAACCGCGACCCCGCCCTTGCTCACCTGAGTCTGGGAATCCAGTTACAATCCCTGGTGAAGTCCCTGGAGCATAACTAGCAGCAGCCACCTGGTGCCTGGTGATTGACCAGTAGCTCCCTGGGGGCAGGATTTCTACCACCGGTGTCTTAAATCCTGAGCAAGGCCTGATGCTCACCAGTTAAGTGTCCGATGAACACTTAATTTGATCAGGCCTCTCCCATGGAGTATCTCACTAGTTGTCCAACTGGTAGGTGGAACCTGTCTTGGAAACATTAAATTCCACCAATGTTTCAGGTCAATGGCCTACTGCGTACTTTCTTTTTTTTTTAGCATTTTCTGTTTTATTTCAGATGTCCAGCATCCACAATATTTTGGTTTTGCCCTTTTGCCCTCAGAACCAGGAACTCATGCACAGCTCCCCTCTGAAAGCTTGTGGTGAAACACACTCAGTGCACAAGTCAGCAAAGGTGAATCATCCTCCTGGAATCTAACCTGTGCTTAATATATTCTTAAAGCCATGTCCCTGGTTATGTCTAAGAATACTGGGCAGAGTTTTCCGAGCCCGCTGGTGGTGGGCATGATAGGTGGCATGCATGGAAAAAATAGCGGGACCCACTTCACAACGGCGTAAAGGCAAGTCACGATTTTCCGCTCAGCCCACCAATGGCAGGCCGCATTTCCCATCATCAGTCAGTGGGGAGGTAATTATAAAACATCAGCATATAATTAAATGGCTATCCCACCGGGCTCTTGGAACCCTGCCGTATCGTCCATCCGCATCGGCAGGAAAGCACACCGATGTGTTTCACAACAGCACGCAGGTGACGTGCACTTGGCGGCCTTCACTTTGGGTGAACTGAGGTAATTGAGCAGCAGCATTCTCCACACCTCGCCTGTTGTTCACAGGCCTCAGGGGCAGGGGTGGGGGGAGGGTGGGGGGGGGTGGTGTGTGGGGTGTGTGTGTGGGTGGGGGGATCTGATGCCTGGCCCCACAGGTGACGGCTGAGGTGTGGGGGGTGTCTGGGGGCAAGTGCTGGCCAGTCTTGGAGGCGACTGCTGATGTCAGGGGGTGGTCAAGTGCTGCCCTGGCACAGCATCTCATGCACAGGTAGGGGACAGGATAAGCGAGGGAAGTGGCCATGCATTAGGGACACCTGTATAAACTAACCATGCCTCCGCATCTGAGGCAGATTAGGCGCAGCCACAATGATATGATTGAGGTCAGGCTCCTAGCCTGCCCGCCCATGCAAGCATTGCCGAGGCACCAAAGGGCCACCCAGCACTCCATACCTTACCCATCCCCCCAACCCCACCTCCAGCACAGACTTCGAGTCCACCACCACATTATTGGACGGCGGAGCAGTTGGACTGCACACATTGTACTTTCCCCTCGCCAATGCTGGCCATGTAGCAGTCACTGCTGGAGGTGCTCACAGCCCCTTGCAATCTCAGCCTCCTGGTTTGAACCAGTGTCCTCCATGTTGCAGGTTGACAGGGCAGCCATGCAGCACACCCATCTCTGGCCATCTGAGGGGTGACCAGCACTCTCTGGGAAGCATTACAGGGCAGTCACACAGGGCCAGGAAAGGTGTTAAGTACAGCCATGATAACCACATCTCTCTCTCTCTTTCATGCTGCAGGAGGACCACGTCAGGATCATGGATCCTGGTGACCTAGCTGTATGCCTGATGGCCTACAGAGACCATAGAAGATGGAGAAGAGAGTGACTGAGGCTCCTGGCTGTCCAGGAGTGACAGTGAGCCGTGGCTGGACAGCGCCTAGCGACACCCAGGTTCTATAGACGCCGCCTGCCATTCCTGTAGATGACTGAGAACCAGTGTCACTGGCGACTGTGCATGTCCAGTGTCCTGGTGGCTCACATCTGCCACTTACTGCAGGACTTGGTACCAAGGGGACATGGAGGGCATCCACTGCCAGTGGCAATGAAAGTGACCACAGCGCTCAATTTTTGTGCCAGTGGCTCCTTTCAGGGCTCCACAGGTGACCTCTGAGGGATTTTACAATCTGCCACCCACGAATTTTTCATGAGGTCACAGATGCCATCTTCTCCATGGCACACAACTTTGTGCATTTCGCCCGGGACCGGGACAGCCAGGATGCAGGGGCTGTTGGATTAGCCCTGATCTCGGGATTCCCACAGGTGCAGGGTGCAATTGACTGCACTCATGTGGCGCTCAGGTCTCCATCGCTACACCCAGTGGACATCACCAACTGCAAGGGCTTCCACTCGCTGTTCGTGCAGCTGATATGTGACCACCAGAAATGCATTGTGCAGGTGTGCGCACAGTTTCCAGGGAATGTGCACGGTGCCTACATCCTGAGTGGCTCGCAGATCCCTGCAGTCTTCCAGGGTCCACAGAGGCTGCAGGGTTGGATCCTTGGGGACAAGGGCTACCCACAGAGGCCGTGGCTGATGATACCCATGTGGTGGCCTCAGACTGCAGCAGAGCAACGGTATAATGAGGCTCATGCTGCAGCTCGCAACTTAGTGGAGCAGACAAGTCTGGTGGAGCCCTGCAATATAATCTGCAGAGGATGTCATGCATCCTTGTCATCTGCAGTGTCCTTTACAGACTGGCGCTGCAAAGGGGTGAGGAGCTGGCTGAGGCGGAGATGGAGGAGCTGCAAATCCCCTCCAATGAGGAAAATGCTGGCAAGGATAAGGCTGAGGAGGTCCTCGGTGGTAGTGACGACAGGGAGGAGGCTCTCGCACTGGCTAGACAAGGCAGACACACTCGAGAGGCTGTCATAGCTGCCAGATTTGTGAAGGTTGATGATGACATGCAGTGAGATATCCCCATAGATCCTCACATCGCAGTTGGGAATGTTTGACTCCAGTCTGGCTTATGGCGGTGCCAATACCCTCTCTGAGAATGCTCCTGACATGAAAATGCATGGGAGGTCCTAATAGTCACTCGATTGCTGAAGGATGATGACAACGTGCAGTCAGGACACTCCATAGATCTTCACATAGCCTCTGAGTATGTCTGACTCCTGTCTGGCCGAGGGCAGCTCGCTTGCACTCCATGGTCAGGGCCGTCTCAGAGTTGCAGCCATGAAACTTTAGATGCATCAAATGCATGTGTCCGCCTTCAGCACCTCAGCCCTTCAGGAGCTGGTGCACAGCATCAGTGGTCACAGATGCTGGTGTGATGGGCACAGCCCCACCTTAAAGGTGCTGAGAGCTCACAGATAGAATGAGGGAACTCTGTGGCGCCTGCCCACTACACTCTGGCAGCAATGACCAGCACCGCCGAGGTGAAGGCATCAGTAATGTTTCCAGGGAGTGAGAGGCTGGACCATCACTGTGGTGTGAAGGCTGCACAGAGCACAGGGAAGAGGCCCTGGACTGAGACACCTGCCTTTTATCTTGTACAGAAAGGTTTCACATCTGAGTGACAAGAACACTGCTCATTGGAACAAGGAGCCACAGGGAGGGAGACATTCTTGGGAGTTTATTGACAATAGTGAACATTATGTACAAGTGATTAACACCCATGCCCAGGCTGTGCAAATAATTCGCCTTAACTATCCTAACCCTGCCGCTACATCTTGGTGCTCCCCGAACATCCACAGTGGAGGTGGAGGCAGCCTGCTGACTGTGACGCCCTGTCTGTGATGACATTGGCTGGTGTCCTCTGGAGGGCTGAGACTTGGAGGGCTCTGGCCTGCTTTCGCGGTCCTGCTGTGTGGCAGTGGTACCCTCCTTGGCCTGTGAAGCTGGATCTGCGGGGGTCACAGGAAGAGGGGAGTCAGATGGGCCGGTTGCTCCCAGAGTCACCAGGATGGAGGCCCTGGAGTGTGCACCTGCTGATCCTCCTCCCTATTGATCCCTGAGGATACCTGGCTAACTCTGTGAGTGGGAGGGGTAGCTGGAGTGAGATTGAGCTGCCCAGCAACCCTTTCGCGTACACACTGTTGGAGGCAAACTATGGCATCAGCGATGGAGTTAAGCCTGTGCAGCAGTGCAGGAGTGATGTCCTGGACCAAGGTCTCCATGGCGGCTGCCATCCTGCCATTGTTGACCTTGGTGCATTGCAATGCCGGCACTATCACTTCAGCCTGAAGGCAGACAGACACCTCCATCATGCTTTGTAATCTGAGGAGTACAACAGACATCCTTTATACCTCCATCCCCCACCAGGATGGTCTGAGGGCCCTTAGCTTCTTCCTCGAACAGAGGCCCGAACAATCCCCATCCACCACTACTCTCCTCCGTCTGGCTGAACTTGTTCTCACACTGAACAATTTCTCCTTCAACTCCTCTCACTTCCTCCAAATAAAAGGTGTGGCTATGGGTACCCGCATGGGCCCCAGCTATGCCTGTCTCTTTATGGGGTATGTGGAACATTCCTTGTTGCAGTCCTACTCCGGCCCCCTTCCACAACTCTTTCTCCGGTACATCGATGATTACTTCGGTGCCGCTTCATGCTCTTGTCAGGACTTGGAAAAATTTATTAATTTTGCTTCCAATCTCCACCCCTCCATCATTTTCACGTGGTCCATCTCTGACACTTCCCTTCCCTTCCTTGACCTCTCTGTCTCAATCTCTGGTGATAGACTGTCCACCAATATCCATTACAAACCCACCGACTCCCACAGCTATCTCGACTACAGCTCCTCACACCCCGCTTCCTGTAAGGACTCCATCCCATTCTCTCAGTTCCTTCGCCTCCGTCGCATCTGTTCCGATGATGCTACATTCAAAAACAGTTCCTCTGACATGTCCTCCTTCTTCCTTAACCGAGGTTTTCCACCCACGGTCGTTGACAGGGCCCTCAACCGTGTCCGGCCCATCTCCCGCGCATCCGCCCTCACGCCTTCTCCTCCCTCCCAGAAACATGATAGGGTCCCTCTTGTCCTCACTTATCACCCCACCAGCCTCCGCATTCAAAGGATCATCCTCCGCCATTTCCGCCAACTCCAGCATGATGCCACCACCAAACACATCTTCCCTTCACCCCCCTTATCGGCATTCCGTAGGGATCGCTCCCTCCGGGACACCCTGGTCCACTCCTCCATCACCCCCTACTCCTCAACCCCCTCCTATGGCACCACCCCATGCCCACGCAAAAGATGCAACACCTGCCCCTTCACTTCCTCTCTCCTCACCGTCCAAGGACCCAAACACTCCTTTCAAGTGAAGCAGCATTTCACTTGCATTTCCCCCAACTTAGTTTACTGCATTCGTTGCTCCCAATGTGGTCTCCTCTACATTGGAGAGACCAAACGTAAACTGGGCGACTGCTTTGCAGAACACCTGCGGTCTGTCCGCAAGAATGACCCAAACCTCCCTGTCGCTTGCCATTTCAACACTCCACCCTGCTCTCTTGCCCACATGTCTGTCCTTGGCTTGCTGCATTGTTCCAGTGAAGCCCAACGCAAACTGGAGGAACAACACCTCATCTTCCGACTAGGGACTTTACAGCCTTCCGGACTGAATATTGAATTCAACAACTTTAGGTCGTAAGCTCCCTCCCCCATCCCCACCCCCTTTCTGTTTCCCCCTTCCCTTTTTTTTCCAATAAATTATAAAGATTTTCCTTTACCCACCTATTTCCAGTATATAAAAAAATAAAAAAAAAAACCCCACTAGAGCTATACCTTGAGTGCCCTACCATCCATTCTTAATTAGCACATTCGTTTAGATAATATCACCAACTTTAATTTTAACACCTATGTGTTCTATTGTACTATTGTCGTTGACATCTTTTGATGATCTGCTTCTATCACTGCTTGTTTGTCCCTACAACCACACCCCCCCGCCCCCCACCTCTCTGTCTCTCTATCTCTCCGCCCCCCACACACACACCTTAAACCAGCTTATATTTCAACTCTTTCTTGGACTCGAACTCAAGTCCTGTCGAAGGGTCATGAGGACTCGAAACGTCAACTCTTTTCTTCTCCGCCGATGCTGCCAGACCTGCTGAGTTTTTCCAGGTAATTCTGTTTTTGTTTTCCTTTCCTGTTGTTCGGGAGCTTGCCTTCGCAGCTTCAGCAGCTGAGACATGACCGAGTCCGGAGGCTCGTCATCTGACTCAGACTCAGCAATATTCTGGCCTCCAGCAGTCCTCCGAGTGCTGGGGACCTGGGAAGTCCCTGCCTCTGCCTGCTGTGAATCAAAAAGTGCGATGTGCTCACCAGATTGTGATCCTGAGTGTACTCTAAACCTAGGTCCCACCAAGGTATGTGTCTCTGTGCTGGTGGAGGGTGTTGGGGGAGGTTTTGACGGGACTTCAGCAGGGTGCTTTGAGATTCCTCTTCAGAGGTTTCTTCGGAGCTCTCTTTATCATGGACTCCGTTGGCTGTTTCCCAGATGTGTCTGCGAAAGCAAGGGGAGATAATTAGCTCGTGGCAGTGGCCTGTGAAAGAGGACTGGTTGTCTGCTGGATGTTGTAATGTTGGATCCTCACTTGGCAGAGCAGCGCCGACCTCAACATCAGCACAGGATCGGTCCCGGTTATCACCAGCCAGCTGGATGGCTCTGTTTTCGAATTCTGTCAGAACTTTGAATTCTGGCATCCGTCCACCTGTCTGCAACCTTTCCCTCCTGTTGTGAGCCAGCTTGTCCTGCATGGATAGAGATGGGGAGAGTATATCAGGGCCTGTGTGGGTGGTGAGTGGTCCCATGGACGGGATGAGGACAATGAAGGTGTGTGTGAATGAAGGAATGGTGATGTCCCTTGCACTGGCAGTGCGTGAGGGCCTTGTGGATATGTGATTAGGTTGTGAGTGTGTGAGTTAGGAGTTATGAATGAGTGACTTACCCTGGCAAAACGGAGGTGATCATTCATCCTTTTGCGGCACTGGGTGGCTATCCTCTTCTGAAGGCCATTGGCGCTGACCACCGCTGCCACTGCCTCCCAAGCCCGATTGGTGACATTGCTGCCCATCCTGCGGCCAGAGTGGGGATGGAGCACATCCCAGCGGGCCTCCACGGCATCCAGCAGTTGCTCGAGGAACCCGTTGCTGAAGTGGGGGCTGCGGTCTTTTTGCCTTTGCTGGCCATGTCTCCCAGATAACAGTGGTGAGCTGGTGGCGATGAGCGCTTTGCTGGCGGCTGCCTTTTAACAATGGCTGCCAGCATGATGTAACAGTGGTGTGATGGTGAGCGGAGCGAATGTGAGCCTGCCCGCCATGGAACGGCATGCTTTGAGGGAGTGAATGTATATTGAGGCTGGCTCGGGAAGATATGTCGTGAAAACCTGACATTTTCATTGGCAGGTAGGACTCCATTTTACCCGCCCACTATTGCAATTAGTGCAATTCTGGGAAATTTCAGCCCGTTGACTTCATGTAGTCTATCCACATTCCAGCTCCTTTATTATTTTAAAACCTCAAATCAAATCACTCCCTAAAGTCTTTTGGTAGTACAGAACTTGAGTACTGCTGATAAAAGACACACTTGGTGAAACATTTCATCTTGTACTCATCAGGGCAATTCGCAAGGATACCAAATGTAAAGGGAACAACAATTTACACTTCATGAGAAGAGCATGCTGATTTGTTGGTAGTGGACTCTGATTGGTAGAAGCATTGCCATGGAGAATGCACTAGTTAACTGATAACTGCCAAGCTTTGTTTAAATTCAAACCAGGCAGGTTGACTCTGATTGGTCGATGCACTGTCCTGGGGAATAACTTGTTGTTCTCTTTACATTTAGTATCCTTGCGAATTGTCCTGATGAGCAATGGATGAAAAGCTTTGACAACATGTGTTTTTTCAGCAATACTCGATTCCCTAAAGTCTTAATTCTTTGAGGTTAAGATCCAATTCTCTAAACCCAAATGTCTTGTGATGTAAATATGCAAACTTTTCAACAAACAAACATTAATAGAATTCTGTATATCCTGAGTTCCTAAACTCAAAAAAGTAACAAATGGAGACCATACATTTCCAGTCGGGGTGTGGGATGAGTAATGTTCAACTCACCCTGGGCTTGTCAAACATTACTGAATGATAAACTGTAGAAAAGACTTGTGAACCCATCTAGCACTAATTAAGGGATGATGCATGGACAAGAGAGAGCTAAACTGAAGGAGATTTTAAATTGAAAGGTTGGGAGGAGAATGCTTTTTAAAAAGTATTAAATAAATAGTTGCTTATGAATTAGATTGCAAGTTATTTCCCAGTTTTGCCTAGGAGTTCATTCACAATGAACCAAATTGATAATCAAATAGGATAGAACTCCTGAAATCCTAGTATCAAAAGAAACAGGTTTAAAGTGGAGAAATATTTCCAGTTGAGTAGAGTCTGCTGGTATCCAAAAAGAAAGATTTGTCATCCAAGTACCAGAACATCTTTATAATGGAAAAGCAAACACTTGGCTCAGTTATAGAAATCTCTACATTTTACATTGAAGCAACTACTTGCAATTTAAATAATCAAACTAATTAGGTTCAAAAGTTACCTTATCTTAATTGTTTGAACAGCAACCTCCATTTCAACCTTAAAACTAAAACCAGCACAATCTACAAATTGCAACACAAACTAGTAAATAGCACCACAACACATATTTAACCATTTATGGAGTTACTTTGATACATGTTTAGGTTCATGTTTAACTCATAGAAATTTGTACCTTTTATAATGTTTATTCATGTTAAAAATCTTTAAAATATGGAGTTCCAAGAAAATGGGCCGATGGAATAGGTAGATCCTACCATTAGACTTTCAGCTCAAATATTGTGGGAAAGAAAAGATATGTAGGCCAATGGCGTATGAATGCATCTTCTCTCTGGATTAGATGTAAAAATAATTCCACGTGGAAGTCAGTCGCTAGTAGGCATGCAATATTTAGTATGGGCATTACTCAGCTCTTTCCATTGTCAAACATAAGACCATATATGTAAACAATTAGTGGTTGATTTTCCTAGGATACCTGAGCCACCAAGGAAGCTCTGAGGTGGCCAGATGGGATCTTGAACTGCAAAGCTGGTTTAGCCAGTCTTTAGCCTGAAATGCAGTCTCAGTACAGTGGTTGAAGTTTGTTCTAGGAATGGCTGCCTCAGGGATCATTCAAGCTTTGATTGCCAATTAAATTGCTGGCCTGCACTCATTAAAGAGTTCTTGCATCATTTTGGTGTTAGCACTTCAATTAGTGTCCTTTCTGTACTGCAACCAGCAAACACTAAAGAAGTCATTGCTGAGAGGTTTCCATTGCTGCTTAAAATCATGCTAAGCTTTCAATGTTCATTCACTGCTGGAGATAGACTGCTTTTGAAGAGGACTTTTGAGATACTTGGGAGACGTTTTGGCACTCAATACTTCAATAACACTTTATCACCATTTTCCCGAAAGTCCTCTGAAGACTTCATCTGAAAAGAGTGAGTGCTGTGAGACTGTATGTTATTGAACACCTTGTAAGAGGCAGCAAGAGAAATTGAGTGCTTGAACACGATGTTCTTGCTAGAGGCTACCCTCAGTCTGGATTAGGAATGGGAGGAGGATATGAGGCCAGGTACAGCAGCATCAGCTGCTGCAGGAGAGAGGGACAGGAAGGCGAGGTGAACTCCTTTCCCACATTCTGCAGGCACAGGGGATCTATCCTCCTCTGGACCTCCTCCATCAGAACCTGCAATGCTACGTGCACCCTCTCCCTCAGTCCCTGAGCCATCTTTTAATGTTCTACAGTGTGTCAGATAGCACACTCCAGACCTTCAGTGCAAGTGAGTGCAAGGAGCTTACATGTACTACAAAAATTGCTCCTAATCAGCACTTGAGTGCTAAACATGTGTCCATTTTGGTGCCTCCAGGCATGATTATTGCAAACAGACTTTCAAACAGTAACATCATATTAATACAGGATTTGCTGTCACGAGGTTATGCTCCCTTATTTCTGAAAATATGCTTTTTCAACTTTCAACTGACTGGAAATTTTGTAATTTTAATTGAGATAATTTAAACTGTTTAAAAATGCAAGGCCACATTCCAAGGTGAGGGTGAAAAGGAACAAACAAATCATCCTCAGGGGACTGTGAAGAAAGAGACGTTTGCTATAGTCCAGAAACCCATTGAAACTTATAATTGTTCAAAGAAGTGACATTAAAAAGGAAAATCACTGGGTATTGAAACAATGGCTGTTGTAGACAGACCCACCCAAAACCTCTTGGAAATACCCAGTAGTAAAGTATTCCAAGGCATGTCTGCCAGCCACAAGTGGTGTCAGGAAAGTCTTCAGCAGAGGAATCAAGCTGAAGACAGCTTTCTCTCCCTCTTTCCCTTTTGGAATAAACATGTTGCCCAGTTCCAGAAACCAACTCTACTAGAAACCTGCCAGTGAACCGAGATCTTGTAATAATTGTAAAATCTTCTACATCTTACTACATCCAAGAAACCAGCTAATCCAATTCGGCAGCAGGGTTTAAAATCTATGCCTCCAGGATAATAAAGGACACTAAACAGTATATTCTTTTACCTTTTTATTCATTGGACTGTAACTCTCCTTATTTTTGAAAGGTAATTGTGATGGGGGTGGGTGGGTGCCAATGATTGCATGAGGGCCAAATGCTTGACATCATGTTTTTATTATTTTTCTCAGTTTTACTGGTTAATAAATTTGCTCTTTCTTTGGCTCAAGAAAATCTTGCTTGACTGGCTCCTTATTGCTCACAGCTTAAATAGTTAAATGCTTTCTGATTTGGAAAAGGCATATCTTTGCGAAGAAAGAAATTTTAAACCACTGTTGTAACCAACTGAGGAGGTTGAATAAAGGGGAACCAGTTCACCTCTTCTCACCTGGTTGTAACACTACTTAGTGCCTGTTTTCATTCTTTCATCTAAATGATCCCATCAGTGTTTTAAACCAAGAATAGCAGATATAGGGATCGGTCAGTGCGTCACCAAAAATCAAGATAAATTAGGCTTCTCTCACCTGGTACCTCTTCTACTTGAATCCACACATGCCAGTAGCCATTGTTTCATGTTGATAGTATTTTGGTGGCCTGGGTAGCATGTCACTGTTAGATTACAAAGATCAACAACTACAATAACATATTTCAATGGCACCTTTAACATAATCAAATGCCACAATGCATTTCACGGAGCGTTATAAAAGAAAATTAAAATAGATCTATTCCCTCCCACCGTACCACATCTAGCTAAGCTGCTGTTGGACCAACCCAGGTCTCTCACTCCATTCCCTGTTACTCCCCTTGTTAAAGGCTGGGATTGAGACTTCTGTATATTGTAGGGAGAAAAAGAGTTCTTGGTCACGATACATAAAGGCCACATGAATGGAGAGGAAGACCTCACACTGAAGACCTTAGTATGTTACCAGCTAAGGGTGGGGGGAACTGATGGTATTTGAAGGAGACAAATGGATGGCAATGAGAGGGGAGTTAGATTGTAATGAACATGGTAATGGTTAGCTCCTGGACAATCCAGGAGGCTCAGTAACCTCCTCCTTTCCCCTCATCTCTTTTTCATGCATTTGCCGTTGCTTAAAACCTGTTACATCTAAACCTTTTTCCAGATATGATGAAAGGTAATGCATTGGAAATGTTGGGCTCAATTTTACCTGCCTTTTGGGGATGGGCTTGGAAGCGGGAAGGCAGTGGGTGCCCGTTGTTTTCCCATTGCCATACCACCTTGCCAGTAGCAGGAAAAATGACAGAGCCAATGTGAATAACTTAGGTGGCCAGTTAAGGACTTCATCCTCTCTCTGTCGGCATTTTACCAGTGGCTGGGGTTGGGGGGCACTGCCCACTGGGAAAACTGCCAGGTAAGTCCTGATAGCCTTCTGACAGGCTCTGGAGTGGGGTGCTTCCATTTTGGTCACTCCTTGGCCCATGGAGGGCTCCTGCACTCCTTTGTCCCAGTGACAATGGCTGTCCTAGTAGCAATGGCACCACCTGCCTTCACCAACCTCCTCTGACCCCTTCACCAGGTTCTGCCTGCCTGACACTGGTGCCTCCAGACCCCACTTACCTGAGGACACATGGCCATCAATTGGTCCTCGTCATGCATGTACAGCCCCAGCAGTGCCACATTAATGGTGGAAATGCAGACGCTGTTGAGCTGCAGGCCTTTTGATTGGTCGGCAGCTCTTGGGGGTGGGGCAGCAGTGCTTAATAGTGGTGGCAGTCTCAGGGGCAATCAATTAATTGGCTGCTGTTGACGAGATATGGTGCCAGTCCCGCTGACTGCTGAATCAGATTTTCAGCCCCAGAGGGGAGACTTCTGCTGCCTCCATAAAATCCAGCTCATGAACTCTCTTTCTCTCTCTACATTTGCTGCCTGACCTGCTGAGTGTTTCCAGCATTCTCTATTAATATAATTGATTTCCAGCATGTGGAGTATTTTGTCTTTTGGCTTGGTAAAGCTACCAATGCGTCTTGAAAATTGCAAAGCTGAGATTGATAGATTTTAGTTAGGCATGGGTATAAGTGAGGCATGGGTATTAGTTAGGCATGGGTATTAAGGGCTAAGGAACCAATATGAGCAAATGGAGTTCAAACGCAGATAAACCATGATCTAAATAAATGGCGGAACAGACACAAGGGGCTGCATTGCTTCCTCCTGATCCTATGTTCTTATGAAGTGGGCTGGGGAGGGAAAGAAACTGGGAGCATTACTTGAGTGCAGGGAGAAAGGAGATGGCCAGCATTAACTGACCGTCTTTGGTGGGAGCTAGCTGAGGGAAGAGTGATGGCAGTAGGAAATAATGCAGCAGGAGAGAAGGAAAACAAAGAGGTGAAAGCATGCCAATTTGGAAAGTGGGAAGAAGTACAAGCCATTGAGCCCTTCGATCTTGTTCCAGCATTAAATAGATCATGGCTGATCTATGTCCTGACTCAATCTATCCTCCTAGCTTCCTTAACCCTTAGTATCCTTGCCTAACAAAAATCTGCCAATCTCAGTTTTGAAATGTTCAATTGACCTAGCCTTAACAGCTTTCTCTTTCAGAGGGAGGTGAGTTTTCCAGATTTCCATGACCCTTTTTGTGACAAAATGCTTCCTGACATCATCATTGAACAACCCAGCTCTGATTTGAAGCTTATATCCCTTGTCCAGGACTCCTCTGCACTCAGTGAATGATTCCTGGGCTAGAACTGAACCCCACTGCCTGATTCAAATATGGCACAAGATTATAAACTGCACCTCCAAACTAATAAAGCAGGAATGGAGAGCACTATGTCTATGTCTATGGAGACGCAAACTGTGAATACCTTTCTCCCAAATTGCCAAGAACAGTGCCTGGGAGATGGATTGCTGATCCAGGGAGACTCTTGGACAACCCGGAACACTTAGCAACCATACTGTCCTGTGTTCAACAAGACTTGGTTTTTCCTTTTAATGAATAAATAGAAAGTACTTTTGATCCACTTGAGCCCTGAGTTGACAGTATAATGTAAACCAGGAATACACTGCCCTTTTTAAGAATATTTTTGGGAGAGGGTGACAAACTCTGGTGGTATGCTCACATTCATAGACTTATTATAGCCAGCTGCTGACTACAAAAACTAGAACTTGCCCAAGCCTGCGATGGTTATATTTAGCCTTGTGAATGCTCGTGGAATCACTGCAACTATACACTCCGTCAGGGAGGTTGTCGGAAAATATTCAATTTTATTTTAGAACTTGGCTTTAAATAAAACAATGCTGTGAGCCATCGAACACTTAAGGGGGAAAGAAAAGCAATTCAAAGACTTGCTTTTCTGCTTTCACCTGTGGTTGATTTGAAGTAGATGGGCTGTGTGAAGATGGAAGATAACTGAGAGACTAGGTTAAACCAACTAGAGTTTCTTTAGCGAGTGTACTATGAAAGTCCCACACAAAAATGTACCTGAAGCTGCACCCATTTGACTCCTGTTTAGTTATGTCCAAATATCCTTTCAGTCTCACTGGAATATGCCCAAACACAAAATGGGTGTAATTCAGCGGAAAAAAAATCATTCAAGCACATCAGGCACATGTTTAATCACCTGTAATCAGGGGAGCTTTTCAATCATTAATGTCATACAAAAAAGCCAAAAATAAACAGCAAGTCTCAGTGAGGGTAATTTTGTTTTTACAAAATACTCAAGTACAGAGTTGGTAAAGTGAAGACGATAATATTTAATTTTGTATACTTGTGGTGTTATGCTGCCTTTTCCACACATTTCTAGCGGAAAATCTAGGCTTATAGATTTAATTTATTTGGTAGATGCATATTTTTTAATAGTTTTATTATGGTATAAATTTATAACTGACATCAAGCACAGCTTAGGGAAGAAAGGAATAGGGGAACTGAACATTTTATTTTGAGTGATTTCATTGACCTGGCATTTTTTTCGTTGGGATTTCTTGCTGACTGATCATTTTGGAAATGATTGTTTCATTGTACCCTCAGCAGTTTCTCACTGGGTGTTTACCTGTTTCTCCCACACTTAATTTGGGACGTTGCAATAGATTGGGAAATTGCATCAAAAGTCTGAAGGGAATGGAGCTAGGAAGAGGAATGTCTGATCGTGGGGAATAATATGAATATTGTGGGGGTGGCAATTGCGGTGAAGGGTTTGCAACAGGTCCAGTTGTTGGAAGGACCAAGTCTGAAATGGCAACTCATCAGAGGTGATAATCAGAGTATAAGCAATACATTAACAATCATCGATTGGAGTCAGTGTTACAAATACTAACAATTAAACTTGACTGCAAACCATGTCAGTAACTATGGCAGTAAATTATTACAGAAAATAAATATTGTATGAAATGCACAGAATGTTTGGAATAGAAACCATACCTAAGCATAAATAGGATTGAGTTACCTCTTCAAAAGCTAAATTTCTGGAGCCTTAGGTCTTATGTTGTGGAGAGTTTGAACCTTCCTCCAAGACTACAATAATCAAATTAATGCTGCCTATATTGGACCTACTTCACCAAGATCAGCCTGCAGAAAGAGGATAATGCCCAGCTCCTTTTCTCCACTACAGCCTCCTTAAATACCTCTCCTTTACCGACTCCATCCTCCCTTCTAAGGTGCATGAGGGCCACATGGATTTCATTGGAAGATTAAGATCATTGGCTGTCTCTTTTCCCTTCATCCACCAACCAAAACTTGCCCTCACCCTACACAGGCTACCCCCATCCTAGCCCTAATCTGGTACCTTTCTCTATTTCCTATTCCCCCATATGCCCTCTCTGGCTGTGAGGCTCAACTCTTGCTCCCACTAAATGTCTCACTATCCAACTTTCCTTCCCAGGCTTCATGTAAGGTGACATTGTAAATGGATTTGCTTCTTCAGGTACTGACACCATTGCTTTCACAATATCAGTCATCCTACTCTCCTCCAAAACCCATCAGCAAATATTAATATTAGATTTTCCCATTTTATGTCCTGGTACGTGTTTTGGTACTTATACACTGTTTTCTGGTTCAACAGCCAGACAGAGCTTCTGTGACTGGGACTGGGACGTTTATGATTTGAAATCTGTGTCTTTTTGCTTTGGGCCCCTGTAGAGTTCCAGCAATGAGCAATATTCCAATTACAGGATTACCACTGGATTAAACAGCATCTTGTGCTACACTATCAGCTCCGGTTTGATAGATGGGAAAAATTATACAGATTTTAGAATTTTGATAGGTACAAAATGTAGTGAACTAAACTAATTATGAGAGCATAAGGCAGCTTTGATTTATATCCAACGATTAGTTCATTAGCTTCTCACAAGCCCTTCTCTAGCCATTAGAAGACTCTTTGGAATAAAGCAGTAAAAAACCTGAGAAAGATTTGATTAGTTATTACATTAATATTTTTTTTTATTAAAAAGGCATCAAAGTGAAGCTGGAGAAGTTTTTGAAGAGTAGCTCAGTCCCTAGAAATGTCACTGACATGCAAGACACTTTGCAGTGCAATATTCTTTATAATCATTTTCTTTTTATTTATTCATTCATGGCTTGTAGGTGTTGTTGGCTGGGCCAGTATTTATTGCCCATCCCTAATTGCCCTTAAGAAGGTGGTGGTGAGCCACCTTTTTGAACCGCTGCAGCTCATGTGGTGTAGGTATGCCCGCAGTGCTGTTAGGGAGTTCCAGGAGTTTGCCCCAGCAACAATGAAGGAACAGCGATGTAGTCCCAAGTCAGGATAATGAATGGCTTGGAAGGGATCTTCCAGGAGGTGGTATTCCCATGTGTCTGTTGCCTTTCTGGATGGTAATGGTTGTGGGTTTGGAAGGTGCTGTCTAAGGAAGCTTGGTGAGTTCTTAGGGTGCATCTTGTAGATGGTACACCCTGCTGTTACTTTGCGTCTGTGGTGGAGGGAGTGAATGGGTGTGGATGGTTTTCCAATCAAGTGGGCTGCTTTCTCCTGGATGGTGTCAAGCTTCTTGAGTGTTGTTGGAGCTGCACTCATCCAGGCAAATGGAGAATATTCCATCACACTCCTGACTTATGCTTTGTAGATTTACAGGCTTTGGGGAGTCAGGAGGTGGGTTACTCTCCACAGTATTCCCAGCCTCTTACCTGCTCTTGTAGCCACAGCATTTATATGGCTAGTCTTGTTCTGGTTCTGGTCAATGGTAAACACCAGGATGTTGACAGGGGGATCAGTAATGGTAATGCCATTGATTGTCAAGTGGCAATGCTAGATTCTCTATTGTTGGTGATGGCCATTGCCTGACACTTGTGTGGCATGAATGTTAATTGCCACTTATCAATCCAAGCCTGAATATTGTCCAGGTCTTGCTGCACATGGACATGGACTGCTTCAGTACCTGAGGAGTTGCGAATGGTGCTGAACATTGTGCAATCATCAGCGAACATCCCCACTTCTGACCTTATGAAGGAATGCCATTGATGAAGGAGCTGAAAATGTTTGGACCGAGGACATTACCCTGAGGAACTCCTGCTGTGATGCCCCAGGACTTAGATGATTGACCTCCAACAACCACAACCATCTTCCTTTGTACTAAGTATGACTCAACTAGTGGAGAGTTTCACCCCTGATTCCCATTGACCCCAGTTTTGCTAAGGGCTTCTTGATGCTGCTACTTGGTCAAAAGCTGCCTTGACATCAAGAGCAATCACTCTCATCTCACGAGTTCAGCTCTTTTGTCCATGTTTGGATCAAGGCTGTAATGAGCTCAGGAGCTGAGTGGCCATGGAGGAATCCAGACAGAGCATCACCGAGCAGGCTATTGCTGATTAAATGCCACTTGACAGCATTGTCAACGACACCTTCCATCACTTTGCTGATGATCGAGAGTAGACTGATGGTTTGGTCATTGGCCAGGTTGGATTTGTCCTGCTTTTTGTGGAAAGGACATAGTTGGGCAATTTTCCACATTGTCTGGAAGATGCCAGTGTTGTAGCTGTACTGGAACAGCTTGGGCAGGGGTACAGGTAGTTCTGGAGCACAAGTCTTCAGTACTATTGCTGGGATATTGTTAGGGCCCATAGCCTTTGCAGTACCCAATGCCTTCAGATGTTTCTTGATATCACATGGAGTGAATCAAATGGCTGAAGACTGGCACCTGTGATTCTGGGGATCTCAAGATGAGGCCAAGTTGGATCATCCACTCGGCACTTCTGGCTGGAGATTGTTGCAAATGTTTCAGCCTTATCTTTTGCACTGATGTGCTGGGCTCCTCCATCATTGAGGATGGGGATATTTGTGGAGCCATCTCCTCCCATTAGTTGTTTAATTGTCCACCACCATTCATGACTGGATGTGGCAGGACTGTAGAGCTTTAGATCTGATCCATTGGATGTGGGATCACTTAGCTCTGTCTATTGCATGCTGTTTGGCATGCAAGTAGTCCTGTAATGTAGCTTCACCAGGTTGACACCTCATTTTTAGGTATGCCTGGTGCTGTACCTGACATGCCTTCCTGCACTCTTCATTGAACCAGGGTAGATCTCCTGGCTTGATGATAATTGTAGTGTGGAGGATATGCTGGATCATGAGGTTATAGATTGCAATTGAATTCATTTCTGCTGCTGCTGCTGATGGCTCACAGTGCCTCATGGATGCCCGGCTTTGAGTTGCTAGATCTGTTCGAAATCGATTCCATTTAGTGCAATGGTAGTGCCATACAACAAGATGGCGGGTATCCTCATTGTAAAGGCGGGACTTCGTCTCCACATGATTGTGTGATAGTCACTCCTGCCAATACTGTCATGGACAGGTGAGAATGAGGTCAAGTAGATTTTCCCCTCTTGTTGTAGACCCAATCTAGCAGCTATGTCTTTTAGGACTCAGTTGGGGCTCAGCCAGTTTGGTCAGTGGTGATGCTACCAAGCCACTCTTGATGATGGACATTGAAGTCCCCACCCATCCTGTGCCCTTGCCATCCTCACTGCTTCTTCCAACTGGTCTTCAACATGGAGCAGTACTGATTCAGCACCTGAGTCAGGGGTTTGGGGGGGGAGGGGGTGGTGGGGGGGGTGGTGGCATTGTGTGTAGTGGGTGGTAATCAGAAGATGGTGTCCTTGCCCATTTTTGGCATGATGCCATGAGTCTTCATGATGCCATGTTGAGGAGGAAATCAGAGTGACTCCCTCCTGACTGTATACCATTATGCCAGGTTTGTCCTGCAGGTTTCATTCCTTGTGTCTACCTGATACAGCTGCATGGCTTGCTAGGCCATTTCAGAGGGCATTTAAGAATCAACCACATTGCTGTGGACTAAGCCAGACCAGTTAAGGACAGGAAATTTCCTTCCCTTAATGAACTAGATGGGTTTTTAGAACCAGGTGGGTTTTTATGACAATTAACAATGGCTTCATGCTCACCATTAATGAGACTAGCTATTTTTTAAATTCTAGATTTATTAATTGAATTTAAATTCTACCAGTTGCCGTGGTGAGATTTGAACCCATGTCACCAGAGCATTAGCCTGTGCCTCTGGATTACTAGTCCAGTGACATTACCACTGCATTGCCTCCCCACATAATAGAAACATTATGGGTAGCAGTTTGTCACGGGCTGCATTGGGACTGCCACCTGTTATATTCCCTGCACGTTATCAGTTCCATTCACTTTAATAGATATGCCATATAATGGAGAACCTCCCCCAATAAAGCTCCCACCCAACATTGACGACCCCCACCCCGCCCCCCCCCACCACCACCCCATCCCGTTCAGTGCTACTGCCCAGATGGATTTGTACTTCAGTGATTTCTTAGTCTCCCACTGTAGGATTTCTGAGATCAGGACAACAGCATATGGTAAACATAGGCACAGATTCATATCCCACCAATTCCTGCCACAAACCACTGAATTTTCAAAGCACTGGACCACCATCCAACCCAAATTTGTTTCATCTCTTGAGGAAGGTGAATAAAAGAAGGTAAAACTTTGAAGGAAGGAAAACTTTCTGGCCCAAGGCAACAAAGCAAATGCCACAAGTGTCCTTAAAATGGACGGCTAGGCTCAGTGAATGTATTTTTACATGACATTTCCTTCTACCGCTCCATTAACCTCTCACTAGTAAATGCACCACACTGCATCCTCCCCAGCAGCCCCGGCACTCAAGAAGCATGTCTAATATCCAGGTACTCCACCTCATCCTCATGCACCTACCAAGCTGTCAGCCTCACAGCCAACCTCTCACTGCTCTGCACATACCCCCAGTTCTTCAGCTATGGGCAAGCACATCACCTAAACACAGTGCAACGCAATCTCTGATATTTTTCCCTCTCTCGCAGAAGAAGGTGGCACAAAACAAAAGGAAGCAAAGCAGAACCAGCAGGTAATGAGGTTGCCTACAAGGAGACTTCCTGCTAATTACCACGTACCACCCCTGCCTTAGTTGATGAATCAGTGCTCCTCCATGTTGAACACCACTTGGAGGAAGGACTGAAGGTGGCAAGGGCGCAGAACATACTTTGGTTGGTGACTTCAATGTCCATCACCAAGAGTGGCTTGGTAACATCACAACTGCACGAGCTGGCCGAATCCCAAAGGATATAACTATTAGACTGGGTCTGTGGCAGGTGGTCAGGAAACCAACAAGACGGAAACACATACTTGACCTCATCCTGCCAACCTGCCTGCCACAGATGCATCTGTCCCTGACAGTATCCACAGGAGTAGCTACTGCACAGTCTTTGTGGAGAGGAAATCCTGTCTTCATATTGAGGATACCCTCCATCATGTTGTGTGGCACTACCACCGTGCTAAATGGCAGAGATTTTGAACAGATCTAGCAACTCAAGACCGGTCAATCATGAGGGCCTGTGGGCCATTAGCGTCAGAAGAATTGTAGTCGACCACAATCTCATGGCCTGGCATATCCCCTACTCTATCATTACCACCAAGCCAGAGGATCAACCCTGGTTCAGTGAAGAGTTCAGGAAGCAATGCCAGGAGCAGCACCAGGCATACCTAAAAATGAGGTGTCAACCTGGTGAAGCTACAACACAGGACTACTTGCATGCCAAACAGCATAAGTAGCAAGCGATAGACAGAGCCAAGTGATTCCACAACCAACTGATCAGATCTAAGCTCTCCAGTCCTGCCACATCCAGCTGTGAATGGTGGTGGACAATTAAACAACTCACTGGAGGAGGGGGCTCCACAAATATCCCCATCCTCAATGATGGAGGAGCCCAGCACATCAGTGCAAAAAATAAATCTGAAGCGCTTGCTACAACCTTCAGCCAGAAATGCCAAGTGGGTGATCAATCTTGGCCTCCTGCAGAGGGCCCAGCATCACAGATGCCAGTCTTCAGCCAATTTGATTCACTCCGCATGTTATCAAGGAACTGCTGAAGGCACCGGATACCGCAAAGCCTCTGGACCCTAACAATATCCTGGCAATAGTACTGAAGACTTGTGCTCCAGAACTTGCCGCATCCCTAGCCAAGCTGTTCCAGTACAACTACAACACTGGCATCTACCCAGCAATGTGGAAAATTGCCCAGGTATGTCCAGTTATCAAAATCCAACCTGACCAATTTCCGCCCCGTCAGTCTAGTCTCGATCATCAGTAAAGTGATGGAAGGGGTCATCAACAGTGCTATCAAGTGGCACTTGCTCCAATGAGCAATAACCTGCTCATTGACACCCAGTTTGGATTCTGCCAGGGTCACTCAGTTTCTGACCTCATTACAGCCTTGGTTCAAACATAGACAAAAGAACTGAACTTCTGAGGTGAGATGGGAGTGACGGCCCTTGATATCAAGGCCACATTTGACTGAGTGCTGCATCAAGGAGCCCCAGCACAACTGGAGTCAATGGGAATCGGGGAGATATTCTCTGCTGGTTAGAGTCATACCTAGCACAAAGGAAGATGGTTGTGGTTGTTGGAGGTCAGTCACCTCAGCTCCAGAACATCACTTCAGGAGTTCCTCAAGGTAGTATCCTAGGCCCAGCCATCTTCAGCTGCTTCATTGATGACTTTTCTGCCATCATAAGGTCAGAAGTGGAGATGTTCGCTGATGATTGCACAATGTTCAGCGCCATTCGTGATTCCTCAGATACTGAAGCAGTCCATGTCCAAATGCAACAAAACCTGGTAAACATCCAGGCTTGGGGTGACATGTGGAAAGTAACATTTGTGCCACACAAGTGCCAGGCAATGACCATCACCAACAAGCTCGAATATAACCATTGTCCCTTGACATTCAATGGCATTACCATCGCTGAATCCCCCACTATCAACATCCTGGTGGTTACCATTGGCCAGAAACTGAACTGGACTAGCCATACAAGTAGTGTGGCTACAACAGCAGGTCAGATGCTAGGAATCCTGTGGCGAGTAACTCACTTCCTGACTCTCCAAAGCCTGTCCACCATCTACAAGGCACAAGTCAGGAGTGTGATGGAAAACTCTCCACTTGCCTGGATGAGTGCAGCTCCAAGAACATTCAAGAAGCACGACACCATCCAGGAAAAAGCAGCCCACTTGATAGGCATCCCATTCACAAACATTCACTTCCTCCACCACCAACGCACAGTAGCAGCAATGTGTACCATCTACAAGATGCACTGCAGGAACTCTCCAAGGCTCCTTAGACAGCACCTTTCAAACCCACGGTCACTACCATCTAGAAGGACATGGGCAGCAGATAGTTGGGAACACCACCACCTGGAAGTTCCTCTCCAGGTCTCTCACCATCCTGACTTGAAAATATATCGCTGTTCCTTCACTGTCGCTGGGTCAAAATCCTGGAACTCCCTTCCTACACCACAAGGACTGCAGTGGTTCAAGAAAGCAGCTCATCACCACCTTCTCAAGGGCAATTAGGAATGGGCAATAAATGCTGACCCAGCCAGCGATGCCCAAACCCCTTGAATGAATTAAAAGGAAAATCACCTGAATCTGATGGAGGAGATGGTTCTCTGCATTATGGGACCGGCTGCAACAGAGGCTGTCACATCTGACGTCACCAAGAACCTTGAGGATAATGGAATGTTCCTGCCTTATGGCCTTTCTCAGCTCCCATCTCACCCTCATTTCTGGTGTGATGTGCAAGTGATGGTGTGGCCTTGAACCTCTGACTTCCCACCCCATCCCCCTCCCTCACCCAAACTTCTC
Source organism: Carcharodon carcharias (assembly GCF_017639515.1). Classification (NCBI taxonomy): domain Eukaryota; kingdom Metazoa; phylum Chordata; class Chondrichthyes; order Lamniformes; family Lamnidae; genus Carcharodon; species Carcharodon carcharias. The sequence goes on along the minus strand of NC_054475.1, from coordinate 42,675,575 downwards.
CTGATTTTCAACTTTTAGACACCCAAGAATTGCTGCCTTCCCAGTCACAGCAACCCCGGAGGAGGAGAGAGCAACACCACATCATTGATGAAGAAAACTGTGATTTGATGTGACTCTGACAGCCGCCAGTTGAGATACTGACACTGTGCATACGTTGGAGGCTAGTATAGAGTTGGCATCAACAGTTGGTGAGTCACACAGCATGAGTGGGCTGCATCCAGGCCAGGGCAAAGGCTGGCTTGTTTGCCAGCACAGCAGATGGTGTGGTCACAGACCTGTCTTGCTGCAGTGGACTCAGATGGGGACCTCGATAGGCCACCCTGCCGGATAAAGCTGATGAGTTTGCTCACTCAGACACTTGGTACATTAGCTGGTCTTCCAGACAGCCTGCTCTCACTGCAAGGTGCATTGAAGAGCTGACTCCAAATTGGCAGAGGGTACGGAGCAGAGCTTACCTTCTCCATAGTTTCTGCTCCATCTGCCTGTCATGTTGCTGACCCAGAGATACTGCAACTGCTTCCCCCAGCCTGTGTATGACCAATCACCTAATTCTTTGCCTTCCCCCTGAGGATATAGCAACACTTCCTGCCAAATCCAGGAACTCACCACAACGCCACCTTTGCATTGGCAGAAGTTCTTAAAAATTGCCTTACTTACGAATTCGGTTCCAAGTCCTTTAAATAACAATAATGCTGGGCCAATCTTTCAGTAGAACACCTGACCTTAGACCAAGTTCAGACACTGGACCTGAGTGATCTAAATTTGGGCAATGCGTGACATGTCAGGCTCTGTGACGTCAGGATAACTTCAGTTCATCTGCTGCATTGATGCCTTTCTCACAAAGGCACTCCACCTGGTCAGAGTGGCTGCTGGCACAGAACGCAACCTCTGGAAGAGCATTGGCTCCTGTAGCACTGCAAGATGCAGTGTAATGGAGCTGAATTTCCTGCCTGTAAACTCATAACATGCAATTGTCAAACCATCAAATGATTAAGAATGGCATCTATTGGTCTTATTCAAGATTGATCTCTTAAATAGCATTCAGAAAGCCAATTAAGCATGGCCAGTTTCCATGGAAAAGATCCATTCACTGTGTAAGGTCTTTACTGGCTGGGGTCCCAGGACATTTTTAAATAAACATGGCAACAACAGATTATTAGAAAGCCCCAAACATATTCAATATTTCTCTGCTAATTGCTAGTTTCAGGATATCTTCTCAATCCCAACTCTTGAGAATTCCACCTGCACATACCAGTTTCTTCTCATGCCACATATTTAATGAACTAACATAATATTTTCATACATCTCAATTGATTCTAAGCTTTTGCACAATGAATTGCAGTTTCTCTTTGTTTTAAGTCTTATCTTTCTGCTTGCTGCTTACTGTGCTCACACATGACTGTCAAAATTATAACACTGCATCATGCAAACAATTCAAAATGAGAAACCACAGGAAACATTCCCACCTACTTGTCACTTCTTACCAGCACGCACCTTTACTAAGTATGCTTTCAGGGTAATCTGATCCAAACAGCTATGGCTTATTGAGTGCCTAGTGATACAATTCCTGTATTAAATATTTACTAAATAAGTATTGAAATTTTACACACATTTATTCTTTCATATCCACAGAAGATTCTAAATGTTAAAAACAATCAGTTTTGTGCAGATAATACAAAGAAATCTTTGAAAATTGGAAGGAACATTCAGAAATGAATGGATTGAGAGGGAAATAGTCCAAAATGATAGACTTAATAAAGAAGATGCAACAAGTATGCCTTTAATTTTGAGAATGTGAAAAACGTCAGCCATTCACTGTAAGCAGACAGCGGGGACATATGGTTTACTCATTACTGAAGCTCCTAAACAATGAGGTCATATAAGTAACAAGCAACTGCTGGGGCTTAATGCCTGCGTGAGGCAGGGTTGGTCTCTGCATAGTTCCATCAAGGATTCTCACTTGTTGGATGGTTAACAAATCAGTGCAGTGGCTCAAACCACAGGAAATTGCTTATCTCTTGCATAATATTGACAGTTTGAATGTTATGTAACATAGACAGTTTTAATTGGAAGAATTAACTCCATATTAAGTCCTAGTTTGGCTTGCATATCTTCATGTTTATTCCAATCAGTCTGAAGGCCATACAAGGTGATTAAATCACATCTAAAATCTTTTGTTTGTCAGTAATAAGATATTGCAGCACATCCACTCATTCAACATACAGCCACCATCAGATTGAAATGTTTATTAATAGTTAAAGCAGTGATTTACTGACAGAGCACAGGTAGTTTCATTGCTATTGATTTGGATTCTTTTATGTATTAGTTACAAAATTTTTTATTCCTGAATTTCTTAAGGAGGAAGTAAGTATTTGAAATTATTTTTGAATCACTTTGTGGAATAGAAAACACATTTCCAGCTAATAGCATGAGAGTATATTCCTGCAAATATAGTGATCAGCCTGTCTTAATAAAGGGCTGCCATCCTCAGCACTCAGTAACTGAGCAAAATGTAAGAACAACGTAAGAAAGCTGCATTTTTGGCACATTCACCTATGAAATTCTTTTTTGCTGTGGTTGTTACAAAATAGTGTCTGCAGTAAATTAATGAGGAGAGAGTGGGCAACTTGCAATGTTAGTTTACTGAGAGCATTGCATTTCTGAGATTAATGGTAATTATTTGGCTGATCAGTTGGAAAATCCCTTAACGCATATAAAGGCAATTTGCATCTCTGGCATATCTCTGATATGAAGCAATTTATTGTTGTCAATATTTAACATCTATTGTTGCACAAAAAAATTAAGCAGTCGGATTAGGCTGTGAGCAAAAGTTTTATTATTATTCACAATGTCTTCTTCAAAACCCTTCTTAAAAAAATATTTAAGCAATAATGCTCTTTTTCTTATTGGGAACATCCAGGGAAGAGTTGTTACATTAACAAACACTGAAAGAGCTACCTAACAATATTGGGCAGAATAACTCCTCACACCAGTACTCCTAGAGATGTCATCAGTTTAAGTAAGGACATTAAAGAAATAAACAAAAATAATAAAAACAGAAAGAATAATTATAAACCTTTGTAACTCTTTTCGTTATAAATGGCCCCTAATGGTTAATACAACTTGGTGCATTTTAGAATATGCTTTCTCTTACTATATAAAATTAAGTATTTCTTCCTGATTTATATTAGACCTTTGGGAGCAATGCTATTGGAATAGAATCACAAAGGCTACTTATTCAATATGATACAATATAATGTTATGCAATATATAAAAAGGAACACTTACATTTTTATGTCACCTTTCATGGCCACAGGATGTCCCAAAGCTCCTTATACAGCCACTGGAGTACTTTATTTTTAAGTCTTGTAATTTGCACTCAGCAAGTTCCCACAAACAGCAACCTGATAATGACGAAAAATTTTGTTTTAATGATGTTAATTGAAGGATAAATATTGGCCAGGACACATGGGATAACTTCCCTGCTCAATAGTCTGGGATTTTTTGTGTCCACCTGAGAGAACAGACGGAGCCTCGGTTTAATGTCTCATCTGAAAAACAGCATCTCCACCAGTCCCTCTGTATTGCACTGGAATGAAGCCTAGATTTCTGCTCTCAGGTCTTTGGTGTGGGACCTGAATCTATTAACTTCTGACTGGAGGTGAGAGTGCTACCCATTGAGCCACAGCTGATACTTATATCACGTAATATATTGTATACTATAATATAATAGATGGTTGGCAGTTGGCAATGGTTGATAAAACTGATCCAGAAGTTACCTTTCTGATTGGATGAGGATCAAGTATGTTTCTGAACAGGAGGTTGAGATTGAATTAATGCCCCAAACTCCCTCACAAATGCTTCCTTTTCCATTTTCTAAAGGTTGAGTCTTCGTCAGCAGATTATCCTTTCTCCAAATACTCTTTTCACTGGTCCAGCTCTGAGTAATTCCATACACCAAGCACACATTCACTGCATGATAGTAACAACCTTTTATTTCCTCACCTCAGCACAGGACTCAACTTTCTATCTATTTATAGTTCATCAATGGAAGGCCGAATATTATATTACAAAATATGAATTCACATCTTATATATATGTCAGTCGCTTATGTATATCAATCATATTCCTTCATGGACTTAACAGTGCTTTCTCTATATTATATATGAATATTATATGTTATACATATATTATATATATCTCATATTTCCTTATATAACATTTTCTATGCATCACACACCCTTGCATAAGCACCACATTTCTGTATGTAATATATATGTACTTATATATCATATTGACATATACATATCAAATTCTGTTATAAATCATATTTTTTATGTATATGCCACTTTCCCTTGTATATAACTTGGTACATGAACACTGCATTCTGATATATACACTACATTGCATTATATATAAATTGCATTGCCTCATCATATGTCACACTGCCTTCTCTAAAACATGTTTCCATATATACCTACCATATTGCCTTATGTGTACATTATGTTGCACTTTATGTATGCACTCAACAGTGCCTTATATATGCAACAGATTGCCTTATAACTGTTCATTTTCCCTTTATTTATGCACCACATTCTCTTACACCATTGTATACCAAATTACTTAATATATATGTCACATTCCCTTTTTCCATACAGTCCTGTTTACATACACAATTCTCTTCCAAATGCATCACAACTTTTGCACACATCAGTCTGTTACATGGAAAAAGTGGGGGTCTGGGCCATTTACTTTACAATCCTAGTAGTTTTGATCCCAACATTAATGAAATTACAGGTTGGGTCAAGGATGAAAAACATTATCTATTAATTCCAGCTCTAGATTTGCATTTTACAATTATAACTTACAATGTTGAGAAGGCATTCAATGAGAAAGGTGCGAATAACATTTTGGAGAACCTTGTTTTTTTGGACCATTAATATGTGGTTTGCCATAAAATATGTTTTTTAAGGGCAAATTATTAAAGATCCTGCTTTTACATCAGCCACAATAAAATATCATAATTTGTAGATCCTCTTAGGGTTTTTAGGTCCTCAGTTGCCTAAATATGGTATTCGTTTCCCATGTCACACCACACTTGCAAGAGTTTCCTGAGAAAAACTGCAAGGATTGCATCTTGTCTTGTTTTTAAAAAGATAGACCAACTCTTGCATTGTGTAAATGTGTTTATCGTTCTGTATTCTTAACTTGCAATGACTTTTTGCTTCTTTCTTACATTTCAGCTGTAACTAGAGCCTAACCAACATCTGGAGCCTGTACAGATTGGTTGGTGATGTGTTTTTTCTGTGGTGAATGTGATGACCATCTTGAGGTTGTGAAAGGTCCTATAGAAATGCATGTGTGTGTCTTTTTTTTTTTCAGTCCACCAGAATAAGAGAAGCCGCAACATTTGTGCACTCTGGAAGATCTCTGCCTCTTGGTCTACAGCTTTTGAATAGGTCAGACCTGGGGACACAATGTAAGTTTGTTAAGGCAGCAACCTTGCAATCTTCAGATGCAGGTCCCAGAGAGAGGAGTAGACGTTTGTGATGGCATCTTCCTGGATGCATTCTAAATGTACAATAGCCAAATTTATACATTAGATTAGGCTTTTTTTCAGAATGGTTTAATTTTGAATGGATTTATTATGTTCTAAATGTTATTTTTACTTATATAAAGTAAGCTTTGCAATGAATCAAACTCATCCCATTTAAAATAAATGTCAGGGATTTGAGTGGTTGACTATGTAGAGGCTATTCACTCTTGATTGATTGCTTTTCCTACATGTCTTGTGACAGTTGAATATTTGAGTGAGTCAGCGTGGTTAACTGACCAGATAGTGGTTATTTAGGCCAATTAGAATGATGCTTCATCTACACATAAAATGTAATGGATGTGGCACTTGGGTTTAGCATAAGGTTTAACAAGCTAGGTATTTGATTGTTTAATTTGATAGACTGTGTATATATCATATAGTATCTGTAATGAGGCACTTACTTTCCCATTTCCTACTATAGCTAATTTAGTCTTGTGGTGTGATCGATAGTTTCCATGTCTTTATCAGCTTTATTTTTTCGATTTTAAACAGTTTCCACCTGTTTCCCTCCTCCCGGTATTGCTTCCTGTTGGGAGACCGTTCCAGGGTCGTTGCTCCTTGCTCAAATGACTCGTCTACTGTGCCCCACCTCGGCTTTGGGATTTGAAAGGTTGTTAACCATCATGTCAATACAACCATGCCTGATTCTGTCCTCACCTGATAACCACGCAAATACATATACAACCAGGGGTAACTAGACAATGACTTGGAGTAGGAACCCTGGGACATTGGAGTCATGGTAGTGTTCCCATGGTTACCTTAATACCAGGAATCAGTGAGACTTTATGCTGGACTTTATAAAGTAAGACATCAGTGCAGCTCTGTTTAAACGGTTGTTAACGCAGTTACTGCACAACCAGAAGAAAAGGGGAAAAGCTTGTCTGACATCCAGTACAGGATGAACAGAAATTTCCTCCAATCAAATAAAGGAAGATCAAAGCCATTGCCTTTGATATTCCCAATACTAAGTTGAGGAAATTTTGATATTGTTGCCAGTCCCTGCCACAAACTCTCTTCCTGAGCCACTGACTCTATTCCTTCCACTTGCAACTGCCTGACTGCACACAACCTTGCTGTTGTATTTGATGCTGAGATGTGCTTCCCATCACATATCTGCTCCATCACCATGACTACCTATTTCCAACTCTTTAACATTGCCTGACTCTACCTCAGCTCATCTGCTGCTGAAACCCTCATTTGTGCCTTTGCTACCTCTAGATCTAACTATCCAATGCACTCCTGGTCAACGCCCCATATTCCACCCTGTATAAGTTCATCCAAATCTCTGCTGCCTGTATCCTAACTTGTACCATGTCCCGTTCACATATCATCCCACATTGTTTCCCAGTTGAGCAATGCCTTGATTTTAAAATCCTCATCCTTGTTCTCAAATCCCTCCATTGCCTTGCCCCTCTCAATCTCTCCCACTCCCAACCCTCTGAGCTTTTGCATTCTTCCAATTCTGGCCTCTAGAGCATCCTCCACTACTTTGCCATTGGTGTTCATGCTTGGCTGCCTGGCCCCTAAACTCTGGAATTCTCTCCTTAAACCTCTCTACCTCTCCTTCCCCCTTTATGATGTTCCTTAAAAACTACCTCTTTGAGCATCTTTGATCATCTGGCCTAATATCACCTTATGTGGCTATGTGTCATATTTCCTTTGATAATGCTGATGTGAGGTGCCTTGGGGCATTTTACAATGTTAAAGCTACTATATAATTACAAGCTGTTGTGCTATTGAGAACAATGGGCATTTAATCACAGAATTAAAATGTTGGTGTCATAAACCAATTTAGAATCGCTCAGTCTATGAAATCTCACGGATCAAGAGAACCAACATATCTCTCCACCTCAATAAAAGCAAAATACTGCGGATGCTGGAAATCTGAAATAAAAACAGAAAATGCTGGAAAAACTCAGCGGGTCTGACTGCATCTGTGGAGAGAGAAACAGAGTTAATGTTTTGAGTTCCTATGACCCTTCTTCAGAGCTGAGTTTTTCCAGAATTTTCTGTTTTTATCTCTCCATCTAAATTGGTCCTTTTGTAATTCACTAAAATAATCTGTTGCTCCATATTTATTTAACTCCACACTGGTTTTTAAGCTTGAGGTTTAAAGGGAAGTGTGCCAAAAGTTCATGAACTTTTATTGCTACCATCAGAAGATTTAATAAAACCTCATTTCTGAAAAATGAAGCATCTCATTGTGCTTTCTGGGTGCACATCATTATAAATGACCTTGGAGCTCCACAAAGTGGAGAGCAGCAGTATTGCAGCCGAATATTTTATTTCTGACAGAAACAAATAGCTGGAAATTTTACTGAAACAGGCGGTTCTGGAAATGCGGAGCAAATCTGCCAGCATCTAAAAGAAAAATGGTAGATTAACAATCAGGTGAAGGATCCTCACTTAAAAAGTTACCTGTCATTTTTTTCTTTCCTGCCATATATTCACGGCATTTTCTATTTTAGTATTTTTATTTGGAATGAAACTTTCCAAAGTCAGGGTCAGTAGGTTAAAACAAGGAAACTCAATTTCCTTGCTGTAGGGTTGTGATTCTGAAAGAATCTGAACACTACTTTTAGTTTAGTAATGGCTGTGGCTCATGTACTCTACGTGGGTTTCCTGAAATGTCCCTGAAGTATTAGGCTGCAGGAAGGCTCGTATTAAAAGGAGGTTCTTCATATCACAGAAGTTAATTTCAGTGAGCTTATTGGCTTAAAATCAATCACCCACCACATGATCTATACATTACAGTTCTCAGTTATTAGGAGCTACAATAACACTTAATAGGTTTGTTGTGAATTTGCCACTACAAGTGTTGAATTTTATACCCTCAAATAAGAGGGTTTAGAATTCTTTTCACTTTAAAAGGGCCTGTGATATGCTAGTGGATGGCATGTTTTTACTTCTGGTGCCTAGCATCAGCATTACACATAGCCTTGACAGATATAGCACAGACAGGACACGGGAGCTGATCTAAAAGCACTATACTACAGATGCTGAAAATCTGAAATATAAACAGAAAGTGCTGAAACACTCAGCAAGTCTGGCAACAATGGAGAGGAAAACAGCGTTAAAGTTTGTTACCATCCTTGCTGCTGCTAATACAGGACAAGTCAGATCCCATGGCTTGGTAGATCCTAACTATTTTTTTTAGAAAATGTGGAGGGAAGTTGCTGAACAAATTCACAGGATTCTGCTGATGAACTTTTAATACAAAGAATAAAATATTTATTATAACTAGAAAAGTGATCTATATTACACCAGATAAAAAGATTGGAAAGATCTCAATACAAACACAAGAATACAAACGCAATTCAAATTCACACTGTTCCTTTGCCCCAGCAATACTTCTGTAGACACATAAACAAGTGAAGAGTTACCACTAGCTTGACACAAAGGCTTCTCACTTGGGACTGACACAGTTGCAAATGGTTTTCTTCTGGTGAATTCCTGAACATTCACTTGATTCTTCTCACCCAACTCATATTTCTCCTTGAGACACCCTAAAACCACACTCTAAACTCACTGTTTCTTCAACTTCAGAGCAAACAAATGAGTTCCCTAAACTCAGTCAACTGATCACTTTGCTGAGTCCTGTAACTGATTATTCTGTTAACTACTGTCCCGCTAACTTTGCAGTTTTTCTTCTCAGAGAGCTTAAAATCCATGCGTTCTCTCTCTGACACACAATGAAACTCTCCCTCTCAACTGTTTTTTCTATGTCTGTGTCACTGGATCATTGTCACTAGGCAATGGTGAAGCTTTTCTAAATGAACACCTTTTAACCTATCTCTTTAACTTCAGGGGTGGTAAGACCTCATTAAAAATATATATATACACAAACATACCCAGAAGACCTGAAACCTTTTAGTCACAAGTCTATCAAGAATCCCAGGCACCAAGGCACATAAACAAAATCTAAATGAATCTGAAACAGCTTTTACCTTTCTTGACACATAAATATATATAAAAAATCAACTTGAGATTATACATTATTCATAATGTGTTTCTTGTCAAAGATGATTACTTCAGAACTGAAGGAAGGTAGAAATACAATGGGTTATATACCATTGAAAAGGGGAGGTATAACAAAGGGGAAAGTCTGGGCCCATTTCCCGCATTTCTGCTCTCACCCCTTCCCCAGAATCGTAATAGAGTTCCCCTTGTCCTCACTTCCCAACCTACCAGCATTCACATTCAAAGTATCATCCTCCTCCAGCATCCTGCTATCACCAAACACATTTTCCTCTCCCCTTCCCTGTCAGCATTCCAAAAGGACCATTTGCTCCATAACACCTTAATCACCTTAACATCTTGTCCTCTTCCCACTGCACTTTTCCATGTAATCACAGGAGTCGTAACCTGCCCAAGGTTCCAAACAATCCTTTCAGGTGTTACAGCTCAGTATGCCTGTATAACACCGAAGTGACATTTCCATTTTCAAAAATTGTCATTGAGGCTTTGTTGAGTGAGATGGCCAGTTCAGTACCAATCGATAGTGAATTATAGAAAGTGTTAACTTGTGGAAAATGACTTTGTCACAGTCAAAACTGGAATCTAACTTCAAAAATTCAGGGAGAAAGGTACTTTCATCAAATCAGCTATATTTGAACTTTACCTTTCAGCTCTAACTTGCTCTTGATGGGCGGGCGGGATCCACTGGCTTGGCGGAGGGCAGGCAGCAGATCGCCGCCGCCGAAATGGGCCCCGCCGCCACTTTAAGTGGGCGGACTGCCCGACGGGAAGCAGTACGCGCTTCCTGTGTGGGGGGTGGCGGGGGGGGGGGGGGGGGGGGGGGGGGGGGTTCCCCAACTGTCAGAATGCGCTCTTTCATGCATGCGCGCGAAAAAGGTCACATCTCCTTGAGGCAAAGTGCTGCCTCAGGGAGATCGCTGAAAGGCTGGCAAATATAAAAAATACAACAATAAAAAATTCATTAGCATGTCCCCCTCATGTGAAAATGTCACACAAGATGGGACATGTTAATGAAATAAACAAAAACTTTATTAAACGTTTTTAAAACCGCTATCAAACCTCATCCCGCCACTGGATGAGGTTTGTAAAAAAATCACCTACCCGCCTGCCCATTGGGCTCGTGCGCTGAGCCGAAGTTCGCACGGGCCCCTCAAAATCCTCGACGGTTGGTAAGTTAAGGGTTTTAACGAGGCCTTTAATTCATGGTGGGGGTGCGTCCCACTGCATAGCGCACCCGCCGACTGAAATATCGCGATGCCGTGCGCTGACATTGGGACACTTGCGTGACATTTTAAGTGCTGACGTGTGGGCTCCACCACCTACACGCTAGCCAGAAGGTCCTGCCCATATCACCTAACCCCTTAAGGTCCACCTTCTACTTCCAATAGTTTTTGCAAAATTATTCCCCATTTTCTTTTGTAGGAATGCGCCAAATTGATGCACTTAACCTGCCATATTGAAGTTCAACATTCATTACATTGCCTATTTGGTAAAAAGAAATGAGCAAAACACTCCTCTTAAACAAGAGACCTGGGTTTGAAATGTCTTTTATATGATTCTACTTTGTGCAGCATTTTTCTACCCATTTCCCCAATTTAAAGAAGCGCATTTACTCCAAAACACTCCTTCACTTGCGCACTGCTCAGGTGAAGTGAAGGCATTGAAAATGTTCACCTAGCCAGCCTGTGGAACTAACTCCTACTATCCCTCAAATATCTTTCCAATTCTTCCTTTAATTTTTCCACACTGTCCAGCTACACACGTTCTGTGCCCTGGCCCCAACCACCTCCTCTTCACCATGGACGTCTAATCCCTCTACACCTCCGTCCCCCACCGGGATGGTCTGAGGGCTCTCCGCTCCTTCCTCGAACAGAGGCCTGAACAATCCCCATCCACCACTACTCTCTTCCGTCCAGCTGAACTTGTTCTCTCACTGAACAATTTCTCCTTAAACTCCTCTCATTTCCTCCAAATAAAAGGTGTGGTACCCAGATTGGCCCCATTTACGCCTGCCTCTTTATGGGGTATGTGGAACATTCCTTGTTCCAGTCCTACTCAGGCTCCCTCCCACAACTTTTTCTCTGGTACATCGATGACTGCTTCGGTGCTGCTTCGTGCTCTTGTCTGGATCTGGAAAAATTTATTAATTTTGCTTTCAATTTCTACCCCTCCATCATTTTCACATGGTCCAGCACTGACACTTCCCTCCCCTTCCTTGACCTCTCTGTCTCAATTTCTGGTGATAGCCTGCTATCAATATTCATTACAAGCCTACCGACTCCTATAGCTACCTCGACTACAGCTTCTCACAACCCACTTCCTATAAGGACTCCGTCCCATTCTCTCAGTTCCTTCGCCTCCGTTGCATCTGTTCTGATGATGCCACTTTCCAAAACAGTTCCTCTGACAGGTCGTCCTTCTTCCTTAACCGAGCTTTTCCACCCAACCCTCAGCTGTGTCCGGCTCATCTCCCGCGCATCCGCCCTCACTCCTTCCTCTTCCTCCCAGAACCTTGATAGGGTCCCCCTTGTCCTCACTTATCATCCCACCAGCCTCTGCATTCAAAGGATCGTCCTCCACCATTTCCGCCAACTCCAGCATGATGCCACCACCAAACATATCTTCTCTTCACCCCCCCGGCAGCTTTCCACAGGGATCGTTCCCTTTGGGATACCCTGTTCCACTCCTCCATCAGCCCCTACACCTCAACCCCCTCCCATGGTACCTTCCCATGCAGAAGGTGTTACACCTGCCCCTTAACTTACCCCCTCCTCACCATCCAAGGGCCCAAACACTCCTTTCAAGTGAAGCAGCACTTCACTTGCACTTCCCTCAATTTACATTAGTTGCTCCCAATGCGGTTTCCTCTACATTGGAGAGACCAAACGCAGACTGGTGACCGCTTTGCGGAACACCTTTGGTCTGTCCACAAGCATGACCCAGACGTCTCTGTCGCTTGTCATTTCAACACACCACCCTGCTCTCATGCCCACATGCCCGTCCTTGGCCTGCTGCAATGTTCCAGTGAAGCTCAATGCAAACTGGAGGAACAGTACCTCATCTTCCGACTAGGCACTTTACAGCTTTCCGGACTTAGCATTGAGTTCAACAACTTCAGATCATGAACTCTCTCTTCCATCCCCACCCCCCTTCCGATCCCCCTTTTTCCAAATTTATATTTTTTAAATATATTTTTATTTTCCCACCTATTTTAAAATATATTTCGATCTGTCATTTTATCTCCACCTTTTGGCCCATTTCGATCCCTTCCCCCACCCTACCCCCACTAGGGCCATCTGCCATTTGTTTGTCCTGCTTTCTACCCTTAATGTCACCATTAGCACATTCCTTAGAAAATGTCACCACCGTCAACACCCCTTTGTCCTTTTGTCTATGACATCTTTGGCAATCTCTTCTTTGACTCTACCTATCACTGGCCCTCTATCCAGCTTTACCTGTCCCACCCCCCTCAACTAGCTTATATTTCACCACATTCCTATATTTCTTTAGTTCTGATGAAGAGTCATACGGACTCGAAATGTTAACTGTGTTCCTCTCTGCAGATGCTGTCAGACCTGCTGAGTTTTTCCTGCTATTTTTGTTTTTGTTCCACATGTTCTGTGCTGTCTGCATTAAGTGGTTATATTTAAACTGCCAGTGCCCTCTTTAAGCTTTGGCTCATGTCCAACGGTCCTGGAAATTCTGATAAACTGGACAGCAAACGACAAATTGTTCAAAAGCAAAATACTCTGGATGTTGGAAACCTGAAATATGAAAAAAAGAAAAAGATGGAAATAGAAGATCAGGCAACAGCTTTGGAAAGAAAATCAGTGTTCACATTAAAGTTAGTTTTTGTTTATTAGCAGGACAATCCAATGTAGAGATTACCCAGGATTCATACAGATCGATGGCCTTTCTTCAGGGTTTGGCACTGAGATTGGCAAAAATTGTAGAATTGTTTGACATGAGCTGCAGTTTGGAAAAGGAAAGGTGTGCAGAGAATTTAAATGTAATTACTACATGCTGTAGGCTTTAAGGAATAACTTAAGGGAAGATGTTTAGGGTGAGTCATTCTCAAGTGTATTATAAACTTTTAGACAATGCTTTTAAAATTTTGGCTAGAAACAGGCTGTTAAAATGGGCACTGCAAATCATGTGACATTTGACATTTTGGCCTCCAGACAATCCTGCGTCTCAAGCAAATTCCTAATTAAATATGGCCATTCATAGCCAGCTGGGAAATTCACACATTTCTTTGTTTAAGGATAAACTATCAACAACAGAACTATAACACTCTAGATGGCTCACCTTTCTGTTTCGCCATGGACATAAGAAACATCAAAACTCAGTGTGTGTTAGACAAATGTGCAAGGGATCTCTTTGACCCTCCATTGTATTATAATGGTTTCTCAACTAAACTAGACTGGATGAATTTTAAAGTGTCAAACGACCACACAGGATGTGCAATCAACACCCCACCTTGTTTTGGACAAAAGATTTTTGAACTTGTACAAGTCATATGATGAGCACAGTCATGTTTTCTGTCTACTTTTAAAACAGAAAAACTACTTTCAGAGAGAGAGAGAGAGTTCAAAGTTCATCAGAGAAGCCAACCAACCAGCTGCAAGTCAACTATGCAGCTGAGGTAATAAACAACAATACCTTGAAAGTGAGAGAAGGACTCACCAACCTCTTCCAATGTGAATTCACCTGAGAACGAACTTCCTGGAAATTTAACTACAAGAAGCTTTACAGCTTACTCAGAATCCTCTGCTTACAAGACCTTTGCTTCAACTAAAAGCATCAACTCATCTAAGAAGCTATAAGCCTGCCACAAAAGAGAGACTCAGACAATCATACTTCATAATCATATTGTTTTTTTCTTCATCTGTATCTAATGTTTATGAATGATAGTATGGGTGAGTTGAGTGAGTAAGACATTGCATTTTTAAACCTCTGAGTCAAGCTTGTGATATTAAGTTGCCGTCTTTATTCTAAAACTCACAATAAAGCTTGCTGCTGCACTCTGAGGGTAAGAAAGTACACACACCTCACATACAGAACACAGATCACGGGAAGTAAGAAAACATATAAATTTTGTCCATGACAGGAGGGAGTTCCAGGTGCCAACAATACAGCCTAGTGTTGCAGAGGTCACGACATACATAACACACATTTAATAGAACAGGATCTGCAGTGGCCTTGTTGGATGTTTTCACAGGTCAAGAGAGCAGAGCAAGTTAATGTTTTTCCATCCTTCTTCCTTCCTTCTACCCTTCCCATTTTCCTTCCCTCCATATGATCTTTCCTGGTTGGATAGATGTCCTACCCAAAACAACTAGAGTGCAAGAACTGCAGAAGGATGGTGCGTATGACGTTGTTAAGTATGCCATGCAGAGACCAACAGCAGTATTTGTGGTGAAGATATGCTTTGACTGCCTGATTTTGCCTTCAAAAATGGAACGTCTAGAAGCAAGATAAGTTGATGTACGTTCTATTGCCATCTGTTTCCTAATGTGGGAGATTGTGAAAGTTACTGAGTGAGCACATGGAACACACAATAACTGAGAGTAGCAGGGAGCTCCAATGAGTTATATAAAGCATTCTCCCATTTCATGTCTTCACATATAGCATTGTATGTCACAAGAGTTTTCATTGTGAAGGATGAGCAAGACAAGGTATTTTTTTAATTTCTGATTTAAAACCTTGTGATGCAGAAACTGCACAATGTGATTAGGGGAATGCAGAATTATAATGGACATGGCAACTCCAGTAATTTTCAATAGTTCTCTATACTGTTTCAAACTGTGATGTAAATTAAATACTCGAGACTGTTCAAAATTTATTTTTAAATTATGGGAGACTCCCAGACTATCACTAGAGAATTAAATTGGTCCGGTGCGGTTTCTGTTGCAAGGTTTTATTACAAACTGTCACCACTTCTTAAATAAACAAGCAATTATCATGTTTTAATATTTGTTCTTGGAATGTGTGTGTTGCTGACAAGGTCAGAATTTATTCCCTTAACTGCTCTTGAGAAGCAGGTGGTTCTTGAATTGTGGCTGTCCATAACACGTCGGTACACCTGTCAGGGAGGGAGTTCCAGGATTTCGACCCCGTGACTGTGAAAGAGTTCCAAGTCAGAAGAAATACAGACATATGCCAGCGTTTTCTATCCCGGTCATGATGGGACCCACCGCAGGGGTGGATGTGGCGGGTCAGCCAAGTCCATTGACTGTCGGGGGGACTAGAAGATCCCAGTGGTGGGCGGGGCCAGAAAATCTGAGTAGTAACACTGTTTGCAGCATCTGTTTGCACATGAGTAGTGTGCCAACTGACATCTATACACAAGTTACAACATCAATAGTATTTAAACTGATTCACTCTGGAGCCATCTTATTCAATAATTTGGAGCAAAGTAATTAAAAGCTACACATTGGGCAAAAGAAAAATATTGGAGCCTAACAAAAGAAAAATCAAATGGATTCCATTTTGGCTAATGGAAAACCATATACTTAACAAACTTAGTGAAATTTTTTGAAGGTAGATATATTCTAATTTTCATGGGATGTGGGCGGTGCTGCAAGGCCAGCATCTATTGCCCATCCCTAATTGCCCTTGAACTGAGTGACTAACTAAACCATTTCAGGGCATTTAAGAGACAACCACATTGCTGTGGATCTGGAGTCACATGTAGGCCAGACCAGTTAAGGACAGCAGATTTCCTTTTCTAAAGGACACTAGTGAACTAGATGGGTTTTTACAACAATCAAAGTTAGTTTCATGGTCATCATTACTGAGACTAGCTTTATTTTCCAGATTTATTAACTGCTATCGTGGAATTTGAACTCATGTCTCCAGAGCATTAGCGTGGGCCTCTGGATTACTAATCCAGCAACATTACCACTTTGCCACCATCTCTGTAGCATTACATGATATTAATTATAGCAGCATAAACTTAGAGGAGACCTGATAGGGATAAATAAGTAATGAAAGGATTGAAATGTGTGTCAAGTGATGATTATTTCTGTTTTACAGATTGAGGAGGGCCATGGTTCATGTGTTTAAACCATACAGAAGTAGGAAAAGGCTAGGTGTTAGGCTGTTCTTTTCGCAGAGAGTTGTGAACTTCTGGAATCCATTGCCAGTTTGTGTGGTCTGTGCTGATGTTTGCATGCCTTCAAGATGGAACTAGACCAGTTATTAGCTGGGGAATGGATCACATCGTATAGAAGGTAAACTGATTGACAGATAACATATGTACGTATGATCAATGTGATCTTCTGGGCTAGTTTTGATCACCTCAGGCTGGGAGGGGTGGGATGATCAGAGAGGAATTTTCCAGTTTTTTTTCCCTCCCATTTATTGGCTCAGTGTTTCTCTAGGTGTTTCTTTTTGCCTTTCCCAGGGGACTACAAACCTGTGGAGAGTTAGGAAGGCTCCTGTCATGGTGCAACAGCCATCATAACTGTGAAGCAGCTTGATGAACCAGCTGGTCTTTTCCTGCCTGTCATTTTTCTATCTTCATAAATTTGGAATGTGGTAGATAGCCTTCATCCTGAATTTCATACTGAATTTATAAAGATCTCTCACGAGAAACCAGGGCAAAAAATGAAACCTCCCGGGATGAAGTGGTGGTTAAAAATTGGATAATGAACTGGTTAAACTTGGGAGTTCTCAAACTGCCAAGCCATCTTCCTCAGAGATATGGGCCTGTTGCAGGCCTGTGTGTTCAGGTCCTGCCGTAGGGCATGATGTCGTGACTTTCCAGTGAAGAGGGTATTGACTGCTGTTTGGAGATTGAAAATGGCAGCACTGACATCAAAATAGTGTTGCGCACTTTTGTGCATGCTCTGCATGCTGCTCGGGATGTTAGATACATGTGCGCAAACATATTCAGGAAGATAGCTTCCACCGTAATTCCAGTGGGACTGTGTGCATGTCATGGACATCATTTTCAATGCTTAAGGACTTTTATAGGAATGGTTGCTACCAAGCTCAATTGTGCCACTTGTATATCTCTCCCTTCTGTTTTATGGATCACTGTTACCAACAGTCACAAAATATTGATCTCCTCTGAACTATTCTGTATGAATGTAATCAGCAAGAGCTAATTAAGGAAATGAACATCCTATTGGTTTAAACACATAATCTAACTTCTAATAAGTTATGTCTGTGAGTTTCCTGTCTCATCCTTGTTGCATTATATGCTTTCTGGATTAACACAGCCTAGGAGCAGGAATCTTGTATAGAATTTCCACAACCTGCCCTCCAGCTATTCCACTGCCTTCACTCACATAGAAGAAGGGGTGCTTACCACCAACAGTGTCATTTGCATTCCATGACTAGGTAAGGCACCGAAGGAATTGGGCAATGGCCACAGAACCTGCCCTTTTAGATAGTGGCTTAAAACACCCCTTGCCAGTGAACATTGGGAATTGGTCCTCATGGTGATTTGTTAATCTGTGATATTTCAATACTGAATGCATATTCGTACTCCCAAAATGAGTGTTACTGAAGCAGCTGGGTTTTCTCAGAGTGCAGACAAAGTTCTTTAAAATATAGTGCTTTTTGAGCTCATAAATGAGGCACTTTGTTGAAGCTAATTCCGAAAGGTCACTCGGAGGTTTGTTCATGTGCAGTGAGGGGGATATGAGTTTGTATGAAGTGTAGCGGAAAAGTGGATGAAAATTTTAACTAATATAAAAATGCCCTGTAGTTTTTAAGATAATATAATCAAGATTGTATTTGTCAAATATTATCAGTAACCCCTAGTGAGTAGCTAATGGCTTTTGACATTTTGTTTTATACAACTTAATGAAGGTTCATGAATGGAAGTATTACAGTCTGTTCCAACTGGGAGCAGCTACTCTTTTCTTTTGTTTTTTGCACTCTTTGAATGTACATTTTTTGAATTATTGGATCATTTGTTTTAAGCACAGAAAATTGACTCTGATTTATCAGAAGTAGACTGCATTCCATGACTGAAAAGTTGAGCAAATTTCCATGGGCTTCAGTCAGTGTTCTTTAGGTGTCGCATGTGAGTTCTGGTGTGAACAGTGACCCCTTCGTTCATCGAGAGGGTTGTCTGGTTTCTCTCCATCACTAACTCGTGATGATATTGCTGATGTTGAGAGTTTTCCTCCCAACTGTAAGTCAGAACTTAATTTCCAGATTAACTTTGATGTCTTTTTCATGATGCTTTATGGACTAAGCTAAGACAGAGAAATAAAACTTTTGTGGCAGATAGACGCCAAGAGGCTTGTGAAAGCAAAAAACTGCAGATGCTGGAAATCCAAAACAAAAACAAAAATACCTGGAAAAACTCAGCAGATCTGGCAGCTTCTGGGAAGAGGAGCACAGTTAACGTTTCAAGTCCGAATGACCCTTCAACAGAACTAAGTAAAAATAGAAGAGAGGTGAAATATAAACTGGTTTAAGGGGAGGGTGGGACAAGTAGAGCTGGATAGAGGACCAATGATAGGTGGAGATAACCAAAAGATGTCATAGACAAAAGCACAAAGAGGTGTTGAAGGTGGTGATATTATCTAAGGAATGTGCTAATTAAGGGTAGAAAGCAGGACAAGCAAGGTACAGATAGCCCTAGTAGGGGTGGGGTGGGTAGAAGGAATCAAAAAAGGCTAAAAGGTAGAGATAAAACAATGGATGGAAATACATTTAAAAATATTGGAAGTAAGTGGGAAAAGAAAAACCTATATAAATTATTGGAAAAAAAGGTGGGGGGCAGAATCGGAAAGGGGAAGTAGAATGCATTTGTTGCTCCCAATGCAGTTTCCTCTACATTGGAGAGACCAAATACAGACTGGGTGACCGCTTTGCAGAACACCCTTGGTCTGTCCACAAGCATTACCCAGACCTCCCTGTTGCTTGCCATTTCAACACTCCATCCTGCTCTTATGCCCACATGTCCGTCCTTGGCCTGCTGAGTGAAACTCAGTGCAAACTGGAGGAACAGCACCTCATCTTCCGACAAGGCACTTTACAGCCTTCCGGACTGAATAGTGAGTTCAACAATTTTAGATCATGAATTCTCTCCTTCATCCCCACCCCCTTTCTGATTCCCCCCTCTTTTTTTCCAATAATTTATATAGATTTTTCTTTTCCCACCTACTTCCATTATTTTTAAATGTATTTCCATCCATTGTTTTATCTCTATCTTTTAGCCTTTTTTGATTCCTTCACCCCACCCCACCCCCACTAGGGCTATCTGTACCTTGCTTGTCCTGCTTTTTACCCTTAATTAGCACATTCCTTAGATAATGTCACCACCTTCAACACCTCTTTGTCCTTTTGTCAATGACATCTTTTGGTTATCTCCACCTATCATTGGCCCTCTATCCAGCTCTACTTGTCCCACCCCCCCCACCTTAAACCAGCTTATATTTCAACTCTCTTCTATTTTTACTTAGTTCTGTTGAAGGGTCATACAGACTCAAAACGTTAATTGTGCTCCTCTCCGCAGATGCTGCCAGACCTGCTGAGTTTTTCCAGGTATTTTTGTTTTTGTTTTGCTTGTGAAATATGCATCACCATCCCATCTGCCAGTTCAATGACAATGGACAAACTACAGAACATGACAATAATACAACAGATAGTGACACAATAAAACAACCAGCAAAAGGGTCATCAGTGATTTGCTTTAACTGAGAACTCATCTGGCAAAACATGATGGAACTAACTGTTCAAAACCAAAATCAAAACACCTCAAAATAAGTAATTTGAACCTGTAACTAAATCATTAGGTGCTAGTGATGAGCTCCATTTAATCAGCAAGTTATGCCTCTTGTATCTAATGGATCACTCTCACTGTCCCCACTCTCCCTCAATTTAGGATTCTTGAAGGAGCTACAAAGGTTCAATTGATAAACACACTGCCAATTTGAACCAAGAAGAACCCAGAGAAAGATCCCAGGTGCAGTTGCCATACCAGTCAGAGTTCCTTTAGCTGGTCTGTATCCACTGACACGTGGTAGAAATTTCATATGTCTGAAGGCTGGATGGGAACAAGATTGGGGGGTTTGGCTTCAATGCATTTGAGTTGAACAGCGTGATAATACTCACTCTCAGTGTTTGTGTATGACAAGCGGATACCGAGGTATCATACTTCACTGAATGTCAGTGACCATAGCACAGGGGGAGAAACTGGAGAGAAAAAAAATGTAAAGATCCAGAAACCAGACACCCTCCAAACAAAAGTTGCACATTAGTGAGAGGAGTTTTAAATGAAACATAGTCTTGAGGTTTGTTTGCCCTCTCCTCTTGGAACTAAAGTACATTGCTTTTTTTCTTTTGACTGCATTTCCCTCTCCAGAGTTTTTGACCTGTCATTCATGTTTCTTCCACTGAGGTTTCTATTGCTGTTGATAGGGGCCTTGACCATATCTACCCCATTTTCCACAATATTCCTCTCATCGCTTGCCTCATCTCCTCTCCAGTATTGCTGACACCCTTACTCTTATTGAACAATAAAAAGGAAGCAAGAACTGCAAATGTAAAAAGCCAAATTGAAGTTGCGAGGGCCGGGGTTGGGGGACGGGGCAGGGGATGTGGGGGACAGGGAGTTTTACCTATTGTATTACTCACTGTATGCTGCTGGCAACAGAAATACAGTGATCAGTTCTATATGGTCCCAAAATGTGTTTGAACCATGGGGCAATAGAGCTAATGCAAGTTGCTGAATGTTGGAGTGATTTTCTTATCTTACTTGACCTCGTTGGTTCAGTGATGGATAGTTTACCCAATTTTGAGCCATGACCTTGTACAGCCAGAACCTGAGAAAACTGTTCTGGCTGACCCTTTGTGATCAGCACTGAAAAAGCAGCCAGCCTTTCATCCATCTAAATAACCTGACATAAAGGTCAGTAGCAAACAGTCAGACTGCAATTTATAGTTTCCTCATGGGATAAACGCTGATTCATGATATCAATCAGGCTGGTTTAACACCCAGTGGATAACAACTCCCTTCAAAACTGGAGGGTGGGATGAATGCTGAGGTGATGGTATTGTTTGAATGTTGATTTAATAGGTAAACTAAATTAAATTGAATTCATTTATTAAAATGTTGTGCTTCTTGTCTCATCTGACTGCCATCTCCAACACGCACTCCAACATTTCGCTACTAAGTGTGATGTGGCTGGGATGCGGATCAGCACCTCCAAATCTGAGGTCATAGTTCTCTCCCGGAAAAGAGTGGGTTGCTCTCTCCAGATGAGGTGGGAACAACTTCCCTTACTGGAGGAGTTCAGGTATCTCGGGATCTTGATTGCGAGCGATGGCAGGGGGAGCGTAAGATTGACCAGCGGATCAGTGAGTTCTGTGGCCGCTCTACTGGCCCATGCTGGTGAAGCGGGAGCGGAGTTTTAGGATGAAGCTGTCGATTTATTGGTTGATCTATGTCCCATCCTCACCTCTGGCCATAAACTGTGGGTAATGACCGAAAGGGTAAGATTGTGGGTACAAGCAGTGAAGATGAGTTTTCTCCACAAGTTTGCTGGGCCTACTCTCTGGGAGAGTAGAGGAGCTCGGCTATCCAGGAAAGCCTTGGAGTAGAGACCCTGCTCCTCCAGATCAAAAAGGGCCAGTTGAGGTGGCTCGGGCATCTGATAAGGACGTCCCCTGGCAGGCTCCTGCTGGAGCTATACCAGGCACAACCCACTGGGCAGAGACCACGAGGCTGACCCAGGACACGCTGGAGGAGTTACATCTCTTGGCTGGCCCGGGAACACCTGGGAATCCCCAGGAGGAACTGGAATCTGTGGCTGAGGAAGTCTGGTCGGCTTTGCTCAGCTTACTGTCACTTACTGTCACTGTGGCCCTCACCAGAAGAAGCAGTGTGAAAATGAATGGATGGATGGATAAATTAAAGCGAAAATAATACAGGTTATCAGAGAATGGGGTTAAAAACAAGACAGGTAGAGCAGAAATAAACCTGCCTAGAAGGGGTAAGGCAAGCCAAAGAGGAAATAGCAGAAGTTCTGACTGCAATTTTTCAAATATTCTCAAGAGCTTGTCAGTGGAATACATCTTTTCAAAAAGTGAAAAGGAATAAACCAGGTAAATAATACTGGTATTAGGTAAGCTTCTGTAGAGACTCTAGCATAGGATAAAATTACCACTAACCTAAAAAGACACGGGCTCATTGGGCGGAATTTTCTGCCTGTCGGGCGGATGGGCCCAACCCAACCTCCGGCAGGCGCGGAGCCGATCCCCGCCAGAGAAGCGGGCCCCACCGCCATTTCATGTGGGCAGGCCAATTAAGGCCCGCCCAGTGTGACGTCCAGTGGGAACCGCTATGCAAGCGGGGGGGGGATGGATCCCAGAAATCGAGAGTGCGTTCTTTTGCACATGTGCACGAAAGAGCGCACTCATCTCCCGAGGTTAAGTGCTGCCTCAGGGAGATCGCCTGGACTTTTAAAAATATTAAAGACTGAAAAAAATTCCCATGTCCCCCTCATGTGACAATGAGTTGCGACATGTTCATAATTTGCAACTTTATTACAAGTTTTAAAACCCCTTACATGAAACCTCATCCCGCTGGTGGATGAGTTTTTATGTTTTTTCTAGTTGCCGCTGGGGGCTCCTGGCCTGCCCGCCAATCTTAAGGTTAGACCAGAGGGCAGGTCTTTTAATTGTTTAATTGATCCTATCAATGGCCTCAATTGGCCATTGACAGGTTGGCGGGCCCGCAGCTGATTTTGCTGCGCCCCCGCCTTCCTGAAAATTTAAATGGGGCAGGGTGATGTCGGGGGTTCTGCCTGACGTCACTGCATGTCATTTTACGTGTCGGCAAGTGGGCCCCGTCCCCACTCGCTGACGGCAAAATTCTGCCCATTGTGTCTGATAGATTTAAGGGTTCTTGAAAGAAGTAACGGAACAATATTGAGGAAGGAAATGCAATTGGGTATAAGGAGTTTGGATCTTTCAAAGATACATGCCACATAGGCTAGTAGCTTAAATTAAAGCATCCATGTTAAAAGGAACCTGGCAGCATGGATAGAAAGTTGATTAAAGAACAGAAAACAGATAGTGGTGGTTAATAGATATTTTTCACAAGCAAGTGATATCAGCAGTGCTGTCCTCCAGAGGTCAGTGTTGGGACCATTGCCCTTCTCGAAAAATATATATATAAATGATCCAGGCTTGTGTATGTGGTGCAATGTCAAAATTTGCAGAATGACACAAGAGTATGGAATGTGATTAGAAGAAGATTGGCAGGTTTAGATTGGGCAGAACGGTGTCTGATAAAATTTAATGTCAAAAAATATGAGGTAATAAGGTTTTGAGAGGAAGAACAAGGACAATAGGCATACAGTAAACTTTGTGTTATCCGGCATGCTACCAACCGGAATTCTCTGCGAACCAGAATTTTTGATGTTCCCCTAATACGAGTCATCACTTCACCAACCGGAAACAATTACAAAGTTATCCGAAACCTGTACCTGTATATTGTATTATTTTATACTTTAAGTTTTAATGTACTGTTGAAGATTAGAAGTAAAAAGAATACTCCTTACTTTCTGAGTACTTGCAAATTAGATCATGCTACAAGTATTGCAATGTATTCCGTTGGTAAATGGAACTCTTCGTTAACTGGCATTTTTCGTTAACTGGCATGACCCATTCCCTGTGCATGCTGGATGGTAAAGATTTTACTGCACAATGAGTGGGAATCTTCAGAGAGACGTAGGGGTTCAGATCGACATACTTTTAATAGTTGGAAAACAGACTGATTCCGGCTACGTTATTAATTTGGCTTGTGGGAGTTCAAGTTTTATGAATAGGGCCATAGTGTACAAAAGTAAAGAGGTAATACTAAACCTATTCTCGTCCTTGATTTCAAATCTCCCTATGGCCTCACCTCTCCATATCTCTGTAAATTCCTCCAGCCTACAGCTCTCTGGGAATTGTGTAGGAAACATTCTTTAAGGTGATACCCAAGATGGGAGGCTTTAGTCATGAGGAGAGACTAGAGAAACTGGGCCCCTTTTCATTAGGAAAGATGAGGAATTCTAATAATGGAGTTAAACATTAAGAGAAATTTTGATAAGGTAAGTTTGAGAAAAACTCTTTCTGCTAGTTAATGTTTGAATCCCTCCATTCAGATTTCTGCTCCTGTCAAAGTACTGAATCAGTTCCTATTGAAGAGACAGAGGGAGACGGACAGACAGAGAGATGGAGACAGACAGAGAGACGGAGAGTGAGAGAGAGACGGAGAGAGAGAGATGGAGGGAGAGGGAGACTGAGTGAGAGAGAGAGAAAGACAGATAGACAGAGAGAGAGACCGAGGCAGAGAGACAGAGTGACCGAGATAGAGAGAGAGAGAGATAGAGAAAGGCAGAGAAAAAGAGAGAGAGACCGAGAGAGAGAGAGAAAGAGAGACCGCAAGAGAGAGACTGAGAGAGGGAGTAAGCGGGGGATAGCCAGGTGAACATGCAAGGGAGCGGTCTGTGGGTTCAGTGACTGCCTCCTGGGGACCAAAGTGAAGGTGAGCATGGTAGGAGGAAATGGTGAGAATGAGAGGTTGCAAAGGGGTGGGAAGGATGGGAGGGTGAGGGTGTGTCGGTAGTGGTAGAAGGGATGGCGGGGATGGTTGGTGGGGACTTGGAGGCAAACACGGACACTGGGGGTGGGAGGGAGGAGATCGGGGAGATCAGTGTGGATGGGGGTGGGATTCTCAGGAAGGTAGGGAACATGCACATTCACCTGGACATCCTGGAAAGACAAGGTTTTGGTTTGGTAGGTGATGGTAGGGAGGTGAAAGGTGGTGCAAGGGGGATCGACAATGATGGGGAAAGGACATGGGTGATTGGGAGAGGGGAAAAGACAGGGGAGTTGAGCAAAATTTTGACTACGACCATCGTTGTTGAAATCAAAAGTGAGTGGAGCCTCGTGTTGAATGGGCACAGGTGCTGCATGGGAGTGTGATCAGCGGGTGGGCGGAGATGCAGGTCAGCTCAGATGGACAACTGAAAGAGAACCCCAGCAGGCAGTATTGAAAATGCTCTGGACATTGAGATGAGTGTGATGGATGAAGGCCCCACATGTATGGGGGTGTGCTTGCACGAGGCTCCAAAAGGCTCTGCCAAACACACTTCTCCCTCTAGAATCACTTGTGGTCCAGCTGCAGGCAGCTGAACTGCTATTGGGGGGTTTGGGGGGTGGTGGTGATGCAATGGAAGGACTCATGAAGCCTGTCAGTGAAGCTGAAAGACACCATTACACATTATTCAGTGAAAGTGGATATATTTTCAGATTATAAAGTGACAAAAATGTGTTCACCCATGCAACCGTTTGTGATCAGAAATTCTTAACTTATCTAGGCCTACCATTTTTTTCTAGGTGCTGCCCTGACATCCGCAGAAGGGGAGGAGACGGCCTGTGCAATGCTTGGCCCTGCTGCCTCTGATGACTTTGGCGTGGGTCCTCTGGAGAGCCGAGGCCTTGAGGGCCCTGGTTTGCTTTGGCTGCTCTCCTGTGGGCCAGCTGCTCCCTCTGCAGTGACAGAGGGTGAGGTTGAGGGGCTCACAGGCAAAAAAGATTCAGAGGGAGAGGAAAGCCTCTGAGATTCCTGAGTGGACGACTCAGGAGTGTCCAGCTGTTGCTGTTCCTTCCTTCAGGGGTAGAGGACATCATGGTGGCCTTCCATTGCATCCAGCAGGCATCCCAGGGAAGTGTCACTAAATTTGGTGGCTGTTGTCTTCTTTGTTTTCAGGGCCACCTGTCACCTGGAGCAGTCCTGGTCTGTAAATATGAAGTAAGCTACGCTCTGGTGTGCTTTAAATACGATGCCCGGATCAAGGAAGCGCTAAGGTCACGCCATAGCGGGCAAATCTGAGTCCCCTGCCAGTAATCGTCATTTTTATGTTTTGGGCTATTGGGTCACTTTGTCCAATGAATGTGAGCTGCGCCCTTGATATTCACACATTAGTTGGTGCTTGAAACAATACAGGCAGAGAAACCGATTAACTGAACCAACACAGGTGGGTCATTGGAACTATGAACTGGACACTAACACAATGTATGCTTCTTTAATCACCTCCAGCTCTAGATTTACATTTACCAAAGTAGACCCTGCAGCATAGCGATTGGTCAATATAGTCACATGGTCAGTTAATTTCATTCTCTTAAAGGTACATAGCACTCCACTTTACCACGGGCATGTTTCATCTGAATGCATTATTAATGAGGTGGGAAATGCCGTAAGTGGGATGATATGGTGCAAAAACACGCCATTGTGGCTGGCGGGTAAAACAACTTTCTCCCGCCCACCACTGCACTTTGAGCAAATCTGGGACAATTCCATCCTAAGATTGGAACACATGATTCATTTTCCCTTCTATAGAGTGGTCATGCTGGTATACCTTAAAGGCATATTACAACATCCCTTTATCCTTTTAAAGTTACATTCCCCCTTTCCAAAGAAGTATAAATTGTTACATTACATGTTCATGTTTGGTTACCATCACATTGGTGCATAGAACTGATGAATCTGTCAGTCTTTAAAGCGTGGAGGTAATCTGCTGGTATGCCCAGACCTTGTGATGGTAACCTTGTCTGGAGGTTTCTTTGATTGCTCACAGTGATCTTTGGAATTGTCATTTTTTCAAGTTGGTTGCATTCGGGATCTTGTCTGAGATTCAGTAGGACTGTATAGTGGTTGAGGAGCCGGAATGGATCTGATTTATCCTCAGTTACGTCTCACTGTTGTGCCTTTGTGTGTAATGACTTCATAGGACCTCAGTTCTGAACAAATTCTTGTCACCCCGGCTGGTTGCCCCGTGTCTTCTGTGCGATCCTGGAAGTGAACTTTGTTGTCCCAACTGTAAACTTGTCAATTCTGTATCCACATATTTATCATGCGCATTGGTCATCTTCTCTTGCAGTTTTAAAAGTAGATTTCTAGTTTCTGGTAGAGTAGAATGGCTAAGAGAGGTAAATTGATACGCACTGGTCTGTGATGGAATAGTTGCACTTAAAGGTAAAAATAGAATACTGAGGATGCTGGAAATCAAAAAGAATTAACATTTCGTATCAGACTTGGAACGTTAATTCTGTCTTTCTCTCCACAGATGCTGTCAAACCTGCTGAGTTTTTCCAGCAATTTTTGTTTTTGTTGCACTTAAAGGTGTTGGTCTCAGATGTCACATTGCAATGTATAGATTTGTTTGGTCTGTCAACATTTGAGAATTAGAGATTTCACCATGTGAATCATTTGGCTAGGCCATTAGATCTAGAGTAATGAAGAGAAGAAGTAGTGTGATCAATATTGCACTTCTCACACATATCTGGAAATGGCTTACCAATAAGCTATGGACTGTTATCTAAAATTATCTCTCTAGGCACATGAAACAAAGTGAAGATAACATTTAGAGTGTTGTGATAGTTGCGCTTGATGTTGTATGCAATTGTCGGATAATGAGGCGCTTGGTAAAGTCGTCAATGATGGGTAATGAATTCAGTGCCATTGTCATGAAAGAGGTCACATGCAATTTTGAACCAAACTTGGGTAGAACTTCATGTAGAATCAATGGTTCTTTGTGCCGACTTGACATATGCTCTTGACATGCCTCATACTTCTTGACGATGACTTCAAGGTCATTGTTCATACCTGCCCAATTGATTGTGTCTCTTGCAAGTCTTCTCATCTAATTTATAATTATATGTAATTGATGAAGTTGAAGAATATCAGGTTGCAAAGATTCCGGTATGATGACCTGCCTGCCTTTAAAAATGACTCCCCGGGAGATGCCTAGCTTGTCCTGGTAAGGCCAAAATGGTCTCATGTGTTCATGGGCGTGCTGAATTGAATCAGGTCATCCTTTGATGATGGTTTTCCATAGTTTCTGTAAAGTAGAATCTTATGCTGTTTTTTCTTGTAGTTGTTAGCATTTTGTTGCGCAATATGTACCAGATCAATTTGGAGAACATCTTCAAGTTCAATGTCAATGAAGTTAACTTGTAGATCCATTGAAACATCTTCTGCTTTCATGGGGTTAGGCAATCTTCTAAGTGTATTTGAAGTGACCATCAAGTTACCTGGTTTGTACCTAACCTCATAGTTGTAACCTTTAATCTTTATCAAGAGACATTGCAATCTTGGCACTGCACTGTTCAATGGTTCTTTACTGAACCATCTCCAGTGGCTTGTGGTTGGTCTCTACCACAAATCATTTGCCATATAGACAGGTATGAAAATGCATGATTCCAACACTAAAGCTATTGCTTCCCACTCTTGGATTGTGTTACAGACAGAGATTTGAAGTGAATGCAATCAGTTTTCCTTTTTGTAGTATGCATGCTCTTAGACCTTTCTGTGAGGCATCTATCTCCAGGGTAGTTGTCTCCCTAGGATCGTAAAATTGCAATGTCGATGCTTCTGATAATGACTGTTTCAGAGCTTCGAAGAGGTATTGGTGGTCTTTGTGCCACAAGCTTTCTCAACAATTCCCTTTAGGTTTTAAGTTTTTGAGCAAAATTGGGAATATACGGACACAAGATTGTCCTTATCTTGAGGAGTTGACATGCTTTAATATTGTCTATTTTACTTGGATTGGGACATATGCCAGCACTGGGACAAACAGAACCGAAAAATTGATCAGCTGCCTGTTGTTGATGTCACATTTCAGACTGTTGAACACAAATCCTTCATTCTGCATCAATAAATGCAGATTGTGGTCATGTTCTTGCTTTGTTCTTCCCACTACTGCTATATCATTAGCGATACAAATGGATTCCTGTTACAGTGCATGTAATATTGTCCATATTAAAAGGAGATTCTGGCTAACAGACAGCTCGAAAGGAAGTCGCTGAAAATAGTATTGTCCGAATGGGGTACAAAGTGTAGTAAGCTCTTGGGACTTCTCTGTGAGATGTACTGACCAGTAGACATGCTTGGCTTCAAGCTTCAAGGAATATTTGGCACCTTCAAATCTTGGATTTAATCTACTAATGTGGACATTTTGTAAGGACGATGTTTTAAAGCCGTGTTTAAACATTGTGGATCAAGGCACACTTTGTGATCCATTCTTCTTTGTGGCACATGTTATTGAGCTGCACAAATCTTTGCGCTCCTGTACTCTTCTAATGATTCCGTCTTTCTCTATTTTGTCTAGTTCAACCTGCAATTAGTCTTGTATGTGGTGCTCCACTCATGCGGTGATTTGCATTGTCCTGCAACTGTGATGTTGCAGCTTCCTTGAAACTGCCAATTTTGTCAAAACATTCTGGATATTTTGATGTCAGGTTGTGGACTAAGGTGATAGGAATAGGTTGATCTCCCTTGTGATGTCTAACTGCACTGTAACTCCTGCCAATGAAAGATGACCAGTCTGTGCATGCGCAGTGGCCTGAGCATCAGCAGAACACCAGTGATGTCATTCCACTGGGCCTAGCCTGCCAGTACACTTCTGTGCATGTGTGAAAAGCTTTTATATCTACATGGACACACTGTCTGCAATGAATGTGGTTGGAAGTTTAGGTTTAGGCTGAAGAACAATAAAGTTATCTATTAATTAACTAGGGGCAGGGTCAGGTATCCTTCCAAATTCCAATGCTGAGCCAGCCAAACTCTTTAGACTGTCCTGATATACTGTGTACATCTCTGACTCATGTATCAAATTGTTAGAGAGGATAGGCTGAACCCCAATCTCCCATGGATAGAATTCATATCGAAGGAGACCCTGCTTAACAGGAGCTGCATGAAATTACAAGAACCCAAAACAAGCAGTAATGACAATGAAAAATAAAGGATTTTGAAGATTGTTTAGCTGATCGAGAACCATTAAAATACTTTGTGTGAAGCACTCCTTATTTCAATATTGGACTTCAAGCTTGCAATTAAATTTTGTGCTTAAATTACACTTGCATGAAATTATATGCCTAGTTTAAAAATAAAATGCTAAAATGAAAGTATCCAGTTTTTTTCCTGATCACTTTACTGGTCTGCTGCTAACTCAAATATGAAAAACTGCAAATACAAGAAATCTGAAATAAAGTCAAAATATTGAAAACACAGAGTAAGTCTGTTGGTATCTGATAAGAGAAAACCAAATTTCCGATGTAGAATCTTTGCCAGAGTAGCAGTTGAACAGAATTCTTCTGCTCCTAAAGCTTCAATAGGTGAGTTTAGAAAATAGAAGCACAGTATTGTACAGGTATTCAGTTGCAGCTTGCATGCGTTATGGTTATACAAATTACAGCCAGTATTTTTAGGTTCGTCTATGTACACATCTGAAAATCCCCTGAATTCAGACTCTGTAGGCTGGCATTAAAAGACATTAAAACACCATTTTAAGTTGTCTATACAAACCATGATGCCTTGGATGTGTTTATGTGGTAAATTTAATATTGACGCCAGGTTTAAAATAAAGAGGATACGTTTTAAGATTTCTGCCTTTCTTTTAAAAAAATATCAGTGAAGTCATTATTTATAAAGGTAATTAATTTGAGTTCTGAACTGAGAATTGTAACATCTTTAAAATGGGTTTGGCCTAAATAGAGGAGAAAAACAGTTGTGATTATTTGAGTGGCACCATTTTTGGTCCTGGCTGCTGCTGACACTGTCGCTCGCTATGACATAAGGGAGCAACAGAATCAACAGAATCAAGGAGTGGCATTGCTGTGGTATTGGCAACAAATGCAGCCTTGTTATTAGTGTGAGGTCCTGACATGCCAGTAGACCTGCGATCGCTGGGCCTTTAGTTTCCACAAGGTAAAACATCTGTGACACCCAGGAGGATTGATTGTACTTGCACTCTAGGACTATGGATCCTGCACATAGAATTAGTGAACTGCTGTGTGCTGAAAGTTTCACAGCGGTAGGCTCCATCATTTCTGTGGATACAGACATTTTAGAATTCGCAGAGGTAGTGTGTTGTTGGCACTTGCTCCTGTGTTAGCCTTGGCTAATAATGAATAGTTACCAACTTTCTTTGCACAGATAATTGAAACTTGGCAAACATTTCGGATGGTGTGATGGCATGAGATTGATAGTGTGAAACATGTTCACTGCTCTTCACCTTGTGCACATCATCATCATTTTCTGGTTTGTCAGTCACCTTATGTATATCTTTCTGAAGGGATACCAGATGGTCATTCCTATTACTTGAAGGTACCTGTTGTGTACGGTTTGTTTGGACCAGTGCATGGCTGTCTGCAGTTGCATCAGCCTTTGCTTTAGTGCACTGCCGCTGCCACATGCCTTACAGAATTGATGAAAAGCTGGGCATTTCCTTGGTGCATGCAAAAGGCCACACCTCTCAAATGTCTTGCTAAATTTGGGTGTTCTAGTGAGTGTGTCAACAATTGTGGTTGTAATTAGGAACTGTAAGCATTGTCAAGCTGTGAGGATCGCTTCGTACTTATAGCTATTCTTGAGTGACTCTTCGATGCCATATCTTTTGGGCTCGTCTAGCAGATCTTTCTGGAATGCTTCCATGGGAGTGGGTTTGACCACCAACTCAACAATTCTGTCTGCTAGCTCTGTGTTTGAAAAATCACAGTATGTACCTTTTTCTCTGCATTTGCTGGCCAAGTAGCCTATAGATTCCGTAGACTGTTGTCGAAATGACATGAACTCTAGTCGATGACCACGGAAATTTAACCTGATTCTGAATTGGTCTTCCAATGTAGTCCATATCTTTTGAGATCCATAAGCTCTTTTTTTGTTAATCCTGATGTGTGCAGCCTGTGTAGACCTTCATTCCCAATTGCTAGGCAATTTTTTATGGCTTGCTTATCTGGTTCAGATAGACCTGAATCAAGAAATCTGTAAGCCATTCAAACATTTTGATTTTAGATAGTAGGTCAACTACATCCCAATTCAAACTGGGGAATTCTGTGGACATTCTGACAATAGCCTTTTGACATTCCTTCTTCTGTAGTACCTGGGATGAGTGTTGTTGTAGATGCTTTCATGCACTTTTCCAAAGCTCTCTGCCCATGAAGATGAGTTGCGGTAGTAATGCACTACAGAGTAGTGGTGTCTGAAGAAGGTACATCCTCCGATCCTGCAACCACCACATAGGCCAGTTGAAGAGGAGAAGTTACACTCTCCGATCACACAACGACTACAGAGGCTCACGATTCCTTTAACCGGTTTTATTCAAGCATATGCAAGGGAGCTGCAATCATTCCTAAGAATGAAGACCCAGCTCCCAGATTGATTACATTTAATTACATTTGTACCTTTTCTTATCATGATACATTTCAGTACATTTGAATACATCCAAGTGGTAACCAACACACTGGTCCCATGCTAATTCTATTCTTTTGAGTACATAAACATGTGATTTTGCTAACCAAACTAAACCAACTAAAGGAGGTAAACATAATTATATTATCCAATCAAAATTAAAACACGTACGCAAAGACCTTGGTTCTCACAACTCAAGACTGTTTGTGTTTCATCAAAGCCCCCTCTTTGTTTATTGTTCATCTTCCCATATCTAAGCTAAAACCTATGTGAGAAGGGAGCACACTAAACCTAATTTATGTCCTGCTTGTGTCTCCAGTCTGACACTCAAGGCTGTGTAATGTTCATCCGGTAATCTTCAACTCTTAATATGTTTAGCAGCCATGTCTGCCTGGAGATTTTAAGGGTTTTTCAGTAAATTCTTACAGTGTTCTCTTTTAGCATTTTTAATTTCTCCCTAACAGTGTCCTTCCTTTTCATTCAGTTTATTGTTCAGCAACTCCCAACCCACCCCTTATACTCACAACCTTCTCTGGCCTGATTTTTATGATGATTTTTTTGGGATTAATTCTCCGTTGTTCGCTATCAATCCAGTCCATGCCCTGGTCACTCACCTTTCCTGATTGAGCTAACCCAGTGGCAATCCTCTCAATGCGTTGTTCCACTCACGGAACTGACAAGCTATGCGCTGCAATCTCTCCACGAGGGATCTGCCCGTTTACCAGCTCTTTATTTGAGCACTAGCTCAGCACTGTGTCTCCAAAGCTTTTCTTCCTAGTCATCATGCTGTATTTTCAACACTTTCTGATGCTGCGACTTTATTGCAGCTTGACCAAAATGTCGAGGGTCTTCTCATGCCATGCAGCACGATCCAAGGCTGTTCACCATGTCGTACCTGTGCTTAATCTTGCTGCCACCGGCCTTACCACTGCTGATCACCATGTCGTGTTATTTTAATGATATAAGTCCTTGAGCTTATTTGGTGTATAAGACACAAAGCATCACTTGTGCACTGCAGGTTCATGTATTAAGACTAGACACATGAGAACAGTTGTATAAAGCTTCAAGCCATCAGAGCTGTGTGTGTGCTCTGCTCAAAGTAAAAGTGAAACAAAGACTGGATGACATGACACATTTCCCTTCTAGTGATGTCATGTATCAAAATAATATTACAACAATGACACCCAGCTCTATCTCACCATTACCTCTCGACCCCTCCACTCTCTTTAAGTTATCAGACTGCTTGTCCAACATCCAGTTTAGGATGAGCAAAAATGTCTTCCAATTAAACACTGGAAAGAGTGAAGACTTTGACTTAGGCTCACACTACAAGCTCCATTAACTCCATCTCCCTTCTTGGCAGCTGTCTGAGGCTGAACCAGATTGTTTGCAGCTGTGGTCTCAAATTTGACCTGAAGATGAGTTTTCAATTACACATATCTGCACCATCTCCATGAACACTTATTTCTACTTTTGTAACATTACTGGTCTCTACCAGTATATCGTCTCTTCTGCTGCTAAAGACCTCATCCATGCCTTTGTTACGTCCAGACTTGACTATTTTAATGCAATCCTGGCCAGCCTCCCATATTCTGCCACCTGTACACTTCAGGTCATCCAAAACTCTGCTGCCCTTGTCATAACTCACACCAATTTCACTCACCCATCAACCCTGTGCTCGCACTGACTCCTAAGCAACTCCTCAATTTTAATATTCCAATCCTTGCTTTCAAATCCCTCCACAGTCTTGCCCATCCATTTCTCTGCAGTCTCCTCCAGCACCACAATCCTCTGAGTTATCTGCAAATTTATTTAATTCTGGCCTCCTGAGCAACCCTGATTTTAATCGCTCCACCATTGGTGGTCATGCCTTCAGTCGCCTAGGCCCTAAGCTCTGGAACATCCTTCCGACACCTCTCTGCTTCTCTACCTCACTTTCCTCCTTTAAGATACTCCTTAAAACTTACCTCTTTGACCAAGCCTTTGGTCATCTGCCCTAATATTTCCTTCTGTGGCACAGTGTCATATTTTGTTTTCCAATGCCTTTGTGAAGCACGTTGGGACATTTTATTACATTAAAGGTGCTACATAAAACAAGTTGTTGTTGTAAGAATCGGTAACTAATGGGAAAACGGCACAAGAATACTGGAAGAAATTGAAGGTTTTTTAATGCAGAGAGTTGTAAGGACATGAAATAGGTACCCTACTAAAATAGTGGTGGAGGCAGAATATAAATAAATTTAGCATTGAGGTAGACAAATTTATTAAATAGAAAAGTTCACAGGATATGGGAAAAGGTAGGAGAACAGATAACTCTTTCAGAGAGCCAGCATAGGCACAATGGGCTGAATGGTCTCTCAGTACTGTAAAATACTGAGATTCCCAACCATTTACTTTTTAAACCTTTGAAGTATATTAGCCATGTAAGAATAATACACTAATCAGCCAACATCTGAACGGTATCTTAGTGTAATAATAGGTTGCAGAATCACAGTGTAAGAACTAAATTTATTTTTTAAAAAAATCTCCAACTAGATAGTACAATATTCTGCGGGGCTGCTGGTGGTCAAAGAGTTAATGGAAAACTGTTTTCACTGTGATCGATAACTCCTGTAGAAAAATAGAACTGCTTGTACTTGACCTTTTTTGAATCGATTTATTAGGTTAATTTGGATGAATGAAGGGCTGGCTGCACTGTCAGTGCTGATCAGTGCTGATGTTCAACATTCCAGTTTCCATAATGTTCATACTGTTCAGGGCTGTGGCTTAACACTAGAACAACTACCCATCATATGGTGGGCAGGTAACTCAGGCAACAGTCATGTTAACTTTTTACTTTAAATAATTTTCTGTCTAAAATAATGTGATATCCATAAGATAATTGGAATTTTAAGAAGTAAGAAAGGACATTCTGTATTTGGGACAACAGAATTGAATCCCTAGCAAAGGAATCTCATTATTAGGACCTTGTAAAAATGAAATGGTTGGGCAATTGAGGAATATTTTTTATTTAAACACTCCTGTTTCACCTTTAGGTGATGCAAAGGTTTAGTTACTGCACTTTCTGTGTGGTGCTATTAAGTAGACCATTGGCCTTTCACCTTTGGGATCTAGGTTCGATTCTAGTTCAGACTGGGAGGGGTGAAAGTCTCCTCTGTCTGTTGCATGGAAGACTTCTTAATGTGAAATGAGTTTGAATAGTTTCAGTTACAAGTGGGCCTGCAGCTAATTTGACACCACGGGCCTGACACCAACCCAGAGGCAGGCTCTGAGTGGAATAATGTAGCGATTAGCAGCAAGAAACCCGGGAGAGTGTTTGGTACGTACATCAAAATGCCTGACTGCAATTGTAATTTTTATTCCATGTTTTGCATCTCCATTGATGCACATCCATAATCTTAACTCTTTAAATGGCTAATTCAAAAATGAAACTTGGAAGATTTAGGAGATTTTGGAAAGAGATGGCAAGCATTTGGAATTGACCACCGATGTTCAAAAATTTTTTTTCTTAATTTGCGGATTGTGGGTGTTGCTATAGTGCCAACATTTATTGCCCATTCCTAATTGTGCTTGTGAGGTATGGTAGAACTGTTATAATCCAAGTGGATTATATGATGCCACGATTTAATGACACCTCACTTGAAGTACTGCTCCATACAGTAAGGAGCAGGAAGTAGATAATCTTCTCCAGTAATGTGAAAATGATACCTGCTGCTGTCACCATTGGAAGTGACTGAGGAGGTCAGCTGAAGGAATATTGTGGCCCGTATCTGGATTCAGTGCATGTAGGAGTTTAACGACCTAATCAGGTCAGGTAAGGTGAGTACAGTTACAGAGTCACTTATCTCCTGTAATGTATGCCTCCAACCCTCTCACTCCGCCTTGTTAAGACTACTCTATCACACCACTCATACCCACTTAAGTTTGAAGAGTAGCTAGCATTCACTTTCTGTGTACTTCCTCAAATCT
Source organism: Carcharodon carcharias (assembly GCF_017639515.1). Classification (NCBI taxonomy): domain Eukaryota; kingdom Metazoa; phylum Chordata; class Chondrichthyes; order Lamniformes; family Lamnidae; genus Carcharodon; species Carcharodon carcharias. The sequence continues at coordinate 42,638,820 of NC_054475.1, read as the reverse complement.
ATTTATCTATTTACCACTGGCACTGACTCCAATCCTAATGGAGTCTGATGTATCTGCCTGATGGGCACCCTCACTAGATGCACTTGATTTATCAGATGCAGAAAAGCCTTACAGGCACTCATGGGTCTGCCATTTTCCCTGAGGAATGAGAATAAAGCCCAGGACACAAGGGAGCAGGAGAGAACCTGGCCTGTGAAAAATTGTACAGCTAACATCATCAGAGGAAGAGGCTGTGGAGATCAGTGACATAACTGTAACCCTCATCACTGGAGGTGGAGAGACTGGGACTTTGCAGCTTCATCATGACAGCATGAACAATCTCCACCCAGGTCTGGTATAAGACTCAATGATGTTGATGTAATTTCAGCAACAAGTGAAATGTGATCATCTTAATTAGTAGCAACATTTTTACATGACCACTATTAATTCATATCCATCTCTTCTCTGCTCCAGGGCCTTCATGTAAAGAATAGCAGTCGGTGGACCTTCCGAATAGCAATTACTCAGAGGTAGGTGCTGAAGGTTCTCAAAATTCCCACATTTTTCATATCATCAACAAGGATATGATTTTTGGACTTTTAAGGCAGAGGATCCAACTGCTGAGTTAAATGTAGAACCCTGCAGACAGGAGGCAGCCCATGAAGGCCTGGGGCTGGACATGCCCGGGCTTGTTGAGTGCAGTGTGGATTGTTGCCTGTAACCTGACAACGAGAGGGTTCAGAATACGCATTCTTCCCTTTAAAACAATCAACCCAGAGAAAGACTTCATCTTACATGAAACTAAAGCCCATCAAAATCTTGCATAAATAATCGCTACTAACTACTAAGGTAGGAAGGCAACAATCAATGCAATTATGCGAACCCATAAATACTCCACATATACAATGGCTTTCAGTTCAAAACTAGTTACGGGGCAGGAAGACAACGATAAACATCATGCGAGCCAATTAAAAACAACGAGACAACAATCACCTGAGAAGCCCACCAAAAATCAGACAAAGACCTAACCTTGATTTAGATTTGGATAAGAAATTCAACAAAAAACAGTAGTAATGGGCCACCAGTTATGAAGGTGGAGCAGTTAAGGAGGGTGAGCAGTTTTTGGTGCAGTTGAAGCAGAGTTTAAACAGGGAGAGGTAGCTGAGCCAAGCAGAGGGAGGAGATCTGGAGGTTTGCAGGCCCGCAAGCAACATCACAGTGAGGGCCACAGGGTGGCAGGCTCAACCGAAGACAACAAGGCTGCAACCACAGCCCTCTATGAAGATCGACCACCCACAACCACGCCCTCCACCCAATTGAAGAACCTTCGCAGATTCCACAGACTAGGACCACGTGAGGACGGCTGGCCCCAGAGGACACAAAGAGCATACCCCAAAACTGCAACCGGCTTACCTGGCTGGATTTCGAACTGTCAAGGAACTCTGGTTGGTGAGCATGATCCCTGACCTCTCCTAGTTCAACTTAGTTAGGTTTTGGGAGTGGGACAAGGGTAAGGGGATTAGTTGCGTGATTTTCCCGTGTTATGCTGTGTGTTCCCCATTCTGAACTAAGTGTGCTTTGTAGGTCTGTATAATCTCAGTGTAATCCTAATGTTATAAGTTCATTTGTGACTTAAACAAACCCAGTTTTTTTTTCTTGCACCAAAACCAGTTGTCAGCTGCACTTTGTCACAACCCCCAAACAAGTCCAAGGTCTAGAACCCAGGGAGTGGGAGCAATTCGAACCACTCAGAAGTTAGAGGTGAAGCTGATACAAACCACCACCCCCTACAGTGCATCATTGTAGACCCATTGTAGACCCATGGTAATCAGGCACCAGTGCAGATACTTGTACTTCACTGGGTTTAGTTTGACTGATCATTGGGTTAACACCTGATGACTCTCAGTTCATAAGTGAACACAAGAAGCTGTGGCAGGGACAGCTGTAAGGAGGTCCTGTTTGAGGATGCAAAAGAATGAGGATGTCCAAAGAACAGCTCAGTTGGATGCCTAGGGCCATTGATGAAAAGGATAATCATAGGGGGACAGCGACAAATCTGAGAAGTACTGGTGATGCATACTGTCTACAATGGGGAAGGAGATGGAAGAGTTCAGCTCAAGCATTTTTAGATCTATGTCTTAAGGATGTTTTCTTCTATGGATGGACAGATCACCTCCTAGTCATGGCAATCGAATGTGCCTATGCTGCAGACCTTTAGCTGTCAACATCATTGCTGCCTTAAACAGGATGACAGATACCTAGGCGTGACCTTACAACATGCCACTGATCGGCACCAAGCTACTCCACTGTGGAGTGATGCACTGCTGGCCCAGGAGGAGCTGAACTGTGTATCGAATGAACTTATTGAAACAAGTTTGATTGTAAGTTGTCAAGATTACTTCATATGTTGGGATGTGCCAGGGAAGGAAAATGGCTAAGATAAAAGCGAAATACTGTGTGATGCTGGAAATCTGAAATAAAAACAGAAAATGCTGGAAAAACCCAGTAGGTCTGACAGCTCTGAAGAAGGGTCATACAGACTCGCAATGTTAACTCTGTTTCTCTCTCCACAGATGCTGTCTGGCCTGCTGAGTTTTTCCAGAATTTTCTGTTTTTATTAAGGAAAATAGCTGTTTGGCTCCATGAAGCTCATGCCTCCCTCTCAGGGAGTTTTGAAGTTTACCATGTGCCCTAGGCTATACCAACATTGCCATTGTCATGCCTTATTCACAAATCCTGAATCTGTGGCTGGGATTTTCTGTGCCCGCTGGCGTTGGTGTGTTTGGTGGTGTGAGCAGGCAATAGGGCACGATTGTTTGCGATCATCTGCTGAGCCAATTGATGGCGGGCTGTGTTTCCCACTATCGCACATTGGGAACCTCATTGTAATACATCTGCACATCATTATTAGGCCAGCCCACCGGAATTGTCTCCACCCCCCCAACCCCACACCGCTAAATCATCTGCCCACCGCTAACATGCTTCACAACAGCATGTATAATGCGTGCTCTTGGCAGGCTGCACTTTGCTCGGGACTTCAAGGTTTGTTTGCTTACCTTGCTAGAGTCAACACTTGCATTCATCAGCGTCAGGCTTCACAGACAGCATCAAATCACTTTAGGGAGGCTCACAGGTAGATGTCTACCTACTCGATCAGCGATATGTGGGTGGCTTTTCAATGACTGCAGGGCAAGGTCTTGCTTGGGGAAGGGAGAGAAGTGGCCTCAGGCAAGGGAAGAGGCTGTAAGATAAGGATTGTACTGGGGAAGGAGGGTATCTCAGGGTATGTATGGGGGCACATGTTGATCTGTGCAAATGGCCTCAAGATGGTGAGGGCGGAGGAGGCAGTCTCCAGAGGTGATGAGGCCAGATGGAGGTGTGAGGGTGAGTGTGTGAGAATGTGTGGTGATGTCCTTTGAGCTGGCAGTGAGGGAGATGCCAATGAATGTGTGATGGGCTTGAGTGTGTGGGTTTAGAGTGATGAGATGGTTATCTCACCCTGGCATCAGGTATGAGATCATTCATCCTCTATCTGCATTGGATGGCCAACACTCTTCTGTGCAGTATTGGCACTGATCACCACTGCCAGCACCTACCAAGCCAGAGTAGTATTGTAGCTGCCCCTCCTGTGGCCAGAGTGGGGGTAGAAGACATCACAGTGGGCCTCCATGGCATCCAAAAGGCACTCAAGGGCTGCAGTCTTCTTGCCTTTTGGGGAGAAGTCTTCTTTGCTGTAGTCTTGGGCTGGAAGCATTGAGCACGGCTGTACTTTAAATGTGGTGCTTGGCGTGATAAAGTGGTGCTTGGCAAGGGGACAGCATTGCAGGCGAATCAGAGCCCACCTGCCATGGAAATGTTGTGTATCCCAGTAAAGCATCATTAATACGGCGGGTTTGGGATGATCTGGCATGAAAAGCCAACATTGTGGCCGACGGGTAAAGCATAATTTTTCCAGCCCTCTACTGCACTTAGTGCAAATCTGGGACAATTCTGCCCTGTGGATAGTTTTGCTACATGAAATTTTGCATGGAAAATAAAAAAAATACAGATACCTCTACCTTCTCTGAATCATGTGTTCAAATTTTCTGTGGGCATGATAAAAAACTTGCCTGACTTGTGTCATGTCCTCGGGTCATAGCCCCGAATTACTTACAGACATATTGGACACCCCCAACCAACTGGAAAGGATAGAGGTAGGGAGAGTGATAGGAAACTGAGCACCCATGGGAGAGAGGGAAATGCTGGGAGCCCTCCCAGGACAGAAAAGGTGGCGGTGAAATGAAAAGTGTGTTTTAACTGCCGGAAGGTAGGGCACATCTGGGCCAACTGATGGAGGTTATGGGAAAAACTAATGGGATTTATCGGGGCCCATAACCCCCATGCTGAGAATGGTAGTCAGTCAGATGGAATAGCAGACCAGGCAATAGTTCTGACTGTGGCTGCGAATCCCTGTAGATCCACTCCCAAGAGTGCGGATGAGGTCAAACAAATACCTGAGAGTTACAAGGATTTTGTACCCACAGGAAGGGTGGCCACATTTCCCTAGGGTGAGGTGAGTAAGCCTGTAGTGATACTGAGGGGCACAGGGGCCAGCCAAACTCTACTGCTGGGAAAAAGCATGACCTTCCCACCAGAGAGTGCAGTAAGTGCCAAGGTGTGGGTAAAGGGGTTGAAGGACGGTACATGCCCATCCCCTTATACAGGGTTCATCTGGAATGTAACCTTGTGTCAGGACCAGTGACTGTGGGAGTTGTCTCCAGTTTGCCTGTGGATGGGGTCAACCTGGTCCTCACAATGACCTGGCAGGATCAAAGGTAATAGCATCCCCAGTGATCTCAGAGTAACTGTCTGAGTCCAGGGAAACAGAACCACTGTGGGAGAAAGTGCCTGGTATTTTCCCTGATTGTGTGGGAACATGGTCTGTGACCAGACAAGCTCCGTCAGTGGAGGCTGAAATGGCACTGCAGACAGAAGACCCTAGGGTCAGGCTATCTGAAAACTTTTTTGGGAGTCTAGAAGACCCTAGGGAGGTAAGAAATAGATCTTCTCTGGTTGCAGCCCAGTAAGCTGACCCACTGTTAAAAACATTGGCCTAACTGCGCTCGGTGGGCACGCACGATCAGCAGTCCCAGGAGTGCATGGAAAATGGGCCCCTGACCACGATTTCATGCCGACTGGCCAATTAGTGGCCAGCCAGCGTGAAAGGCGACCTGAGAAAGGCTCAGCACTGCCAGTGGGGGTGGGAAGAGGGCGGGCGCTAACCTCACCACGGGTGCTGGTGAGCGCTTTCACTGAGCTCCCTGAACGCAATCAGCTGCCTCACGGAGCTGCAGACCTCCAAATAATAAAAGAAAGCCCAAAAATGCTGCAAAAAATGCCCATGCAGCACAATCAAGTACCTGAAAGCAGACCTGTCCCCACATATCTCTTTTTATTTTATGTCCTGACAGAGATTCCCTCGGATGGGGAAATGATTAAAACGTGAATCCCGCCCACCCTGCTTTGCCCGTGCGAGGGGCTTAAAAATTGCATGGACAATGTAAAATTGCAGTCAATAGACATTTTAATTATCTTTATTGGCGCTTTAATTGTCAGCGGGTGCTGCTCTGACCCCTGCACGCTCCCGCTGACCTCAATATTCAATGTGTGTGCGATGACATCGGGATGCACGCCTGACACCTTTTCGCGCAGCTTTATGTGCGTTTGGGTCAGGCACGTGCCCGACCTCAGGATGCAAGATTCAGGTCATTAGCTCAGGCTGCAACACACTGAAGCTGAGGCAGAAGCAGCTCCTGGACGCTTCTACATTAAAATTGAGGTGCTGATGAGGAAATAGAGACCTTCCCACTGGGCTGCAAATGAGGAGTGAGCAGTGATCCACCAGTTAGTGGTGCTGCCAGGGTACCGTAGGCAAATGTTGCAGCTAGCTTACAAAATTCTGATGGCTGGGCATGTCCATATATGCAAAACCCAAGGCTGCATCAGCCAGCATTTTTACTGGCCTCACCTCCACAGGTTTGTAATAAGGTTTTGCAGAACCTGCCACACCTGCCAGGTTGTGGGGAAACCCCAGCCTGCAATAAGACCTGCACCTATGATTTCCATGCTGGCTTTTGGGAACCATTCAGCAAGGTGTTAGTGGACTGTCCAAAACAAAAGGGGGCTACCAGTATATCCTTAGCATCATGGACGTGGCTACCCACTCCCCAGAGGCTGTTTCCCTGAGAACAATATTTGGTGAGGGAATTCATCTAATCCTTTACTTGGTATGGTCTGCCCACTGAGATCCAGTTGGATAAGAGCTCAAATTTCATGTTCAAAAATTCCAGCAAGTCATGGAATCTGGGCATGACCCAGTTGAAGTCTTCAGCGTATCACCTGCAGTCGCAGGGGGCTCCAGAAGTACCACCAGACCCTTAAAAACAACGATCGGGACATGCTGCCAGATGTACCCCCATGACTAGGGTAAAGGAATAGGGCCTTGCGTTTCAGGCGTGTGCCTGAACCGAATGCACATAAAATAGCCCAAAAAGAAGTTGGGTGTGTGTCCCAATGTCATCATGCACGGGTGCACTATTGAGGTTAGCAGGCACGTGCAGGAGTCGGAGCAGCACCCTCCGACAATTAAAGGGCCAATTAAGGCCATTAAAAAGCCTATTGACTATGATTTTACATTGCCCGTGTGATTTTTAGCTCATCGCATGGGCAGAGCGGGTGGGCTGAATTCATATTTTTATCACTACCTCACCACCGATGGGATAATAGGCCCCCGGCGAGCAGCACTTTCTCTCTCATTGCCAGTTCTTTGCTGTGTGAGTACAGAGTTGCACAGAGTTTCTTGGCATCTCGTTTGATTGTCAAGCCTGCTTCTCAGAATCTCAGGTCTTCATATTCCCTGAGCATTTCAGCACAGTTCTCCTTCATTTTCAAGGCACTGCTTCTCTGCATCCCATCTAATGGGGATAGTATATTCCGCAGGTAGAACCTGCTCTGAAGAGGAAGAGAGGGGCAGGAGGGAGAGGAGGTCAGGTGGACGCAGGCAGCATCCCAGGGACAGACCTTCAAGAGAAGAGACACAGACTCAGCTGGTGCAGGGCCAGTAGGGAGGCCAAGGCAGGAGGGCACGCCAAAGACGCCATACCCAGCATCTAGAGTGTTCAGACAGTGCTTCAACTACCCCCAGATGTCCAAGGTCCAGTGTGGCAGGAGGCTACGTCTCTCCAGGGACACAGTGACAGCAATATGTCACATGATAGATCTGGAAATTGCCTCCAACTGCGACATCGTGGCCCTCAATATCTCTGCCTCTCGTCCTTTGCAGGCCTCAGTGGGGGGTCTGTGTGGTGTTTCTCAATCAGCTGCACACAGTTGTGTCAAATTCATGACTGATGCTATCTTTAGACACATCTGCACGTTCAACCACTTCCGGACAGAGAAGGCAAGCCAGGCGGAGAGAGCACGAGGCTTCGCTGTGATGACTGGGTTCCCCCATGTAATAGGTTGCACTCATGTGGCCATCAAGGCACCAGCAGGTGAACCTGGAGCTTTCGTAAACAGAAAGAGATTCCACTCAATGAATGTTTAGACCGTCTGCGACCACAGGACACAGATTCTCCAAGTTTGTGCCTGTTACCTTGTTAGCTCACATGATGTTTACAGCTTGCAGCACTCACAAGCACCAAGGCTGTTCATTGCTCCTGCACTAGTGGATGGATGGCTTCTGGGTGACAAGGGGTACCCCTTGAAGAGGTGGCTGATGACAGCAATCTGTCACCCAATTACTGAGGCCAAGGAGAGATACAACAGGAGTCATGCCTCCACAAGGGCAGTGGTGGAAAGAACCATCGGGCTGCTGAAGATGTGCTTCAGATGCCTGGACCGGTGAGGGGGAGTATTGCCGTATCCTCCAGAGCATGTCTCCCTCATAGTCATCGCATGCTGTGCCCTGCACAACCTGGCTCTGGCAAGGGGGGGACCCACTAAAGGCTGAGGAAAGCAAGGAAGTTCCATAAGCCACTGTTAGGGGAAAATTAAAAATGCTAAAAGAGAACACTGTCAGAATTCACTGAAAAACACTTAAACTCTCCAGGCAGACCTGGCTGTTAAACATATTAAGAGTTTAAGATTACCAGATGAACATTGCACAGCCTTGAGAGTCAGACTGGAAGACACAAGCAGGACATAAATTAGATTAGGTGTACTCCTCTCTCGAGTTCATTGCAGAATGGGGAGGTGACCTTCACCTTGCCAGGAAGCATAGAAAGCTGATCAGCAAAATGAAACAACAAGGGTGGCAGCCGTGCGACCCACAGATACGATCCAAGGAGTGGTGGAAGATCAGACTAATGATAAACTTGACAAAGCTACTGTATTCATTCTGAGTCTGTATCTGCAACAAACTAATCTAGAAATATCTCGGTTGGACTGCGCCGGTCGCAGCGGCAGATTGATTTCTCCCAGGAGCCACCAACAGATATTGGGAATATGTGGAAGGATAATTGGGACTTGAAAGGTCCCCTACTGAATTTTTGCTAAGTTTCAAGAGCTGCTTGTGCTGAAGAGAGAGAGAGAAAGGGGGGTCCCCTAGGGGTGTTATTGAGCACTGACAGGCAACAGCAGAGAAAATGGGAGCATCAGTCAGTTTGATTGTCCCTATAGGTGGAGCTTCCAAGATCCCTTTATTCCCCCCACTGCTACTTGAACCTTCGTTTAGAGTTAAGTTCAATATTATAGGAATATAAATACATACCTTTATATATGTGTTTGTGTGCAAGGAAGCATTTGTATGTGAGCTTTAATGTGTTTTCGTCCCTGAATTGTCTTTTGTATGTGTAGTTCAGCACTTTAGAGTCAAAAGCCCCATATTAGATTAAAGGAAAAGTATACTCAAACATTTTAAAGTTTTGAGTATAAGATCTGAGTTGAGATTTCTGGCAAAAATCACAATTTGAAGATATTGTAAAGGTAAGACAGGGCTTGCCTTTATTTGAGATGAACCAACCCTTGTACCACCCCCTTGCAGACTAGTAGGGAATAACCCTCATCACCAGCTTCCAAGCTGATCGGGATTGGTACATATGAGTTAGTATTCTAAAATTCTGAGGGAAAAAAAGATTACCTGAAATTCAAAAGGATTCTAGGAAAACCAAAAGACGTAAATACACGGTCTAGGTAGTTCCAATGGATAAAAAGGGGTTTCTTTTGAAGAGATGAATTAAATATTAAAGGAAATCTGCATTCCAAAAGCACTTTAATTTGAATTTGGGACAATCTTGGAATGTAAAGTGCAATGTAATTTAACAGGTTACTTTTGAATAACGAGGATGCTATCCAAAGATAAAGAATGTGTCGATAAACATATGGGACTTTTAATCTGGATACAAATCATTACACAAAGAAAAAGAGATTATTTTAATTTTGGTAGTGTAAATTACAGTTCTTACAAAGTTTAAAATTTTGAGGTTTGGTTCTTGATAAAGTTCTCAAAAGGGAATTTTTATTTAAAAGGTTTTTGCAACAATTGGCACTAATTCAAATGCTGCAAGCTTTTGTATTTGTAAGTCTGTTCCCAAAATGTGAAGCTAAGCTCAAGACATTGACAAAGTTTGGCAGAAATCCAATTTTTGGCCGAATTAATGAATCTGGGATAGTGTACAAAAAAGTCAGACATAATTTAACGGTTACTTTTGAGACAATAAGATGTTGTTTGAGAAGAAGATAAGGAAGCAAGACATGTCAATGCCTGATTTCTGCTTTAAAACTGTTATGAGAATACTTTATTGGACTGTAAGGTCTCTCCACACAACCTGAACAAGATAAGATGGTAGCTATTGCATGTGTAAAATGGTATGAGGAAAGGATTAAGGGTAGAAGAAAGAGTTAGGGAAAGAGGACACCATAATGTACAAACTGTTTTAAGGGAACTGAATTTGATAATCTGGCCATCAGTTGAGACATTGGAACTGCACAGGGGAAGATAAGCAAAGATCTAGAGACAGAGATCCCCGTTGACATGGAATAGTTAATATGGCCTAAAGATTAAGGAAACATTTAAAATGATCAAAACAATAAGGAAACTGGCCTCTAGAGAATCTTAGGATGATTGTGGTCAGGAAAAAAAAAGCGTTAGAGGTAAAACTATTCAGAATCTGTAGTTGAGGCAATTGAAGGGTAAGGAGAAATAATACTTAACAACAATTTACCACAAGATGGATACAGGCAAAGGGAAAGCTGGGAAAAGGCTAAGTAGATGCATTACTGACTATATTAATGTGCATGCGAGCTACAAAGAGTAAGACCACAGGATTAGCACCCTGATGACAGGTAGAGTTAAGCGGCTCTCAGAGAGAACTGCCACTGGAAGTGAAGATACTGAGGCTTCGAAAGATAGGATAAAGAAGGTGCATTTTAGAGTTGTGTGGGCAGCTTAAGAAATTGAGGTCTGACATCAGACAGCAGCAGGAGATAGTAAACTGGAAGGAGTGGGGGCACCTACCCAGATAGATTCAGATCAGGGAACTCATTTTATGGTGGTGGGGGGTGTTATTAAAGAAACGTGTAAACTCATGGGGATTAAACAGAAGTTCCATATTCCCTACCGCCTACAGAGCTCAGAGATGGTGGAAAGGATGAATCGAACTTTAAAAAATCTATAGCCAAAGCAATTCAGGAGGCAGGGAACAGCTGGCCACAGTATTGCCCAGCATTCTGATGCACCTTAGGGCTACCCAAATTAGGACCACCGGGTTCACCCCATTTGAATTGATGACAGGCAGGGCCATGCAATTACCCCAAGGGATTATAGTAGGAGGAGGATGTGTAGGGCCGCTGAAAGGAAGTATATGGGACAATGTAAGGGAATTAAGTAAGCAATTACATGAGTTGAGAGAGGAAGTTAGAGAGATGATTAAGGATATGGAAACAGGCAAATCCAAAGCGAAACAACGGATCCCCCATGTGGTGAGCCCTGAGTGAACAGGATTTGCCCCAGATGGCATGGACCATACGAGGTAATTATGACAGGTGATATGTGTGTACTTGTAGATATGAAAATGGGAAATAAATGGAGGCATTACACACAGTTACAGATATATGATGAATCACCAAGCGGTAACCTGGACAACGGGAGCCAATGTTAATGTTTCCAAGGTCTGTGATCCTGGCTATGGGCGTGTCAGCGCTAGCATGGGAAGCACCAATGGTCAAAGTCAATAATGACACCTGCCTTCACCCTGGGCAGTATGTACTATTTCCTCAAGGAGGAAGTGGGGAATGGATAAGAAAGCCCAACACCTGGATTACGGATCAAGTCACCACATGGACATATCAAATGAACAGTTGGGAACAGGACCACCACGTGTGATCGCACAAAGAGTTTTAAGAGTACTTTACATATAACAGCACCAGGGCAGCCAGTTCGATTGACACCACTTGAGTGTAACAACGGGAACTTCATGGGATGGTAGTACTTACCCAAGGGTAAAGACAATATTGAACGTACGCGCCCCCTACCAGTTTTTCATCAACAAGCATTTGGATGTATCAAGGGATTAATGTGACCGCTGGATGGACAGACCTACCTCCCTTTGTTTGGGAAGCGGGTCTTGAGGGACAATATTGTCAAGAAGCATGGAAATATGTAATAGATAGGCATGATTGTTATGGTACACAATGTTTTACTTTGACTATGTGTGGATATCAAAGACCCACTCAATGTCCAGATGTAAATCCCCCGGATGGGATAGTCAGGATAGGCAAGTCAAAACCACTATTACGTGATGTAACTATGGTCTCCTTGGAAGTGACATACAATGTCTCAGAACTCCTGTCAGTGTTACATACTACTTGTCACAGCCACCAGAATTCCATAAAATGGGCTAGAAGCCAACTGAAAAGGGTAGTTGAAGACTATAAATTTTGAACCGTCCCGGGAATTACAGCAAAAGCACAAGTTAGGTTAAAAAGAAGTATATTAGGAGACATCGGAGGGCTATTTGGGAGTGCCAATTCCATACTTAATTCCAGTCAGATCTATGGCTTAAATGATGATGCCTCTTGGGTGGCTGCTGAGACCGCCCGAGGACTGCACTACGGTGCACATGGGACAGCCGTGGAGCTACAAGGAGAAGGTCTGCTACGGATCCTTAGGCAGACCGCAGAAGGGATAATAGACACAGCCGAATCACAAGCCACAGGGAGGGCATGCGATATGCTAGCACAAGATTTAATTGATGGGGTAAAATCCGACGTTGACGATATCAGGTTCGGAACAATTCCCAAACACATGTTCGAGTCAGTTTACCAATTAAACCTCATAAATTTACGCAAGAAGCGGCAGGAATTGGTAATTACACAACCTCAAAGTGGAGGAGAGGATGGGATTATAAAATTTATCATGGTCATTCCCCAAGAACATCATCCAAACGGGGCTTTCCAGAATAGCTATAGGTTCGAGTCCCTAGGAGTAGATCAAGGGGGGATGGTATTCCGTGTAGGGCTACGTGGATATATATTCTATGTAAAAGACATGGTATTGATGAGTACTAGAGGCTGTTGTTCAGAAACAAGAAATTACATTGTGTGCTCATGCCAAACGCTGGAGGTATTTACAAACACAAGCAAAGTTACATTCACCGCTTTACTGATTCAGGAAGCATTTAAGACAATGGTGCTTCCTCAACTCAATGGCTGAGTTTCTTTATGGGGACTTACTTTGTGCTACCAACGTTAAACCTGGATAGGGACTCTGCAAGCACAGACAGTAACAAACCAAAGGTGTGCATCAGTTCCCCGACCTTTGCATATTTCAAGGGGGAGGACAGGAAAAGGGAAAGTTATGTTATACAACCAGGTGGTTTAGGATTTCTCTGGCGATCTGGACGAGTGGCCACCCAAAGGACCAGAAGAGGAATTCTCAACTTAAGGTGTGGTCAGCTTGGGCTTTGCCAAGGGCCAAAAGGGCGGATTGTTGGGGGAAAATTAAAAATGCTAAAAGAGAACATTGTAAGAATTTACTGAAAAACACTTAAACTCTCCAGGCAGACATGGCTGCTAAACATATTAAGAGGTGAAGATTACCAGATGAACATTGCACAGCCTTGAGAGTCAGACTGGAAGACACAAGCAGGACATAAATTAGATTAGGTGTACTCCTCTCTCAAATAGGGAAGGGGCAGATGGTTTTAGCTTAGATGTGGGAGGACATACAATAGACAAAGAGGGGGCTTTGATGAAACACAAACAATCTTGAGTTGTGGGAACCAAGGTCTTTGCGTACGTGTTTTAATTTTGATTGGATAATATAATTTTTATACATCCTTTAGAATAATTGGTTAGCAAAATCACATGTTTATGTACTCAATAAGATAGTTTTAATATGGGACCAGTGTGTCAGTTACCGATTGGATATATTCAAATGTACTCAAATGTGTTATGATAAGAAAAAGTGCAAAAGTAATGAAAAGTAATCAGTCTGGGAGCTGGACCTTCATTCCTAGGAATGATTGCGGCTCCCTTGCATATGCTTGAATAAAACCGGTTAAAGGAAGCCCGAGTCTCTGTGGTCGCTGAATGATCGGGGATTGTAACTTCTCCTCTTCAACTGGCCTAGGTGTTAGTTGCTGGATTGGAGGGTGTACCATCTTCACCATGGAGGATGACTTGAGTGCTGGCTCAGAGGAAGAGCCTGGAACGGTGCAAGGTGAGGACCTTGAGGCAGAGGACAGTAACCCTCATGGAGGCAGGGTCACCAGGGACCCTTTGATCCAACAAACTTTCTGCTAGGCATCCAAGGCATCGATGCCACGTCAGGCCATTGACACTGTCTCCTCTGCTAATAACCAGTAAATGAGAACCCAACCCAGTACATCAGCACCACAAAAAACCATACTTTTACAAGCCTGTGCTGCATCAGGCACCTATTCAAACCATCCAACCTACTCAGCCCATTTAAACAAAATAAATGTTTATGGTTCTTAACATGAACAAAGAACAAGTAAAGTGTCCATCCATAACATGAGAGAAAAAACCCCACAAAAAACACCCCTGTTGTGTTCAAGGTGCCTTTAACTAATGTCTGAGAGTGCTGTGTCTTGGTGCCTCTCCCTCTCGCTGGCAGTGGTATTGGAGGCAGCCTGCTGACTCTGCTGTCCTGGTGGCCCTGATGACATTGGCGGTCATCCTCTGGCCATCGGAGCCTGAGTAGGCTGCGCCTGGGAGGCTGCATCTAGCCCCAAGGCTGGGCACTCCTCAGACGTTGTGGAATCATCAGATACAGGGGCCAATGGCAGCGGGGCGGAGGAGCTGGTGCAGTCACCCAGAGCACCCTGAGAGAACTCCACAGAGACGACAGGCAGCTCATCTGCCAGTGTTAGGGGCGTTTGCACCTCCCTGCTTACCATTGATGGACGGGGACCTAGCAGGGAGACTAGGTGCCTCTTCCACTTCTCATGGTGGCAGTGACCTCCTGAGGCCACTGACTGTGTGAGGACTTGTAGGCCCGAGTGTAACCCCAGGGACCACTGAGTCTGCTCCTGAAGTTGGATCTCCATGAAAGCCGCCACTCTCTCAATGAAGGTGCTGTGCGCTTGGTGTTAAGGGCCAATGTAGAACTTATGCTCCGCATGATGGAGACCATGGCACGCAGGCCCTCATGGATCTCTGCCAGCTCCCTTGCGCATCCTGCTGGTCATCCAGCATCTGCCGCTTGATGGACAACTTCAGAGGCTCGTCATCTGCCTTGGACGCAACATGGTCCTGGTCTCCAGCTGTGCTCCCATTGTCTGCTCCTTGGGGCCTCTCAGTCTCTGCCAGCTCCTCAAGTGAGTGTGATGTGCCTTCACCGCTCTGCATTACCCATGGAGCTGAATAGCTAATGCCACTGACATGTGAATATCTGTGCTGGAGCCTGTTTCAGAGAGATGGTGTGACGTGCAAGTGTGATGTCTTCCTTGGAGCTCAGTGGGGGGTCCTCAGGGTTGCTGACAGCTCCTGTGGATGACACATCTGCGAGAGGAAGGCAAAAGATCAGGACATTCAATCATCAAAGTCACTATACACGCTAGGCGGACTGAGGAGATAGTGGAGACCTGCTGCATAGTGCCATCTGCACTGGAGCTTCAATGGGCTCTCTGGCTACGACAGTTCAGTTTCTGATGAGAGGAGCCCGTTATGTTTCCAGTACCCACCGTATACACATCTGTCACCTGCACTCTTACCTTCATCCGAGACCCCCGCCTCACCACTGCTGTAGGAGCGAGCTGGCCAGTGGCATTCCACGTGTAGTGCTTCGCTCTCGTGCTTCGTGAGGAAGCAGATTTGTCACTCCTCCCACCCGTTCTGCAGCGCTCCGCAGTGTTATGACTTCTTTTCTCCTGACAGGGAAACATAGCCTCATTATTGCTTCCCCTCCCTGAAGGGTACTTTCCTGGTTCCAACCCATCCTCCCACCTGGGCATTAGGCAGGTGTTGTCACCATGGCACATCTGTGGCAATACACTGAGGCCAGTAGTGCTGTATCCCAGCCTTGGGCAGGACAAGCTTAAGTGCTAAACACACTCTTTGACCCTGAATATTTGAGAAATGGGCACCTGACTAGAGTTCCATGGTCCATGCCATTTCTGCACTTACCTTTGCTGACCACAGCAGATCATTGAACCTTTTGTAGCCCTGAAGCCACGTGTGATGCTCCACATCGTGTCCATTGACCTGGGTGGCGACCTCTATCCGGGCCTTCTTGGTCAGGTGGGGCAGCCTTCCCTTGCTGTCCTTGGGCATTAAGATGTCCGGCACTGACCTCCTCCACCAGCTCTCCCTGGCACTCATCTGAGAAACAGGGGGCAGAGTGCCCACCCAAGTTACCCTCCCGCCTTCCATGACTTCCAAGTGCTGAGGCCATGACTGTACACCAGGCTACTGCTACTGCTTGAGTAGCTTCCAGCCAGCTCCCTCAGCCTTCCCCACAACTCCTTGCACCCTTCAGGGAGCTGCCTCTTCTGTTTCTGAATACCCTGCCGGATCTACATTGGACCCGGCACCTGATGCGTTCCCAGTGCATGGAGAACGCATGCGGTGGCCACGTTTCATGCTGGGCAGGCCTTAATTGGCCACCCAGCGGAAGATCGTGTTCATAATGTGATCTCAGCCAGGAGCCAGTTTTACATTCACTTCCAGCTGCGCTGCCCTCGGGCGCACCCCGAGGGTAAAATTCAGGCCTAGGTTTTCTTCTGTTCACTACCGGGGTCTCACTCAATGAGTCACCGGTTTTGCTAGGTTTGAATTAGTTCACAGGTATCAAGTGCGAGGGCCTCTGAAACTAATCAAGGAGCAAATTTTAGAACAGAAGGAGGAAGTCCATGAAACAACAGGCAGACAAACATGCCAAGGCCTGAACCTTTCAGCCAGGAGATTGTGTGTTAATACTCCTACCGAAACTGGGTGAAACCTTAAAAGCCCAGTTCAGTGACCTTTACAGAGTAGCACAGAAGCTCGGAGAAGTAAACTATCTAATTGTGATCCCAGATCAGGTGAAAAGGCAAAGGCTGTGTCATGTCAACATGATAAAGCTTAATCACAGTCTAGAAGGGGACAAGCAGGTAATGGTCTGTCCCATTGCCACCGACCTAGAGGATGAGGGTAACAGTGGGGTTGGACTGGAGTGGTTGAGGCCCACATTCAACCTCCTACTATCCAGCTAACCAACACAGAGATACTAGCAAACTTAGACTCCTTATTCACCCACCTAAGTGCAGAACAGTGAGCAGACTTGATGAGGCTGCTCATGGCATTTAATGATTTATGCAGGGACAAGCCAAGCTGCACCATACTAGCTCTACATAATCTGGGTGTGGGAGAGGCCCCTCCCCTAAGGCAACATCCCTATCATCTAGGCCCAGGGAAGCTGGCCCAGGTTTGGCAGATTAACTACATGTTGGAGCACCAACTAATAGAGCCTAGCTGCAGTAGCTGGAGTTCCCCAGTTGCGCTTGTTCCCAAGCAGGACGGCTCTCAAGGTTCTGCATTGACTACCGAAAAGTTAATGCAGTGACTCCTACCCGATACCTCGGCTGGAAGACTGCTTAGATAGGATAGGTAAAGCAGCCTACTTTACAAAGATAGAGTTACTCAAGGGATACTGGCAGGTTCCCTTGACTGCGAAGGAGATATCCAACTTCATAACTCCAAATGGGCTATTCCAGTGTCGAGACATGTCATTTGGACACTGAAATGCCCCAAAGGTTGATGAACCAGGTAGTGGCGAGTTTATCCAATTGCGTAGTATACCTAGATGCCCCCTAGTGTGCAGCGACACCTGGGAAACTCACTTAGAGCAACTGGAAGCCCTCTTCCAAAAAGTACCGTCAGCTGAATAAGTTGTCACTCTGGCAAACAGCAAGTTTGCTAAGGCTCAGGTGACCTATTTTGGACACCTAGTAGGCCAAGGACAAGCATTACCCAAGGCTGCAAAGGTACAAGCAGTAGCAAGGTTCCCCGTTCCCACAACAAAATGGAAATTCATGAGGTTCTTGGGGATGTGTGGGTTCTATCACAAGTTTGTCTCAAACTTCAGCACAGTAGCTGTCCCACTGACAGACCTACTGCAGAAAAAAGCAAAGGTAGTATGGACTGAGAAATGCCAGACAGCTTTCCAAAAACTGAAAGCCATTTAATTGGTGAGCCTGTGCTTGCAACTCTGAACTTTAATCAAGCATTTAAAGTAACCACCTATGCAAGTGACATCAGGGTAGGGGCTGTCCTTCTCCAGGAAGATGAATCAGGGGTAGAGGGACCAATTGGTTACTTCTCCAAAAAATTAAAAAAGCATCAGAGATGGTACTCCACAGCAGAGAAGGAAACCCTCAGTTTATTCTTTGAGATATATGTCTGAAATTGATACAGAGAGGCCACAGTCTATATTAACCACAACCCATTAACCTCTGTGGAAAAGTTTAAGACACAGAATGCCAGGTTATTCTGTTGGAGTTTGTTTCTCCAACCGTACCACCTAAAAATCACCCACATCACCAGGAAATGAAATGCAATTGCAGATGTCCTGTCCGGAACTTAGAGACTCATTAGAACTGAAGAGATAACCAAGGCTAGGAGAATGAATATGTATGTGAGTATGTTTTTGGTTTATATTTAATTTTTTTTCTCCTTTTGTAATGAAATGAGAATGCATCTCATTTCATTTGTCATATGGGGAAGTGTCATGACCGTGGATCATAGCCCTGAATTACTTATGGGCAACTTTTGAGTAAGACGTGTTTTTTAAAAAGGGCCTAAAAACAAAAGATGGTTGAGACTGTAACGTAACCACTTGCTGGAAAATTCCTATGTGGATTACTTATGACCAACTAGTCCAGAGAGAACTGAATGTTACACCTAAAAAGGCATCAAGGCCTCCTTCAGACAAAGATACTACAAAGGAAGTGATGCAATGCAAAAATAACTAATTACCATCTCAGCCGAAACCATCTGCTGTTGAGTTATACCCCAGAGTGTGAACATGATCTGAGTTGAAAGAAAGCAGTTTCTGGGTGAAAGATATGTTTGTTTTTCCCTTTCAGGAATACACAAAAAAGCCAACTGCAACCCTAGTGACTGTGTGCTAGTTTTGGTGTTTTGTTCAGGTGCTTGTGTGTCCTGTGCAGGTCACTGCTGAAAAACATCAGCTAGGCATCTCTGTGCTTGCAGTCTCTCTCTGATTGCTGGAGGCAAGTCACAAGTCAGCAAAGCCACAGTTGAAAAGGAAACAGGAAAATTCCTTTCAGCAAACCTGTAGAACCCAGAATCTCCAAACCAACTGTTCAATTGCCAAAGTCAGCTCTACTGGAATCATCCAAGTTAATGGCCACAACGTTTCACTATGTACTCCTCATGGACAAGCCGAAGGCTGATTGATATATCTTGTTTAACTTTTATTTTTGGACTCACTTTTCAATTCTAATCTCTGTGTATGTGTGTTACATTTTTATTATTTTTTTGTGTTTAGTAACTGTCACGACTCACTGGGGATAGTGCACTGTAATATCAAGCCTCACTGTTCCCCGAACCATGATAAATGTGAAAAAGTTTGATCAAAGCACCAGATTGCCCCAATTCCACCTAACTGTATAATTTAGGTTAACAGAATACAAGCACCAGGTTTGTAAACTTAATATGTAAATAACTGTTTATTGAACAAACTGTCGTTAACCAGTGGCAAAAGAAAGAAATATGAACTGCTAACTTCTAACACTATAACTTAGACTCTACCAACTTCTTAAATCCCTACACACACACATACAATACATTTAGGACACATAAATCATAGATTTTAAGGGTGGGATAAAACAGTTCAATAGCACCAATTCCAGAGTACAGGATTCAATGGGTTGATTTTGATCGATGTCTTCCAAATTCCTTTCAGTTTTTGTTGATGACACGACGTGGTCTTCCAGTATTTTCAGTATTTAGTTAACTGGTTGAGAACTTGCCTTTCAATATCTCTAACAGTGATATTCATCTTTGCCTCTTGACAGGGGTTTTCAGAGAGAGCAGGTTATAGAGATATGAGGAGAAAAAAAAACAGCTAGCTATTATTGTGGAATTACTGGAATCTTCAACGCACAGGAGAAAGAGATTTTAGGTCTTGTTCCTTTCAGGCTAGGAGCTATTCTGCTCTGCTCTCACATAAAACCTGGTCACCTGGTCAAGAGCCAATTAAAATGCTGTTGTCAAGCAGCTCCCTTGGTCCAGGACTCCTTTCCAGCGCCATCCTGTCTTTCATGGCACACTCTGTTCCAGGACTGCAACATTGTGTAAATCTCTCATCCTGTTCCAGCGGACATGCCCTTCAACCTGCAGCCTTCCAATTCCAATCCACAGTCCAACAGAAAATAAAAAGATATGTTCTTTACAACAGCCCAACAGAAATAAAAATATATGTTCATTACATAACTAATAAACTCACTCTTCCTTTGACTCAAGACAGCCTGGTTAAATTGGCTCCTTCTAAAACATAAATGCATTTGGACTGGGAAAAGGTAATCCACGAGAGAAGGGATCCTTTTTAAATTAACTTTGTTGCGACCAACCGAGGGGGTTGAATAAAGAATGGGAGCCAGTTCATTCTTCCTCACCCAGGAGCATAACAATTTGGGATACCTGGTCTGGGATCATAACAAATTTGGGGAGCCTCACCCGTGGACCAGTTATAACAAATGTGAGAGAATCACAAGTATTGTGCTTCTGCACAGAGCTGTACCTACTTTTAATATTCAACAAAATGTTCTTGCATGTTGTTCAGCATTGTGCAAAGTTTCATTTGAATTAAGTAATAAATTAGGCTTCAGAACCCATCCTGGAGTTGAGATCTGGGCCAGAATTCCATTTTACAAATATCCAAGAGTAATCAATTCAAAGGAGATCAATAAAGGAATATTTTATGGTTAAAATATGGTCATTGCAGTAAAAATATTGGTCCAGCATTTCTGTTCTCTGGATGGTTGTAGCTAGGCAGTACCCCCCAAGTTGTGCTAGAGGACCCCTCAGAAGTCCCCATGCATTGACATTGCAAGAATTGCCTAGGAAGTTTGGACTTCCGATGGGTAATTAGTCTGCATCTGAAACCCTCCAAAATTCAGAGTTAAAGTCGGAGACTTTAGATGCTTTTCACTTATTTGCCAGTGTAGTTACCCAGGAATAGTTAGAAGGATTAAAACCAGGTCTAACTCCTGGATAACTGTACTGCTGACTCACGGACTACCACCCCTGACTACCCTCCACCTCGCTGACTACCCCTCCACCAACCGATTACCCCACCCACACCCTGACAACCACCGACCCCTCGACTACCCCCCACTATACCCCCACCCTCCGAATACCGCCACCCCCAACTACCCTCCAACTACCCCCGGATCCTCCTGACTATGCCCCCCCACCTGACTACCCCATTAACCCTACCCCCATGGCTTAACTTGCTGAATGCTAGTGCTGTAAAAAGGGGGCTTGGCTTGGCTTCCCGGATGCTGCTACATGATTAAAGAGGACTCTACACTCCATGAGCAGGATTTTCTGCTTATTGGGTGGGCGGGCCCAACCCAATCTCCGGCGGGTGGGGAGCCGATCCCTGCAGGAGAAGCGGGCCCCGCCGCCATTTTACGTGGGGAGGCCAATTGAGGCCCGCCCAGCGTGACACCCGGCAGGAAGCGTTTTGCACTTCCTGTGCAGGCAGGGGAGATTCCCCAAATGCGAGAGTGCGCTCTTTTGCACATGCGCACGAAATAGTGCACATCTCCCTGAGGCTAATTGCTGCCTCAGGGAGATCGCTGACAGCTGTATAAACTTTAAAAATAGAACAAAAAAACCCTTAACGAGTCCCCCTCGTGTGACAATGTCACATGAGATGGGATATGTTAATAAATTTCACTAAAACTTTGTTAAACTTTTTTTAAACCCTGCATGAAACCTCATCCCGCTGTTGGATGAGGTTTCATATTTTTTCTATTGCCTGCCGGGGCTCCTGGCCTGCCCACCAACCTTAAGGTTGGACGGGTGGGTCCTTTAATTGTTTTAATGATCCTGTCAATGGCCTCAATTGGCCACTCACAGGTCGGCGGTCACACAGCTGATTTGGCTGTGCCCCCACCTTCCTGAAGATTTAAATGGGACTGGGTGATGTCGGGGGTCCCCCCGATGTCATCCCGCGTCATTTTGCGCGTCGGCAAGTGGGCCCTGCCCCCATTCTCGCTGATGGAAAGATTCAGCCCCACATTCTGTGCAGGCCCGGTTCAGAAGTTTGGATGGGAAATGTGGAGATCTTGTGCAAGATTAGTAAATAGGAGTGGAGTGGCAACCCGACAGTCATTGGCACTCCTCGGAAGATTCTGCCCATAGTTATTTTAAGAAAACAGACATGTTTCTGCAATTGTGAGAATAATGGAGCCAATCTTTTACAGCAAATCCTTTGTAAATTAATGAAATTACTCATAAATTATATTAAAAATGAAAGCAAACTGTTATAAAATTGGCAATGTATTGACACCTTGGACATATTCATTTTAAAATGATTGTTCTCATCTTATATTTAAATGACTTAGAATTACATGGAATTTAATGCACAGAAACAGTCCATTTGTCCCAACAGGTCCATGCTGATGTTCATGCTCCACACAACCTTCTTTGCACCTTTCTTCAGGTATCTCACCCCATAAACATAACCTCCTCATCCTTTCTCCTTCATATACTTATCTAGCTTCTCCTTAAATGCATTTACGCTATTCGCCTCAACTACTCACGTGATAGCAATGTCCACATTCTAACCGCTTTCTCAATAAATAAGTTTCTCCTGAATTCCTTATTAGATTTATTAATGACTGTCTTGTATTTATAGTCAACTTTGGACTCCTTGAGAATCAAGGAGACTCTGGACTATAGGGAGCCATTAGAATATAACATTTCACCTTATTAAAAATGCTACAACTGACAGACAAGTGGAAACCTCCTGATGATAAGGGAGCAGAACACTGTTTCAATATAAGAGTAAAGGGTTTGTTCCATGTTGAATCTATATTTCAAATTTATGAGTGGAAACCAAAGCCTTCCTTCACAGCAAAGTGAGTTCTCATTGCTTCTGCTCCCGTTAGAAATGCACCTGTATTTATTTTTCCTTGTAAAGTAAAACTCTGATACCGATGAGTACTTCGAAAGGATTTATAGGTTTGTGTTCCCTTGACAATTCAATTGGCTGGATATCAATTTAATTATTTTAATAACTGTGGCATTGTAAATTTCTGTCAGTTTTAACAGCTCCTCTAAGAACTAAAGATGGATTAAAGTGCCAGGTAGAAGTCCTTTGTCAGGACACCTTTATAGTACAAAGAGTTAACAGATGGGATATGCTAAAGGTTGATGTAGATGGTGATGTAACACTGACACCAGTCCGTCATGTATTAGACCAGGGATCACCAACATGACAATCGTGAGCCACTGGTAGCTCGCCGTCTGCCAATGAGTAGCTCGCAATAAGATTTGGAAAAATAACCAATAGTATTACAGGGTTCAAGTTACCTACTTATTTATCTGCTGCAAATTAACTAGTTTGCCAACTTTTGTAAATGACACCAGTGCCTGAGACAGGGTCATTCCAGGAGTGCAAGTCCGACCGCCATAAGTAATAACATGCGATCTGCCATAAGTGAGGATTGACATAAGTCGAGGACCATCTGAACTAGCACAACTCTGCTAGGACATCATGGATGCAGAGGCAGGTCCATCCAAAAAAAGGCAAACAACATACTATTTCCATCAAGAGTGGGAGAACGATTTTTAATTTTCAACAAATACTTTAACAAATCATCTGCAACAAAATTGATTCAAGTATTAAATTGGTGATTTAATGGTGACTTATAAAACCTGCTGGGCTGGGGGCTTTCCATAAGCAGTGTTGAAGATCCTGGGCTTAATATGTACCCTTATCAATCCATGTATTTTCAATATATGTTTTAGTAGCTCGGGATATTTTTCATTAATCAGAAGTAGCTCTCATTAAAGAAAAGATTGGCAACCCCTGTGCAAGAGTCTCTCAGAGAGGTTGGAACCCCATGCCAAGGAGCAACACGCTTACTCTGTGGAAAGGTCATACAGGCTCGAAATGTTAACTCTGCTTCTCTCTGCACAGATGCTGTCTGACCTTCTGAGTTTTCCCAGCATTTTCTGTTTTCATTTCAGATTTCCAGCATCCACAGTATTTTGCTTTTATGCCTACCCTGTAACCTGTTTAGAAGTAGTGTTAATAAACAAGTGTTAAACAGATACAAAGTATGTCTACAGACCGTCTACTAACCAAGTACCACACCTAAAGTCCGCTGATAGAAGAACCATCTCAGAACAACCTTCAGTATCCTCCTCTGTGTCATTTAATGAGGAGAGCTGGGATTCATGTTCACAGCTCCAACCACCCATTCATGCAGTATGAACAAGCTATTTGTTTCTCAGGCTCATTTGTGTGCTCTTCTGTTGTGCCAACTGAAGGATAGGCCACAGAGTGGGAATGACAGTCTCTGTTTTTTTTATGTTCCTAACAAGATCTTTGCTTAGATCTTCCTCAACATTGAAAACTTAGTTCTGTTATATTGAAGTGTGAAAAACTCTTTCCCTCCTGTGTTGGGATGCTGTACATTGCTCCTACCATTAAAGCTTCTTGCAATTTTTTTTAAGGCTCCCTGGATTAATCAGTCAGTTTATCCAATATTTTTCAGTATGTGAACTGTACACATCAGTATGTCCCCGTAGGGTAAAGGGTTAACTTTAATAATAGTTACTGAGCATGTAGGTAAGGAGCTCTGTCATAGTGAGGTTACTCACTGAGAGAAGGCAAGTGAGAAGCAACTAGGAAAGGAGCTGTAGCTCCCTTTTAATGTTCTGTAACTTTGTATCTAGTTGGTTATGTAAATAAAAGAGTTTTGAAGAAAAGATGATTGCCTTCAGCAAGATCTCTTCTAGAGTAAGAAAACAAGTATCACCCAAGATAGCTCACCAATAATAGAAATCCCTCATTTATGTTCAGTTTGCCACTCTCAGCAGGGATGGCAAACATGGGTTCTACAATTTGACCCAGAATACCTGGGCTAGGGAGGGTGAAAACAGCCAGAGGCAAAAAGTGGCACTTCTCAATTGAATGACCCAATGACCCCTACTGAAAGTCCACACACTTGGACATTCAATGAGATCAGGATGGGCTCGGATGTAGATAGCCTGGCAGTTGATTGGTTTGCCTGCACTTGCTGTCAATGTGCAGATGTGAATGATAAAATCCTGGGTGAGGCAATTGAGATGACCTGATGCTTAGTTGGGAAACCAGACTCTGCACAAAGTCAACAACTACACAGTAAGCAGACAGGAGAGAAAATTAGTCAAGGAAGAGAAAATAAAAACTTCAGAATAATGAGGTGTAATATCAAAACAAAAACTAGAGAAAGCTAGGAAACTGCAAACTTCAAGATTATTATGGTCTGCTGTATGCTTTAAAAGGAACTTGGTGATTTCAAATGCTTTGAAGGTGATGGTCCGAATACATGATAGTAACACTAAAGTATGTTATGCTATTAAATTTTTGCTTATACCCCAGTCAACAAATGGAAATCATTTTGAACATGGATTTGTGTAGCGCTTTCTGAAAAAATTGACTGTTATTATTGGTCTGTTCAACTGTTGGAGAAGCTGGGACTTTGCACTTATCCATTAAATAATTGATTGAGAAGTTATGAAGCCATACTAAAGGATAGACAAAATCTGCAGGTTATGTAACTTCATCCACCATTGGCACAATGGCCAATGCAGGCAAGCCTAGTAAGCAAAACGGGCAGTAAGAACTTATGCACACACTAAGAAAATGCCCAACTTTTAATGCTGTATGCAAGTTATGTGGCACCAGAGGATATTGGAAATGTCAATGCAGAAAGCAAAGGCCAGAACAAGTGGTTCAATGTCACAGAAGCAACAAACAGAGGCTAGATAGATACAGCATTCTAAATATCCAAGAGCACGTACCAAACAAGATCTATGAAATGTCTAGCCAAGCTACACAGTAAGGTGATAAGGATGTCCAGGCTATCGACACACAAAGTGAGCCAACATGCAGCACAGGTGAATATCAAAGAGTGTATTGGCACAGTAATGCCAACAGAAGGTTTTGCCACCATCAAGATTGTATGCCCAGAAATAAAGGGTCAGCATAACCTATATACAAAACTGGATACCAGTGCAGATGCAAACATTCTTTAATTTTGTACACTAAAATATATGTGCCTACAGAAGTGGCAAGTGATGATTCAATCAACCACTGCCAAACTGACTGCGCACAATGACTCAGGGATTCAGTCACTGGGATCCATTACATCCAAGTATTGCTACAACAGTTAATTCTGGCCACACTCGATATTTTATATTGTGGACACCACAGGTCCAGTAATCACAGGCTTACTGGCGTGCAAGGGCCTGTCTTTGGTCACCATCCATGGCAACGTCAAGACAATGACCAAGACCACAGACCACAAGATGCATCATGAGAAATCCTGTGCATGCACTGGAAGAAGATCACCAACACTTCAATGTAGATCATCAGCCAACAGGCTACGCATTGTTTCAACGAATAAGTATACCCATTCCAACCCTGCGGATTTCATATTGCAGAGCCAATGTGGAATGGCTATTTGGCAGATAGGTGCTTACAACATTCCCAAGTCATCGCTCATCAATATTCCCAGGAGTGTGTGATGCATTTCTCGAAAAACAGGGGAAGATGAAAGAAAGCCATGACCAGCACGCAGATGATGAATTACCCAAGCTGAACATCAGACAGAAAGTTCAAGTACAACACCCAACTAATAGCACCTGGAATGCAGTAGAAATTACCAGCCTATGCCCAGAAACAAGATCATATCAAGTACGAACACCAAATGGCATGAGAGTGCGACAAAACAGGTGCTAAATCAAAACAATACCACTACCAGAAATACAAATAACCCTATTGCAACTAGAGCACGGTCCAAGATGCATGATAAACAAAGCAACCCTAACCAGAATTCTGAAAATGTACAGCAATGTCCAGCAAAGATCCCCATACCTAAGCCTAGACAGGTAAACAAACCATCGATATGTTTCAGAGACTTGTAAATTTATTGCTGTGTTAAAGTACATTCAGGCACAATGTTATTTTCTTTTGCTTTCATGTAAATAGTTTGATTCTTTAAAGGTAAAGCTTTAATTAGAAAAAAGATGCTATGACATGATGTGCATATACCTTTAAGGAAATGTATCTTAAACTACTGTCAGTCATTACTGTCAGTCAACAGGATATGCTGTATTAGTCCCAGTAGTTAGTTTGTAAGCAGCTGTGGTCGATATCAGACATATGCCTCACAGCCCTCAGTGAACATTATCTGTATATAGTCTTATCTTCAATTAAAGAACCCACATTGTTGTTTCACCAATCCTTGTGTATGATGGTACATTTCTGTTGAAATAAAGAAGAACGTAACACACTTAACTCACATGAATTTTTCTCTAATTGTTTCAGACTTCAATTCTGCTTTCATGCAAAGTGTAATGTGCTCCTGCTGTTGGTGTGAACAGGCTACAATTGAAACCGGATTCTCATCAATCACAATTCTGCAGGAAACTGCTGTTTCACTTGAATTTCTGCTGCCAATAAGTTCTCCAGAAAGGTGCACCCTGGGGGAAGACAAGCAGGATCAGAGAAGGATTGTCAGGGATATTAGATTGCATTAAATGGTACGATGCTAATCATCGCATCTGCAGCATCAGGTGTAGCTAAAAGAAAGAACTTGCATTTATATGGCACCTTCATGATCACAGGACATTCCTGAACCTGATAGCTTGCATCCGAGGCTTTTAAAATTGGTGGCTACAGAAATAGCAGACCCATTCATTTTGATCTTCCAGATTTCCCAATTTCAAGAATGGTCACCATAGATTGAAAAATAGCAAATGACTCTGCTGTGCAGAAAAAGCAGGAGTGAGAAAACAGGGAACTATCGCTTGGTTAGCCTGACATCAATTGTAGGCAAGACGCTAGAATCTATTTTTATGAATGTAGTAATGGGATACTTGGAAAATCCTAATATGATTTGGTAGAGTCAACTCAGTTCTATGAAAGGGAAATCAGATTTAACAAAGCAGTGGAGTTTTTTGGGGTGTAATCTGCAAGTAGGTAAGAACCAGTAGAAGTATATTTGTATTTTCAGATTGAATTCGATAAGGTCCCACATGGCTGGTGGTTACACAAAATTGGGGCTTATAAGAGTGGGGTAATACATTATAGAATAGATTAAGGATTGGTTAACGGACAAAAAACAGAGGGTGGAATTTTTCGGTCCTACCAGTGGTAGGTTTCACAGTGAGTTGGAGTTGAAAATTCATGGAGGGGCCAAAAGTTGGAATCCTGCTGGTGGGAAAACGAGTCAAAATTTTCCCCTCACCGCTTTCATGGCTGGCTGAGTGTGGGTTAGATTTCCTACTGGCCCATAACAGGAACCCCATCTGCATACATTAGCATGTCATGAATACTCATTAAAAATGCAACTCGCCGGAATCACATTTCCCCTCCTGACTATGTGCCATGCCAGCGGGAAATCAGACTGGTCTGGCTCACAGCTGGATATAAGTGGCGTGCAGAAGTCCACCCTCACTTCACATGTGACTTCAAGCTCAAATAAACATTTGGAGTACAGCTCCGGCTTCTGGTGCTGCCAATGGTAGCACACAGTGGTGGGAGTTTATGCTTGGGCTGCTCACTGTGGGTGCCATGGGTGTTGAACTGGGCTGCTCATGGTGGGTGCCATGGGGGTGTTGAGCTGGGCTGCTCATGGTGGGTGCCATGGGTGTTGAGCTGGGCTGCTCACAGTGTGGCTACTGGGATACTCTGGGATGACAGCATTGTGTACTGCAGGCCTCAGGCAGGGCCGCACCCTAAAACAGAAACCAGCATGGCGACCGATGGGCGGG
The DNA here is from genome assembly GCF_017639515.1 of Carcharodon carcharias. NCBI lineage: Eukaryota > Metazoa > Chordata > Chondrichthyes > Lamniformes > Lamnidae > Carcharodon > Carcharodon carcharias. The sequence goes on along the minus strand of NC_054475.1, from coordinate 42,610,335 downwards.
GGAGGCAGGGTGTGGGGGTTGGGGTTGGGAACCAAAGATGGAGAAATGAGGGTGAAGGGGGTATGGTAGTGTTTGGTGGTGGTGGTGCTGGGGGTGGAAGTTGGGTGGGGCAATATGGCAGGCAGAGGGAAGATTGTGGGTGGGGAAGCTGGAGCCCAACATGGAACACCAGAGCACAGACACAGAAGGGGAGTGGAGGGACTGGGATTGCTTGAATGCAATGGGATACACGCAGACTCTTGAGTAGGAAAAGGTGGGGTTAGTGGAGATATGGGTTGCACATAGACTTATGAGTAGTGTTAAGGGGTAGCAGTTGATGCTTGCTCAAGAGGGACAGAGTCTCATGGAGCGGAAATGGTCTTGCACCAGTCATGAAGGAACCAGAGAGCTGAATGAAAGACAGACATAGTCCTTGGACTGGAGCAAGGAGGTTTGGCTGAAAGATTAAAGGCAGCCCTGGGGCTTCACAGGCCATGCTAAGGGTTATGCATGGCACGCACATTATCTTCCTGCCCCAGGGAGGGGCAAGACCTGTGTGCTCAATGGGGATCAGGTATAGCTTGGTGTGCAGGATGTGGTTATAATCTCACATTTGGGGGTGATAGGGGAGTTTGTCTCAGTGCTGAGCTGCAGTTGGAATGGTTATGGTCAGGGGGGCATCTGCAGCCTGTAAATTGGGAAAATGTAATGGGGGGCGCTACTCGAAGCTCTCTTATGGGGGGATTGCCTCTATTTGTCACTGTCCACACAGCCTCAAGATGGGGAGGGGTGAGGTCCACATGGGGACATTAACAGTGATGGGTTCCGGGAGGAGGGCAGGAATGACAAATGGATCTAGGGTCACTGGAGGAGGCTGGAGAATCACTGGAGGAAGTTCTACCTGTACATTATTATGTTTGCGGAAGATCGGGAGACCCAGACACTGACAAGGGGAGAGTTGAAGCTGGTCTCGAAGTAGCAATGAAACACCATCATCTTGAGACCTCAAAGTTATGACGCAGTTTAAAATTAAAACTAGAAAAGAATCTGCATGAGAGGGATCTGATACAGTGTGGGAGAGCCCACAGCTGGACTCAGGGGCATTCTCAGGGGGTACCCTTATACCCTCAAATTGCTTAGAGGAATAACATTGGAATAAAGTCTGAGCTGATAGAAGTCTGGAAGAGGGTTTTGAGAAGGTGCAGTTGGAATCATGGACATTTGGAGCACTTTAACTTGAGAGTGCAGAACTCATTGAGGTCACAATAAAAGAGATCAATTTAAACATTAACAGAGACGAATGAGAGAATGGGAAATGCAGCCAGCCATTAAGGGAGCACAGCTGCCCAATATCTGCAAGATGATCAATGAAAGCCTGAAAGTGCTTTCTCCAATTGGCATGGCTAATGGGCCAACGGTCATCCAGTCATTCCAAAAGTGCTAGTTAGGCATAATCAGTGTACCAGAGCAGACTTAGCAGGGCTGCCTTTGGTAAAGTTGAACGTATCATGGATGCTTTGAAGCCTCTTTCAACCTCTCAGGGATTGAGATGTCTGGGGTGGCATCTTGGTCACCTAGATCTGTGAGGTAGCATCTCAGCAAGAATACTGGGTCAGGGAAAGGCGAGCAGTGCAAACACAGCTCGAGGATATGACAATGGTGCTCTGATTGCAAATGGGAGGTCGACTATAGTTGCCCATCATTCATCAATGTTTTGCATCTATCTGTCCACAGGGAGAAGGAGTGAATAATAGAGCCTGCACTCAGTGCTGTCTTCTTGATGGCTGAGAAGAAGGGCTCTGTGCCACCTAACGCAGTTTCGAGAGGAGGTCAGTCCTGAGGTCCATGATCCAGGGAAGCCCCAATAACACCCAGAGGAGAGGAGGTCAGATCCATCCCACGGAGGCAACTTGCACAACCAAAGGTCTATTGAAGATGCCTTCCCTGTCTGGAGTTGAGTGAGAGACAGTGCCGTGCATGTCTATGCTTGTCAAGGATGTGGTGGCTCATACCTGCCACGTTCTGCAAGAGGATCTTATGCCAATGGGTTGTTCCAGGGATCTACTGGGGACCCATGCAGCATTTCTCAGTCCTCAACACATAAATGTATCAAGGAGGTGACAGATGCTCTTTACACTAAGGCTCATCATTATATGAGGTTCACACTGGATGAAGCTAGCCAGGCTGCTAGATTTCTGGGGTTTGCAGCTGTCTTGGTCTTCCCTAGGATATAGCATGCAATCAATTGCACACATGTGGCTTTGATAGCTCCATGGCAGCAGCCCCTGATGTTCATTAATAGGAAAGGGTTCCACTCCGTAAATGTTCAGCTGGTGTGCAGTCATCAGAAGCACATCACGCACATCTGTGCCAGATACCCTGGTATATCCCATGATTCCTACACCCTGAGTCACTCCCAGGTGCCTCAGATATTTGAAGGGCCACAGCGCTTACAGGGCTGGCTGCTGGGTGATAAGCCTGCTGAAAAGATGTCTCCTGACACCCATTTGTTGTCCTCAAAGTGCCTTGGAGGAGAGATACAATGCTATGCTTAACTCAACAACATCCATCATACAGGAGACCACTGGAATCCTAAAGATGTTTTTCTGATGCTTGGACTGCTCAGGTGGGCTTTGCAGTATTTCCCACAGAGGGTGACCCGCATAATAGTGATGTGTTGCACCCTACACAGCCTGGCACTTCAAAAGGGAGAAGACTTGCTGGACCTTTCAAGGCAATTGAGCATGTATAACTCCATGGCGTCTTGTAATAATGCAATTTGCAGTCACCGTCAATAAAAAGCTTGACACATCTCTCTGACATTACACATTGGGCAGGTAACTTAAATGAGTCAGCTAGACATCACATGAATTGAGGCTCGCAAAAGGAGGTGATCATGGAGTGGGAGCTTGGTCAACCTCGCAATAAGAAGACACATAGATGCATGTGAATGATGCATTCAAATGATGAAACCATTGTCAGGAACAACAAATATACTTACAAAGATGCATGATATAAAAAGTGAGTGAACACCTGTGACCCAGAAGTGATATTGATTTTTCTTAATCTTTCTGACCCTACCACTAAGTCTTGGTGCATCCCTGACATCTGCAGCAGTGGTGGAGGCAGCCTGCTGAATGCTATGCCCTTTTGTCTTTCATTACTTTGGCGGCCATCCTAGAACCATAGAACCGTAGAAAAGTTATGGTGCAGAAAGGGGCCATTCAGCCCATCATATTTGCACCAGTCAAGAAAGAGAAAAAAGAAACTAGCCGCTCATTTTAATCCCATTTTCTAGCACCTGGTCCATAGCCTTGCTGGTTACAGCACTTCAGATGCCTATCCTGGCATATTTTAAATGAGTTTAGCATTTCAGCCTCAACCACCAGTTTAGTCAGTGAATTCCAGACACCCACTACTCTGGGCAAAAAAGATTTTCCTCATGTCCCCTCTAATCTTTCTATCAATCACCTTAAATCTATGCCCCTGGTAATTGATCCCTCAGCTAGGAGAAACTGTCCTTTCCTGTCTACCCTACCTAGGTCCCTCATAATTTTGTACACCTCAATTAGGTCACCCCTTAGCCTCCTCTGCTCCAAAGAAAACAACATAGCCTATCCAATCCCTCCTCACAGCTGCAATTTTCAAGTAAATCTCCTCTGCACTCTCTGCAGAGCAATTATGTCCTTTCTGTAATGCAGTGACCAGAACTGTACACAAAATTCCAGCTGTGGCCTAACCAGCATTTTATACAGTTTCATCATTACATCCCTGCTTTTGTATTCAATACCTCACCCATAAAGGAAAGGATTCAAAATGCTTTTTTGACCACCTTATCCACCTGTCCTGCCACCTTCAAGGACCTGCGGACATGCACTCCAAGGTCACTCACTACCTCAACCCCCCCTCAATATCCTGCCATTTATTGAGTACTCCCTTGCTTTGTTTGCCCTCCCCAAATGCATTACTTCATACTTTTCCGGGTTGAATTCCATTTGCCAGTTCTCCGCTCACTCAACCAAACAATTGATATAATTCTGGAGTCAACAGCTATCGTCTTCAGCATCAACTACACAACCAATTTTTGTGACACCTGCAAATTTTCCGATCATGCCTTCCACATTTAAGTCTAAATCATTAATATATACAACAAACAGCAAGGGCCCCAACACTGAGCCCTGTGGAACACCACTGGAAACTGTTGTCCATTCGCAAAAACATCCATCGACTATTATTTTTTGTTTCCTGTCACTAAGCTAATTTTTGATTTAACCTGCCACCTTCCCCTGTATTCCATGCAATCTCAATTTCCTGACCAGTCTGCCACGTGGGACCTTGTCAAATGCCGTACTGAAATCCATGTGGTCAACATTCACTGCACTACCATCGTCAATGCTCTTTGTTACTTTCTCAAAAAATTTAATTAAGTTAGTAAGACACAACCTTCTCCTAACAAAACCATGCTGACTGTGCCTTTCTAAGTGACAGTTTATCCTGTCTCTCAGAATTGTTTCAAATAATTTATTAATTTCAATAATAAGGGGAGGTGTTGGAATAGTGGTATTGTCGCTGGACTAGTAACCCAGAGATCCAGGGTAATGCTCTGGAGATCTGGGTTTGAATCCCGCTATGGCAGATGGTGGAATTTGAATGCAATAAAAATCTGGAATTAAAAGTCTAAGGATGACCACGAAACCATTGTCAATTGTTGTAAAAACCCATCTGATTCACTAATGCCCTTTAGGGAAGGAAATCTGTCATCCAAACCTGGTTTGGCCTACACGTAACTCCAGACCCAAAGCAATGTAGTTGACTCTTAAATGCCCTCTGAAATGGCCTAGCAAGCCACTCAAGTTGTAACAAACTTATACAAAGTTGCAAAAAAGGAATCAAACTGGATGGACCACCCGGCATCAAAATAGGCATCGGAAATGACAATGGCAAACTCAGCCCTGTTGACCCTGCAAAGTCCTTCTTACTCCTGCGGGCTAGTGCCAAAGTTAGGAGAGCTGTCAATCAACAGCCTGACATAGTCAACCTCACGAAATCATACCTTACCGATAATGTCCCAGACTCCATCATCACCATCCTTGGGTATGTCCTGTCTCACTAGCAGGACAGGCTCAGCAGAAGTGGTGGCACATTGTAAGCTGTTGTGAGGGAGTTGCCCTGGGAGTCCTCAGCATGACTCTGTACCCCATGAAGTCTCATGGCACCAGGTCAAGCATGAGCAAAGAAACCTCCTGCTGATTGCCACGTACCATCCTCTCTCAGCTGATGAATCAGTGCTCCTCCATGTTGAACACCATTTCGAGGAAGCACTGAGGGTGGCAAGGGTGCAAAATGTACTCTGAATGGGGCACTTCAATGTCCACCACCAAGAGTGGCTCAGCAGCACCACTACTCACCGAGCTGGTTGAGTCGTAAAGGGCATAGCTGCAAGACTGGATCTGTGGCAAGTGGTGAGGGAACCAACAATATATTTGACCTCATCCTCACCAATCTGCCTGCTGCAGATGTACTTGTTCATGACAGTATCAGTAGGAGTGACCACTGCACAGTTGTTGTGGAGACAAAGTCCTGCCTTCACATTGAGGATACCCTCCGTTGTGTTGTGTGGCACTACCAACATGCTAAATGGGATAGATTTCGAACAGATCTAGCAACTCAAGACTGGGCATTCATGAGGCACTGTGGGCCATCAGCAGCAGCAGAACTCAATCTGTAACTCGAACACAATCTGTAACCTCATGGCCGGCATATCCCCCACTCTGCCATTATCATCAAGCTAAGGGATCAACCCTGGCTCAATGAAGAGTGCAAGAGGGCATGCCAGGAGCAGCACCAGATATACCTACAAATGAGGTGTCAACCTGGTGAAGCTATAACACTGGAGTACTTGCATGCCAAGCAGCAAATGATAGACAGGGCTAAGTGATTCCACAACCAACAGATCAGATCTAAGCTCTGCAGTCCTGCCATATCTAGTCATGAATACTGGTGGACAATTAAACAACTCACTGGAGGAGGAGACTCCACAAATGTCACCATCCTCAATGATGGAGGAGCCCGGCACATTAGTGCAAAATATAAGGCTGAAGCATTTGCTACAATCTTTAGCCAGAAATGCCAAGTGGCTGATCCATCTTGGCCTCCTCCGGAGGTCTTCAGCGTCACAGATGTCAGTCTTTAGCCAATTTGATTCACTCCACATGATATCAAGAAACGGATGAAGGCACTAGATACTGCCAAGGCTATGGACCCTGAAGATATTCCAGCAGTAGTACTGAATACCTGTGCTCCAAAACTTGCTGCACCCCTAGCCAAGCTGTTCCAGTACAGCTACAACACTGGCATGTATCTGGCTATGTGAAAAATTGCCAAGGTATGTCCTGTACACAAAATATAGGACAAATCCAACTGTGCTAATTACCGCCCTATCAGTCTACTCTCGATCATCAATAAAGTAATGGAAGGGGTCATCAACAGTGCTATCATGTGGCACTTACTTAGCAATGACCTGCTCACTGATGCCCAATTTGAGTTCCGCCAGGGCCACTCAGCTGCTGACTTCATTATAGCCTTGGTTCAAACATAGACAAAAGAGCTGAACTCCCAAGACTTGGTGAGAGTGACTGGCCTTGACATCAAGGCAGCATTTGACAGAGTGTGGCATCAAGGAGCCCTAGCAAAACTGGAGTCAGTGGGAATCAGGGAGAAAACTCTCCGCTGTTTGGAGTCATACCTAGCACAAAGGAAGATGATTGTGGTTGTTGGAGATCAGTCATCTCAGCTCAGGGCATCACTGCAGGAGTTCCTCAAGGTAGCGTCCTCGGCCCAACCGTTGTCAGCTGTTTCATCAATGACCTTCCTTCCATCATAAGGTCAGAAGTGGGGATGTTTGCTGATGATTGCACAATGTTCAGCAACTTTTGTGACTCCTCCGATATTGAAGCAGTCCATGTCCAAATGCAACAAGACCTGGACAATGTCCAGGCTTGGGCTGAGAAGTGACAAGTTATATTTGCACCACACAAGTGTCAGGTAATGACCATCTTCAACAAGGGAGAATCTAAACTTTGCCCCTTGACGTTCAATGGCATTACCATCACTGAATGCCCCACTATCAACATCCTGGAGGTTACCATTGACCAGAAATTGAACTGGACTAGCCATACAAATATTATGGCTACAAGAACAGTTCAGACGGTAGGAATCGTGTGACGAGTAACTCGCCTCCTGACTCCCCAAAGCCTGTCCACCATCTACAAGGCACAAGTCAGGAGTGTGATGAAAAACTCCCCACTTTCCTGGATGAGTGCAGCTCCCATTACACTGAAGAAGCTGGACACCATCCAGGACAAAGCAGCCCGCTTGATTAATCCCACATCCGCAAACATTCACTCCCTCCACCACTAACACACAGTAGTGGCAGTGCACACCAGCTACAAGATGCACTGCAGCAATTCACCAAGGCTCCTTTGACATCACCTACTTAACCCATGACCACTACCATCTAGATGAACAAGGGCAGCAGATAGATGGGAATACCACCACCTGGAAGTTTCCCTCCAAGTCACTCACCATCCTGACTTGGAAATATATTGCCGTTCCTTCACTGTTGGGTCAAAATCCTGGAACACCCTCCCTAACAGCACTGTGGGTGTACCTAATCCACATGGGCTTTAGTGGTTCAAGGAAACAGCTGACCATCGCCTTCTCAAGGGCAATTAGGGATGGGCAATAAATGCGGGCCCAGCCAGCGAAGCCCACATCCTGTGAATGAACAAAAAAAAAATTGCCCACCACCGAAGTCAGACTGACCAGCCACAATTTCCTGGCCTATTCCTCGCACCCTTTTTAAACAATGGTGCAATGTTTGCAGACCTCCAATCCTTTGGGACCTCGCCTGTATCTAGTGAAAATTAGAAAATGATCCCCAGAGCATCCGCTATTTCCTCCCTGGATCCTTCAACAGTTTGGGATGTAATCCATCTGGCCCTGGTGATTTATTCACCTTTAAGGATGCCAGTCGCTTCAGTACATCCTCCCTCACTATGCTTTTTGTATCTAATATTTCACACTCTCCTCCTTAATTAGAATGTCTGCATTATCCATCTCCTTAGTGAAGACAGAGACAAACTACTCATTGAGAAACCTGCCCACATCTTCAGCATCAACCCGCAAATGACCATATACATCTCTGATAGGCCCTACCCTTTCCTTAGTGATTCTCTTGCTCTGAGTATACTGGTAAAACATCTTAGGATTTTGTTTGATTTTACCTGCCAATATTTTTTCTTATCCTCTCTCTGCTTTCCTAGTTTTCATTTTTACTTCATCCCTGTACTTCCTATACTCCTCTTGGATTTCTACAGTATCAAATCTTTTGTAACTGTCATAAGCTTTTTCTGATAAAAACAAAAAACTGCGGATGCTGGAAATCCAAAACAAAAACAGAATTACCTGGAAAAACTCAGCAGGTCTGGCAACATCGGCGGAGAAGAAAAGAGTTGACGTTTCGAGTCCTCATGACCCTTCAACAGAACTAGGTGAATCCCAGGGACGGTTGAAATATAATCTGGTTTAAGGTGGGGGGTGGGGGGGAGAGAAGTGGAGGGGGGTGGTGTGGTTGTAGGCAAAAGCAGTGATAGAAGCAGATCATCAAAAGATGTCACAGACGGCAGAACAAAAGAACACATAGGTGTCGAAGTTGGTGACATTATCTAAATGGATGTGCTAATTAAGAATGGATGGTAGGGCACTCAAGGTATAGCTTTAGTGGGGGTGGGGGGAGCATAAAAGATTTAAAAATATTTAAAAATAATGTAAATAGGAGGGAAAAAGAAAAATCTATATAATTTATTGGAAAAAAACAAAAGGAAGGGGGAAGAAACAGAAGGGGGGTGGGGATGGAGGAGGGAGGTCAAGACCTAAAGTTGTTGAATTCAATATTCAGTCCGGAAGGCTGTAAAGTGCCTAGTCGGAAGATGAGGTGTTGTTCCTCCTGTTTGCGTTGGGCTTCACTGGAACAATGCAGCAAGCCAAGGACAGACATGTGGTCAAAAGAGCAGGGTGGAGTGTTGAAATGGCAAGTGACAGGGAGGTTTGGGTCATTCTTGTGGACAGACCGCAGGTGTTCTGCAAAGCGGTCGCCCAGTTTACGTTTGGTCTCTCCAATGTAGAGGAGACCGCATTGGGAGCAACGAATGCAGTAGACTAAGTTGGGGGAAATGCAAGTGAAATGTTGCTTCACTTGAAAGGAGTGTTTGGGCCCTTGGACGGTGAGGAGAGAGGAAGTGAAAGGACAGGTGTTACATCTTTTGCGTGGGCATGGGGTGGTGCCATAGGTGGGGGTTGAGGAGTAGGGGGTGATGGAGGAGTGGACCAGGGCGTCCCGGAGGGAACGATCCCTACGGAATGCCGACAGTGGGGGTGAAGGGAAGATGTGTTTGGTAGTGGCATCATGCTGGAGTTGGCGGAAATGGCGGAGGATGATCCTTTGAATGCGGAGGCTGGTGGGGTGATAAGTGAGGACAAGGGGGACCCTATCATGTTTCTGGGAGGGAGGAGAAGGCGTGAGGGCGGATGCGCGGGAGATGGGCTGGACACAGTTGAGGGCCTTGTCAATGACCGTGGGTGGAAAACCGCGGTTTAGGAAGAAGGAGGACATGTCAGAGGAACTGTTTTTGAAGGTAGCATCATCAGAACAGATGCGACGGAGGTGAAGGAACTGAGAGAATGGGATGGAATCCTTACAGGAAGCGGGGTGTGAGGAGCTGTAGTCAAGGTAGCTGTGGGTGTCGGCAGGCTTGTAATGGATATTGGTGGACAGTCTATCACCAGAGATTGAGACAGCGAGGTCAAGGAAGGGAAGGGAAGTGTCAGAGATGGACCACGTGAAAATGATGGAGGGGTGGAGATTGGAAGCAAAATTAATACATTTTTCCAGGTCCCGACGAGAGCATGAAGCAGCACCGAAGTAATCATCGATGTACCGGAGAAAGAGTTATGGAAGGGGGCCGGAGTAGGACTGGAACAAGGAATGTTCCACATACCCCATAAAGAGACAGGCATAGCTGGGGCCCATGCGGGTACCCATAGCCACACCTTTTATTTGGAGGAAGTGAGAGGAGTTGAAGGAGAAATTGTTCAATGTGAGAACAAGTTCAGCCAGACGGAGGAGAGTAGTGGTGGATGGGGATTGTTCGGGCCTCTGTTCGAGGAAGAAGCTAAGGGCCCTCAGACCATCCTGGTGGGGGATGGAGGTGTAGAGGGATTGGACGTCCATGGTGAAGAGGAAGCGGTTGGGGCCAGGGAACTGGAAATTGTTGATGTGACGTAAGGTGTCAGAGGAATCACGGACGTAGGTGGGAAGGGACTGGACAAGGGGAGAGAGAAGGGAGTCAAGATAACGAGAAATGAGTTCCGTGGGGCAGGAACAGGCTGACATGATTGGTCTACCGGGACAGTCCTGTTTGTGCATTTTGGGTAGGAGGTAGAAGCGGGCCGTCCGAGGTTGGGCAACTATCAGGTTGGAGGCTGTGGGAGGAAGATCCCCAGACGAGATGAGGTCAGTGACAGTCCTGGAAACAATGGCTTGCTGTTCAGTGGTGGGGTCATGGTTGACACTCACAGATACTTCCTCCTACCTCTCCCTGGACCATGATGTTCTGATGATGCTACCTTCAAAAACAGTTCCTCTGACATGTCCTCCTTCTTCCTTAACCGAGGTTTTCCACCCACGGTCGTTGACAGGGCCCTCAACCGTGTCCGGCCCATCTCCCATGCATCCGCCCTCACGCCTTCTCCTCCCTCCCAGAAACATGATAGGGTCCTCCTTGTCCTCACTTATCACCCCACCAGCTCCTCATTCAAAGGATCATCCTCCGCCATTTCCGCCAACTCCAGCATGATGCCACTACCAAACAAATCTTCCCTTCACCCCCACTGTCGGCATTCCGTAGGGATCATTCCCTCCGGGACACCCTTGTCCACTCCTCCATCACCCCCTACTCCCCAACCCCCACCTATGGCACCACCCCATGCCCACGCAAAAGATGTAACACCTGCCCCTTCACTTTCTCTCTCCTCACCGTCCAAGGGCCCAAACACTCCTTTCAAGTGAAGCAACATTTCACTTGCATTTCCCCCAACCTAGTCTACTGCATTCGTTGCTCCCAATGCGGTCTCCTCTACATTGGAGAGACCAAACGTAAACTGGGCGACTGCTTTGCAGAACACCTGCGGTCTGTCCACAAGAATGACCCAAACCTCCCTGTCACTTGCCATTTCAACACTCCACCCTGCTCTCTTGCCCACATGTCTGTCCTTGGCTTGCTGCTTTGTTCCAGTGAAGCCCAACGCAAACAGGAGGAACAACACCTCATCTTCTGCCTAGGCACTTTACAGCCTTCTGGACTGAATATTGAATTCAACAACTTTAGGTCTTGACCTCCCTCCTCCATCCCCACCCCCCTTCTGTTTCTTCCCCCTTCCTTTTGTTTTTTTCCAATAAATTATATAGATTTTTCTTTTTCCCTCCTATTTACATTATTTTTAAATATTTTTAAATCTTTTATGCTCCCCCCACCCCCACTAAAGCTATACCTTGAGTGCCCTACCATCCATTCTTAATTAGCACATCCATTTAGATAATGTCACCAACTTCGACACCTATGTGTTCTTTTGTTCTGCCATCTGTAACATCTTTTGATGATCTGCTTCTATCACTGCTTTTGCCTACAACCACACCACCCCCCTCCACTTCTCTCCCCCCCACCTCCCACCTTAAACCAGATTATATTTCAACCGTCCCTGGGATTCACCTAGTTCTGTTGAAGGGTCATGAGGACTCGAAACGTCAACTCTTTTCTTCTCTCCCGATGTTGCCAGACCTGCTGAGTTTTTCCAGGTAATTCTGTTTTTGATAAGCTTTTTCTGCTTTATCTTGGCCTGTCTGCTTCTGGATAACCAGGGGGCTCTAGATTTGGCAGTAACACCCTTTTTCTTTGTGGGGCCAGGCCTACAAAGTGCCTGTAGAATCTTGTCTTTGAATGTCTCCCACTCATTTGACACAGTTTTTCATTCTAATAGCTGTATCCAGTCCCCTCTTGCCAGCTCACCTCTCAGCTTTGTAAAGTTTCCCTTCCCACAATTTAGAACTTTTACTCCAGTTCTATCTTTGTCCTTTACCCCGCTGATGCTAAATCTAACTGTATTTTGGTCACCATCTTCAAAATGGTCCCCCACTGCTACTTCATCTACTTGTCCAGCTTCATTTCCTAAGACTAAGTTTAGAATTGTGCCCCGTCTCACTGGGCATGTTACATGCTGGCTAAAAAAATTTTCCTGAGTGAATTTCAAGAATTTTGCACCCTCTGTGCCCTTCACACTGTTCGTATCCCAATTGACATTAGGTAGTTAAAGTCCCAAACAATTACTGCCCTATTGTTTTTGTACACAGAAATCTATCAACATATTTGCTCTTCTAACTCTCTTCCACTATTTTTCGTTCTATAGTACTCTCCTAGCAGTGTGGCTGCCCCATTTTTATTTCTGGGCTCAATCCATATGGCCTCATTAGATGCTTCATTTAGTATATCATCCCTCCTCACAGCAATATTGATTCTGTAACCAATGGTGCTACACACCCGCCTTTTTTATCCTCCTCCCTATCCTGCCTGAAAACTCTATAACACAGGGATGCTGAGCTGTCATTTTTGACCCTCCGTGAGCCAGGTTTCTGTTGTGAATCCTCTGGAGGATCGAGACCTGGAGGCCCCGGCTTACTTTGGATATCCTGCTGTGGGGCAGGTGTGCCACCCTCGGCCTGTGCAGCTGGAGGTGAGGGTGTCACAGGCAAAGGGGTTTGAGAATGGCTGGACATGCTCGGAATCACCTGAATGGATGGCCCCGAGATGTCCAATTGCTGGTCCTCCTCCCTTTGGGTGTCCGAGGGCCCCTGCCTAACTCCTTGAGGTTGCAACGTTCCCCCCACAACCGCCCCCCACCCCACCTCCTGCCTTGATGGGCCCCACCAATGCCTATAACGATGGAGTGCAGGTCCGAGTGCAAATCTGGCAGAATATGCTGGATCAAGGTCCCCAATGTGGCTGCCACCCTTACCATGGAGACCTCAAGGCGTGGTTCCAGGAGGTCCACTAACCTCACCTTGCCAGACTGGGACGTGGTCGTGAAGGAGGTCAGCTCCACTGGCAACCGCCAGAGAAATGCCAGCCAGTGTAGGAAGAGGTTTAATGATCTCATCTGCTCCGTTAGGGTAAGTCAGCCCTCAGCTCACTTCAAACTCACACTCTCATCGTGGCATTATGTACTCAAAGCGTCACATAGCTCAGGGATCTCACACAATATTAGCGGGGAAGATATCAGCATTGAAAGACTATTCATCAATGTCTCATCTATCATCCTGCCATGGTGGGGCCATGACATCAGAGAGAATGCAGATGGACACCTCTGCCTTTTGCTCTAGTCTGTTGACTGCCTCTTGCAACTCTGCCTGATGTCCCGCCGCCTGTCGCTGCATCTCCAGCATGTTTGCGACGGCCATTCCCAGAGGCTCATCATCTGACTTGGACTCAGCGGGTTCTTTTTCTCCAACAGTCCTTCATGTATCAAAGAACTGGGCTGCAAGTGCCTCCAACTGCTGTGGAGATGTGTCAGTGAGGCATTCCCCAGAATGTGGCCCCGAGCCTAATCTAGATCTGTGACACACCGGGGCGTGTGTCTCTGCACTAGTGGAGGGTGCAGATAAATGCAGTGACTTGTCTTCTTCAAATGGATCCTCATCATCTTCCTCTGAGGTGGTCTGGGGGGTTGAGGCTTATATTGCCTCTGCTGGTCTGTCTGGACCTGCTGCTGCGTTTGAGAGAGAAGAGAGATTTACTTCATGAACAGATTGAATACAACATTGCATGTCATTCACTGTGAATGTCAGGATGTGATCAACTCATGAAGGGGCCATCTGTACTGGCTTGCTGGGAGAGGCCAATATGACTGTCACCACAGGAGTGATCTTTGTCCTCCCCTGCCAACTTGGTGATATCCTCCTCGAATTTGGAGAGCTCCTGGATGTCAGCAATCTCTCCTCCAGTCTGGGATATCTCTCTCTTGTTGTGGGTAAGATTGACCTGCATGAAGCTAAATGGATGGAATGTGATGAGAAGGGGTGAAGCAGAGGTTTAGAAGCATACATGCCTACTGTGTGTGCTGAGCCCTCCCCAGTAAGGGCTGAAGATACTGTTTGTGCAGGATGATAGATGAGACATTGATGAATAGTCTTTCAATGCTGATACTTCCCCGCTAATATTGTGTGAGATCCCTGAGCTATGTGACGCTTTGAGTACATAATGCCATGATGAGAGTGTGAGTTTGGAGTGAGCTGAGGGCTGACTTACCCTAATGGAGCAGATGATATCATTAAACCTCTTCCTGCACTGGCTGGCATTTCTCTGGTGGTTGCCAGTGGAGCTGACCTCCTTCACGACCACCTCCCAGGCTGGCAAGGTGAGGTTAGTGGACCTCCTGGAACCATGCCTGGGAAAATGAACTGCCCAGTCCTGTTGGACACCTCTAACTAAAGCTACCAGGGAGCTGTGGCTAAACGTTGATGCACACTTGTTCCTTGAAGCCATCTCCGGAACTTCTGACCACACATTGGTCTGCAGAGAGTAACATATGTGTTTGGGTAGCATTAAAACGTGGCGCCAGGAACTTTGAACCCATAAGGTAATGGCGGGCCGGACGAATCAGTGCCCAGCCCTCCATGTGATTCGGAGTGCTTCTCACCGATGCATAATTAATGAGCTTCTGAGTGTGAAATTGGACACGATTTCACGCCCTGCCAGCTAGCAGGAAACGCACTGTGAAAGCCACCTATCACCGCACTTGGTCTCTGGAATGGAAAATTCCACCTGGAGAGTGGGAATGATCAGATTGTTTTCAGGTTAGCAGGCTGTAACTAGTGGAATGCCACAAGGACCTCAGCTATTTACAACCTATATCAATGACTTAGATGAGGGGACCCAGTGTAATATATCCAAGTTTGCTGGCATTACAAAACCAGGTGGAAACGTAAGCTGTGAGGAGGACACAAATATGTTATGAAGGAATGTAGACTGGTTACGTGACTGCACAAGATGATGGGAGATGGAATATAATATGGGGAAATGTGAAATTATTCCCTTTAGTAGGAAAAATAGAAAAACAGGATATTTTTTAGAAGCTGAGAGACTTGTAAATGTCGGTGTTCAGAGGAATTTGGGGACCCTTACACACAAATCTCAGGAAGTTAACATGAAGATATGGTAAGCAGTTAGGAAGGCAAGTGAAAAGGTGTTGGAGTATAAGAGGAAAAAAGTCTTTCTGCAACTATACGGTGCTTTTTTGAGATCACACCTGGAGGACTGTGTACATTTTGTTCTCCTTACCTAAGATGGGATATACTTGCTTCAGAGGAGGTGCAATGAATGTTCTCTAGATTGTATTGTGACAAATAATGACACTAAACCTGATTTTGAGAACTCTTCAGCTCCTCTACTTTTCATTAATGTCTAGGTTATTACTTTTGTGATGGTCGTGTCATGTTTTTAAAGATATTTGGGCAGTGGACTCAGTATTTTGTTTTTAAAATAGGAAGAAACATGGAATAATGGACAGCATGCCCTCTCAAAATGGTTGCTGGAAAGTCAGATGAATTCCATTTGTGGTTTCGGGGCACACAGAGACCATACGACTGGAAAGTTACTTAATGGGCTTACTTAATGCAAATGGGTTTTCCAGGAGTAAATTGACTGCCCTCACCGGCTCAATGGAAGAGATTTAACAGACAAGGGGTTGCCAGACCTGTTGGGATCATGAGGATGGCATATTAAACAAAGTCTCTCATTGAGTTAATCATGACTGGTATGATTATTGGGGTATCGATCATCATTCCCTCGCTATTGTGTATCTTATATCTCAGCTCCAACCCATTATGCAGACAATAGGAGGCATCAAAACTTGCCATCAAATGATCAAAACTATCTGGAGGGGAGTCGAGACTTTATTATTCCACAGGGGAACCCAGCAAGGCAACCTGGGACTAACAGGGCAGAGGGATCATCATCCAAGAAGAAGAATTGGGAACCCTGCCTATACAGCCAGTCATCTCAGGAAGTGAAAAGAGGGTCTAATTTATTTTCACTAGCAAGTTTATAGTTTCTTCTCTATAGAAGCTCACCCTGAAACTTCCAACCTCCATTATCTTCAAAGAACCAAGAGAGAGAGCCATTTCAGACCTGCAATGCTGTTTTATCTTTACAGACTGGCTAAGAATACATGACTTGTTTATTGGCATTCTGTTAGCAATCTAAGTGCTTGCTTCAGCTCCAGAACTCATTTTTGTGTTTTTGAGGGAGCGGGTGTTTCATTGTGTTTACATTTTGGGTGTTGTGTAAATAAACATTTGTCCTTTCCTTATCAGAAATCTTGTTCTGTGTGTATTCTTTAAAGTCACAATGCTTAAAAGGTTTAAAATACTCCTTCTCAAAATATATATCTTGTTGTGGTCAACCCAGTGGTGAGGTAGAGGGAAAAGTTATCCCACCAGCACTTCCTGTCCACTGCACCTTGAAGCAGTTGGGACCATCTCATCGCATGTGCACCATTTTGTACTGCAAGCCAGTTAATAATCTTGAGATGTTGTGAACTGATCTAGCAACAACAGTAACATATAATTCCTGCTCCCCACGCCCCCTGTTCTCCAACATCCAGAAACCCACAATATTTGACAGTAAATGAGCATACATCATGCTTGGCTTACAAGATTTCCCAGCAGTTTCAGCAGTGCACAAAGGACCGTTAACAATTGATGTGCTTCTGGCTTTTTTGTTGCCTTTCATTTCATGGATGCTAGCACCCTCTCGGTGGAACAGGACTAATAATGAAGATATAATTTAATAATTGTAGTGGGAGCTAGTGCTAAGACTTCAAGGGGCTGAGATTGTGTTGGGTTCTGTGCTTGTCATCCGTATATTGAACTGCTCATTGGATTCTAGCCTGAGTAAATTCCAGTTTAAAGGTCCTTAGGACACTTCACAACATGCAGGAACAGTTTTGCATTTATGTGGGTGTCAGATATGTACACAAAGTGGATGTAACATTTTTATTGTTAAATACCTGCTTAAAGTCTAGGCTCATGTCTGAACAGAGTAGCTAATTATATGACAAGACTAAGGATGGAACTGTACTCCTGAATCAGTTGTTATCCTCAGGAAAGGTGGGCAAGGGGGACAATATTGGAGATGAATTAAAAAGATATACCTTGCTTGATAACAAACTCTTGTGGTTTAGGCTACAGTTCAATCAGTGAAGGTTAACATCTTTGTCAACTCTCACCAGCCTATAATGCTGAGATGTGATTACATCCCACGTATACACTGATTTCTGTAGTTACTTAAACATCAAGTTCTTTGTAAAGTGAGATAGTGCTGTAAGCCCACTCCAAAAGTTTATTTTCATTTTATAGTTGTTATTAAACTTTATCACTTGATGGCAGCAAACAGTTGAGCAATTCAGCAAGAATTCCTTATCTATCTGAAATGTCTAGACTGCTTTCATTGTGCGTTGTGCAATTCTTCTGTACTGAAACTGCAAACATGGTACATATTCCGCTGACCAAATTTGAAGAAGAAATTTAATGGTGGCAAGCCGGAAAGAAGTCTATTCCACATATGTATTCCATGAATTATGTTGGAATAACAAAGAATGAAGCTGAGGAACATCTAAGAGTCTTAGTGGACTTGATGCTTATCAACTCAATTTTCTAAATATATTTTTAATCATAAATGCCCCTCTCAATGTTAACACTTTCTCATAAATGCCCCTCTTAACGTTGATAGTGCTGATGAAGTTAGAAGTTATATTTCATCTTGACCCTCTGTTACTGGATCCTACTTCGATATGATAAGTCCATTTATACTGATAAGATACTAAAATCACTGCTCTCTAACCGTATTACTAAATGAAATTACATTCAGGGCATAATGAAATGATTGACTTGGCAGAATAACTTGTTCAGCTGTACTCAGTCTAAGGAGTGTTTATTCATATGCATCAGAACAATGACAGATAGAACAGCTTGTACTACTGCTGGCTGAACCATTATTCACAATTCATTGAGTTAACATTTCAGATATGTAAAGCAGTCATTTCAGAAGTGCCCTAATGCAGTACACACCGAGTGATGATGGTGTAGAGATTAAGTATTGTGCACAGTGCTCTGCATGCTCTGTAGTGTTATTGGACATGCAATTGCAACTATTTTTGCAGTACTTTACAGCACAAATGCATTTTTTCTTTCAAAGTGCCTGTAACAGAAAATTGAGTTGATAAAGGTTTAGGCAGTAAGAAAAAGACCATGTGAAGATAAGCGCATGTGATCTTGATATTTCCCAGGTGAAACTCTTTCAAAATTTGTTGTGCCTCATACCCACAGGTGGTTATCCAAATTGCTTTCATCCTGGCCAATGTTCAACTTCACAGATTATATTTTTTCTGAAGTTAAAACCTTTTTTATTTTTGCAATAGCTGATACTGAATTATTGTTTCCTCAGCTGTGTGTAAAATTACAATGGTTAGTTAAACTCAAACGTACCTGAGTTAATAAAGCGGCCTGGTAGGTAATAAGGCAATTTCAATTAAGCTTACTCAATCATTGTTCAATTTAAATTCAGATATAGAAAGTGTCACCTAATATCGCTTATCTTGGATTTCACCATCAATCTTTCTTCAATTGTTGATATTCTCTCTGACCTTAAACAGGAGTCCGCTGGCAAAGCTGCCTCTAGCAAGCTGGGATGTCAAACATCTTGACAAGTTTTAACTCTCTTGGGGTTCAAATCTCAAGGAGACTTAAATCTTGTTCTCCTGTAAACGAGGTTCATCTGGGAACTTGATTGCATTCATGGACAGGACACAAGAAAAAATGTCTTCTGGCAGGCATTCTTTTCTCACTTCTGCTCTTCAACCCTCCTCTATCTCTATCCTAAGCTTTCTTGTCTGTCCTTTGCCATTGATAAACTATTTTAATTGCTCATGTACACATTCCTTTCTTTTCATTCCAAGCTGCAAATAACCCATCCTACAAAACTGTTCTTTGCCTCCATGTGTTCCTAACTCTTACAATCTATATGCTTTTAAATCCTCTTGTTGTCATCACCTTTCATTCACTTTATCTTTTAACTTACTGTTATTGGTGACCTGTGTTTTTAGTTCTTACCCTCTACCTAGGTTTTGCAATAGCAAAAAGTGGACAATATTTTAACTCTTTCAGCCGTAGCACAGTTTGTAGCACTGAAGCCGAAGTTCCCAGGTTCAAGTCCCACTCTAGCACAAAAATCAAGGCTGACCCACCAGTGTAGTACATGGGGAATACTGCACTTTCAGAGGTGCAATATTTCTGATGAAACATTAACCTGATACCCCATTTACCCTCTCAGATGGATATAAAAGATCCCATGGTGCTATCTGAAGAAGAGCCTGTGTCCTGGAGTTCTTCACTCAACATCAGAAAAACAACTTATCTGATCACTATCATATTGCTGTTTGTGGGAGTTTGCTGTGCATCAGTTGGCTGCTACATTTACTACATTACAACAGTGGTATACTTCAAAAGAACTTTATTGGCTGTAAAGATCTTTGAGTCATCCAGTAGTTGTGAAAGGCACTGTATAAATGCAAGTCATCATTGTCTTCCTTGCGCAGAAATCCCTATAATTTAATTCAGTGCCCAAAATAGTTAACAAGCACCATTATTTGATTTCCTAAATGCATTTGGTCAGCTTCATATAAAAAGCCATCAGTTAAACTGAAAGATGTGGGGATTCAGGTATGGATAAGAAACTGGCTGAAGAGCAGAAAATAACCAGTACAGAAAATGATGGAAAGACACTGCAGACAAGTCTGGCAGTTTCTGTGGAGAGAGGAAGGTAAGGTTAACATTTCAGGTTGAGGATCTTCCATTAGAAGTGATAATGGTGTGACAAAAGGAGGCAATAATAAGAAATTATAGGAATACAGATCCACTGGATGCGTCAAAGAATACAGCAGAATAGGAAAGCAGCAGGGAATCATGTTCCTGTCATTTTATTATCTCACTTCCTCCACTTAAATACAAGAACATAAGATTCTTATTGTCCTCCTTGCCCCTTTTTCCTCACCATTTTCCTCATTATAAACTGGCCACCTATAACATCTCCCAGTTCTGATGGAAGATCATTTAACCAAGATGTTAACTCTACCTTCCCTTTGCTGAAGATGCCGTCTGACCTGAGGGTGTTTCTAGCATTACTCAGTTTATTTCAGATTTCAAGATCTGCAGTTTTTTTATTTTTTAATTTCATTGTGTTACGCTGGCCCCTGGGCATGGTCCTCCAATTTGTTATGATCCTGGACAAAATACCCCAAATTGTAAACTTCCCGAACGGGACCCCAATTTTGTTAAGCTCTCAGGTGAGGAGGAATGAGCTGACTCCCCTTCGCTACTCATGGATAACTTTGCGTGGATACCTTTTCCCAGTCCAAATGTATTTATGCCAATTTATTGCCATTCTGCCTGACAAATTTAATCAGGCTTTCTTAAGCCAAAGAAAGAGTAAATTTACTAGTTTTTAAAAACCCGAGAAAATATAATAAAAATGCAACACACATATACACAGATCAGAAATGGGAAGTTGAGTCCAAAACTAAAAGTTAAAAAGATATATGAACCAGTCTTTGGCTTGTCCATAAGGAGTTGATGATGAATTTTTGTGGCCATTAAGTTGGGTGATTCTGGTAGAGCTGACTTTGGCAGTTGAGCATTTGGTTTTGAGACACTGAGTTCTGCAGGTTAGCTGAAGGAGCTTTGCTGACTTGCCTTGAGCCATAGAGCGAGAGAGAAAATACTTTTCCCTCAAGCTGCAGGGATGCTTAGTTGCTGTTTTTCTGCTATGACCTTCATAGTACACACTTACACACTAGAGATAGAATACACCGATCAGGTTTGCAGCTGGCTTTTTAACCCCTTTTCTTGTGTATTCCTGGAAGGGAAAAACCAAACATGTCTTTCACCCAGAATCTGCTTTCTTTCAACTCAGATCATTTCCACATTCTGAGATATAACTCAACAGAAGATGGTTTCTGCTGAGATGATAATCAGCCTCCATTGTATTCGCAACCACAGGAGATTGAAGTTCAGTCTTTTGTATTGCATCTCTCCCTTTCAAGTGTCTCTGTCTGAAGTAGGCCTTGACACCTTTTTAGGTGCAACATTCCAGGGCTTCTCTGGACTAGTCAGTCAAATATAATCCACATAAGGTTTTCCAGAAAGTGGTTACTTTACAGTCTTAGCCAGTTTGTGCTTGTACGTCTTTTTAAAAAAAAACATATCTTCCTCAAAAATGTTCAATATGCCTACAAGTAATTAGGACTGTAATCCACTGTCATGACAATTGTTAAACAATTAGTATACTTTGGAGGAGTGCAGATGTGGGACCACTAACTGAGGTGGGACCACTGACTGAGGTGGGGGAGAGATGCAGGGATTAGTGTTGGAATCACTGCTTTTCCAATTTAC
Organism: Carcharodon carcharias; assembly: GCF_017639515.1. Lineage (NCBI taxonomy): Eukaryota > Metazoa > Chordata > Chondrichthyes > Lamniformes > Lamnidae > Carcharodon > Carcharodon carcharias. Next base: position 42,588,740 of record NC_054475.1, on the reverse strand, counting down.
ATCAAAAATATGGAATCTGAAATTCAGTGTAATTGGTCAAACTTGTAGATAATAACCACCCAAGAGAAGCAATAGCATTTGGTATCACTGTTTAGAAATTATTGAATGAATTAGACAAAATTAGTAGGTGGGCAGAACAATAACAGTTGAAAATTTAATGAAGACTAGTGCAAATTATGTTACATCAGAATAAACAATAGATGACTGATATATGTGTGTTTTGAAATGTTGAATAGCTAGGAATCTGAGTAAACTCAATGCTCATATGTCCAACCAATGTAGAGCAGCAGTAAACATAGCAGAATATTGAGCAACCTAGTGAGAACAGTAGAATACAAGTCAGAGGAAATCATAATCCAGCAGTACTGGCACGTTGAGTACCGTGTGCAATTATGGTCACCAAGATACAAAAGCCATGCAACAACTGCAGATAATGCCATTGAAAGCTGCAAGACAAACTCATGTGTTAATTCAAAGATTTGAGGAAAAACTTGAGGTGGGTGTGGGGTGAGATATACACTAGATAGGAGGATGGAAAAGGTAAGTTGGGAATATTTCTTTAAATTAAATTGCAGAAGTAGGAAAATGATTTTTGAGATCTTAAACAAACGTACATCCTTTCAAGCCCAGGTCCTAATGCCTGACCCAGTGAATTCCTCTTTCCTCAGCTCTCTTACTCTTTCTTACTTGGGCAAGGTGCACAATCACAGTCAGTGACATGTTGGTTACACTGGTGTGATGCTGGGGGAGGATCTTCTTGGAACTCTGCTGTTTTGGATCTCTCGGTCTTGCTACAGTTGCAACAGATTAGGCAATCTCTGGCTGCTCGTTACTCCAAATCTGCTGGGAGTGGACCAACCCTTTTAAAAATTGTCAGTTATGGGTGTAAAATAATTTAAAGGGGGGAAAAAAAATCACTGGGTCAACATCTAGCTCTAACCAGAGTGACCAATCATCTGAACCTTCCTGACTTGACATGTATACAACAACAAGGTATTTTTAGCAACGACCATTACCAGAATGAAACTTTGCTATTCAACACTGCCTGCTGCCTTCTGTTCTGGGTCCCTGCCTCCTCCTTATATGATGCTGCCTCTATACCACAGTACTGCTGCCTGCGGTAACCAATCTTTAATGCCCTTGCACCAGAGCCCAGGGTAATTATAGCATGGCATTTGCTGTAAGGTTTCTGTGGACCTTTACCTGAGTAATGCAGTTTTTTCATTAACATGAACTATTTCTCAAATTCAAGCAACAGTCTGGAAGCTTAACCTTTTCCCTTTTAGCTCTGATCCTGCATTTCTCACGTTTTTCTTCTTTTTAAAAAATTTTAAGTTAAGAATGGCATGGATAGTTTGTAAAGTACTGTCTATTTTGCCCAACAATAGACCTCCACCCATACTGTAGTTGAGCACAGCAGAGTGACCATTGTAACATTTTTCCCACTTCTCACACCAGTCATCCTGTGTCTTTGAGTGAGATTAGTGCTAAACTGGGGGAGGTTTTCCCACTAGGAACTACAGTGAGTTGGCCTAAGCTCATTCTGAAGAGAACTCTGATGGTCAACAGACAGAAGCAAATTTTACTAGTCAGCCTGAGTTACATTTAAACTAAATCCCACCAGGAGAGGCAAGCATCAAACCCACTGCATCCCCTAGCCCCGTCATTTCCAACTGTTTACAAGTCATCTCTGTATGGTGGACATGTTACATTTTCTCATTGCCTGCTAATCCTTTCGGAGGTAGAGCTCAATCGCATATAATAGATAGATTTTCTTCTGTAAATTCATTTTAATCAGTTAAGAATGCTATGATTAAGTTAAGAAGAGAAGCGGAATTTATTTAAAACTTAGACTATTTTTGCTGTGTATCTGCACAAATGGATTCTCTTCTGTTCTTGAGGATGTTAAGCACTCTGTCCCAGAGACTATAAATCAATGGAGCTTTATCTGCTAACAGATCATACTTCCATCCTGTTAATCATATTTGAAAACTCTGTCACTGTATATTTGTTCAATGCTGATGGATTTGCATCTGAGGCTGCAGATGGGAAATTTAATTTTCAAAGTTATTTTGTTCAATGAAAATAATCACTTGTTTGTTCTGCAATAAAACACAAATTCTGGATGCATTTCCTTATTTTAACTGCCTATTGTCTCTCATTTATTGTAATACTATCAATTCAGTGAAATCACTGAAGATTTTCAATTGCAAACATCAGGGTCAAGCTTAAATTCACAACTATCAAGGACAGGCAATTGTTTCCAGGAATAAAAATATTGAAACCAGATCACTACTGGCACAATCCTCAAAAAACCTTGCGGTGGAATTTTCTCAGAATTGCATGAAGTGCAGTAATGGGTGGGTAAAATGGAGTCCTACACGCCAATGAAAATGGTGGGTTTTCACGCCAACTCCTCCCGAGCCCACCTCATTATATATTAATTCCCACGAAACATGCCACTTCCATGCTGGGTGGGCTCTCATTCGCCCGCTCGCAATCACCCTGCTGTTGTATCACGCCAGCTGCCATCTTTGAAAGACAGCCGCCAGCAAAGCACTCATCACCACCAGCTCACCACCGCTGCCTGGGAGACACGGCCAGGAAAGGCAAAAAGACAGCAGCCCCCTGCTTCAACGATGGGTCCCTTGAGTGACTGCTGGATGTCGTGGAGGCCTGCCGGGAGGTACCCACTATACCCCTGCTCTGGCTGCAGGATGGGTAGCATCCAGTTTGGGAGGCGGCGGCAGCGGTGGTCAGCGCAAATGTGCTGCAAAGCAGGACAACCACCCAGTGCAGCAAAAGGATCTCTCCGTTCTGCCAGGGTAAGTCACCCTTTTCATCACTGCCAACTCATACACTCACAACCTGATCACACATCCACAAGGCCCTCACTCACTGCCAGTGCAAGGGACATTACCATTCCCTCATTCACACACACCTTCATTGTCCTCATCCTGTCCATGGAACCACTCATCACCCACACAGGCCAGGCACACTTATCATCAGATAAAAGCAAAAAACTGTGGACACTGGAAATCCAAAACAACAACAAAAATACCTGGAAAAACTCAGCAGGTCTGGCAGCATCTGCGGAGAGGAGCACAGTTAACGTTTCGAGTCCGTATGACTCTTCATCAGAACTAAGGAAAAATAGGAAAGAGGTGAAATATAAGCTGGTTTGAGGGGGGTGGGACAGGTAGAGCTGGATAGAGGGCCAGTGATAGGTGGAGATTGCCAAAAGATGTCCCAAAAGGACAAAGAGGTGTTGACGGTGGTGATATTAGCTGAGATAAGTGCTAATGGTGACATTAAGGGTAGAAAGCAGGATGAGCAAGGTACAGATAGCCCTAGTGGGGGTGGGGTGGGGGGTGGGGAAGGGATCAAAATAGGCTAAAAGGTAGAGATAAAACAATGGATGGAAATACATTTAAAAATAATAGAAATAGGTGGGAAAAGGAAAATCTATATAAATTATTGAAAAAAGGGGGATTGGAAAAGGGGTGGGGATGGAAGAGAGAGTTCATGATCTAAAGTTATTGAACTCAATATTCAGTCTGGAAGGCTGTAAAGTCGGAAGATGAGGTGCTGTTCCTCCAGTTTGCGTTGAGCTTCACTGGAACATTGCAGCAGGCCAAGGACGGACATGTGGGCATGAGACCAGGGTGGTGTGTTGAAATGGCAAGTGACAGGGAGGTCTGGGTCATGACTGTGGACAGACCGAAGGTGTTATCATTATCAGGCCCGGCAGGCGTCCTGATACACTCTCCCCATCTCTATCCGTTCTGAAAAAACTGGTTCACAACAGGAGGGAAAGAATGCGGACAGGTAGAGGGATGCTGGAAATCAAAGTTCTGACAGGATTTGAAAACCGGTCCTGTGCTGACGGTGAGGTCGGCCTGCTCTACCAAGTGGGGATTCACCAGTGCAACATCCATCAGACAATCATGCAGTGAGTGACGTGTCCTGTTTCACAGGCCACTGCCATGCGCCAGTTATCTCCCCTTGCTTTCACAGGCACATCTGCCAAACAGCCGAGAGAGTCCATGACCCACAGCCTCCAATTAAGCCCCGGAGAAACCTCTGAAGAGGAATTTGAAGGCACCCACACCCTCCATCAGTGCAGAGACACACACCTCGGTGGGACCTAGCTTTAGAGTAGCCTCAGGATCACAATCCGGTGAGAACATCGCACCATCTGATCCACAGCAGGAGGAAGCAGGGACTCCCCAGATCCCTGGCCCTTGGAGGACTGCTGGAGGCCAAAAATTCACTGAGTCTGAGTCAGATGACGAGCCTCTGGACTCGGTCATGTCACAGTTGCTGGAGCTGCAAAGGAAAGCTCGGGAATATCAGGAAGGGATGTCTGCTGCACCCCTCAGATTGCAAGGCATGATGGAAGAGTCCGTCTGCCTTCAGGCTGAGGTGATAGCGCTGGCATTGCAATGCACCAAGGTCAACACTGGCAGGATGGCAGCCGCCATGGAGACCTTGGTCCAGGATGTCACTCCTGCACTGTTGCGCGGGCTTAACTCCATCACTGATGCCACAGTTGGCCACCAACAGTGTGTATGCAAGAGGGGTGTTGGGCAGCTCGATCTCAGTCCAGCTACACCTTCTCCTCATGGAGTCAGCTAGGGGCACTTGGGCACCCATAGGGAGAAGGATCAGCAGGTGCATGCTCCGGGGCCATCCACTCAGGTGACTCTGGGAGTGACCGGCTCATCTAACTCTCCCCCTTCCCATGACCTCTGCAGATCCAGCTTCACAGGCCGAGGAGGGTGCCACTGCCACACAGCAGGATCCCGAAAGCAGGCCGGGGCCTTCTAAGTCTCGACCCTCCAGAGAATGCCCATCAAAGTCATCACAGACAGGGCATCACAGTCAGCAGGCTGCCTCCACCTCTGCTGAGGATGTTCGGGGAGCACCATGATGTAGCGGCAGGGTTAAGAAAGTCAGATAAAAGTAGTTGCACAGCCTGGCCACGGGTGTTGATCACTTGTACATACTATTCACTATTGTCAGCAAACTCCTAAGAATGTCTCCCTGCCTGTGGCCCCTTGTTCTGATCAGCAGTGTTCTTGTCACTCAGATGTGATAGCTTTCTGCACAAGATAAAGGCAGGTGTCTCAGTCCAGGGCCTCTTCAGACCACAGTGATGGCCCAGCCTCATACTCCCTGAAAACATTATTGATGCCTGCACCTCGGCGGTGCTGGTCATTGTTGCCAGAATGCAGTGGGCAGGTGCCACAGAGTTCTCTCATTCTCTCTGTGCTCTCAGCACCTTTAAGGTGGGGCTGGCCCCTATCACACCATCCTCTGCGACCAGTGATGCTGTGCACCAGCTCCTGGAAGGTTGAGGTGCTGAAGGCGAACACAGCAGCAGATGATTCTAAAGTTTCATGGCTGCATCTCTGAGATAGCCTTGATCATGGAGCGAAAGCGAGTTGCCCTCGGCCAGACAGGAGTCAGACATTCTCAGAGGCCATGTGAAGATCTATGGAGTGTCCTGACTGCATGTTGTCATCATCCTCCTGCGATCGAGTGACTATTAGGGCCTCCACTGCATCTCGATGACAGGAGTATTCTCACAGAGGGTATTGGTGCTGCCATAAGCCAGACTGGAGTCAAAAGTTCACAACTGTAATGTGAGGATCTACAGGGACACCTCACTGCATGTCGTCATCATCCTCCACAAATCTGGCAGCTATGAGGGCCTCCCCAGTGTGCCTGCCTTGTCTAGCCAGTGCGAGGGTCTCATCCCCATCGTCGTCACTGCCAAAGACCCCCTCACCCTCCTCCCCATCGGTGTCCTCCTCATTGGAAGAGGCATGCAGCTCCTCCATCTCCTCCTCAGCCAGCTCCTCACCTGGTTGCAGCACCAGGTTGTAAAGGGCATAGCAGACGACAATGATGCGTGACGCCCTCTGCAAATTGTATTGCAGGGCTCCACCAGACCGGTCCAGGCACCGGAACTGCATCTTCAGCATCTCAATGATCTGCTCCAGCAAGTTGTGAGCTGCAGCATGAGCCTCATATAACGTCGCTTTGCTGCAGTCTGAGGCTGCTGCACGGGTGTCATCAGCCACGGCCTCTGTGGGTAGCCCTTGTCCCCAATGAGCCAACTCTGCAGCTTCTGTGGACCCTGGAAGACGGCAGTGATCCGTGAGTGACTCAGGATGTAGGCACCTTGTACACTCCCTAGAAACTGTGCACACATGTGCAGAATGCGTTTCTGGTGGTCACATACCAGCTGCACGTTGAGTGAGTGGAAGCCCTTGCAGTTGATGAAGTCCACAGAGTGTAGGCACTCTGCACCTGTGGGAATCCCGAGATCAGGGCAAATCCAATGGCCCTTGCATCCTGTCTGTCCCAGTCCCGGGCAAAATGCACAAAGATGTGTGCCATGGAGAAGATGGCATCCGTGACCTAATCGATGCATTTGTGGGTGGCAGAGGTCACCTGTGGAGCCCTGAAAGGAGCCACTGGTATAGAAATTGAGCACCGCAGTCACTTTCACAGCCACTGGCAGTAGATGCCCTCCATATCCCCTTGGCACCAAGTCCTGCAGTAAGTGGCAGATGTGAGCCACGAGGACCATAAACATGCACAGTCATCAGTGACACTGGTTCGCAGTCATCTGCAGGAATGGCAGGCGGTATCTATTGACCCTGGATGTTGCTAGGCACTGACCAGCCACGGCTCACTGTCACTCTTGGGCAGCGTGTGCGAGAGCTCCTGCTGCCCTTTCTTCATGAGGTTGCTGCTCTTGCCTTTGTGCAGCCAAGTGCCTCAGTCACTCTCTCCTCCATCTTCTACAGTCTCTGTAGGCCATCAGGGATGCAGCTAGGTCACCAGGATCCATGATCCTGATGGTGTCCTCCTGCAGCATGAAAGAGAGAGAGATGTGGTTATCATGGCTGTACCTAGCACCTTTCCTGGCCCTGTGTGACCACCTCTTAATGCTTCCCGGAAAGTGCTGGTCACCCTCAGATGGCCAGAGATGGGTGTGCTGCATGGGGGACACTGAGGGACACTGGCCCAAACCGGGATGCTGAGATTGCAAGGGGCTGAGAGTGCCTCCAGCAGTGACTGCTACATGGCCAGCGTTGGTGAGGAGATTGTACACCATGTACAGCCCAACTGCTCTGCAGTCCAGTAAAGTTGTGGCGGACTCGAAGTCTGTGCCAGGGATGGGGATGGGGGAGAGCGAATTAAGGTATGGAGCGCTTGGTAGCCCTTTGGTGCCTCTGCGTCGCTTGCATGGATGGGCAGGCTAGGAGCCTGACCCCAGTTATATCACTGTGGCTGTGCCTGATCTGTTTCAGCTGCAGAGGAATGGTCAGTTTATACAGGTGTCCCTAATGCATGGCTACTCCCCTGACCTCCCAACCTCGATTGCTGGTGTGCGAGGTACAGCGCCAAGGCAGCATCTGACCCACCCTCCTCAGCAGTCACCGCTAAGGCTGGCTAGAATTGCCCCCAGAAACCCCCTACCCCTCCAGTCGCCTGTGGGGCCAGGCTTCAATTTCCCCCAATGCCCTGGCACCCCTGAGGCCTGTAAACAATGGGTGAGCTGTGGAGAACGCTGCTGATCAGTTACCTCAGTTCCCCCAAAGTGAAAAGAACCAAGTGCATGTCGCCTGTGTGCTGTTGTGAAATGTGTTACTGTGCTTTCCCACTGACGTGGATGGACAATATGGCATGGTTCCAAGAGCCTGGTGGGATGGATGGCCTTATAGTTGTATGCTAATACATTACCATTAGCTCCCCGCCGACCGATGGCGGGAAACGCAGCCCATGTCGGTGGGCTGAGTGGAAGACTGCGAC